>NC_065875.1:25747554-26947554 GCF_933775445.1 Argentina anserina | reverse complement strand
GATAGTTGTCATACAACTAACGACGTTACTAACGTCATGCACTTGTATTTAGTCAATAACATAACTTGATGTACTAAAATTCATGTTTTAAAAGACATAATGTACCAAAATTCATAGTGGCCCAAACTTGGAGTACATTTACCAAAAATTTTCCCTTCTTTAAAAATCTATACTCTATAGGGGCTTGGATCAATTCTAAAAGCAACTCCAAATGAGCTAATTATCTTGTCGTTAGTATTAAGAGTTAAATACTTGTGACACTCTATACTTTAGATGTAAAAACAGTTTTGTCCTTCTATTTTTAAATTTAATCTGTATATCCTTTAACTCTTATTTTTTAACAGTTTTATCCATTCCGTTAGTTAACGTTAAAAAATTCCGTTAAGTCGTTAAAATGTCTAGAATACCCCAAATTCAAATCACATTTTTTTTTCTTTTTTTCTTATGCCTTTTTTATTTTCTCTTTTGGTCTTTCTTTTTGTTTTTTTTTTGTTTTTAAATTTCATTCATCCTATGTGCTATCAAATATATATAATTGTAATCAACACAAATTATCAAATTAATTGTAAACATCTTATAATCAATTGGATAATGCCTAAAATGACATGTGAGTGTCAGTACTCAAATCCAGTTAAAAACTTCTTTTATATTATGATGCTCTACAAACATATTTTGATTAATTTCTATAATGCTAAGACAAAAAAGACTTTTACTATCATATCCATACTTTGATGCCAAAATAGTTTCAAATTATTTATTTTCAACTTGATGTTAAGCAATTGTCATTAATTCTCCTCTTGTTTACAATTAATTTGATAATTTGTGTTGATTACAATTATATATATTGGATAGCACATATGATGAATTAAATTTAAAACCAAGAAAAACCAAAAGAGAATAAAAAAGGCATGAGAAAAGAAAGAAAAAAATCTCATTTGAATTGGGGGTATTCTAGGCATTTTAACGGCTTAACGGAATTTTTTGACGGTCAACTAACGGAATTGACTAAATTGTTTAAAAAAAAAGGACAAAACTGTTAAAAATAAGAGTTAAAGGATATACAAGTTTAATTTGAAAGTAAAATGACAAAACTATTAAAAAATAAGAGTTAAAGGATATACATATTAAATTTGAAAGTAGAAGGACAAAACTGTTTTTACACCTAAAATATAAGGTGT
Organism: Argentina anserina; assembly: GCF_933775445.1. Taxonomy (NCBI): domain Eukaryota; kingdom Viridiplantae; phylum Streptophyta; class Magnoliopsida; order Rosales; family Rosaceae; genus Argentina; species Argentina anserina. Next base: position 26,946,376 of record NC_065875.1, on the reverse strand, counting down.
CACAAGTATTTAATCTTAATATTAATAATCGGCAACTGTTCCTCTATCTCCATTTCTCTATTCCCTCCCTTATATCCTAATCAATTTTTGATATCTGTTCTGCCACCTAAGCAACTTAACAGCTATAAACTCCGTTTGTATTTATTAAAAAAAAGAAATTGATATTATTCCGTTAAAATGGAAATCTGCGTCCTTCCTCCTTCTCCCCAGACCATATTAGATCCATATGAAATTTCAACTAGCTAACCAGACATTCGTCCGGGGAGTACCAAATGCGGAAGCAGTTCCAGTCCCAGCTGACATCATGCAAATAAATTCATATGAATCGACCTAATACAAATTCACATGAATTCTGAATTTTCAATTCTAGAGGACAATATAAGTTTTCAAATTTGCTCAGAGAAGACACATAATAATCGTAGATGGTCGGGGAGAGTTTGTTTCCATGTTGTTTTTCGATCCCTTGCTTATTTGGTTTGTTTGGTACGGAATTTCATTCCTGGAATGAAAATAGAGAAGTAGGCTAATTATTACTTTAGGATTGGAAAACTAATAGTAATTTTAAGAATCCATGCTTAAAAGCTGCTTAATCCCCCCGACATTGCCAATACTTTACAAATTTAGTTTCACATTGACCCTAAATTTCACCATTTCATATTCCCATGCTCATTTTTTCTGCACCACCCCACTTCTGCTTCATTCTTTATCATTATGGATTATGCTACATCATACCCAGATCCTAATTATCCACCACCAACTACGACACCACATCCAACACCGTACCTAATACCCATCAAAGATTGCTTATCTCATTCCATGGAGAATTACATATTCATGACCTCTCGAAGAACCATACTTGATATGTCCATCAAAGCTCAGGAGAAATTGAAACACAACTTTTTCTTCTTTTTACAAAAAAGTATTTTCATAAGAAAAGAAAAGAAAAATTAACGGGGTTAATGGACTGTTAAATTGTCCTAGGTGGCAGAACAGATGTCAAAAATTAATTAGGGTATATGAGAGGGAATATAGAAATGGGGATAGAGGATCGGCGATCAGCTTGCCATAATAATCCTACCAAAGTTCCCAGTTTCCAAGTTCTAGTACTTTAATTGCTTCTGCTGGGTTCCATCTGCCTAAGGGTATCTTGTCATCCCCAAAAATATAACAAAATGGAATTCATGGATCACAAAACAGAACGAGGCATCGGATGGGAAAAATTAACGAATCAAGGATTGACCAGTTTCTTGTTATGGGCATTCCTGGAGCAAATGAACACCATTAATGTCTTCTGGGAACCAGCTGAGTTGACTCACGTGCCGTGCCGGCAAAGTTGCACGCCGACTTATCATATCATAGATCTGGTTTAACTTTCTTTACCACAATAAGAATAGAACTATAGAAGGATTCACTTAGGCGACTTAGCTCCTTAAACATGCTTCTAATTGATCCTTAAGATTGACGCCTACCAGCATTGGAGTTCTTTTATATTTTCCTTGTTACAAAATGGTCGCATGTTGGGCGTGTGATTAATGATTGATCATTTGATCTGTTATCATTTAGGTAGAGATACTTCTGATTAAAGAATCGTTTCTGATAGATTATAGATGCCTTCTATAAGACATTGACAAAGTTCAGTTCACCTAAATGAAGTTTGTTCTAGAGTTGTTGACTTGCTGCAGCATTTCTCTAAATTCAAACTAAAGCATTGATACACAAACTTGGACTTCTAGTTCTAGGGGTTCAAAATAGACTTGACACTACTAAGTCGGCCCCAATTTCAAATAAGGTCGGCCGGAGTCAATCATAGCCCAAAATGGATTTGGCATCAACTTTTGAGGCAGTGAGTAATGAATAAGAGTTACCTTTTTGCTGAAGAAAGTGTTCTGAACCTCAATATTCAGCAGATTAGTAGATACGGCTGGCTCCAGTTAGCTCCTGATTTGCTGGCACCAACCTTGTAGTGTTTTGCATCCTCTCTGCTTCTATAATTTTGACTACTCTCATAATTAAAATGGTAGGATGATGCTATACATGAACCTCATTTTGATCATGTGCCATTTCAGCTTGAGTGGAAGAGCATTCTGAATCTATATGTGTTGATGTTGTGCAGTTACCCTGGACATGTTAAAAGAGGACATGGGTCAAGCTAAAAGTTTAATAATTTATTTTGAGCTGGTTGGTAATGCATCTTAACACAGAGGAAACAGATATCAGCCCACCAACACCAAAGGCACTAAATGTGGCATAAAGATGAACTTCTCATACCTTTATATCATTTGATAAGACACTTGGGACACTAGCTCGCAGTTGAGGGTTTGACGAAGCTGTCTGTGGAGAACAACAGTGAAACTGCCGATTTAAATGAAGAAAAATCAAGGGATCACTTACATTACTCTGCATAGAATAACGAATTAAGTTTCTCATTGCAACTATGAATGTTCACTTACCTCTGACACGCAGGAGCCCAAGTTATTGTTCTCTTCTAAGTTGTTGCTAACTGACTTGCACTTTTGAGATAGAGGTGAAGCTGCATAAAGTACCCTTAAGAATGAAATTCCTTGTATCACATATGTTTCCAACTTTTTTTCTTTTCATATGAAACATAGCATTAAAAGTGTTCTTTGAAAAGCTCAAATATAACAATGCCTTCATTGAGTTCATTCCAGTGAATCATTTATATGCTGATATCACAGTAGAAGAGTGGGTTGATGCTATTCCATGATGGTTGGCAATCATATCAATCAAATTTAGTGGATTCCTCCAATGTGGTCAACACAAGCTCATGTGATAATAATGTGATACATATTTTCATGTGTTCGATCTTTAACATTAAAAATATACTATTTCAATGCTCACAAACCTGTAATTCCTCCTGCAGCTACCCTGGGGTGCTTTTCTTGAGCTTTTTCCATACTTTCCTGGATTGCATCTTCAATCCTGAAGGCCAACAACGGTATACTTACGTATAAAATATAACCAGAGAGGTTCAGCTTTTTTATGTTGGGGGGAGGGGGTCCAAAAAAGCTACCATCAGAGCATTGAGTTCGTGATCTCTGATGCAAATTTCTGCAATGACTATTAATGAAGGTGCAGGAATGGATCTCATTTGTTTGAAAGTTAACAGTAACAACTCTACCTATAATCGTCCTTCGCCAGAATCATTTTGCATCCTTCTTGGTGTTCCAATATTGAGGAGAATACCCGTTTATCCTGCATATAAAGTTAAAATATAATCCACAAGACATAACTGAGGCTAAAGGCATTACAAGAACCAAAACCATAAAACTTAAGAATCACACCGCATATAACATTGATTGACGCCCAACTGACAGTTTAGAAATGTGGCATTCAATGGAGTTGATGTAATTTAAGAATCCCAAGCAAACAACTCCAGATACGAAGTAGATGTGGAACCATCAACTCTGGCATACTCTTCCACCACTTGCAAGTCATATGTAGACAGACATCTTACAGTGTCTGTCTGCGACTGATTAACTTGTTTATAGTGCATCAGTGCTTGATGGGAAGTTCTGAAGCACAAACTATTATATTCTGGTCAACATCAAACTTTCTCACCTCTTGATTCATACTTCTAATAGTGTCTTGAATCTTCCTTAGTATCGTTCCCAAAGTTCCAACTTCATAGTGCAACCCCTGATCACGAAGTAACCAAGTTTAGAAATCAATAGCACAAATCAGTAATGTCTAACTGAAAGATAATCTGAGATGTGCTGTTTTTCTGAAATCAAATTCTGTATGACCACATCTTTGGCTGATATAACTTTCTGTACGTAGGATTGGTTAAGGCAATACATTGATAAGAACATTTTCAGTTAAAAGAGCAAGCCACTATTGAGAATCAACAACAGATGAGTAATTCTGGTCGGGATATCACTTCAGTATGTATCTTGTTGCTATTATTAACTTTTTCTGCCTCGAGCTGTGATTCTAGTTCCGCAATGACTTTATCCTTTCTCTGATTCTCATCTCTATAACTTCTCGGTTCTTTTTCCTGGTCACTTATCTTCTCTGCATTCAGAGTTCACGCTTAAATTTGGAAAAACAGTAGGGATATGGAAGAACCGAAGAACATACATTTTTTATTGGAAAGATTCCTCTAATGAATTCTCTGGAAACTTCTAAGTAAATGAATGGGTTATGTGGTAATGAGTACTGCATCCAACGAATTAATTTCAGTAAAAAGATGATTAAATTGCAAGAAGGACTAGGTTGGCTTCATTCTCAGCAGCAATGATACAATCTTAATATTCTTAGTTATCCGGTTATCCCTAGGTATGTTGATGTACATGAAAACATGCTCTAGGTGTCACTGCCAACCCAAAGTGATGAACGATAAGACTGCGACAGGTTAGATATGACATTACACGGTCCAAAGCAAATAAATTAATTAATGCAGTCATATAAGAACTTCAAGTTAGTTAATTACCAATAAATACTTTCTCGAATGTGGAAACAGTGTCCATTTTGCTCCTTAACCAGCCACTGTAAAGTGCAGAAAAATGACATGCATCAATAAACTCATCAACAGTCTATGATGAAGTCAATATAAGCATATGATAAGGAGTTGGAATGAAGGCTTGCCTATTTCCTCTTTCTCACTCACAACATGTTGCACATCATCCACAACTTTCTTTACAGAAATCGCCTCCTTTTCTATCGAATCAAACAGCAATTGATGCGATTTTATCTTCTCTGAAAGGACAGCAATTTTCCTGTCTCTGACTTGAATCGCGCGTTTCATTTCACAGGTGGATTCCTGCACGCCAATGTAGCACACAATGAGCAATGTACAAATTCACACTTTCAAATAAACATTTACAACGTCGTTTAGACAGAGAAGCATCAATAATCGGAACGCAAACATGGAACCTCATAAGCACTGACGAAAGTCTCCTTAGTTTGAAGTAGGCTATGAATCGTCGCCTTCAACTCTTTTTGCTTGCTCTCCAGCAAGGAATTGTCATTCCGAAGGTAACTAACCTTCACCAAACCAAAAAAACAACACAACCGAAAGCCGAAAAACCGAATCAATATTCAATATATACAATCACAATCACTACTCAAGCATTTCATCGAACACATTATCTGCATTATATTTCGCCTAATTAAACAAACCTCTCTTTGCGGCTTTAGCCGGAGATCATTGGAGGAAGCTAATTCGGCCTGAAACTCCTGAAATTTCCGGCCGGATTCTTCATCGGTGTGCTTCTGTTTCTGCATCCAAACACTCGAAATCGGTCAAATCGAACAAACAAAACTTCAGTTGAGAAAAAAAAAACGTGAAGTGAATTTCGGAGCTACAAACCTGAACGAGAAGATGAAGCTGAATTTGGAGAGTTTGAGAAGCTCCATTTTCTCTCCGAAATGATCCATCGCTATTTTGATTTTGAGATTATCTGAATCTGATTTTGGGGACTCTGCCTTTGTTCAAAATTAAACTTCAACTTTTTAATTTGGATTCCCGCCTTCAGTTTGTTATGGCGGTTCCCATTTTCCCTTTTTGTTTTTTTTTTGTTTTTTTTCCTTATGACCAATTTTCAGTAATTTTTTTGTTGTGTTCATGTTACTGAACGGTAACAATATTCTTCACTAGTCAAAACCTCGATTGAAAAGAAAAATTAGTCATTGAATTTAGAGGCATTGCTAGTAACTGTGTGAGACGAATGATTAAACGTACATGTTGTAATTCATGTAGTTGAGACTTGAGAACCTAAGATTGCATGTTTCTCACGGTTTCTTTAACTTGTCATTTGAGTTTAGCACGCCTGCAACTTTCATAATTATTTCAATAGTAAATCTCTGTTGTTTTTTCAACTATTCACTTAAACTACGTACTCTTACATATATACCAATTAAGGATTAATGGACGTCCCTGTAATCTCAACGATGTTTATGTTAGTTTAAATTAGCTAATTAGACGGGTCACGTACATACTCATAGCTTACTGAAGATAAATTATTATATATACCTTCACATATCTCACGTGACGTAATCTTTTAATATTATTGGTCTATTTTTTACTGTGATTGTTTTTTATTAATTCATATATGTAAATAAACGTTTACCATTTTCACCGCATGCATGTTAATCATATCGGGTACACAGAATAATTACTTCTTATCGAATGACATCTAATTTGATTGCTTGTGTAATTTCAGAGTTTCAAATTGTATGTCGATCATGTATATTGGTTCTCTAGGCTTCAGCTTATCTGAAGTGATCAGATCGATCTTGAAAAGTAGATACATATATACCAATCCTCAATGTTAATAGTTTGTATATCGTCAAGAGTTTTGAGATAGTATATATATCATGCATGCTGATCGTAAGACTCTCAATGCCATTAATTATCACCAATTTTTGTATCATCATAACAATAATAATTAGTTACCATCACCGGGATGATGGACTGTTCTGCAACTGGTGGTGTGGAACTGTGGATTACAGATATAGATAGTCTTATGGAGATCCATAGAATACTCGACATGGACAGTTGTGTGTATAAGTCAGTGTGGGGGTCGCGCAGATTATGAAAACATGTTGAGAAGAATTTCCAAAAGCTTATCGCATATGTTCCCTATCTGCTTGCCCAATTAGGCTGTCCGGCATTGGTCTATTTGCTTTTATCTACCAAATAAACTTTACTTACAGCTTTCATTCAAAATATTAATAATTGGCGAAGAACAAGTACAAGGAAGCCTCTCCAATCTTCGAATTATTGATTTTATGAGGGTCCATGTTTAGTAGGGGTGTAGGGCACTGCCATTGTGTTCTTTAGTAAAAGGCTTCAAACTTGTATGTGGTACATAAACTACATATACCTAACCAATAATACTCCAAAGACTATGTAATGAAGTGCGGCTAAGAAGAGCTAGCTGTATATAACACGTTTGCAGCTCATATTTTGTTCTTATTTTTTGAATTTCATATACAATTTAAACGTACTGTACGTGGTTTCTCCATTAGAAACAAATAAATAAAAGAGTGTCTGTGAAGTAGTAAATTTAAGTGATAATTACTTAACTAACTTATTGCCTTTATTATAGCCATGATTAGTAAAGGTCCATCAGCAGAACAGCAGGTGATGAGATTAGGTTGAAGAGTCTTTGTAAATGCAACTGTCATGACATCTACAGATATCAAACATCTTAATTATCATTCATTCTTAGCTTGTTCCTGCTACAGTGTCTGGACCGCTAAAAGAAACTTATTTAAAACTGGAGAATTCAAACTAAACCCGGCTAAATCTCGATCAGTAGGAAATTTAATGAAATCATCTACCATGCCACTCCAACTATATATAAACAGAAGGACGTACGTACTCTCTCTCTCTCTCTCTCTCTCTCTCTCTCTCTCTCTCTCTCTATATATATATATATATATATATATATATATAACATATGATCGATCTGCATGATACGTACTTGTACGTACGTAAAGGACTACAGGAGAGGCGAATCCCTCGAGCTTTTTACCTAAACGAGAGAGAGAGAGAGAGAGAGAGAGAGAGAGAGAGAGAGAGGGAGAGCAAATAAATAGTACAGTACAAGCGGCATCTGGCCGGCCATGCGTAAAATGATAGAATGCACTGGAGAGAGGGACCTGGACTGGTAGATCGATACGTGGTTCAGCCAAAACCGAGCACCGGACAGTGAGCATATAGCACATCCATTTTTAGTAGTTCCTTACCTGAAAAATAATGCTCAAACTGGATCCATTCGATTCCTTCAATACTAGTCTCAGTACATGTTCTAACCTGATCTAACTTTCTCACAATTGTTCTAGACTTCTAGGTTTTGCACATAAAAGTTTCAACCCCAAATTATAACGATGACGATGGCACCGTACAAAAGCCAGCTTCCCTTGCTTATTTGCTGGTACCCATTTTGATTCTGGCGCATACAAACGACAAACAGACCACAATCGCAATCAGCTCGTGATGAAATGGATCCAACTACTGCACAAACCAGTAGTTTGGTTTACGAGCTGTGCGTGTTTTACTACATTTCTTGATCGAGTAAGAGCAACACAAGCTTTTCGATCAAGTGTGTGTGCCTAACCACATTTGATATTCCGAGTGGCAAACTGGTTGGCCTGACTTGTGAGTGAAGCTTTCGTCTCATCCATCACTCCTTGACAATTGAGTATTCCATTTACCAAACCAATGCCAGGTAATCATCAATCGACGTTATCCTTAATTTGGACTTTGCAGGACTTATCTAGCTACGTAGCTACAACCTGTTCAACCATGCAGTACATACAACCCTAATTTTAGATTTCATACTACCGTATTAAAATTTATGATACGTTTTCGAGTTCATACTATACGTACGTACGTACGACTCTAATTAGCTAGTCTTGCTGAGCAAACAGGTCCATAATCTGATTAATCTCTTCTACACTAAATCAACTTTGCCATACTTCAACAAACGACACCTTGATTACTAAAACGAACGTGTAAATTGTCCATTAAAAGGGAACCTTATTTTACCCATAACAATTGCTTATATATGTATAGTTCGTGGCTTCCACACAACTCTATCTTTGCACGTGTATATATAAATGGAATTGAAGCTTTGATGATAGAGCATGGTGTGAACCAAAAAAATAAAAAATAGAGCATGGTATGACTTCACTGTTACTAATGGTCCTAGATTTCCCAAGACATTCGAGGCAGTAATGATTCCGTGCGAAAGTTGTTTGAGAATGCAATTCCAAGTGGTATAGGATGATAAAGTACCAATATGCATATTTTTAATTTGGAACTTTATTCTTAGGTGATTTAGTTTAATGATAATCAAGCTACACAAATAACATAATCATATGTTAAACCCACTAATTTGCTCGAAGCAATAGTGGATTAATGGGGACCAACTTTTTTCCCAAATGGCTTTTATAATAGAATGAAAAAAAAAGCCTTATGTTTGGATCTAATTTTAGATAAAGAATAGAACAACATTTCCATTTTGGGAGGATGGCTCTCATGATCCTTGATATGCCACTTAACTAATTAGGCTTATGGTGGGCCTCTTTATTGTCAAAGGCTTCCAAATTTGGTCCTAATTCCTCCTAACCAAATCTAAAACCATGATTAGTCATATATTTAACAATTTATTAGACCCATACCACACATCATAGCAGTCATTTAATTATTGGAAGCCCACCCTTCAACCCAACTTTATAGTCGATCATAAGATCCATGGATCAATATCCCACCAAGCTTATTTTTCATATAAAATTATCGAGGTATTAATAAACAACTTTAAAGCTAATATTCTAGGCTTTAGATCGAATCATGAACAACAATTATAATGTATATGCATGAGTTGTCATACTAGATAACTACGGATACGAAGTGCATATACCAAAATGTACCATGTTTCTCATTCTTACTTTTTATCTCTACTACTATAACCGAAACCCTCGTTTGGTGTCAACAGCTTCGTTAATTTTTAGAGTTTCAATATCACCCATAGTATGTTTAAAATTTACATCAATAAATAGAATAAAAAAAATTAATACCGTAAATTAAAAAAAAAAAAAATAACACAAAAAAAATTATTGTCCAAATCCCCTGCCCCAACACAAATCCAAAACCGTGCAACGCACGGCCGATCTATAGGCACTGCTCAAAATATCGCCACTCGTGGTCTGAAACGAGAAGAGAGTACATTGAATATGTACTTTGGGGCTAGGTAAAGCTAAAAGGACACGTGTCGCAGAAAAATACACGTATACTTCTGCACCGTCGGCTACGTAGAAAAAATACAGTTGACTGAAACAGTGATCTCAATCGACGGTGGAGAGAAGACGGGAAAGGGCACCACCACAATAAAAGGAGAGTGAGAGAGAAGAAAGAAAGAAAGAAAAGAAGAGACAGAGTAACGCTGGAGGCTCCGAGAAAAAAGCTCTGAACCGGAGCTTCTCAGTGACTTGATTCTCCACTCCCGAGGTCGCTGTCGAGCTCTGAAACACAGTTAAACAACAACAAAACAGAAAAACGAAAATTTACAACCAAACTTTACTTCGTTCTTCTTCTCTCTCTTTGTCTCTGTCTTCCTTGTTTCTATCCATCGCTTTCGATCCTCCGGGCTTATTTATAAGAACAGTGCTGTTTTAGCTTGTATTTGAATCCGGAGAAAACAGCTAGCTGGGTTCAGTGTGGATGCGAGTAGTAGTTGAGTTGTGTGAGATCAAATGGATCCGCCGGTGTCGCTGGTGAATGAATGCTCGTACTCAAACGGCAATGCGGGGTCGTATAATCTGTCGGAGATCTGGCAGTTTCCGATGAATGGCGGCGCCGCCGGGATGGAGGATAATGGAGGGGGATTGGGTCTGCGGAGGCCGAGTTTCGGGCAGGGCTTCGGGCAGTTTGGGGATGTTACGGGCGCGATAAGGGATGTTTTGGGCGGCGGTGGTGATCCGAATCCGATGAGTTTGGAGCAGAGAACGAGGAAGAGGCGTGAGTCGGAGGATGAGTCGCCGAAAAGCAGCGGCAACATTGGCGCGGTAATCTTTAATTTCAATCTCATTTCTTGGCTACTCTGCACGTGCTTATTCACTATTTGCTTAAAATGTCTGTTTGAAGGTTTCTAAATCTGTTACATAGTTTTTTGATTGGGGTTGAAAATGTTGGTTCTGTTCGAAATGGAACCGAGCACTCATTTGGGTGGTCAATTACTTGGTGTGAGTTGTTATACGTATTGAATCAATATGTAAAGTGAGAGTCTTTGTAGTGATGTTTGTTTGAATGTTTTGCAGAATGATTGTGATGGCAAAAGGATTAAAACAGCGGGAAGATGTGGAGATGAGAATGTTGAGGCCAAAGCTGAGGTAGAAACGAGTTCAGGGAAGCCCGTGGAGCAGAAAACTCAGCCGCCGGATCCGCCTAAGCAGGACTACATCCATGTACGAGCGAGAAGGGGTCAAGCTACTGATAGTCATAGTCTCGCAGAAAGAGTAATCTTCTTTTGTTCTCTTTGATCATTCTGTAATGTTTGTGTTTTAGAAAAAAATTGTTTTTGGGGTCTGGGAAGTGCCAGATGGATAGAGCTGTTTGTTGTTTGTTAGATGACATTATTATGGCTACCAAAGCAAAAACTAGAACATGATTGATCAAGCACCTAAAACACAATACTCATCAATATATTGATTATGCACAGGCTAGAAGAGAAAAGATTAGTGAAAGGATGAAAATTCTCCAAGATCTGGTCCCTGGTTGTAATAAGGTATGGTATGGCCATTCTTTGAAATTTATTTCAACTACTTGTCAATTACAGAGTATACAAGTTGGTAGGTTTATACACTTTTTGCTGTACTGGTAGAGTCATCTTATTTCCATAACAAATGACAACTAAAAAAGCCAATGCATCAGCATGTTTAATTTCAGTTTTTGTTCAACTTGTTAAAAACTTTCTCATGAAGGCAGTAAATCTTATTCAGGTTATCGGGAAAGCACTGGTGCTTGATGAGATAATCAATTATATCCAATCATTGCAGCGTCAGGTGGAGGTATGAGCCTCTGATTTCTCTTTAATTTTAGTTGTGATAATGTTTGCTATATAGTTCTTCTTGTTTAGCTTGACCTAAGCCCTTACAATTCCTGGGATGTTGCAGTTCCTGTCTATGAAGCTTGAAGCAGTGAATACAAGAATGATTCCAGCCATTGATGTGTTTCCAACTAAAGAAGTAAGTAGTATTTATATACTTTTAAGCGTTTATATAGTCCCCCTCCATGCTATTGATAAGCTGTCAATGCTTTTGGATCACACTCATCAAGGTTCCATTCTCCTTTTTGATACTCAGAGTAGGGAACCTCTTCTTTCTGCAATTGTTTCCCCTGGCTACCCTTTTGTCGACACTCAATGTTTTGGAAAAAAATTTCTGTATTTTCTTATCCCCACCATATATTTATTTTTTGTTTTCATTGAGAACTTTGGTACATTAGAAGTTGATGCAGTCAAGTATTTCACCCTTTCCCTTTCTTCTGAAGCGTGGAACAGAACAAATCCAACTTTAAAAAATTGGTTGCATGCAATACATATTGGTACTTGGAACTTTGTAATGAAACTTGCAGACAACATTACATATGTTTTTTATTCTTGGTTTTGGATGGCTAAAGCCGCTCTTTTCCATCACTCTAAGGACTTTATAATACATAACATGCCGCATTTTTTAGTTATTGGTGGAGCTTAAAAAAAAGATAGTTTATGGATTAATTGTAAGGTAGGAATCTCCTCTTTATGAATTGTCGATTCTCATAACAGTTCAAATTGTCATCTCAGTTCGGTCAACAAACATTCGACACTGCTGCAATGGCATTTGGTACACAGCCTCCAAGGGAATATAGCCGGGGATCTTCACCAGAATGGTTGCATATGCAAGTTGGAGGTGGTTTTGGAAGAACAACATAGCCTCGAATGATCCTCTTCAATTGGGAATAAAATTATCAAGGCAATTCATTCTACTTTAGTAGCTGTCAAAGAAAGTATACCACGATATGTCAAATCAAAGCAAGACCTTATTCTCATTTTCTACATCAAGCATGGAGTTATATCTCTGGATCTGCTTAAGTTGGTAACTACGCTTCTCCATTACTTTGTGTTGGAAAATGAACTGTTAACTTCATATATATACACATTCTTCTCCATATAATACCCAAACAAGCACATGGAATGAGTAATGTTGCTTGTGCTATATCTCTGACGCTCATATCTTGTGTAGACATCGTTTTAACATTGATTGGTTGAACTACGTTAAATAAAGTATCCTTTGCTTTCTGGAAGGTAAAGTATCCTTATCTATTGATTTGACAACAATCTTATGTCTTTCAGTGACTTCGGTTCATTTAACTTACTCGATTACTAAAATATTCGACATGTAAACTTAGATCTTTTGGTGATTTAGGAATATCATGTAATAATTTAAGTAGGCTATATGGATCACTTGGTAAGAATCCGTAGATAACTGTATACAAAGTAGCAAAAATAACTACAGTTTGCACTTTCTCTTGCACTTTACTCTCAAGCAACTTAAACGACAAATATAAGTACCTGTTGTCTTCAATACAAGCTGTAAGACTCTTAGGGAGAAGTTGGCCATGAGCCTCCCTCACCTTGCCTTCTTCATCTTTTCCATTATCTCGTCTAGACCAAAGGGATCAGCTTCTTGAACCTCCTGATCAAACTCAACTGGTATAACTATAGAACCTGCCCTCTCAATAGTTCCTTCAAATCCTTTGTGAGATTTGAAGCGATCAGTCTTCATGATCTTACCCAACTGTTCATCAGCACCTCCATAGGTATCAGCATCATCATCCTTAGGCCTGTAAAGGCTCGACAGTGTAGACTGAGCAGTAAACAAGCGCTTCTCATAGACATTGTACTGATCATCGTTGCCGAACCCGGAGTCCATTCCTTTCTGCTGATTAAACAGCCTCTGGTCATACATAACCTCTTCCCCACTTCCCCTTCCAACTCCAGTAGCAGCCATGCCAAGAGCAATTTTCTCACTGATGTCGCCATTGTTATCTCTTGTTACTCTACTTCTCTTATTCTTTGTCAACCTTCTCTCCCTTTCCCTCTCCCGACGAATCTCATCACGCTTCTTTCTCTCTTCTCTTGTTTCATCTGTATCCATTGCTGTGCTCTCACCATTATGCTCTGGAATAGCAGCAGCAATAGCTGCTCCTTCTACACGAGCTCTCATAGCTATATCTCTCAGCTCCAGGTCTCTCCTCACCTGCTCCTTCTCCATCCTCTCCCTCTGAACATTCGCTCTCAGCTCAAGTTCCTCCTTACACTTCAAGATTGTTACATGCAAAGAGTCCTGAAGATGTGCAAAGTTCTCACTAACTTGATCATCTTGAAGTCGTCTGCCATCAACTCCTCCACGTTTGTCCAATGGGATTGTATACCCTTTGTTGTTCTTGAACTGCGATATACAAGGTGGAATACTCCAATCCTTCTTATCTTCCAAACTCACTGGCCTAGGAGGAGAATGTAGCACCGGCACCGGCGGTGCTTCAGAAGCCCTCGGAACACGTTTGTGCCGAAACTTGGGAGGTTCTAGTGGATCCACAGGCTTCTCCATCATCCTTATCATCCTCTCCTTAGCACCAGAGTTGAATGCCGCCGACGTCTGTGATGGCCTGTACTTGATTAGTTTCGAGTCCTGGGTCTGTTTTGGTTGGCTTTTTGGCTGTGCAGCACTCAGTCTCACATTAACAATCTTCTCAAGAGCAGCTTTCGTTTCTGCCGCGGTTGTTTCAATCTCATTCTGCAGCTCCTCCTCACTACACGTCTTCTCCTCTTCATCATTGTTCCTCAAAATTTTAGGCACAAGGTCTCTATGCTTTGAGAACACAAGTCTCTTGGTATTCTCGTTTTGCTTAACAATGGCATCATAGGCTATATTTCCATAGGCATCAACAGAAACCGGAAGAACTTTGGGTTGGGGCTTTGAGGACTTGGTGTCCTCCTTGCCCATGCCAAGAGGGTATTGAGGTCTATGAATCTCCGGGAACGCACCGCCATCACCGAAATGCAATACCTTGTTAGGAAGGATTAAAGATGTCACTGTGTTACTATTGAGCCTCTCCTTGAACCATTGATCCTTCGAGTGGTCGCAGAAGGTTCGAGTGGTTGATTTCACGGGTGGAAGACGATGGAGCAGAGCTGCCATGGGGATTAAGGCTTCGAGTTACTCCACACAAACAGTTCGTCAATGAGCAAAGCAATCACGAAAATTCTACCTTATTATCTTATGCTATGGATGCCTTTATAAATCGTAGTCTGGAATAGAATGTAAACTAGGAAGGCTGAGTACTATCTAGGATGGTTAATGGATTCCGAAGGCAAACCTGTTTCGTTTTCACGTATGAACTACGAACGCACCAAGTCCTAATTTTCAAAGCATTCCCAAAGGGTTAAGGACATTCTCACAGTATCAATTTCTTTCGAGTCGAAGACCCAACACGATAGAGAGAAGAGATCGACAGGGGAAAATCTCATTCTTGACCAATTGTTCATTTTCCTTGGCTAACCTGGATTCATTATCTTTTTAACATGACCCCAGAGAGTCTACAAACCTTTCAAGTGTATTCAGAAAGGTGTGTTCTTCGAAAGATTACAAGATTACACGACATCGCGCGATCGAGCAGGCGGCATGAAAATCTGAAGGTCAAAGTGGTGCAGAACAAACCATGACTTGCTACAAATGAATATACAAATGTGTCTGAGAATAGTTCCACCCTACTACTAAGAAAAAATGCTGCTCTCTAAGTTTTAATTAGATTTGTGTAAAATGTACAGCTGGGATAAACCCTGGAGATCACTACATCTCCCGAAGACATGAAGCATTCAATGGAGGTGGAACTATTTTGAATGGATCGATACATCATCAAAACTAACACTGGATATGGCACAACCTAATGTACAACTCCTACCCTCACTGTCTCCAAAAAAATTTATACAAAAATCTTCTTTTTTCTTTTATCAGTTTACTTCTTTTTCGTTGTCCTTCTCATGCTGGCTCTCCGAGCAACATCCCATGCTTTTTGAGGGGCATATACACCTACCTGTTTGGCGAAGAATGATTCGTATCCAGGTGAGTCAAAAGCAAAGCCTGTGTGTTTTGAAATCTCCCTTGGGAGTTGAGCTACAGCAAAGCTCCTCGCCTGGGCAGGGGTGAGGTTGTTTCCAATTTCCAGCAACTCATCCCTGCTCCTACCTTCTGGCTCATCCCTGTGAAGTTCCTGAATTAACTGATAATCATATGGGAAGAACCATCTTTGCACCCTGCATCCAGATGACAGTTGGTTAATTCATAAAATACAGTAGACTAATTCATATCCTCATTCAGAGCCAGTGCAATAAAGTGTGCGCATTTTCTTACCCTTGGTAAACAAAGTCGGCAAAGAGCGCACCAATGGGGACAAGAAGAAGTATCAGGTAGAAATATAATGTACTCATCAAGACATATATGACCTGATAAACACTCCGCTGCAGAAAGAGAAAAAGTACGTTACCATTTTACAAAATTTGACGGAGATGAGCAAGGACAAAAATGATTATGAGACAAGGACAGCGGACCTACCGAAGTCTCTACAATACAGTAGATAAAAACAAATATAAACCATGCTGAAATGCTTCCTCCAACACTAATATAATGCCACCTTGTAATTGAATTACAGATCATAAGCAGACGCAAGTTGACAGTTATTAACAAACAAGTGTAAGCCATTGTGCCGACATCCATAAGTCCAAACATCTTGCCAGATGAATCCACACTTCTATGACTGGAGTCGATCACAAAATAGAAGACGACTAAAGATTGGTAAACAGAAAAGAAGGCCCACGTTGTCACAACCCGCCATTTGAAGAATACATTTCTTATTCCCTCCTTGTATAGTTCAGGGTACTTCTTGGAAAGAGCTGGACTGACATCCTGGTGAAGACCACAAGACAAGAATAAAAAAAAACATATCAGTGAATGTAGAGACAATGCAGTGACATGCAGCTATCCTGTATAAGTACGCAGAAATAACGCAATAATTTTATACAATTGACATTATGAAGTGAGAGGAATTTATTCAAAAACAAAAGGAAGTAAGAGGGATACAATACCTTGTCAAAAAGGCCGACCATGATTACAGGCAAGGCTGTGAATATGACATTATACAATGATTGATACCAATCATCATAGAACCTTTGACCAGAATATCCAGTATAAAAGGTGTACCAAAATTGTGTCAAAGCAAACGTTAGATTCTTGTAAAAGAAGTATGTGATAACCTGAAAAATGCAACAAGGACTTGTCACTTCTGCAAACCACATGAAATATATTAAGTAACCTTGAGGGCATGGGATCACACCTTGCATAATCTGATATACGACCATCGTCCATGAACAAGCAGTAAATCAGTAAGAAAGCGAAACTGCGCAATTGCGAAATCACTAGCCATCACTGCCTGCATGCCTTCTTGTCCACTTATTCCAACACCAACATGAGCAGCTTGGATCATGCTTACATCGTTGGCACCATCACCAATACTAAGTGTTATTTTCTTGGCACCTTTTCTTACCATACTTGTCACCTGACAATAGTAACAGATTTGAGACACAAACAGACACAGATGTTATTACACTCGTATAGTGGCATCTACTTGTATACATCAGAGAATCTCTGAGAGAGAGAGAGAGAGAGAGAGAGAGAGATACAAGTATGCACATTATTCGATAAACTTCTGCTTTAATAGTCTAAGCTATACTAGGTGTTCTCAGCCACCAAAAATATATACATAAAGACACAAGCACACGTGCATGCATACATATTCAACTTTTAATCGGATGCAGTACAATCAATATCAAACTCAGATTCACTTCAAAGTTAAAGCAAACCCTCGCTACATACTACCAACCAATTGGATATACATAATGGAAAGCAAGTAACAAGTTTTACAAAGGACCGGCCACTGACAGTCGCTGGTTCGATTCAAAAAGCAAAAATTCATACAGCTTTTAAGAGCATGCAAACAGTGATGCCTCAAACAGATGATGTAAGTCACCTGTTTGATTCATAAAGCAGAAACTCATATGGATTTTTTTTTTTGAATAAACTCATACGGATTTTAAAAGAATGCATCTAATTATGGCTCAAACAGATGATGTAAGGATTGAATAATACTGAAAAGTTCACCTGTGCTTTCTGTAAAGGAGAAACTCGACAGCAAACAACTGAATTACAATTCAAGCTCAAATTCAGTAGCATCACTCGTAAAGCTGGGTCCAGGGCATACATCAAACACTTGCCATCTATTACAAGTGCTAATTTCGGCCCAGACGAAGTGTGAAGAAATTGCTGTGCTTCCTCAAGGCACCTCTTCAGATCTTTCTTCACTTCATCTTTAATGACACGTGCAATTTCAACTTGGTCACCCTAACACCAAAATCCAGAAGAACAAGATAAGTACCAATTACTAGTTAGTAAGTTCTGGATTTTTATATACTTTTTAATAGACCTGGAAGAAGAGCAATAAAGAACTCAAGAAACTACTTGTTCTGAAATATTTACAGTCTAAAAGTTGCAAGCTGCATCTCTTTGCTTACCCTGTCCTCAGCTTCCCTAATAACATCAGTTTCTGAGCTGATAATGAACTGTTTCATCTCATTATTGATCAAATTGCATGCTACAGAAAATTAAAAAAATAAAGATAAAAATGATATCAGAGAGAAGATAGTTAAAATAGTAACAAATGAGACATTAAAATATGGTAGGATGAAGAGCGGTAAATTAACACCAATTTTTTAGATACCACGTACCATAAGCTATATTAATTGCTGTTTCCATCTTGTCTCCTGTTAACATCCAAATCTTTATACCAGCTCTAGCAAGAGTCTCTATACAAGCTGGAACTCCTTCCTGAAGCTTGTCTTCAATAGCAGTGCATCCAATCAAAATGAGATCATTTTCTATAAGTTCTGCCACCTTCATTGAAATTCAAATTAGCTTGCATTGATATGATATGACATATCCTCCTTTATCAGGCCGCTTCAGGTGCGGACGTCTGCACTGTGCGGATTCACCGATTCCGGCGACGGCGCGGCGGACCAGCACAGCCGCACTACCCACCTCCCGTATGTGCCGTCCGGAGCTTCTTCGGCGACCCACGGCGGCCGGAATCTGCAAAAATCAAGTTTCTTGGCAGATTCCGGCGATTTTGTGATTCCGGCCACCGTGGGTCGCCGATGGAACTCCGACCGGCACAGACAAGACCGCCGAAAGGTGGGGAGTGCGGCTGTCGTGGTCTGCCCCGCCGTTGCAGCCTGCCGTCGCCGGAATCGGCTATTCCGGCGAATCCGTAAGGTACGGACGTCCACACCTGAAAATTCTCCTAGCCACAACCATAACAGTCCAGACCAAAACCACATTTTTCTAGTATCAAAACCAGAGAACAAAAAAAAAACATACCTCATCCAGCTTCTTCTCACGATCCCGTAGACTGGATTTAGCCTGAATAAATTTCTCATTCCAGCTTTCGTACATATCAGGACTTAAATCTTTATATGCCAGGCAAAGAGTACGTAATCCAGAAGACCCAAATAGTTCCAAGTGTTCCCTTGAAACTTTCTTCAGATCATCTTGGCCACCGTACAATCTCTCGTAGATCACATTATCAGCACCCTATTAATAGCAGGTTTGAGATACCATGTTACTTGCTGAACAACACAAATCAGTACTTTCAACCAACATAGAGACTCAATAATCTATTACCTTGCAATACAAGACAAGCCTGCCATCTGGATAACGGCATACAACAGACTGACGCTTCCTCGTACTAGTTATGCACCAAAAATTGCAATTAAAACATAGGACAACCAACCATGAAATCATCAGTGTATGAAAGAATATAACACACCTGTTGAACTCGAGGACATTTAGAATTTCGTAAGACACATCTTGGACATCACCAAGTTTCTCAACATGAGATTCTCGAACACATATACTAGTCGGTGAACGCCTGAGAGGAAAAGAACATACACCCACTTAAATACAGGGTTCATGCATGCACTTCATGAAATATCAGAACAAAACTGAAAATCCCCACTGTTAACAGTAGTTATTGATTTTAAGGATCAAGCAAAAACAAAGTCAGAGATCATACTGAATTTCCCCTTGCCACAAGATAATCTATGCTAAGTTTGCATGATACAAAGACTACATCAAATTAAAATAATTTGATCAAGCAGAGAATCTAATTACATATCGTCCCTTTTCTGCTTAAGAAAATGAACAAGTACGCAAGCGCAGCTACACTAGGACACAGCTGAGAGGTCCAAACCTGTAAAAGAAGAAACCGAAGTTCTTCGCAGCAATGACCAAAGCAGATTCATCTGGGGATGCAGCTTGATATGTGATCTTCTCAGGGGACTCATCACCCTCGGGAAGTACAGTATGGCAGATAGCAAGGCATCTGAAAAATTCCTACAAAAGAAAAAATAACTATCAGTGTCGTTGTCAAAACTATATAAGAACGCTCACAGAAGGCATGGACATGCAAAGTTAGAAGACAAGAAAAAACTAAGAACTCCTGTAAAACTGTTTCGTAAAGATAGAGATATGCACATCTACATATAGGTAATTAAATGTCAGAAAAGAAAAGGGAAATTGAAAGCAACACGCCCAGCAATATATCTGTTTCAAGTAACTCCAGGTCAACCAAGCTGCTCCTAAAAAGTAACAAACCTACCTTACAGATATCAGGATTAGGTTCATTCCTCCATGCTCCCCGCATAATCTTGGCATCATCAAAATTAAATCCCTTCTCATGCTCTGTCTCTGAATTGTACTCCTACGAGAACATAAAAGCCATAATTCCATTTATAGGAAGCATGGTCCATTCAAAAATTTAATTGTATGATAACATTTCTACAACTCAAAAACTTCTTTGGCATGCAAGATTTGCTAAAGGGGCATAAACAAACAACATAATATAATCATGGATGCAAAAACTAGCTAGGAAGCAATAGAGAATTCAAAGTTTAGCATTGGCATTCTCTATTGTCTGTGATTAATGGAGTGCTGTGTTTAATTCTTGACTAGAGTATTATTTCTTGTCAAAGAGTAATTTTCCTAGTGAGATGAGTTGGTGCTTCAACTGGGTAAAAAGAGGACGTAGAAGGCAATTTGAATCGTCAATCTATGTCAGTGAAAGTTAATTGCATCATGTTAATTGCAAGCCACCACCTGGTTGGAAATTCCCAGAGAGAGGGAGAACATACCTCATTAAGCTTTATACCATTTCTTTGTGCTACTCCCCTTTCTATTTCAGTAACACCAGTTCCATAGACCTCTCCTCCAATTGAACACTTGAAGAACTCCATCAAGTTTCTTGTCAAAGTTCCAGTTTTATCAGTAAATATGTATTCCACCTGAATGAATGATACGAGTGTCACCCTTGATAAACAGCACTTACGGTACCAAATTGATAAGCACATTATTCAGAAGCATATAAAGTACTCTTTTTTCAATCATGCTGATAACGATGATATACTAATAATAGTGATAGCACAGAAAATATGTAGATGAAACAAGTACTCTTAAATTTCAAAGCCAATATAAGAACAATTACCTGCCCAAGTTCCTCATTCAAATTTGAAGTCCTAGCCAATGCAGGGGTATTGCTTTCCATATGGTACATCCGCAAGTCATTGTTGATATATTGGGTGGACTGAATAAATTTGATCATCTGAAATTGCATACAAAAGTTAAATGATCTGGGAACACCACAATAATTGTACACATTTAAATATAAAAAAGGGGATGATATTAACAAAACCTGCCTCGATGGAAACATAGAGAGAGATAGGGATGATTGTGGAGTACAGAGTAATCAAGGTAAGAATCGTCAGAAGGAAAACCTATAACACCAACAAACTATAAAAACTATAAACCAATTCGATTTAAGAGGAGTTCAATTCTGTCTACAGAAATTAATTCCATTTGTTACCACAAAACGATTATCAGGGTTAAATGAGCTGTATGAGAAGTCCTCTCCTTTTGATCCCCGAAGACCCAAGTAGTAGTACTTGTAGTTAATAAATACGCCACTGCAGAATTTCATAAAGCACAAACATCACAATGTGGAACACTCGAAAAAGAATTATAAATGGAGAATTTGAAGCACAAACATCACCATACCTGGCTATGGCTCCAATCAGACACATACAAAAGAGAGTAATAAAAAGCCCAATGATAAGTTTGTCAAGTTTCCTCTCTAATGTACTTCTTTTAGAAGGAACATTCATACTATTCATCATAACCTGCAATTCCAAAGTATCAAATTCTTAATAATTTGACAACTATAGACAGATGACAAGACAAGGGAAACATACATTACAGTAAGATAAGATTAAAAATAGCTTCGTATACCAACTAAATAAACAATAACATTTCAAGGACTAGATACCCTTCAGTATGAAAGTTTCAGAGACAATCAACTTAGAATAAGATAAGGTTCAAATAGCTTCTTATAACGACAACACTAACAAACACTTCAACGACCAGATACCCTACAGTATGAAAGTTTGAAAGACAAACATTCCAGAGGAAGGTAAAAGCATGTGTAGTGCAATAGCAAAGATGAAATTCAGAGAGGAAATCATAGTTGCAGCATCTATGGAGATAAAAGTACCGATAACCAAAGAAATCAGCCAACTAAAGTCCCATTTATCAAGAACTTGAATACAATTATGTGGTCAGAAACAACTTTAGTCAATCTTTTATTTCAATACACTCCATCTTTATTACAAAAGTTCTACTAATCATACATTTAACTGCAATTCATGCTACCTTGGTTTCATGACCTGTAAATACTACAGCCCCTACTATGTATTCCGTATTTCTGAGACTGCATCCCTGGAAATAAATGAGTAAGCCAGGTCAGTGAACAGTTTCACTATACTTGGTAAAAATCAAAATCGGCATCAAATTATATTATATACACAAAACCATATTAGTTCAACAATACAGAAAATCACTGCATCATAATTACAGTAAGAAAAATAGTTCTGGCAACCACATAACTAATAATATTCCCTATTCAAACAATTCATTTAAGACTGCTCTTTTGGGATGCATATGTATATTTGCGTAAAAACAGTGGTGGCCTTAATAAAATCACCTTCAAGATACAATTTCACCGACTATAAAATACCAAGAAAAAAAAAAGAAGTTATGAGAAGTAAATATCATACACGAAGAAGAAGATGGTTAGGAGAGAGAGGCAATGTCTGCTTGTCAATAATGAGATTGCCAGTGAAAGTGTACAATGAATTGTTAGGTTGTTCACACTGCACTTCTCCTGCAATTAGGTATGGAGTATTCATTAGATTACAACAACACATAACAGTCATTAAAATAACAACCATCACATTTGGCATGACTACTTTAATCACCATCTGACAGACACCAAGTATACAGATGTGCAATTATAAAGACTTTCTGATGATAAATTAACTAGAATGCCGTACCTTTGAATTCCGATGCTTTCTCAGGAGTCAAATAATCCCAAGTCTTTTCCAATGCTTTTCTTATTTTCAAATTAGTTTCCCCATCCAAATTTGCAGTCTGCAACAGAAAAAAAAATTCAGAATAAAGGAAAAGAAGAAGCGGAGAACTTGTCCATCAAAAGTGAATAGATATTCACTAGCTAATGATTAAGTTAAGATAGAAGTAAAACCTCAATGTAGCAGACACCATCTGCATTTGTAGTTGCAAGGAGAAGCAGATCCGCGGGGAAGAACGTGTTTTGCTTAATCTGTGGCCAAATGAAAATCAGCTTACAAATCTCCTACTGTCTTACAGCCTAAAATTATTCCCTTAGAGGACTATCAAATCATACAATTAAATGAAATGAATTTCCTAAACTATATATAATGAGTAGCAGTATCCTCACCCTGACGATATCCCCAACTTGTAACCTTTTCCAAGGAATAGTTTCCCACCTTTGATCTTGCAAGACATCCACTGGATTATTGTTTATCGTCATATCGTTCATTCTACGCTTCTGTTTTATGCAAATGTAGAAGAAAACAAACAAGAGTAAGCTTGATTATGGAAACACAGCAAAGAGAAGACACAAGGGAGGGAGGGAGAGAGAAAGTATTGAAATCAAGGCTGCATATTATTAGTAGCATCTATACTCACCCAATCCTCCCATGCTTCCTTTCCAAGAGTAATAAGAAGCACCGCAGTTAGCGGTACCACATTGGTTACTGGATGAACGGGACTGCAGATTATAAATACTTGAGTAAACTATGATCAAAATTGTAACAGTATTTACATTAGGGTAAATAATTCATGACCAGCACCAAAAATATCAGTACCACCAAACCAATTTTTTTTTAAAGCAAGAAACAGAAGAAAAAACAGAGCTCAATTAAAGCTACAAAGGGCAAGAAAGCAATGTTTGTGCTATATGACTTTGAGGATGAATTTTAGAAATCATAATAGATGAGGTGCAACTCTTTCTTCTGAAAACTGATAAAACTTCCTTTTAATATGTGCTCTTAAAAAAGATATTAAACAGTTTGATATAAAGGCCTGAGGCATATTATCTCCGCTTTGAAATTTATGGTTCTAGTCAAATCATAGAGATTTTTGTATGCTGCCTATGTTTTTCAGATCTCGGATTCTTAAGAGATTACATCAACCTCAAACCTTATATAGGGTGCAAAGTAACCTACAAAATATCTCTGACGCAAGCTAATGCTAGATTATAATTGTACTTTAGATTAATCTCTACTTGGTACAGATTACTCTTCTGTCTTCCAAATTAAGATGTGGTTAAAATTTTTATCAGTAAATCATAAAACGGTAAGAAAGCTACTTAATATTAATAAAGCCACAGAAGTGATCCACCAAATTTAGCATACCTGATTGGTGTTGTTGATAAAATAGAGATTCCAAGGAAGTAAAGGTTAGCAACCCGTCTGAACTGTCAATGTAACACATGGAATTTTTTCAGGACCAGGCAAAAAATATGATAAACAGGATTGCAGTAATAAGTAAATTGCAAACCAAAAGTACATCAGAAAGTTAATCAGTTTAACCTTTTCAATCACTAGGGGGAAGCACAAATAAAGGTTTTTTTTTCATTTAGTATTCTTAAGACAATACTTAAGAATATGTGGTTGCCATGGTTAGCCTAACTATCTAAATATTTGAACCATATCCTGCATACTACAGAAGTTTTTTTTTTTCCCTTTTCTTTTCTCGAGGAATAAGCTAGTCATAGTAACACAGGAGAACTAGATAATGGAAAATAAATAAGAAAAAAACAATACAGAAAATAATCTTTGAAACATAAATTTCTCCAAGTCAAAAACTAAAATTGATGAAGACAGAGCTTCATCATTAATGATGAAGGATGTCTTCAATAAAATCTTACCTGGTCCACGTATAATAAGTTCCAACATAATCATAATCATACTCATCGACCAATAAGTTACCTGTTCAAAGAGTCCTTTCGGCAAGAAAGTAAAGAAGTTGTACTTTGTAGTTGATATAGAATTCCCCTGGAACAATTGAATGCGTACTGATTAAAACTTGACTAGTACATAATGGAGTCAGATAAAATCAATAAATAACAATACATAAAGAAAACCAACATTACTACATATTGGACATTGTAAATGACCTAATCTATTCCACTCTGAAGCTAGATTGAAACTCAAAAATGTATAACATCTATAAGTGGAACGCGAACCCTCCGTCTCAAACAACCTGTTGCTATTTAAAGAGATAACATAAAATGCTGGCTCGCAAACCGTCACCAGGAGCATCCAATCTCCAGTAGGAAAACTTTCAATACACATTACCTAACATCTTAGAATCGAAAAATCCTATTATTTGTTGATTCTGTCCACTGGAAAGAAGGTAGCGAGCACTCAATGTTGCACACCACCGAGTATTATCCGAAAAAGAGCGGCAGGAAAAACAGAACACTCCTGAACCCTTATTAGACGCGTCGACAATGCTAAACCGAGTTGAATATCTTTTCTTCTTCTTCTCTCAACAACTTAGTAGGGGAAGCAATACTAAACAATAACCAGCTTAAATGCCAGGCATTCATGACTTCAAACTTCACCTCGGCACAAAAATTATATCGAAAATCGAAATATTGCAACAGAATCAACCAAAACAAATCCAAAGCTAGGCCAAACATTCCAAAATCATAATCCTAAAAACTCTAAACCTCATCCTAAGTTCACTGAAGTTCCAAATTTCTACGACCATAAACAAATTCAAACACCTCATCATTTCGAAAATTCCTCCACATTTCTGACCTAAATTCACAGCAATCAAAAGTAGGACAGTAACGGAAAACGAAGAGAGATATAGATATAGAGAGAGAGAGAGAGAGCACCAACCGCAAATTTGACAGGTTGATTTGCCTCGCGATCATTGCAGTAAATAGTGCGGTCGCCCGGCGCCTGAGGCTGGACACGTCCGAGCCGCACCGTCTGAGTCGTCGCCGTTCGCTCTAACGGCGGCAGGTTATTGTTCCGACCTCCGAGCCTCGATCTCGACGGCCGATTCCACCCGCTCATGATATCCTCCGGCCCGATCCGGACGCAGCGACGAGTCGTCTCAGGCGAATATTCTCCGATCGGGTTGCTCCTCCGATCGGCTTTGTCTTTGGTGGTTTAAAAAAACGATTCGTAGAAACCGGAGAAGTGCGTGCGTATTCAACGCCCCTCTCAAAAACCTCAATCTCTTTTTTTTTTAATTAGAAAATTAAATTCTTCCTTTTATTCTGTTAAAACCGCGAATTTGATTCCTTTGAGTAATTTCCTCGCGCGCGCGTCACTGCGCGTATGTAGATACCAAGATGTGGCGGCATTTTAGATTGTAATGGCACGCGCCAATCGGGAGAGTGGAGTTTTATTGAATGCGAAATTGTGGAGTAATCGCCTACGGCGTCGGTTTTCTGTTGCTTTTGGACACTAAAGGCGGTTGGCAGCCTTTTAACAACTCGGTCACGTTAGAATTTTCGTGCTTTTAATTTTGGGATATTAACACATACGCGTTAATTGGGTAAAAACTCCGACCGTTACAGAGGCTTTTGCTTCTGTTCAAAAGAAAATGATAATTTCATACTAACTTAATTATCTAATTGTCAATTTTAATGATAATTTCAACCTAAGTAAACTAACATTTATTCCATTAGTATAAAAAACTATAATTTTAAGACTATTTTATTATCATCTATCTAAACACTCATTTATAGAGAAAGTTTACGAACGATAACACTTTGTCGAAACCTTGCTGGACTCTGATCACCCGTCACTGGATTCCGGTAATCTCTGCCGGATTACATTCATCGATCTCCGGAAAAAATTATCAACACCAAATAACCATCAATACCAAATTGCTAACACTTAGTAACCCTAATAACAAATTACTGACATCTAATAACCTCTTAATAACAAATTAATGACACTCATTAACTCTCAAATAACAAATTATTGACACCTAGTAACCCCAATTACATATTACTGACACTTAGTAACCTCAATAATCATGTTACTGGCCCTAATAAAATGATTACTACCCCCGGTTTCCCACGGTAAACAACCCAAGCAGTTGAATCAATTTTACCAAAGATTTCCAATGCAGCACGACACTGTTTTCGTTTTGAACTTACATGAAAGGGTTGGTCACAACTGAATGAAATCCTATCGGCAGGAGCATTATGATTATGAAACAAATGTCAAAACATGGTGTTTCAGCAAAAAGAAGTGAAGCGGTGCGGTGGGTTGGTGACCTCATGGATAAATGGGTTTTTTTTATGTGACCGCACACGATCGATGAAAAAAATTAGATGATTTCAGATATGCAAATGGGTTTTCGGTGTTCGCATCTTGGTAATGGGTATTTCTTTAGGGCATATTAGTGGTATTTTTGGTTTATCGGAAATTCCGATGATTAAACGAGTTCCGAATTGGATGAAATTTTTATAGAGTTACTAAATATATATACTGATTACATCGGCTGGTGTCGATCAATCCTGAGAAGTTTCATTCATATAATCGCTTCATAATGTGATAGTTTTATATATTTAGGGATCCGTTAAAATTTCTTCTGTTTTGGACATGATTTGACTGTTCGTACTTACGGTCAATAAAAAAAAGACATTTTGACATATTAAAACCCCATTGACTGAGTCTTCACCAAATGGGTTTCCTCGGTGCGACCACGCACGATCAGTGACAAAAATTAAGTGATTTTAGATATGCAAACGGCTTTCGGCGTTCGCATCTTGATAATGTGTCCTCCCTTATGACATATTAGTGTTGTTTTCGATTTACCAAAAATTTTAACGGTCAGACGAGGTCCGAATTAGATAAAAAAATTACAGGGTCACTAAATATATATACTGATCATATCGGCTGGTGTCGATCGATTCCGAGAAGTTTCATTCATATAATTGCTTTATAATGTGATAGTTTTATTCTAAACCTAATAGAATATGTATGTATAATATTTTATTATTTGGCGGATTTTTACGGGCCGGGCCTTGCTGGCTTTTGGCGGGTCGGGTTGAGTTTCACACATCTAAACTAAGCCCGGCTCTCTACCCACGGAAACGGGTTTTGGCGGGCTTTCTCACGGGCCGGGTCGGGTAAAAGCTCATCTGACTTGCGGGCCTCCGTCGACATCGGTGAGGTACGCCAGTGTCGAATCTGTAAAGCCACGTCGGCGTCGGCGTAGGCGTTGTTGATCCAAGTTGTGGAGGCAACATCGGTCAAGGGAGAGAGATCGGAGATCAGAGAGCATGTCGGTGTTGTTGATTCACATCGGCGTTATGGAGGCAACGTCGTCAAAGAAGGGGGAGAGAGAGAGAGAGAGAGAGAGAGAGAGAGAGAGAGAGAGAGAGAGAGAGAGAGATGTTTAATAAGGGTAGTAATGTAAATTGTGGTGCAAACATTGAAATGGGCAGATCAAACCGAAATGTGCAATGTTTTTGCTAATTTTGTGCATTCGGTGATTTCGGTCAAAATCTCAAAATAACTCAAAGCGACCTACGCGCTCAAATTTTTGTTTGTGGGGGAAAAGTGGGCCTTTTTGTTATTCGGGTATACCAAGGCCCAAGCCCAGGTTGAAACCACTTGCACAAAATGACATTAGGGCAATAGCTTCTAAGTCCCATTACAACACGGAAACCAGTTAGCATAGGAAAGCAAGATTCAGACAATGGATTGAACTTAGGGCAATTTTAGTAATCCGTATACGTTTGGGAGAAAGGTTGTGTCTAGTGGCAGATGTAGAAAATTATACAAGTGGGGGCAAAAAACAAAGAGTTTTATTTGCGCGAAGTGCAAGAAACAAATTTAGAGCCCAACACAACTTTATTATAATTAAGATAGGTGTGTCATGAAAAGTGGTGCAAAGGGATACGAGGCCGGGGTTCTTAGAGAGTCGGAAAGCAAGATATAAATTTGAGGATTTACGACAACAAGAGTGATAGTAAGTTAAAAGTATGAGCTTGAGATTGCTATGAGGACTTTACTCGAGTATATTATTCATTAGTCTAATGTACCTATACTTCATTAGTCTAATGTACTTATACTTCAGTATTTTTTGGTGTAATAGAACTTAGTATTGTATAGTTATATGTCTAACGCAGTCATGATTTTTGAGGTAAAAACAAGTTAATATAGGGCATACATATGAAGTTGATTCGCAAAATCAAAAGTTCAATGGGGGCAAATGCCCCCACTGGATTGGTTCCATGGAGCAGTGTGTCAAGATCCTGTTCCAGTTCACTTCCCCTTGTGAGTGCAGTATAAAGTCACCGTTGTAATGTATTCTGTAATTGTAATTGTAGAGCGTAGTACACAAATTCTTTGTGCTTTGATCTTAGAAATGTATGTAGAATGGTGAACGGTCCTGTTCATCATAGGACTTCGATGAGTTCGATCGCAGTAAATAAATTATATTGGTGGCTTAGGCTGCGTAGTGTTAAACTTTAATGCTAGTTTTATGATAACTTTGATAATGAGATTTGAACTCTTAATTCCCATGCATTCAAATGAAAAGAAGGGCACAAGTCATGATTTTACACCCACAGATACAACCAACTCAACAAAAGAAAGCCAAGGGAAAGCACCAGGAAGAAAAAAATGAAGTAATGGCGATCATACAGCCATATTTTGTGTTCACTTTCTCCAATTTCTTGTGCCATTCCATCATCTTCGCTAGGTCGAATTTCAGAGGTGCAATCACCTTGTCCTAGAGTGGAGTTGCTGCAGTCAGCTTCTTCGTCATCAAAAGAGCCAAAGAACCTGACCAGTTTTTCTGAAAGGGATTGCTGGCTTTCCTTTAGTGACTCTTCGTCTCCCTCGTAATCATCATCACCTTCATACACCAAATGAATCCCCCACTTCTTCAACTCCACCCCTTTTACATATGGTGGCTCTCTCCTCTGTACATGTATCGTGTAACCATCCTTCAATTGGGATACCAAAGGGTTATTAATTCCATACTTGCACAAGTAAAATTGATCTTCATTTGAATTGGAAACTCCCGTTAAGACCAATGTTGTAGTGAAGGTAGGAGAATCCAGTATGAGGATCTTTGCTTGAATATCTACCACAGCAGGGAGTTCTTCTCTTAGGTCATCTGGAATTTGATGGTTGAGAGAAACTACAACACCTATAATTATCTCTTTAAGAACGCGGTTTTTCCGTTCTGAGAATGCAATCACATCTTGACAAAACCAACCTGGTACCTTGCTTCCAGGCATGCTAAGACTCCGCATTCTCCTCAAGTGGCTCTGCAATATAATTTAATGTTGAGTAAAAGAAATGAATCAAGAAAAGGACACAATAAAGAGCCTTCTGGAAAACTTTATAATTCAGATATGTCTGCGAAGTGCGTAGTGAGAGAGATAGAGAGATGACCTTTTTTGCAAGTCTTTTCTTAACAACTGACGAGCAAGCATTGCAACCACTCATAAAGAGTCTTTCCAAGGAATTCAAAAATTCAAGACCTGGAATATCCTCAAGTTTCTCACAATTTGTAAGGTTCAAATCTGTCAAGTTCTCCAGGTTTGAAATATCAGAGATACTTTCTAACGCAATACAGTTTGCAACATCCACCTTTTTCAGACTTGAGGGAAGCGGAGGCAGAGACTTAAGCTGTCTACAATGAGGCAACAAAAGCTCTCGGAGCACGGACATGCCACTCAGGCTGGCTGGAAGGCGGCAGAAACTATTACGGCTGAGATCCACAGTTTCAAGTGATGATAACTTCTCAAAATCATCACAAATTTCACCAGATATATTACAAGCATGGGCATCCAGTTCGTACAGCATGGACAGATTTGAGAAGGAAGCTGGAAATATAAACTTCTCTTTTGCAGGTCCCCCATCTTGTGGCTTCTTCCTCATGTTCAAAACCATCAAACTAGAAAGCATTCCAAAGCTTTCAGGTAGTTCTGTCACTGCAGTTTCCACCATCTGCAATCGATGCAAGGATTTCAACTGTCCTATCGATGCAGGAAGCTTGCGAAACTGTTTACACCTGTTCAACTGTAACATGGTGAGATTTTCCAGCATCCCTATGGATTCAGGCAACACGGTGATATCTGATGCAGTTATAATAATAGAAGTCAGGGCCCTCATGCTTCCAATTGACTCTGGCAATGATTTAAGAAATTTGCAGTTCCTGAGCTCAAGTTTCTCAAGTGTTTTCAAGGCACTAATCTCCTGTGGGAGGTCTGCGATTGATGTCTGCTCTATCTTTAACACAACTAATGATTGTAGTCCTCCAATGGAATGAGGTAGTGTTTGCAGAAAATGACCATGTCCGACTGATAATGTCTTTAAGTTCAATAATGAACCAAAACTCAGTGGCAGTTCTTCAATTGGAGTACCGTATGTAAAAAACTCCATTAAGTTACTGAGGTTACCAAGGGAGTTAGGAATAATGGTCAGTGAACTACACCGGTACAAACTTAGTATCTCAAGGTTCGCTAAAGAGCCAATGGAATCAGGTAGCTTTTCCAAACCAGAATCATTAAGGGAAATTTCTTTCAATGAACTCAGCTTACCAATCTCCTCAGGTAGCCCTTTCAAGTCCCTGCACCGGTTCAAGTTGAGCTTTTCAAGTTTTGTCAGATGGAATATAGTTTCTGGAAGACTTTCAATAGAAGTTCCATCAAGGAGAAGCTCTTTTAGTGATACCATGCTTTCAATGTTTTTTGGCAGTCTTTTCAATTGTGAGCAATTAGAGAGGACCAGGTTCTCAAGTTTTCTCAGGCCGGAGACATCACTCGGAAATTCAACAAGGTTTCTACACCCTTCCAAGCTCAAGTAGACTAGTGTCTTCAAATTCCCAACCGAATCATGGAGCCTGATCAGTCCAACACAATTCTGAAGAATAAGCTTTTCCAAGGCATGATTCCCAGATAAATCAGGAATAGCAGTTAACAGACTGCAGCCACTTAGATTCAGGAACATCAATGTCTCAGCCACCTGGAAAATGGTATAGTTTACTATCAAATACCAGCACAGATAATAACCAAACAACATAAGTTGGTGCCTGCAAACTAGAAGGAAACAAGGTTCACAGTAAACATATTCAGAGTGATCTATAATAAAAGTATGGTGAAAAAAGAATATCATCTTTTCTTTAAGAAAAGTCATGTACAGGCAGTACAGCTCTTGCTTCTCAGAGGTCAGAATAATGGTCAAAATAATGTTGGTCGGGTAAGTGAAGCCTACCTTATTCCACTGACCGCTGCATAATGATTCAACTTTGCTTTTTGTAAGATCAAGGCCAGCAAGTCGCCGAAGAAAAAGAACAGAAGAGAGACATTTCAGAGGGCAACCTTTCCATTGCAACCACTTCAATTCAGGAGGAAGAAATTTGAAGCTTCCTTCCAACTTCACATAATTAATCTGAAGTAGTCTAAGATTGACCATAGCTCTGAAGGCTTTAGAGTGAACTGTAACCTGCTTCTTTTTCTCTGCTTGATTTTGAAGATATACTTTGTATCTTTCCTTTAAGTATGTAGCTGCAGAGGTAAAACTGGGGCTACTTTGAAAGTTGCTCCAAGAAATTATGTCACCGGTTAGATCTCTTGGAGAATTCATTTTCCAGTCAGTGTCTAGACCCTCTAGAACTATGCCTTGTATACATCTTGTCCCCTATTATGATTAAGGTATAAAAAGATATATCAGAATTCAGAAGTTAACGGAAGAGAAACAGAAAAGAAACAGATATATCATATACTTATTTGGCAGGGGCTATGATTTCTCTCTACAATCAATTTAGTGCATGTTTATGAGAATGACCTAACTAAGGTTTCAGTGTCATATAAATTTCAAAACAAAACAACAAAAGAAACCATGAAAGCTCTCTAAAATCTAAAACTAGAATTTGCATCATATATTCATGCTGGAATATGTACCGTTTCATCCTTGAAGACATTCATGATTTTATCATGTTCCCACAGTCTACTACGCATGCCAGGATCCAAAAGGCTTTCTTGTCTCACAATTTGTCTTCCCATGTCTCTAACTTGATCGTGCATCCACAATGTAGTGTCTTCTGTAATCTTAATGAGTGATTTTGCAGTGAGGTCAGCAATTGCTATCTCACCATCAAAACCACAGCTCCTCAGTATGTCAATTGCTTCTTCTCTCTTGGGATTCATTTTTACAAATAAGCATGCAATGTCTAAGAAGATACATTTCTCTTGCTCGTCTAGTGCATCATAACTTATCTTCAAGACATCCTGAAGATGTTGTGGTCGAATGTTTTGGAGTTTGTGCAGAGCATCGGCCCATTCCTCTATTCTCCTCTTATCAAATAGAAAAGAACCAAATACTTCAAGAGCTAACGGTAGGCCTCCTGTAAGCGACACAATTTTCTCAGAGAGATTCAAGAAATTATCTGTGGGTTTATCTCTTCGCAGTGCATAGTAACTAAACAGTTGTAGTGCCTGGGACACATCCAACTCCCTGACCTCATACATCTTGTAATTCACAAGATAACTGGGCAATTGTCCTTTATCTCGTGTAGTAATGATAATTCGGCTTCCTTCATTGAACCATTGTCCTCTGCCAACCAAAGCACTTAGTTGGTTTACATTATCAACATCATCCAGAACAACAAGAACTCGCTTGTCATATACAAGTGCCTTAATCGCAGAAATACCAGTCTCAAGGTCATTCACAGGCACCATACCCGAGGAAAGATTGCCGATAAGTTTGTTTTGAAGAGATACCAACCCCCCAGGTCCTGCAGAGGCTTCTCTAACATTTGAGATGAAACTGTGTCCCTCAAAATGACCAACAAGTCTATTAAAAACAGCCTTGGCAAGTGTTGTCTTGCCAACACCACCCATGCCATGAACTACCACGACTCGTACGTCACTTGATCTAACATCCAACAACCTCACCAGGTCCTCAATTCTGGAATCAAGACCCACTGTGTACGCTGCAAGACCCACCGGTGTTCTCTTTATTTCAGCCAGAACCGTTTTGACTACAGATTGAATCAACTCTGCTTCTTTGCTGTCAAATTCACATCACAAATACAGTTCAAGTTTAGAAACTTGCCACGGGAACGAAAATACAGCAGTAGTATGATACAGCCATATATATGCCTATAATCAGGCTTTTGGTATAAAAAGAAGGACAGCTAAGTTTAAGCCAATCTCAAACTTCAGGCAACCTTAAAAAGAAAACGCTCTACTCTCACACTTTGTGCAACCTAGAAGAAAAGCTCTGCAATTTAAAAATCCCAATAAG
Organism: Argentina anserina; assembly: GCF_933775445.1. Taxonomy (NCBI): domain Eukaryota; kingdom Viridiplantae; phylum Streptophyta; class Magnoliopsida; order Rosales; family Rosaceae; genus Argentina; species Argentina anserina. Next base: position 26,912,027 of record NC_065875.1, on the reverse strand, counting down.
ATATATGAATGAAAGTGATACTGGGGACTATATAAAATTGGATGCCAAAGTCAATCAGATACATCTTTAATTAAACAAAGAGAATTAAGTATTGTAACCAATGAAGTTTAGCATATCTTAATCACATATTACCAAAATCATAAACATAAACAAATCACTCAAAATCTCAACCAAATAAACCCTAGAATTTTGAGATCACAGACTACCTGCTGTGGTAAACAAAGCCAGCTATGCCACCAACTTTGGCCATGGCGTTCCTCCATTTACAGACCTTGGAGCTTTCAAATCTCCTCTCATGAGATCTGAAGTCCTCCTCAAACGGTCCGCTCTGCCGCCGCACGTCGGAGGGGTCCACCTGGTAAAACACCGGCAGAATCAGCCTCCGGCCGCCGTCGCAGATCTTCGCGAGCTCCTCAAGGCACCACCTCGAGTCGGCGTACCTCGGAGACAGCACGATGACGGCCGCCGCCGAGTCGTCGATCGCCTCCAGAAGACTCGCGGCGATCTCGTCGCCGCGGCTCAGGGCGTCGTCGTCGCGGAAGACGCGCACGCCGCGTTGCACGAGCGCGTCGTAGAGGCTGTTGGTGATGGTGTGGCGCGTGTCTTCGCCTCTGAAGCTCAGGAACACGTCCCACCGGAGCCGGAATCCGCCGACGACGGCGCCGTACGGCATTGCTTCACTGCGTCTAGAAGCTACTGAAATTCCTAGCTTTCTTTACCGTAACAGTGCAACTAAACTTAAACTTAAATTTAAAGTCAGAATCGAATAACGAAACTCTTTATACTTACACAATTGATCAATCTGATAAAGAGAGTGAAGAATATCTGATAAAGTCTTCTCCAGCTAGCTAGCGAGTGACGTATATATAAATATATATATATATATAAATTAGAAAACTAGAAAACGGGCCATGTAGTCGGGTTATTACTTCACCGGCCCAATAAGAAGTGCTACAGAATATGTGGGCCCCACATAAAAAATAACAAATAATTACACAGATGTCGCTCTCTCATTCGCTGAGTTCTCACCTTCTCTCTCACTCTCTCTAATTTTCTGCTGCTGTTCGAGAACTGGATGCATGCTAGGGCTCGTAAAAATATATCTGGTGAAATTTGGAGAAGTTGTCATCACATATCACTAAAAACTTTGAATCAAAGCTGTAGTGGCTAGTTTGGAGAGCTTTTATCATATTACCGAAGATATCTAGCACTCTGATATTTCAAACCTGGAGAACTTGGCTGATTAAAGTCCCAAACTGGAACTGTAATATTATTTTATACGAAGAGGAACACGACCCGGAATCTACGTATACTGAAATTCCTAGCTTTTTAGGGCTTTTTCACTGTATAAAAAAACAAATTATATAACCTTTCTATTTCCTAAATTAGACGAACTTGAAGAGGGGCCGGGAGTGGAAAATTCTTGCTAGCTAGGTCGCTACAGATTTGTATTCTGAAATCAAATGGCTGGCACGCCACTGGTGCAGGTGAAAGGTCTCTCGAAGGTCCGATCTATGGCCCAACCAGAACTGACGTCTTGCTCTCCAATCTCCATGCCACTGTATACGTAGGTTTTCAAAAAAAAAATAAAGCACAGTACTGTCTGATTATCATATCAAGAATCCAAACTTTCGAAGTAGTGCGCTACTATATCGTATCTAAAAGAATCATAAAAGAGAAAGACGATGCGTAATATTCGCCGGGTTAACCGGCCGGGTCGGTGAAAAGTGAAAACCGTGACTTGACTTCATTTTATTACGTACGACGGTACGAGTCTCCTTCTGATGACTTCTAGGAGTTCTAGCTTGCCCTCTGTATAATAATAATGGCGCGCGCGTAGAATTCTTATTGAACATATTATTAAGTAGCTAGCTCCAGCTGCTTGAAGCCGAAGTAGTAATGGCGGATGACGACGACGACGGTTTGTCAACTGCTCCCCATGTTGGCGGTTTCCGGCTGCGCTGGGATGTGTTCCTAAGCTTTAGAGGCGAGGACACCCGAGAAACGATCACCAAGAATCTCTATGAGACCCTCCAACGACGCGGCTTAAGGGTTTTCTTAGATAACGACGGTTTGCACCGAGGGGACGACATCGGGCCGACTCTACTGGAAGCCATCGATGACTCGGCGGCCGCCATCATCGTTCTTTCGCGCAGATATGCTGAATCGAGGTGGTGTCTGAAAGAGCTTGCTAAGATTTGTGAAAGCAGAAGGAGACTGATTCTGCCTCTGTTTTACGAAGTGGATCCCTCTCACGTTCGGCGGCAGACCGGACCTTTTGAGGAGCACTTCACATCACATGAGCAGGAGTTCGATAGCGCCACGGTCTGCGGATGGAGAACTGCCATGACCAAAGTAGGCAATAAAGCTGGTTATATCTTCGACAGCAAGAGGTAAATTTATATATGAACTCTATATAGACATGTATGTATAACCACAGTAGTAGGTAATTCCTCAATCCAAACTTCTGATCGAACACAAAATCTTGCGTATTCTCAATCGATCTGTTTTTAATGAAGATTTTTAACAAGAGATATACGTGAGGAACTTGCTAAATTAATCTCAAACAAACTTACATTATTCGCTCAATTGGATTTTCGATCTGTTAAAATTGCCCTAGCTAGCTAACAATCCTAGCATATCTATATATGTTTTCTTCTCGGACCAGAAGATGGATCACGATTCACGATGTTGTCTTGAACTTGAACCAGATAGATTATCATTTTGAGATGAATAGCGATTCAGAATTTCAGATGACCGAGAAGCCAGAGGCCTTAAATTTAAGTCGTCTGTACGTTCTTGATAATGTATAGTTGTATTTGTTTACTAGCTATAATTTCGTTGAGATTTGAGCACTTGATCGATAATGTTGATTAGGGTTTAGGTACGTACTATTTTTGCGCTACTTGCTGTTAAGATATACCATATACATAACCTCTTTTTTTTTTATGAATTGAAGAAGATAAACAATTAAAACATGTCGATCGAAGACTTCTGAAACCATGCATTATGCAGGCCCCTACTAGAATTATCATTTTATTTTGTTTACCATTCATAGGTACGTCTTGGACGAGGGACCTACTTATTTAGTTGGTTATTTGCCTTGTCGCGCTTAATTAAATAGTAATCTGCCAGATGATCCTTCATGCCCAGTAATCCAGAATTAATCGAAAGTGTGAGACTTGGCTGTAGTTGACTTCATAGTTCATATGCATGCACAGTTCACTCATATCCTTTTTTTCGATGATTATTTACTCATGTCCTTGTAAGTTTTAACATTTTCTATGACCTAGAATATATTTCTGATCGTGTATATAAAATGACAGAAATGAAGAAGATTTGATTATTCAAAGATTAGTAAAAGATGTTTTGGCAGAAATGAACAAAATACCAATGGGTCTCACTCCGTACCCAGTGGGACTTCTTTCCCGAGTTGAAGAGGTGATCAAGCTGTTAGATATCGGATCCAAAACCGTTCAAGTTGTCGGAGTTTATGGCATGGGCGGCATTGGCAAAACAACCCTTGCCAAGGCTCTTTTCAATAGACTTGTTGGTAAATTTGATCACCGTAGTTTCATCTCAAATGTTAGAGAAACCTCAGCAGGACACGATGAGGAGGGTTTAGTAACTCTTCAAAATAACCTGATTAGTGATCTTTCCCATGGGAAAAAGGCCAAAATAAATCAGACAACTGATGGCATCGCTACCATCAAAGCGGTTGTGTATGAGAAGCGAGTTCTCGTTGTTCTGGATGATGTTGATAACATCGACCAACTCAGTGCCTTAGTTGGCAATGGACAATGGTTTTATGATGGAAGCCGAATCATTGTTACGACGAGAGATAGAGAACTCTTAACTAATCATCGTGTCGATCATAAGTTGTATGAAGTCAGGGAGTTATATGAGTCTCAAGCTCTGGAACTTTTCAGTCACCATGCACTGGGAATTAAAGAGATCCCAGCAGATACCTTTCTGAAACTATCTAAGCAAATTGTGGCTCTTACTGGTGGACTACCGTTAGCTCTTGAAGTTTTCGGCTCTAGCCTGTATGATAAAAGGAGAGTAGAGGAATGGGAAGATGCTCTGCAAAAACTGAAACAGATTCGTCCACGGATTCTTCAGGATGTACTGATGATAAGCTACGATGCGCTAGATGAGCAAGAGAAATGTATCTTTCTAGACATTGCATGTTTATTTGTTAAAATGAAGACCAAAAGAGAAGACGCAGTTGACATATTGAAGGGTTGTGGTTCTAATGGTGAGATAGTACTTAGTGTCCTCACAGCAAGATCACTCATTAAGATCGCTGAAGACACTACACTGTGGATGCACGATCAAGTCAGAGACATGGGAAGACAGATAGTTACACACGAAAACATTTCACATCCTGGCATGCGTAGTAGACTGTGGGATCGAGATGAAATCATGAACGTTTTCGAGCATGACAAGGTACTAGATAAGTAGATATCATTTGATATATAAATATAAGTTGTTCTTCATAGTTCATATATTTCTCATCACATAACTTGAGCTTTATCGACTCAGCTAGCTCATATATTTTGTATTGCACTGACAATAGGGAACACCATCCATACAAGGGATTGTTCTAGACTATGAAATGAAAAGGATGGTGAGTGATCCAGGTGGTGACATAATTTCTTGGAATAACTTTCGGAGAAGCCCCAATTGTACCTCTGCAATGACGTACCTAAAGGAAATATACAAAGCACATCTTAAAAGCCAAGAAGAGGAAAAGGGAGTAGTGAAGATTTCCTCTAAAGCTTTTGGAGCAATGGTCAATCTCAGGCTGCTTCAAATGAATAATGTGAAATTGGAAGGAAAGTTAAAGTTTCTTCCTGCGGGAGTCAAGTGGTTACAATGGAAAGGTTGTCCTTTAAACTCTCTCCCTTCTGATTATTTACCTCGGCAACTCGCTGTCCTTGATCTCTCAGACAGCAATATCACAAAGTTGTGGGGAGGATGCAGTATTATGGCACTTTTCACTTGTCTGACCTGCAGTGGTGACGAAAACCAGGTATATGTGCTTCCTTTTAATTAGCAAGCAAGAAGCATCTTACTTCTATTTCTAAGGTAAACAGTAATGCAGTGCATATCTGCAGAATTGACTGAAAGTCTAAATATAATATACTGAATTTCAGGCGGCTGAGAAATTGATGTTCTTGAATCTAAGCAACTGTATTTACCTAACTGAAATTCCTGATTTATCTGGGAATCGGGCGCTTCAACAGCTGAATCTTGAGCGCTGTATTTCATTGACTAGGCTTCATGCCTCAATCGGGAACTTAAACACATTAGTCCACTTGAACTTGCGAAGGTGTTCAAAGCTTGTTGAGCTTCCAAGTGATGTCTCTGGCCTTAGAAAGCTCGAGTACCTGATCCTCTCTGGTTCTTCCCAGTTCAAAAAACTGCCAAACATGGAAAGCCTGGTGTCATTGAAAGAACTTCTCCTTGATGACACTGCTATAGAAATTCTTCCCCAATCTATCTTCCGGCTTACTAAACTCGAAAAACTAAGCTTGAACCGGTGCAGTGTATTAAAGGAGCTACCTGAGGAGATTGGAAAGCTGTGTTCTTTGAAAGAATTCTCCCTGAATGGATCTGCTTTGAAAAAGCTACCTAATTCTATTGGCTCTTTGGCAAACCTTGAGAAACTAAGTTTACTCTGGTGTAAATCACTGACCGCTCTTCCTACATCCATTGGGAAACTCGAATTCTTGAAGGAATTAAGTACTTATGGTACTCCACTCACAGAACTGCCTGTGACCATTGGCCGTTTGTCAAGCTTAAGAAAACTAGAAATTGGGGACCAAATTCAGAGCTCAACGACTGATTCAGTTGGAGGATTGAGCTCATTGCCTGATTCAGTTGGGGAATTGAATTCTTTAGTTGAGCTGAAGATAGAGCAGGCATCAATCAAAGACCTCCCAGAGAAGATTGGTGATTTGAAAACACTTGAGAAACTTGAGCTCAGGAACTGTGAACTTCTTACATCATTACCGGAGTCAATTGGAAGAATGAGGGCCCTAACTTCTATAATTATAACTGCACCAAATATCACGGAGTTGCCAGAATCTGTAGGGATGTTAGAAAATCTTACCATGTTACGGTTGGACAGATGTAAACAGTTCCGCAAGCTTCCAGCATCAATAGGACAGTTAAAATCCTTGCACCGATTGTACATGGTGGAAACTGCAGTGACAGAACTACCTGGAAGCTTCGGAATGCTTTCCAGTTTGATGGTTTTGAGAATGGGGAAGAAGCATCAAATTGGGAGACATACAGAAGAGGAGTTTATACTTCCAGCTTCCTTCTCAAATTTGTCCCTGCTGTATGAACTGGATGCTCGTGCTTGTAATATATCTGGTGAAATTTCTGATGATTTTGAGAGGTTATCATCGCTTGAAACTTTGAATCTCAGCCGTAATAGTTTCTGCCGCCTTCCAGCCAGCCTGAGTGGCATGTCCATGCTCCAAGAGCTTTTATTGTCTCATTGTTGACAGCTCAAGTCTCTGCCTCCGCTTCCCTCAAGTCTGAAAAAGGTAGATATTGCAAACTGTATTGCATTAGAGAGTATTTCTGATGTTTCAAACCTGGAGAACTTGACAGACCTGAACCTTGCCAATTGTGTGAAAGTTTAGAATATTGCCGGTCTTGAATGCTTGAATTCCTTGGTAAGGTTGTATATGGGTGGCTCCAATGCTCGTTCATCAGCTGTTGAGAGAAGGCTTGGGGAAAAGGTACCGTCTCTCGCTCTCTACGTCCTTGTGTGTTTTTATTTTTATTTTTAAACGTACTTGTGTGTTTAACTGTTTATCATATGCAAAATGTTTGAGCTTCTACGTGGTGTTAAGAGTAGGCATAATTGTTTGGTAAACAGCTGTGTAAGTTGTTCCTGTGTTTATGTCAACTTTCCTCGCAGTGTGATTTGTGTTGGTACTGAGTTGCATGCTCTAACTGATAAAAGAAAAATGTTGCAGAGGTACTTGAGGAAAATACGCAATCTTAGCATGCCTGGAAGCAACATACCAGACTGGTTTTCTCAAGAAATGGTTACATTCTCAGAACGAGAAAACCGCCCTCTCAAAAGTATAATCGTATGTGTTGTAGTTTCTCTCGACCATCAGATAGAAGATGACCTAAGAGACGACCTCCCTGATGTGGTAGATATTCAAGCCGAGATCCTCATACTGGATTCTCACTTGTGTGCCACGACATTGGTCTTATCGGGAGTACCGAATACAAATGATGATCAGTTTCACTTGTGCCGGTATCCAATTGATCATCCTTTGGTATCACTATTGAAAGATGGTTACAAGATACATGTAAAGAGGAGAGAGCCGCCATTTACGAAAGGCGTGGAGCTGAAGAAGTGGGGGATTTATTTGATTTATGAAGGTGATGATGATTATGAAGGAGATGAAGAATCACTAGACGAAAGCCAGCAATCCCGTTCAGAACGACTGGCAAATTTTCTCGGCTCTTTTTAATGAGGCGGCTGCACCCGCACCCTCACGAATGGGGGAACACACCAAAGAGAGAGGAATCTCCTGAATTTAGCTCCTTTATTCAGTTGTGTGGTTGAACTAGTTGTGATTCATGGGTTTGAAACTTTGAATATGATACTGTATGTAATGTATAATAACTTCACAGGCGTGATGGCCTAGCCTCCCACTGGGTTCAAGCCATCAGAAAAAAAGAGTGTTTGATACTATGAGTTTTATTTCATGCTTTCTTATTAGTAAAAATAATGACGGCAATCTATGACTTGCATTAGATGACAGTGTATTGTGTATAAGTGGTGAAGAGTGAAGACTTACATGTATACATAATCCATGATACAGGCAGGGACCCCCGCTTCTGGTTATCCAGCAAGTCTTAGTGTCTTACAATTCCTATGCAACATCCTGAAGACCCAAGTTTCTAATGCTGCATATCATTGCTCGATCAGGAATCAGGAGTGCGTGAAGCAGCAAAAAACATAACCATTACCTCCACTAACGGGGAAAAGAAGAGACTTGCTGATACATTTCGTTATCAAAAGGATGGCCATCTCGAGTAAATAAAAGAGCTGTGAGTTCCTAGCAGACACTCACCAGATGTAGAAACATCTGCAATGTAGGTAGTTAAATACAGACTGCTCCTTTCAGGCACGTATTTTCCAAGCAGCTGTGCTTATTGGAACAAAACCAGCTGGAGATACAAGAGCATCCACAGAAACATCATTTGAAGTGACAGGTATGGCTCCTTCCTCCACGATTTGTATTGAATATGACAGCGCAACTACCACCAGAATAGAAATTGGAAATCTTATAACTCCACATGACAAAAATGAAATGTCCTACTGTACTTCCAAAACCAGAGTTGATTACTGTAAAAGAACAGGGGATAATTACCACAGAGGGGATCCTTCCATTTCTGATCCTTTGCAACTTTTGTTACTTCTTTAGGAACTTTCCATAATAACTTCAATAATTAACCAGGACAACCGATAATGAAGAAAAAACATTAGTCAGACACTCAAGATGAGAATGGAGGAGATGCAGTGGTATAAAAAGTCAGTCCAGTCTTTATCTCTAGATATTATAGATTCCATGTTCAACAATTCTTTATCAATGTCTCTGACTTTGGGTTCATTAGTGATGCACTGCAAATGAATATAATCACATGATATCAGCCATTACCAGGTTTACAAACATTACTATGGTTTATGCTTTAAATTACCAGTACTTTGCATAAAATCATCCTATATGTCCTTCATTGTTATGAGATGTATCAACCCACCCTCCACTACGGCCTAAACGTCTTCCACATCTGTTAAAAGCAAGATCTAGTAAGAAAATGGAAGTGAGAAAATATGAAATTCTACTCAGTCTTCCAAATAAGAATGCCCCAGTGCAGCTACGTAATTATAAGCAAGGATTAAAAGATATTACCAGGTAGGATGAACAAATCAACTGGATCCTTCGCCTCCATAGCTACAATGAAATCATCCTTCAGAGAACCAACATACTAACCAAGGGAAACGTACATTACATACAAAAATGCAGTAGAGTTTACTACATTCTGATCATCAAATGCATAAATCCAAAACTTCACTAGAGATGGCGAAATATTCTCATACGTATCAATTTTTGTTTTCACATAATTCTTGCAGAGTTACTCAATTTATCTAGGAAGAGGAGAGCTTGGACATCGATTAAACTCAGAAAACAAATGCAAAGATTATATCTCAGACTTCACAATCATGTTGTAAGAAAAACAAATATACCATCTTCGTATTGTTTCCCCTCAGCATCCGAAAGCGCAGGCTCCAAAACGTTCATAGACTTCACAATCAGATCATCAACACTACTATAACAACCTCCACAAGCTCAACAGCAACAACATCAAAACGAATGCTACTATAATCCACACACCATTGCGAGGTTTCGATAAGATCTCGGACACAATCCTTGACGTATCAACTTCTCGCAGCTCAGGAGAGCTTATATAAGCACATATACTGTTACTACGCTTGAACCATGGAGCACTCAACACAATGCTCTGGATTTCAGCATCTGAAAAATCCAATAATTTCAGTGAGGCATTTTCACAAACACCTGGAGGTCATAGTCGTACATATAAAGCCATATATTAAATCCAGAGGGAAAAAAGCGAGTACGGAGTACCTTCTTCGGATTTTCGGGTCGGGTCCATGTTCCTGAGCTCCTTGCGGATCCTGGACCGGAGCGAGTGCTTCTGCCAGAATATAGCCTCGAGCGACTCGTCGTTTTAGTTCATGGTGGCAAATGAGCGGGAAAATTGGGATGAGAGGCGTTCGTTAGCGGACGACGCTAACGTGCGCGGGTGGGTGATCATGTTCACCAGTTGGGTTGCCAATTTGGTGAGCTCACTCGCGCGGGCTCGACGGTGGTGGTGAGTCAGCATGCTGTCATGGCACTCGAGCTTTTCGGTTAGGGAAAATGAGAACCAGAAGCTCTGGCGCGCTTTAGCGGTTTGGATCCGGTTTGGAATCATGTACGTGTTTGGCCCGTGATCTATAAATATAGTCATATATACATTTTCTATCCAATTTCAGAATGAAGTTCTAATTTTGACACACTTTTGAGTCAAATTTTTTCAGTATAAGCGATTCAATATTTAAGTATGCTATTCAAGATCATTAAAGTATTGAAATTAGATTAAATCAATGAATGAATTAAAACTGTTCAACGTGAACCGTTCGTGTAAATCTCAATTTTGAAAGCTCAAATCATTATCAAATTGGATGAAACTTTATAGAGATGATCTTGAATAGCATATCTAAATATTGAATCGCTTATGGTGAAAAAAATTGACCGAAAAGTGTGCCAAAATTGGAACTTCACTCTAAAATTTCAAAGTAGAACTTCACTCTGAAATTTCAAAGTGAAACTTCACTCTGGATAGAGACTGTATATATATATATATATATATATATTAAATTATGCATAAATATAACAAAAACTGAATCTGTTAGAATGGTTGAGAAGTTGTTGGGTGACTTGGATGACCAAGGTTCGAATCTCACCATAAACATTTTCACTTTTATCATGAGTTGGTGCGCGTTCGCGTGTCCATTACGTATTGTAGCGTGTCTGAGCCGTGTCCAAAGTCAGTTCGCGTGTCCGATACGGACACGTGACCCAAATAGCGTGTCCGTGCTTCATAGGGCAGAGTCTTATTACACTCCATATATTGATGGTTCGGTGTTTACTTCCACGTCCTGCATACAATAATTTATGATAATAGTCGTATAGTGATAGTTAGTACTAGTTTAGTTTGAATAACATATACACTTCTTGCTGAGTATTCGGTATGTTATATACAAATGGTAAATAGATAGAGGACCAGTCACTTTAAAGCATACTCACCGTCTTTCATACAATCATACTTGTTATGAAAGTAAAAACGTGAAGTTATACGATTTGTAATGATGAAGTGTCACATTAGCTTCATTTCTTAAAGGCGATATTGCTTTTGAAAGAACACATAGAATGTGTTGAAAATTTTCATTATTCTATTAGCTAGACTGATCAATTACATTTCTTATGACCAATCTCAAGAACTTTATATCGGTTTGAATATTTGTTTGTAGGTTACAAGAGATCATGTGAAAGAATAACATACTTGTATCTTTTTGTCATCTACAAGAATTATATCCGCTCGCTAAAATAATTTGAAAGGAGAAAAACTGTTACGAGTGCTAAATTCAGAGGACCTAACTCCTCATTACATTGTATTCCGATGTGTCAGTTCAATGAGACCTTCATACAACATGTGTCAAGTCAAATAGTCAGTAGTGCGCCAGCCTTTGACCCTCTGAAGGTTAAGTTAGAATTGGAACAGAATTTAAGTTCGAGAGTTAATGGCTTAGGAATACGTTATCATTTTCTTGTGGTCTATGTGGACCTTTTATATGTGCATTAGGAGAAAATGTTGGGTAATTCCCCTAATGTGGGAATGTGAACCAGCACAAGATACATTTATTGTTCAGGCGTGCCATTTTGGGCGGCGCCAATGGCGATGTCCAGATCGGAGGTATCACTACCTTGCTAGCTGTTATGACTCATGGCGTTACCAGGTTATCGGTCACCGGTCCAGCAACCAGAATCAGAGGAGATTTGGCCGGGTATCACCTCGTTGACAAAAAACTATATGAATTATTGACCCTAGTGATCGATTACACCTTACATGACTCATTAGTCATTACTCTTTAGTGACAGCAGGAAACAATGAATAAGCATAAACCCAGCGTAGTCAAACTTTAGCTCGGAGCACAGTATAATCACTTTTGTTTGCTACTATAGGCTGAACTATTCGAGCCTTAAACATATCGAATATGTGAAGACATTTCACTTAGTTGTCATGTACCGCGAATCCATATTCCTAAATCCCGATTTTATATATGGGAGATCAGTACTGTATATAGATTATGCAGGATAGGCTTTATAGATTGCAGTGTGCAGTATTTCGGTGCTGCTTGATGTTGAATGGTTTATTGGGTTATGGTGTCTTTATTTTCTTTACATCGTGGAGTCAACATCGATCGGTCATGATTAGCTGGCTATTATTAGAAACCCGAAAGCCTGCATGGTATATATCGATCCAAAATTTATATATGCATTGATGCATACATACATAAAGATCACAGATTCACAGAGAGAGGGAGAAAGAGAGAGAGAACTGTTATAATTTACCTTGAAGAAGAAGCTAGCTAATGCAGTGCATGCAGATATAATTTACGATCATCGAAGAGAAGGCATTTGATTCTCTCCAACAACAACAATTTTAAGTGTTTCTACTGTGCATGAGATCGATACATGCATTAGATTATTGGATGAGCCAAAATGTGCGAAATGCTTTGGCCAGTACTATAGTAATGGGGTGCCGTGCGCGCGATATATATTCTCACCAATCAAAACTTCTCTCAAAGAACCAGCTTCCATCTGGAATTTTTCTTTTAACACTATTCTTGTCGTAACGTTCACGAACAATCATGTATGATATACGGCTTACACAGCAGTCTTCTTATATATTCATAGTGAGGGAAAGAAGGCTGCAGAGACTGATTAGAGAAGTCGATCTTACTTAATTAAAATTATCACTCGCAGTAAAGAGTGGTTCAAGTTACTTGGGCATATTTCTGTGGATCATATGCCTTGGCCGGAATCGTAAAGTTTAATATACAATTGTATGAAAATGTTAATCACACTTCACTGATCACTGATATCATATAATTTCTTGAAATAAATAAACTGATCGAGTATCTCAATTTTTCATGTTTGTGTACATTTCATATCACGTACTGTGTGTGGGCAGCACAACCCTATTCTCGTTTGCTTCCGTTATATACAGGCATATTGATGTACGTACGTTCGTTCTTAAGAAAAGACGGTATTTTGGCATAGTAGAGGTGGAAAGAGATGCGACAAAATACGCGAATTGAAAGCAATACTCAAAAGAAGAATGTCGTATCCAAGCAACTGATTAAAAAGGAGTAGTGCCGACGTATATATCGGAACCATGATTCACCGGCCGGTCAGTAGTCCTATATGTAAAGCAAAGTGGGTTCTCAAATCTCAAGCTCCATGTCACGTTCCAAACCAGCAAAGCTAAGTAACCGAAGCTAAGCCCATCTTTCTCCTTTAACCCTTTTCTCTTTCTCTATCCAAGCTTCGAGAAAGTGCATGCTGCAACATAAACCCTCATACCTATAAAGACATCCAACTCGCCATGAAGTAAAAACTAAACTGCCCCAGAGAGAAACTTCTTGCCTAGCTAGCTAATTCTTCTTCTCTTACTTTCTTCCTTCCTCGACCTCAACTAGTCTCTAGCTAGCTAGCTCTTATATACATATATCGACCTCAACAGCGTTGATTATTTAGTTTATTCTAATTTCCAGTCAATCTATTTCGATGCACTAGCTTGCTTAGAGGTTATGTATTCTGGTATTAAAGGTGAAAAAGAAAATATGGGTAGTGGTGGTAGTGACGATTGTAATAACCCACGTTTTCAAACAATATTTGAATTTAATTAAATTCTATTGAGTTGTGAAGTTTGTTTTTAAATCGAATTTGAGTTGTTAGCAATCGTTACGAAACGGAAACGGAAGCGTTCCGAGAACGTTTAATAAGAAAACGTTACGTTTCCGAACGAATTTATCAACTTTCATTTCGTCGCTCGGTTGTGAAAACTTTCTTCACGGAAGTTGTAGAGCTCGTCGATACGAGTTCGTGTATATGTGACGCGTTCGAATCGGACGTCGGAAGTAAAAGTTATTAACGTCGGAAGTTAGTTTCCGATTTGGAAACTAGTATAAATAGATAATTATGGGATTAGGGTTTCCATAATCAGAAACCCTTTCTCTCCCTTCTCTCTCATTCCGCCGCTCTCCCTTTCTCTCTTCTCTCTCACTCTCCCGACCTTCTCTCTCTCTCCCTCACTCGGATCCCTCTCGCCCTCACCGATCGCTCCCCCTCTCCCCCTCACCGATCGCTCCCCCTCTCCCCCTCACCGATCGCTCTTTTCCATCTCCCTCTCACTGTCACCTCATCCTCTCCCTCTCACCGAAACCGCGCGATTCACAGTCGCCCAAAACACTCCACCGGTGAGACCAAGACTTGAGCTGCATCACCATCATCTCTCCTCACCCCTAGTGCCTCCGGTGACACAATCGGCTATTGGAAACCGCGACAAGCACCGCCGCTTCTCAACTGCAAGGCCGCCGGCACCTCAAGCTCATCAACGTCGATTTGACAATCCAAAGGTTCGAATCAAGGTGAGGTTTAGCTAGGATTGGTCATTGTGATGTTGTTGTTGTAATTGTGGATCGATTTGTGGTGTTTTGGTGGGGGATTGGAGGAGGAAGAGGAGAGGAGATACCGCCGCCTAGAGGCGGCGCGTGGGGAGGCGTGGGGTGGTGTAAGGGCTGCTTAGGAGCGGAGGGAGGAAGAGGGGAGGAAGGAGGACGGTTTTGGGGTGGTGGTGGCGCCACACGCGCCGGTTTTGGGCTCGGCGCGTGGGCCCCACGCGCTGCCGGCCGGAGGTGGCGCGTGTGCCACACGCGCCGCCATACGAGGCGGTGTAATTAGTTTTGAATGAAGGGGTATTTTGGTAATTTACTGTGTACGGTAAACGTAAATGTAATTTTTATTTACTGCGGTAAATGTAATTAAGTTTTACCTACGGTAAATGTAATTATAATTTACTTTCAGTAAATGTAAAAAGTAAATTGTAAAAAGGGTAATTTAGTAAATTTTATTTACTGAATTTGTATTTACATTAAATCGTACGTATACGTACAGAAATACGTATTAATATTTATACGTACAGAAATACGTATTAATATTTATACGTACAGAAATACGTATTAATATTTATACGTATAGAAATACGTATTAATATTTATACGTACAGAAAATACGTATTTAATATTTATACGTACAGAAATACGTATTTAATATTTATACGTACAGAAATACGTATTAAATATTTATACGTACAGAAATACGTATTAATGGAGTATTGTACAGTAACCGTGAATAGTGAACAGTGAACAGTAACTTCGTATAACCAAATTGCTGAACAGTACCGTATATTACTGTTTTGGCATTTAAAGGTTTACGAAACGATTCTAAATTCTTGTTTTATCTTTTTAAGGTGATCGCTAAATCGAGGAAAGGGATTATTATCGGAAATTGAGGAATTACGCTCAAGTCAATAAGGTGAGTAAAATCTCACTGAATTTACGAATCTACCCTTGTGGTGATTCAACATTTGGCATGTGTGTGTATCAAATGAATTATAACATGTATATAATTTAGTGGACTACATATATATAGTATAATGGTAATAGGTACATAATATATATATAGTTCATTAAATTACGTACTGTTATTAATGCATTAAAAATAGTCATTTCGGTGACGGAAAATTGAGCATGAGTATGTGAGAATATTGTACGTAATTCTTCAGGTGTTTATGAAATATGACATGTATAGGATATAGTGGACTATGTATATATTGTATAAATGGTAATAAATACGAATATATATAGTTTGCTATATAATATACTGTTATGATTTTTATTGTGGTGATATCGTGAAAGTTTTAAAACGTACAATATGATGAGTGATTATTG
This sequence comes from Argentina anserina, assembly GCF_933775445.1. Taxonomy (NCBI): domain Eukaryota; kingdom Viridiplantae; phylum Streptophyta; class Magnoliopsida; order Rosales; family Rosaceae; genus Argentina; species Argentina anserina. Next base: position 26,896,345 of record NC_065875.1, on the reverse strand, counting down.
TACATGATTTTATCACGGAGAATGTTAAAAAAAAATTGTGATTTGTCTTCGGACGTGATGTGTGGTACAATATGATGTGGGATTATTGTACGTGATTTTTAACATTGAGATTGTTAAAATGTGAATTGTCTTCGGACCTGATTTTTGGCACAATATGATGTGAGATTATTGTGCGTGTTTGGCAAGTCGGAACCTAGCCTTTGGCCGGGCGAAAGTTACGATACAGTTAGAGCTCTAGTCTGTCTGCCTTAGTACTGCATGTGAGGTAACGGGTGGTTATCTGCTCATGGGTACTCGGTGTATTTTGGATGTTGGGTAGCGGGTGGCTATCCAATATCAACGGTGTATTACGAGAGGGGTAACAGATGTGTACCAGCGTTCTTGGTACCCGTATTATAAATGCATTGGGTAACCAGAAGGGTTACTTAATTTCCTCATGAGCTTTTCATTTCCTATTTCTTTGGGTCAACCAGATGGGCTGACCATTGGCTCATGGGGGCATTTATATTTGTTGTGTTGTGATCTTTCGTATATATTGATATGCGAACTGTATTGTGATTTTACTCATACGAGCTATAAGCTTACCGGGTTTGTGTTTACAATCCCGGTGCACCAATTCGATGGTGTAGGGGATAATTCTGCAGGTGCTGATTAGTGGTGGTTGAGTGACGACTACAGAGGCTCGAAGTCGTTCGGATCCTACTTGTGGTGAGATTTTAGCATGGATTCGTGTGTGAGGATTTGTGTATTTTCATTTGTGAGATTTGTGAGTGATTTGTGAGAATTATTACATTTCCATTTTGTGTATGGATTATAATTTGGGTTGTAATAATTGGTTGTCTGAGTTGTATTGAGAACTCAGAAATGATCCGCTGCGACATTAAAATGATTTCGGTTTATTTGAGATTATTTTTGTGTTTAACGATCCTAAGATTTTGAGTTTTGAAGCTCGAAATTTTAGGGTCGTTACAGTTGGTATCAGAGCCTAAGTGCGTATTTGGCGATTATCAATATCATCCGGGAGCGATGATCCGACTGCAGGCGGGCCCCCATCACATGCTCCTCGGTATTGATATGTCGTCGGGTACGCGAGAGTGTTTTAGGAGCCATACCTAATGGTTTGGTCCTCCGAGATGTATCGTGATGATACTTCGATGATTCATCATATGCTGAAATTTCATGTTAATACCTATTGAATCTGTTTTAGTTGAATTCGAGATTTCACAAGTGTTGACTAAGTGTTTCGTTGTTTGAAGGTGATGAACGCTGATAAGGGCCGAGGACAGGGCCGAGGACGGGCGAGAGGACGTGGTCGAGGTAGGACCGCGGGCCGAGTCCGCAACGTGGAGAACCTTTATGAGGAGGCTGCTCCACAGGTAGAGCGGGTAGGCCGAGGTCGAGGTAGGGCCACAGGTCGAGTCCGCAACGTGGAGAACCTCTATGAGGAGGCTGCTCCGCAGGAGGAGCAGGATGAGCCAGCTCCTGCGGTTAGAGATGACGGTCGAGTGTTGAAGCTGATCAAGGATATTAGTGCACTGTCAGCTCCGACATTTCATGGGGGACTAGATCACATGGTAGCTGACCATTGGATCGAGGGTATGGAGACTTATTTTGAGATGATAGAGTGCACAGAGATTGAGAAGAGAAAGATAGCTACATTCTTTCTCAAGGGTGATGCTCTAGATTGGTGGAAGAGCATGAGACAGATTGTGGATGTGTCTACATTCACATGGGGAGATTTCACCACCATATTCCAAGAGAAGTATTTCCCAGCCTCAGTACAGGAGGACTTAGAGTTGGAGTTCTGGCATTGGTACAGGGAGACATGACCATTAGAGAGTATGATGCTCGATTCTCGCAACTGTATCGGTATGTCAGGCCTATGGGTGCGACTGCTTTAGCTCAGAAGTATCTACGTGGGCTGAAGCAAGAGTACAAGACCATGATATCAGTCCTTTGCCTGACTTCACGGGAGCAGATATTTGAGAGTGCTATGAGTTTGGAGCAAGCAGAGAAGACTCGAGCAGGTGACGTGGGGAACAGAGATGCGAAGGGGAAAGGCAAGGCAGTCTATACAGGCAGCGAGCACTCAGGGCCGAAGGATAGGTCATGGAAGAGGCCAAGACCCCACTATCAGGCCCCGACAAGGGCGCCACCCTTAGCCATCAGAGCAGCACCAGTCAGACCATTAGCAGCAGTGAGGTGTTATAGCTGCAATGAGATGGGACATTACGCCTCAGCATGTCCGAAACCGAAGAGAGCAGGCTGCCACCGGTGCGGGCAAGTGGGACACATAGCTCGAGATTGTACCCGACCACTTCCGGGTAGACAGGAACGGCCGCAGAGACAGCTACCAGCGGGTCAAGCTAGAGTGTTCGCAGTGGGTCAGCGAGATACAGGGGTGGAAGGTACATTATCACTTTTTGACTACCTTGCTAGAGTGTTGTTTGATACGGGAGCATCACATTCATTCATTGCTAGTTCGGTAGTGGAGATGCTAGGATTGATTCCTACACCTCTCGGGGACGCCTTATGTGTCACTTCACCCCTTGGAGTGTCACTTGAGTTAGAGACAATCTGCAAAGCTTGTCCTATATTGATTGGGAGTAGAGAGTTCTCTGCTTCGTTGATTGTGATTCCGGACCACACTTATGATGTGATCTTGGGGATTGATTGGTTGAGACCACAACATGCTGTGATTGATTGTTTCGACATGGTAGTGTCCTTTCATAGACCTGGAGAGCCAGTGTTTCGTTATCGTTGCCTCAAGTCCGACAACGCCATGAGATCAGGAGTTTTGGCACATGTGGAGTCAGTGGATCAGGAAGTGACTATCACAGACATTGTGGTAGTATCTGAGTTTGGTGAAGTGTTCCAAGAGATACCGGGGCTACCTCCTCGAAGAGTGGTAGATTTCTGCATTGATATAGTACCCGGTACAGCACCTGTGTCAAAGGCGCCATATAGAATGGCGCAGAATGAACTTAAGGAGCTGAAGGTGCAGATCGATGAGTTATTAGATCAAGGGTTCATTAGACCTAGCGTTTCACCTTGGGGAGCACCTGTTTTGTTCGTGAAGAAGAAAGATGGTTCTCTGCGGTTATGTGTGGACTACAGAGAACTGAACAAGGTGACCATCAAGAATAGGTATCCCTTACCTAGGATTGATGACTTGTTCGATCAGCTCAAAGGTGCTACAGTGTTCTCAAAGATTGATTTGAGATCCGGTTATCATCAACTCAGAGTGAAGGAAGAAGATATATCGAAGACAGCCTTCAGGACCCGGTATGGACATTATGAGTTTGTTGTCATGCCATTTGGTCTAACGAATGCACCAGCTGTCTTCATGAGTTTGATGAACCAAGTATTTAGTCCATACTTGGATGAGTTCGTAGTGGTGTTTGTGGATGACATTCTGATATACTCCAAGACACAAGAAGAACATGTGGTGCATCTGAGAACAGTGTTGCAGACCTTGAAGGAGGCGAGACTGTATGCCAAGCTAGAGAAGTGTGAGTTCTGGAAAGAAGAGGTCAAATTCCTTGGTCATGTTGTCTCAAAAGATGGAGTACTAGTGGACCCAGCAAAGGTAGAGGCAGTGAAGAATTGGAGTCGTCCAAAGAACCCTACAGAGATACGTAGTTTCCTCGGGTTGGCAGGTTACTACAGGAGGTTTATCGAGGGGTTTTCTAGTATCGCATCTTCATTGACCAAGTTGACCAAGAAAGATACTCCGTTCGTGTGGACGGATGCATGTGAGGAAGCATTCAGCAAGCTAAAGACTAGACTGACCACAGCTCCAGTGTTGACGATTCCCTCTAGTGGTGGTGGCTATGTCATTTACAGTGATGCTTCGCTCCAAGGTTTGGGTTGTGTGTTGATGCAGAATGGAGGAGTTGTTGCATATGGCTCGAGACAGTTGAAGATTCATGAGAAGAATTATCCGACACACGACCTAGAGCTGGCGGCAGTAGTATTTGCACTGAAGATTTGGAGACATTACTTGTATGGGGAGAAATTTCAACTCTTCTCAGATCATAAGAGTTTGAAGTACTTATTCTCACAAAAGGAGCTGAATATGAGGCAGAGGAGGTGGATGGAACTCCTCAAGGACTATGACTTCACATTAGAGTACCACCCGGGGAAGGCAAATGTGGTGGCGGATGCCTTGAGCAGGAAACCGAGAGGTGTGGTAGCTTCTCTTATGGTCCAGGAATGGTTCATGCTAGAAGCTGCATCAGAGTTTGATTTGGTACCATCGGGAGGAGAACCAAGGGTCTTTCTTGGTAGTGTCACAGTGCAACCCACATTGATCACGAGGATCATACAGGGTCAGGCGCAGGATAGACACTCACGAGCCAAGTTGGCGGATCTTGTAGTTGATACGCTTGATGAGTGTCCTTCTGAGTGGAGAGTTGGACCCGATGGAGGGTTGAGGTTTGGGGCAAGGTTGTGTGTCCCAGATTGTGATGATCTTCGGGAGGAAGTTCTTCGTACGGCACATCGTTCACGCTATACCGTCCATCCAGGGAACACCAAGATGTACAAGGACCTATGCAGACAATTCTGGTGGAACGGTATGAAGAAAGATGTAGCAGAGTTTGTATCGAAGTGCCTTACATGTCAGCAAGTGAAAGCAGAACATCAACGACCAGCTGGCATGTTGAAACCACTGACTATTCCTCTTTGGAAGTGGGAGCAGATATCTATGGATTTTGTGACCGGGTTGCCTAGATCGAGGAAGGGTCACGATGCCATATGGGTAATTGTCGACCGATTGACGAAGTCGGCTCATTTTCTCCCAGTGTCGATGAAGTACTCAGTGGACGTGCTTGGGAAACTATATGTGGATGAGGTAGTGAGACTTCATGGTGCTCCAGTTTCTATTGTTTCCGATAGAGATGCACGTTTCACTTCGAAGTTCTGGGGTGGTTTGCAGAAGGCGATGGGCACTACCTTGGATATGAGTACAGCTTTTCACCCTCAGACGGATGGACAGACGGAGAGGGTGAATCAGGTGATGGAGGACATGTTGAGAGCATGTGTGTTGGATTTCAAGGGTAGCTGGGAAGATCATTTGAGATTGATTGAGTTTGCCTACAACAACAGCTACCATTCTAGCATCGGCATGGCACCTTATGAGGCACTTTATGGTAGACCATGTCGATCTCCGATCTGTTGGGCCGAAGTTGGTGATGAGGCACTGATGGGTCCAGAGGTGGTTCAGGAAACCACGGAGAAGATCTCGATCATTCGAGACAGAATCCGGACCGCTCAGAGTAGACAGAAGAGCTATGCAGACCTGAAGAGGAGACATGTGGAGTTCGAGATTGGTGATCATGTGTTCTTGAAAGTTTCACCTATGAGGGGCGTAGTGAGATTCGGCAAGAAGGGAAAATTGGCACCGAGGTATGTTGGGCCTTTTGAGATACTTGAGAAGGTGGGCGAACTAGCATATCGCCTAGCCTTGCCTACTAGTATGTCGGGTGTTCACAATGTCTTCCACATTTCCATGTTAAGGAAGTATGTACCAGATGAGTCACATGTGATTGATCATAGCACCATTGAGGTGAAGGAAAATGCTACATTTGTGGTCGAACCGGTTCGTATCCTGGATAGATCCACAAAGAAGCTTCGGAGAAGAGAAGTTGGGCTAGTCAAAGTGTTGTGGAGTCACCATGATGAGGGTGATGCATCATGGGAGCTAGAGTCGGACATGATGACCAGATATCCACAGTTGTTTGTTGAGTGAACTCGAATTTCGGGACGAAATTCCTTTAAGGGGGGTAGATTGTAATAACCCACGTTTTCAAACAATATTTGAATTTAATTAAATTCTATTGAGTTGTGAAGTTTGTTTTTAAATCGAATTTGAGTTGTTAGCAATCGTTACGAAACGGAAACGGAAGCGTTCCGAGAACGTTTAATAAGAAAACGTTACGTTTCCGAACGAATTTATCAACTTTCATTTCGTCGCTCGGTTGTGAAAACTTTCTTCACGGAAGTTGTAGAGCTCGTCGATACGAGTTCGTGTATATGTGACGCGTTCGAATCGGACGTCGGAAGTAAAAGTTATTAACGTCGGAAGTTAGTTTCCGATTTGGAAACTAGTATAAATAGATAACTATGGGATTAGGGTTTCCATAATCAGAAACCCTTTCTCTCCCTTCTCTCTCATTCCGCCGCTCTCCCTTTCTCTCTTCTCTCTCACTCTCCCGACCTTCTCTCTCTCTCCCTCACTCGGATCCCTCTCGCCCTCACCGATCGCTCCCCCTCTCCCCCTCACCGATCGCTCCCCCTCTCCCCCTCACCGATCGCTCTTTTCCATCTCCCTCTCACTGTCACCTCATCCTCTCCCTCTCACCGAAACCGCGCGATTCACAGTCGCCCAAAACACTCCACCGGTGAGACCAAGACTTGAGCTGCATCACCATCATCTCTCCTCACCCCTAGTGCCTCCGGTGACACAATCGGCTATTGGAAACCGCGACAAGCACCGCCGCTTCTCAACTGCAAGGCCGCCGGCACCTCAAGCTCATCAACGTCGATTTGACAATCCAAAGGTTCGAATCAAGGTGAGGTTTAGCTAGGATTGGTCATTGTGATGTTGTTGTTGTAATTGTGGATCGATTTGTGGTGTTTTGGTGGGGGATTGGAGGAGGAAGAGGAGAGGAGATACCGCCGCCTAGAGGCGGCGCGTGGGGAGGCGTGGGGTGGTGTAAGGGCTGCTTAGGAGCGGAGGGAGGAAGAGGGGAGGAAGGAGGACGGTTTTGGGGTGGTGGTGGCGCCACACGCGCCGGTTTTGGGCTCGGCGCGTGGGCCCCACGCGCTGCCGGCCGGAGGTGGCGCGTGTGCCACACGCGCCGCCATACGAGGCGGTGTAATTAGTTTTGAATGAAGGGGTATTTTGGTAATTTACTGTGTACGGTAAACGTAAATGTAATTTTTATTTACTGCGGTAAATGTAATTAAGTTTTACCTACGGTAAATGTAATTATAATTTACTTTCAGTAAATGTAAAAAGTAAATTGTAAAAAGGGTAATTTAGTAAATTTTATTTACTGAATTTGTATTTACATTAAATCGTACGTATACGTACAGAAATACGTATTAATATTTATACGTACAGAAATACGTATTAATATTTATACGTACAGAAATACGTATTAATATTTATACGTATAGAAATACGTATTAATATTTATACGTACAGAAAATACGTATTTAATATTTATACGTACAGAAATACGTATTTAATATTTATACGTACAGAAATACGTATTAAATATTTATACGTACAGAAATACGTATTAATGGAGTATTGTACAGTAACCGTGAATAGTGAACAGTGAACAGTAACTTCGTATAACCAAATTGCTGAACAGTACCGTATATTACTGTTTTGGCATTTAAAGGTTTACGAAACGATTCTAAATTCTTGTTTTATCTTTTTAAGGTGATCGCTAAATCGAGGAAAGGGATTATTATCGGAAATTGAGGAATTACGCTCAAGTCAATAAGGTGAGTAAAATCTCACTGAATTTACGAATCTACCCTTGTGGTGATTCAACATTTGGCATGTGTGTGTATCAAATGAATTATAACATGTATATAATTTAGTGGACTACATATATATAGTATAATGGTAATAGGTACATAATATATATATAGTTCATTAAATTACGTACTGTTATTAATGCATTAAAAATAGTCATTTCGGTGACGGAAAATTGAGCATGAGTATGTGAGAATATTGTACGTAATTCTTCAGGTGTTTATGAAATATGACATGTATAGGATATAGTGGACTATGTATATATTGTATAAATGGTAATAAATACGAATATATATAGTTTGCTATATAATATACTGTTATGATTTTTATTGTGGTGATATCGTGAAAGTTTTAAAACGTACAATATGATGAGTGATTATTGTACATGATTTTATCACGGAGAATGTTAAAAAAAAATTGTGATTTGTCTTCGGACGTGATGTGTGGTACAATATGATGTGGGATTATTGTACGTGATTTTTAACATTGAGATTGTTAAAATGTGAATTGTCTTCGGACCTGATTTTTGGCACAATATGATGTGAGATTATTGTGCGTGTTTGGCAAGTCGGAACCTAGCCTTTGGCCGGGCGAAAGTTACGATACAGTTAGAGCTCTAGTCTGTCTGCCTTAGTACTGCATGTGAGGTAACGGGTGGTTATCTGCTCATGGGTACTCGGTGTATTTTGGATGTTGGGTAGCGGGTGGCTATCCAATATCAACGGTGTATTACGAGAGGGGTAACAGATGTGTACCAGCGTTCTTGGTACCCGTATTATAAATGCATTGGGTAACCAGAAGGGTTACTTAATTTCCTCATGAGCTTTTCATTTCCTATTTCTTTGGGTCAACCAGATGGGCTGACCATTGGCTCATGGGGGCATTTATATTTGTTGTGTTGTGATCTTTCGTATATATTGATATGCGAACTGTATTGTGATTTTACTCATACGAGCTATAAGCTTACCGGGTTTGTGTTTACAATCCCGGTGCACCAATTCGATGGTGTAGGGGATAATTCTGCAGGTGCTGATTAGTGGTGGTTGAGTGACGACTACAGAGGCTCGAAGTCGTTCGGATCCTACTTGTGGTGAGATTTTAGCATGGATTCGTGTGTGAGGATTTGTGTATTTTCATTTGTGAGATTTGTGAGTGATTTGTGAGAATTATTACATTTCCATTTTGTGTATGGATTATAATTTGGGTTGTAATAATTGGTTGTCTGAGTTGTATTGAGAACTCAGAAATGATCCGCTGCGACATTAAAATGATTTCGGTTTATTTGAGATTATTTTTGTGTTTAACGATCCTAAGATTTTGAGTTTTGAAGCTCGAAATTTTAGGGTCGTTACAACGATCGTGTTTCTTCTTGCTTTGTTAAGGTACTGTTGGGAACAGCCATGGTGGTAGGCTTTATCTTGGTTTTGTTGGTTGCTACGCTAGACTCGACTTCTACTGATCAAGCTCAAGGAGGCATAGGGTCAACAAAGAGTACACATATGACCCCATCATCAGCTTCATCGTATCAGTTTTCAGGTACGAGTATGAAGCCCGAAGATCAGAAACTTGTTCATCCGGAGCTGGATCTCAACTATATGAGCAAAAGAAGAGTTCCAAATGGCCCGGATCCTATTCACAACAGGTACCAGACTATATATATATATATATATATATATATATATATATGTTCCCTTATATGTGGTTTTATAGAATCGATCGGCAACGGTGAATAAGAGTACGTGAGGACATTCATCAAAAGCTTGTTGGATCTCATTTCCGATCTGAAAATATATATAATGCTCATTCACATATTCTATTTTCCGTCGCAACCCGCAACTAGACTGAAATGTACGTGTGGATAAAATGAATTTCTTCCTTTCTTCACCCAATCAAGCTAGTTTTTTAGGTTTAATTTTAACACGGATTCTTGATCTTGTTTGACTGTTTGTCTTTCATGTGCATAAATCTCAGAGAAACTTTTATGTTTAGGGCACCCACAATGAAGTGTACAAAGAATTAAATTATTAAAACGAATAAACATGCAAACTAATGTTTTAAAAAACTCGTCTCAAGACTCATCTGATGCTTAAAAATTTTAAAGTTACTTACATAACGCATATGTTTTTCGGTCTAGGCAATGAAGCTTACGCATTTTACGTTTATAGCTACGTTTTCACGCATTTTACTATGCCTTAAAAATAATCGTTTTAGATATATTTTTATATTTTTATATATTGTGTGTTTAAATTGATGAAAACTATACAAAATGTTTAGATTAGGAATTTCATTATATCAAAATGTAATAAATTGATAAGTTCTTATATATATTTGTTTTTTTGTACGTGTATAATTATATATTTACATATTTAACTACTAATTTTTTTATAACATAAGACTTACGTCTAATGCACCTCAAGTTTTATTGCTCAAGACTTTCAAGAAAATGTCTTAGAGTACGTCTTCGCTTTTTAAAACATTGATGTAAACTAAGTCACTAAGATGCCCTCTCATGCTTGAATTGTTCCATTGGTCATCGTTATGGAAAATAAACCGTTCCTTGGATTTGTTGCAAACAGTTTAAGCATATTTAGGTACAGTTATTTATCTCCCATATATTTTCTCACTTGGACAAAAGAGAAATAAAGTATGTATCTTCACTTTATTCCATTCCATATCTTAGTGATGCTTGTTTAAGGCTAATTGGCTAAATAATGTTCCATCTTGTGTTCTCTTTCTCCTTCAGCATTTCGCCTTTATTAGGGCTCAGGATACTTGAGAATAAGAATCGCGAGCTGCGATAGTACGTTAGTATGAAAATAAACAGCAAATAGGCTGCAATTACCTTATTAGCTCGATCTAGGCATGCAATTGATCAGTCTGTATTTAAACTACAACGCAACTAGAATCACTAAATACTGCAATCAAAACAATGAACGATCGAGACACATGACGGTACGTATCTTGGTCCTAACGAAGTAAATATATGCATAAAGCAAACAACCCTAATTAGAACAGAGGCCTTCACCTTAGTTTAGAGACTTCGATCAATTACTACTTGGACGTATTTCTCACTCTTTTCTTTATCATACAGGAGATCTGGCAACTCCGGGCGACCGCCTGGCCACGCTTAACCAGTGGAGCAGTACTCTACAGAGCTAAGTTCAGCAGGGAGTGCATATCAAAGACGATGACGGGCGTACGAGCTCAATTGATGAAGATAGATGCCTATGTGTATCTTACCTTAATTATTAATATTAGGCTAATGTGTGTGTGTGTGTGTATTTCGTATATATCCTGGAACTACAGCATATAAAATCTTCAAAACTAATTGGAAATTGGTTTCACAGACAGTTAGACGGGTAAATGAAATGAAAGTTGAGTGATACACAATACATACGCTCGACTTTCCTCGCTCGATCTCATGCAAGTTCAAAAAGATCGTATCTAGCTAGCCACAGAGAAAATTAACTGTTTCAGAAACTCAACTTTAGTAGGCTCGACAGATTTTAGTTTTTTAGTAGATATAGAAGAGAGAAGATCAATATCTATTTAAATTGCATGCAGCATATAAAGACATTATGGAATATATATATATATATCGGTAATGTCGCCGAGATATATCATATATACATATATATATATGTATTATTGTTATTTCTTATTTTTCTTTTACTTTCTGATAATTTACAATGATTATCCATATTTGGCTTTAGCTTTGGCCCTTGTTGAAGATTCTAAAACATCTAAATTAAACAGAATGGCATCATTGGCATGAGTTCCAAAACTGCATGCTGTAGTGCTTTAAAGTGAATTCCACCAATCCACCATCTATTTATATTAAAGGTGTTTTGCATCTGGAAGTGTTGGTCGATTATTTTCAATTCCCACCTAGATTCGTCTGGTTAAACGTACATATATAATGCTGGAAGTACTGCTACTACTGTATTGGTCCATTCCGAACTCTTCAAAGTGAGAACTAATTAATCAATTAACTGAACCGAGCTTTACATCCTCCTCTTTATCTTTTATAGCATATATACTTTACAGACCAAGATTAAAGAGCTCCGTGGTTCAAAATGGAGCAACTACCGGTCTACCACCATCAGAAAAATAAAAAAGATCGAGCTTGGAAGTAATGGTATCTATATGCTCTCGTCCAGTTCGCTATATGCATGGCAGCATCAGAGAGTGATCAGTAAACTTGAAGTACGTTGACTTGGAAATTCATCTAATTCCTAGATTTAGAGTAATTATTATGTGTACCCGGAACACTACGTGACACTGTCATGTGGTGTATCTAACCAATTATATTACTCAATAGTATAGTAAACATGCACGCGGTGAAAGATAAAAAAATTATTTAAATATGAGTAACTAATTAGAAATAAATATAGTAAAAATAGACTAATAATATTAAAGAAGTACGTTAAATAAATTATGTATTGGTTACATATAATAAATTTTCCCAAATTTGTTCCAACTTCAAAGAGAAAAATGCACCACCAGTCCCTGAATTCTTGTGGGCATGCCATTTTGATACCCGAACTCACAAAACTATCAACGTGGTGCCTGAATTCTTAATTTGTTATCAAACACATACTTCTGTCAAATTAACCTAAAGGATCCGTTAAAGATAGAAAACATAAAAGGTGGACATGTCTTTCACCACAAATGACAACAAAATTTACGTTTTCCTTCTTCCCTCTTTTCTTCGTGTTCGTTTTCCTGCTTCACACTATATTTATAAACTCCATCCCTTCAATCCAGTATGATCTTGAACCCAGAATGAACCAAAACTGAAGTACAAAGATAAATCAATAAAGTTCAAGTCATAAGGAAACTGGGTTTGAGAAGCCTCATGTTCTATACTCGTGTTAAAAGCCTCTCTCCAAATTAAATTCCCAACCATCTTAGAAATCGTAAACCCGTAAACTCTACAAAAGAACAAAAACCCCAAACCCCTCTCTTTCTCAAGCCACTCACTCGCCCAACCACCTATTCAGACCTAGCTCATTACTAGTATATGTCGTTGGAGTCGATTATTGGTGTTTTGGGTTAAACGGTGGTTCTCCCAACAGTTAGGACAACAAGCATGATGTGGATTCAGATGGGGGAGGATGGATTTGGAATGATTTTGGGGCAAAATTGCAATTAGAAACTCAGATTGTGTGTTTATGGTTTGAAGGGAACATTTTGTCTTTGTATGTTGAGAGCTTACATATGTATAATTGAATATCATGGCTTGCTTGCCGTGTGTTTGAATAGTTTTGGATTTGAAGGAAGAAATAGGATGGATTTGTGCTGGGATTTTCTGCGGAAAGAATGATATAATGCCACGTTTGGTAACTAGAATGGAAAGGAATTGAAATCAACCAAGAAATGAAAAATGTTTCCACGGGGTGGGGAGGGAAACGTTTTCCACCCAATTTTCTTTTCATTTTAGAACCAATTTCCTTTTCCCCCCATTTTTCTTGGATTCCCAAATTCAAGAAAGGAAGCACTTTCCTTTTCCATGTCTACTTTCCTGGTTACCAAACGTGGCCTAACAGTAAGAAGAGAAGAAGAAGAGGGAGAAATTTACGTTCTATGATTATATAATTCAATAATTAACCTTTCAAATAGAAATTGAGGGCTATTTCGGTCATTTGCTCGTGCACATGCTTGCTGCATCGGATATCTAACGGATCCGTTAGGTTAATTTGACAGAAGTATGTGTTTGATAGCAAATTAAGAATTCAGGTACTACATTAATAGCTCTATGAGTTCGGGTATTAAAGTGGTCTGCGCACAAGAGTTCAAGAACTATTGGTGCTTTTTTCTCAATTTCAAACTTGCTCAACTGAAGCTCTCCAGTTTACTAGCTAACGACATCTGTCAACGTAGAGCAGTTTACATTTGACGTCCAATAATAGAAGTCGCTGTCTAGGCAGGTTCGCTAGGTGTAATGGTGTATTAGAGTTCTTGGCAGTTGGCACTACCTGATTAGTTTACGTTATTTTTGCTTTGGCAAAAGATTCTTAAACAACAAGAAAGCCCAACATCCAACAGACAACAAGGAATAAACGGCCCAACAGGCCTACTAGTTAGGGCTATTTAATTACTTTTCTTTATCATTTTTGATTGAATCTTGTGATAGTTCTTTACTCAAAAACAGAATGTTGTGATAGTTCAATTTCTCATCACATAACTTAGTCATCCATTATTTTGCGAGAAGAAAATATGTCTATATACTAGTGTCTGGTAGTCCTACCAAAGTTTACAATGTCACAAAAGAAACATAGAAGTCTACCTCTATCAATTCATATGTGGAATCACTAGAATTACCAAGACTAATTAACAATAGCATCCGACACAATATTAGTTTGAAATACATACATGTTTAAAACTAATGTAATCATAACTAGTGGCGAACCCTCACTAGTCTCTTTAACACTTTAACCATCTTGTTTCACTGCTTCAATTATTGACTTGAAATCTCCCCTAGTCACCCACTATTGAACATCATCTTTCTTTCTCAATTCTTTTGTGAGAGTCACCCACTACATAAATAGAATAAGAGTCCTATAACATGGTCAAATTCTCTAAGTCCACATTCAAAAAAGCTGAACAAATCCATGCTGTGATTCTTGGACCAAATAAACTCACAACAATTTTTTTTTATACGAACTCGCAGCAAATTGCCTACACCTACACTCCTCTCTAACAGAAACCTCTCTAACAAGTTTCTGTTAGCCTTCTCTTCTGGAGAGGCTGCATTCTTTGACCAATAGAACCAAAACTCTATTCATTCATAGAAACAAAGAACCCAACAAAGAACAAGAACTCCCCACCAAAAAGAAAACAAAGAACAAGAACTCGGCTCATAATATTCTTATCAAAAAAGAAAAACAACAGAAAATTTTGGAATCGTAGGGGCCAACCAAGAGAGTCTGTAGTAGAGGTTGAACAGTCCAAAACAAGCCAGCTGGATCGACACGTGTCGGTCATCCACGATGTTGACTCGGCGGAGCCACCGGGGAGAGCCCAAATCTGCATTTGGGTTTCATTTGAGCTTCATTTCGATACAGAGAGAGAGAGAGAGAGAGAGAGAGAGAGAGAGAGAGAGCGCGAGCTTCATTTCATTTCCCTCTTCTTCTCTCACATTCACATAAATACAATTTCAATTTAATTTCACCGATTTTGTTTCCTTTTTCAATTTTTTTTGTATCATTTAAAGAAAAACAAAAAAGATCACAGAGACGAATGATAGAGGGGTCGAGCCTCGACCCAACCTCAAAACGACTCGTTTCGCCTCCCGCGTCGTCCTGATCCCTCCTCGCCGCCGCTCCCCGATCACCGCCGCAACCCGTCAGATCTAATCGGAATCGGCGATCTGAGAAAAAGCGCGGGAAGAGAAAGGCGGAGGAGGTGAAAACGATGCCGTCGCAAGGGGATCTGGACCGTCAGATCGAGCACCTGATGGAGTGCAAGACGCTGCCGGAGGCGGAGGTGAAGACGCTGTGCGAGCAAGCCAAGGCGATTCTGGTGGAGGAGTGGAACGTTCAACCGGTCAAGTGCCCGGTTACGGTGTGCGGAGACATACACGGCCAATTCTACGACCTCATTGAGCTGTTTCGGATAGGAGGCAACGCTCCTGATACTAATTACCTTTTCATGGGTGATTATGTAGGTCTGTCACTTAATCTCTCTCTCTATCTCTCTCTTTTCTTTGTTCATTGTGCGATTTTTTATTATATTGATTGAATGGATTAGGATTAGGATTAGGATGAGGATTAGAAATTAGGTGAGGTTGGAGTTTGGATGTAGAATTATGTTTGATTTGTTTGATCCTTTTCGTTTCGTTTAATAGAAGCCAGCTATGTTATGATCTAGATCTTTCTAGAACTATCCGAGTGTGGTATAAATGTATAATGATGGAGATGGAATTATTGAGCTTGTCTGTGTTAATCTTGATTAGCGGCATTTTGTTAGGTTGGATTTATTGATTTTTATTTTTTCGTTTGATTGTATTGAAATTCGATGATGGCGCTGTAGCTTGGTTTGTATAATGCTCGTGGGGTGAGTGTTTGTATTGTGTCTACCGGGGATAAATTTGTGTTATGTATTTGGTATGCTTACGTTTATGTGTGTTTTTAAATATATTGGCTACACTAATGCAGATCGCGGGTATTATTCTGTGGAGACTGTCACACTTCTGGTGGCTCTGAAAGTTCGTTATAGAGATAGACTTACAATCCTGAGAGGCAATCATGAGAGTCGGCAAATTACTCAAGTGTAAGAATCTTTATATAAATCTTAAGCTTGGTGCTCACAGCATGTGAATCTGTTTCTAAATTCAAATATGTACAGCTCTCCTTTTTGTTGATTGAATTGTAAATCTCTTTAGATTTAACTCTTAAGCATGTCATTGTTAACCCATAAATTCTTTTAGATAATAGGTTTCACTATCTGAAATCTGCTTTTTGTCGGACCAAGTCCCCAAAATAAATGGGAAGTTTAGCTGATGCTTAGCTGACTTCCAGAGAGTTCCCTTTTGCCAGCAAAATACAAATAATTAGGCTCTTAATCCTAGGTTGCCCTACCTTGTGTCGATATTGAAGAAAAAACTCGTACAATGTAGCAGCTAATACCTTACATGAGTAGAATACTTTTGTAAGTGGAGACAGTATTAGAGGAGGTTGGTAATTCTTCGTTTTGTGAGATGAGTGATATGGTTGAGCTTGGTCAGGTTCTATTTGCTTCTTCAGCTATGGCTTAATTGAGAGACTCCTTGTTAATCATGGATGCTTGACCAGAATATTGCTTTTTAAATACACTACAAGCTGATATTTGATACTGTCAAGCACCAATACTAAGATTATGTTGATTTAGAGTGGTTCTTATGTTCTTTATTTTTGTTAATTTCTGCCAGGTATGGTTTCTACGATGAGTGTTTGAGAAAATACGGAAATGCCAATGTCTGGAAGTACTTTACTGACTTATTTGATTATCTTCCCCTCACAGCCCTTATTGAGAGTCAGGTCAATATACCTACTTTATCCGTCAATTATGTTTTACAGTGTTAAATGAATTGAAGATTGATCAGTTAGGTTAAATTTTGACAGCTTTGGTTTATATATTGTAGATTTTTTGTTTGCATGGAGGCCTTTCACCATCGTTGGACACATTGGACAATATTCGAGCCTTGGACCGTATCCAGGAGGTATGAAGTTGTTTCTCTTCCATGTCCAAATTTTGTGTCAACAAATTGTGTATCACACAATTATGTATGAGCTCTTGAATGCTTCATATTCATCATAATGACTGCATTTTCATATTGCGATCTCCTTTTTAACCGTATTTCTCATCTTGTTTGTGAATGAGCAGGTTCCACATGAAGGACCAATGTGCGATCTCTTATGGTCTGATCCTGATGACCGCTGTGGTTGGGGAATATCTCCACGTGGTGCTGGTTATACGTTTGGACAGGATATAGCTGCTCAGTTTAATCATACCAATGGATTGAGCCTGATTTCAAGAGCTCATCAGCTTGTCATGGAAGGATACAACTGGTGCCAGGTATGTGAACACAAATGGAAGTAGAACTTTGTACTTCTTTTCTGGTGACATGCTCATTCATTTGTTAAGGCTGAAATTTGAACCGTCATCTGGATGATGTGTTTGCAGGAAAAGAATGTCGTGACAGTTTTTAGTGCTCCAAACTATTGTTATCGGTGTGGGAATATGGCTGCTATTTTGGAAATTGGGGATAATATGGACCAGAATTTTCTACAATTTGACCCGGCTCCTCGTCAAATTGAGCCTGACAACACACGCAAGACTCCAGATTATTTTTTGTAATTTCAATATGTCAATGGGCTGTGTAATCCATGTTTCTGCCATGTTACTGTAGATGTGTCTTTAAGAGGAGTTCCGTTTTTTAAGTTGAGGGTTATGGTCAACATGATTCTTTTGTTTGGAGTTTTTGTCCTGCTGCTGCTGTTTTGTTGATTTTCCGAAGAAACTCGTTAGGAGAATTGACAGTAGTCGCCCGTGGTCTGTCACTGTTGTCTTGTATATTTTTTGAGAGGAAACATCAATAACATGGTATATCTTGTTCAGTAATTTTGCTTCTTCAACTTAGAAAGCTGATTTTTGAATTACATTGCACTAACAGCGGTACACATTATAAGTTGAATGCATATTGCGTACTATAATCTGTGAATCTTATGATGATATCAATATGGGGGTAGGGTGTGGTACAACTCAACTGTTCCATTTACATTGCCCTTAGAGCAGCAAACTTTACAAGGCTCAAGGCACATTGAAAAATGCACTTTGGGGTAGCAAGGATAGGTTTTCTGCAGTTTCATACCAAACAAGAACAAGAGTCATATTACACTACAGAGAACTGATTCTGCAGAGTCATTTCAATACATGAATGACTGAATGAGCATACAACGAGAGATATTGAAGGCAGCGAGGGACTTCCGATTCAGCACAGGAACTGCATCAAAATCTCGCATTGCTTTGAATTCGGGAAAATCCTGCAATCGTAGTTGTCTGCCTTTTCTTGTAGTATACAAAAGAACCACTAATGACTAGCAAACACAGCACAATCACCTGCTCAAAGGAGTTCATTAGCATGTCTATGGCCATAAGAATAGCACTTCATAATAGAAGCATAAGAATAAAGTGTTTTACTGCTCTCTGTCCTCTTTTGTTCCATAACCATTAATTATCTCACAAGAATAAGATGGGTGATTAAAGTTGCAGACAATACCTCGAAACCAAGCACTGACAACTTATCTTCATTAACTGGTGGTATACAGCTTCTGTAAGTAATATAACCCTGCTGGTTATTCTCTTCTGTAGAAGAAGCATCCAGTAAACTTCTATGGTTTAAAAGAGTACGAAGCTCTTCCGCATTATAGTATGTTGAGATGTTGTGAGAAATTTCCAGAGTTGATCTAATCTTCTTAGGGTCTTTCTTTGCCTTCACATCCTTTAATCCTTGATTAATTTCCACACATTTCAAAGGGATGCGATAGCCAGTCTCACTGCAGCGATACTTCTCATTGCTCTACAGTTAAAGATAGAATTACTACTGCTATGAGGCAAATGAATTTGAAAGACACGGTAGGAGACACAGCCAGTAGAAAGAAAAAAGCATTCAATCAGTGTTATTATGATATTAGAAGCAACACATCATAACAACCATTCAGTATGGAATTTCTCAATCAGAGTCACCTAACAGTGCTTACCCAATCTCATACAAGATCAAAATCATAGCGCTATTGCTTCATCGGACCCTTTAAATATCCCCCAACTACACATTAATACAAAGATTCTATCTCTATCAAGAGCATCAGTTGCAAATGAAATCATTCTAATCTGGGTTATATATCAACATCTCATTATCTTCAATTCTTCGTATTCATTACCTCCTTTAGCTACATCTAACTAGGTCTCCAACATTCCCTTAACACCTGCACTAGCTGTCTAGCTTGAGAGCCTTATAAATCAAAATCTAGATTAAGATCATCAGTTTCAATTGTTCCAGTGTTGCTTTTCATTTGCAGCATTTTTAAAGCCAATTTAGATACCAAACCATTCTGTCCAACAAAATGTATAACTAGAATAAAACCGAAACCAGCTCAAACCAAAACTCAATGCTTCAAAATACGCACTGATAATTTAAAATCCAAATCAATTTGATTAGAATTAAATTGAAATAGAGACCTTTTCAGAGTATTGGCAAGCAACGCAGGGGCCATCAGGAGAGCATTCATAGGTCGCGTTAGTTCCATGTGGGGTTTCTTTCAGACCCAGTAGCTCTCTACTTCCAATTCTTTCCTCGATTCTGTATAAGCCCCAAAGAACAAAAAAAAAAAAACAGGTTCAAAATTCAACTGCAGCAGATCACATATTAAGAATCAAACAAGTACGTACATACGTATATGTATTAGGGCTTACGTGGCGTAGCCTATTGAGAGCAGAGCGAAGAAGAAGAAGAGGAGGAGAAAGAATGGTGAATCTGAGGGCATATTTTCGTTGCTTCTCCTCTCTCTCTCTCTCTTTCTGGAGTTTCTGCTAAAATGGGACATTCAATTTTTTAATTAACAAAAGTGGCCCTTATGTTGTTAAGTATTTATAAAACGACCCCGCCTTTTAGCGGTATTTATGCGCGATTTGGGCCAGAAGCGTAGAGGTGATTTGGGGTTTGCTTGAATGTTTATCAAGCCCTAACCCGGATCTCATATTCCTGAAGAGGCTGGGAGAGCTCATTATTAGTTTATTTACTAGCTACTATACAGAGTCGTCTACAAGCACCACGCAGTATACGGATTTTCTCACTAAGGAAAACACGGTCGGCTTTAATCAACCAGGACAAGATGAGCCTACACAAATATGCAAACCATTCGTGAAATAGAATCATCAGTGGTAACAGAGTAGTTGACAACAATTTAATCCGACAAACATTTTTAGTGGTTATCTACCAATGTATAAAGAATAGGTCTGATAACCCACTCTGTTCAGTCAACAACAAAAAACCCACTCTGAATACCAAATTAAAACTTCATTTATCAAAAAGCATATTAAAAGAGAGAGCTTGGCTAGCAAGTGTCCAGTGTCCACGTTCTGTAGAGTCATCTGGGTTTGGTCACCACCTCCGTAATAGCACAACCCTAAAGCTGACTTTGCTGCATTTTAATTCCCAATCAATTAAACTATGATACATCACTTTTGTGGGATGATTATAATTCCTGCACTAATATAAAGGTCATGGTAACACTAATAACAGGTTCCTGGCAAAAAATTTAAAATTGATTGCATCAGTTAGTAATGGACTATATAAGCATGTTTTTCATTCTTCAGGGTGATGAGCCGGAAGCTGAAAGCCAAACCACCAGTATGACTTAAACGACGCCATTTCATAACGCCCCCACATCGCAGGGTTGGGTCATGAAATGCCCCCCTACTGAAACATAGGTTATTTATGGTCTAGCTCGAATAATGCTGCTGGGTTCTTAAATATTTTCTGCAGAGGTCACGAGAAGGCCATGGTTTGGTTACGGTTTGTTCTTCTTCCTGGTCAGAATAGAAAGATCACTGAATACAAGACACACATGATTGTTTCATTTAACTCCAGGCTTTATGTTCTATAATACTGAGTGGGTGAGTGGGGGCCTTTGAGATGGAGAAAGTTCAAAGAATGATTCAAAGGCGAGGCCTGAGATGCACCTTAACTTGATTCGTAAGCTTTATGGAGAGAACAAAGCAAATGGAAAGAAAAAAGCCAGACAGAGATTTCATTTTGAACGACGTGAAAATTACAATGCTTCTTTATAATACAGAAAGATTCAAGAGGTGGGCATTACAACAGGGAAATCATGCTCAAAAAACCATACCAACTGCTGAAAATGCCTCTTCACAAGCGTAAAACAAAGATGTGCCCGAATGCTGCAGTATTATCTTGTACATTTAATACTTTCCAGCCCAACTATTCCTTAATAAGAATCAAGATTCAGGAACCTGCTTGCCCAATATCAATGGAAATTCATCGTACTGTTCAGAGAAACCGTGTTTATCAGCCAAGCTCTTCAATGACTCGTAAACTTGATGCATAGAAGGCCTATCTTTTGGCCTAGCAACCACGCAAGAGCAAGCCACCCTCATGAACTGTAAAATTTCATCATCATGACCTTTCCCTGCTAAGACATTGTCTACGGCATCAACATTCCTACCAGTGTTTGATAAGCCAGACACCCAGTCCACCAAATTCCCCTTGAACCCCTCCACTACATTACTGATTTCTAAAGGTTTCTGTCCGGTAATCAATTCCAAAAGAACTACCCCGAATCCATAGACATCCCCTTTTAACGACGCAACCATTGTGCTCGAATACTCCGGAGCAACATAACCAATCTCTCCTAGATTCACAAACGAGCTATCATTTGAATCACGAGAACCCACCAGCCTCGCCAATCCAAAATCCGTTATCCGAGCCTCAAAATCATAATCAAGAAGAATCACATTCGAGCTAATGTTCTGGTGCATCTGCGGCGGCTGGCAAGCATGATGAAGCCAAGCAAGTCCTCTTGCTGCTCCCACACCAATCCTCAACCGTGTCAACCAATCCAAAAAACCATACTGGCTACTCACATTACCACTCCCATGCAACTGCGAGTACAATGTACCATTATACATGTGCTTATACACCAAAAGCTTCTCTTCCTCCACAACACAGAACCCCAACAAAGGCACCAAATTCGGATGCCTCAGCTGCCCCAACCTATTCATCTCCAACCTAAACTGCTTCTCTCCGAGTTTACACCCACCAAGCCTCTTGATCGCCAATGCAGACCCATCAGGCAACACCGCCTTGTACGACACCCCTGTTCTCCCCGAAATGACAATGTTTTGCGCGTCGAAATTGCCTGTAGCCACCAACAAATCAGCTAACCGGACTTTCACAATGGGCTTCTGAAACAGAGAAACCTGAACAAGCTTGTGTGACTTCAACAAACCAACCCAGCCACTCTCACCTTTCACACCAACACCACCAAAGCTTTGCTTTTTCTTACTTCCCCTAATAAAAAACCACCACCAAATCACCAGCCCCAAAACCAGAGACGCCGCCGCGCCGATAGCCCCGGCGGCGATTATAATCCCGAGGCTTTTGCCGCTCAGGCCGCCGCATTTCGACCCCAGCGGCTTCCCACACAGCTTACCGTTCCCTTCGAAATCGTCCTTTTCGAATTTGGACAGTTCCGGCGGGATTGTGCCGGAAAGGCCATTATTGGCCACTGAAAACTTCTTCAACCGGTCCAGCCGGCCAAGCTCATACGGAATCGAACCGGAAAGACGGTTATCGTTCAGAATCAGAGTGTTCAGAAACTTACAGTTGACAATCTCCGGCGGAATCGAGCCGGAGAGACGGTTACTAGAGAGATCTAGAGTCACGAGATAAGGTAGCCAGTCGCAGATTTGCGGCGGGACCGGACCGGAGAGAGCATTGCCGGAGAGATCTAGGGTTTGGAGGCTGTGGCAGTACTTGAGCGACTCCGGTAGCTCGCCGGCGAGGCTCATCGACGGGAGCTGGAGGCTGAGGAGGCGATTCTCCTTCTCGTTCCAGCACGAAACTCCGACGAGCTTGCAGATTGAGGCGACGGAGTTGTTGGCGAGGTTCCATTGGCTGAGGCGGCCGTCGGGGTCGGCCAGCGAGCGCTTGACGCCGGCGAGGCAGGTGAGGTCGTCCTCGATCGAGCGGCAGAAGCGGAGCGAGCTGAGGAAGACGACGAGTGAGACTAAAGCTAGGGGTGAAGCGATCTTCATGGTGTTAGGGTTTAGGGTTGGATTTTGAGGCGGTGGAGATGATGGTGATGGTGGAGGCTGAGAGAGAACAAGAGTAGTCCCATTTGATTCAAAGGAGGAGCAGCAGCTTTTGGAATGTTTTGACTGGTCTTTGTTGGTGGGGCCTTATTACGTCGTCGTTTTGTCCCTGATGTGGTGCAAATGGTGATGCTTAAGTTTTTATATTTGATTAAACACTAAACTAGTAATTAAAGAGTTGTGGAGTTGATTGATTAAGGCTCCTTGATTAAGATCTAAGTCTTAACTTCCAGCCACTACAAAAGATTAGGTTGGGCTTTAGTGGCTACGAGAATGCAACTTTTCTCTGTATTATATAATACCTAATGTGACTTACTCCTTCATTATTGGTGGTCCGTCTTTAAGCGTAGAGTTGAAGTGCTTACCATTAAGCCTATTCGACCTTTGCCTGCCTGAAGAACACATATACAGTATTGATTACAATACTACTTAAGTATAAACTAGATAGAGAGCCCGCGCCCAGGCGCGATTATTGATGGTTGACAGTTTATTTCTATGGCTAATTGATGGTGGTAAGTTTGTAAAGTTAGTTAATTAGTTCTTAATTAGCAACATTACTGTCCTACATAAGAAGACTATCATACTTTGTCATATTACCAGGTTTCACTTACATCTTCATTGGAGTTTATGCTCACAAAATAGCATCACACTATAATATATAAGCACACTATTATACATGAGCATCCCAGCTAAACTAAAGCAGCTGCTGTGTATTGAAGGTTCATGAGAGGTAGTTTCCACAAAAAAATACTCCTATTTTGATCTGTCATATTAATTAGGACCTCATCCAAAAATGTAGACTGTTGACTTCAGTCGCAGCTGTTATGAAGATGTTAGTGCAGCAAAAGTCATGCAAATAGCTAGTTCATTTTCTGTTTGCTTAGTCTCTGACCGGTTGGTGATGATGATGCATGTTTGTTTCCTTTCCTGTTATGAAGATATATAAAATGGAAATAGTTAATTAGACCTAATCTGCATTGTCAAATTGAATTGAAGTCATTCACAGACTTACCCTTTATTTTTTTTCTCACTCTCTGGTGTGAACATGCATATTTCAGTCGTTTGTCCTATTCGGTTTTTTCCATAATTCAGACGTTCAGGTGTTTCAGCAGTAGGGTGGACGGCATGGCCTGATGTTTGTGTGGACTGAGGGGCTTGGTGCACATCTTTGACCGAGAATTCACTGTTGTAGCTCATTTTGATTTCAAAGAGATGGGTTTGACCTATTGTGTTTGTGATCTCCTCTGGTAATTCTGTCTCACTTGCATAGAATCTTCTATTGAGGAGTTCTCGGCAAGACGCTCCGAAAAGTTCCTCGGCTGGTCTCCCCATTAAAGTCACCATGGATTCGTTAGTGTCGTCTTCAATTATCATGTAGACCTTGTAGCTGTATGCAAGTGTGGAGGTTAGTGAACAAAGATAGTAAAAGAAAGGTAAATGAAATTACTGTTGGAGGTTTGTTGGAATGAAAAATGTTTGGTCAAATTCGTTTGATCTATAGGTTATATGAGAATAGAATTTACCATGGAAGTGGTATCACTTCAGAAAGATGGTCTGGACAATTGTATTTATTGTTCTCCTCTTTCTTCTTGAGAACTTTAAAGCATTCGGGAATGGGGCAGCCCTTGTACCACCAGCCGTTGTCAGAAAAATCTATAATCTTACCAACAACATAGACAGGTTCTCCCTGCTGGTCATATATTTTGTTAGTGTTTAAAAACAAAGGTTTGCATATAAGTTGAATGAAGAAATTGTGGATACCAGATGTTCCTCAGGGTTGAGGGCGTTCAGTTCCGATAATTTGATTCGAGCTTGTTGGTCTTGTTCTTCAGCTGTCAGACACCTAAATGGTATTGGAAGCATTTTAACTTTGTCGTCTGGTCCACTGAATCTGGAAAAAAGTAAATGTGGATAATAGAAAATGATCAGCTGAAATATGTTGTAGTGAAAATGGTGGTCAAATCACTTACTCAGTCTTGTATTCTTCCCTCTGTGGAATAGTTGGGTCTATGATGATGCATGTATGGTTGGTGTTTGATCCTTTTGCACGACCTGTGCAAGATATCATCAGTTTTGTAGTAGACATTGGTATTAACAAAATTGTAATGGATAGTTTTTAGAGATTGTTTACGGTAGTATGTGCTTAATTTTAAGCTAGTAATGACAGCTAGCTTCGACGGTTCTGAACTTAGCACGGTTTCAAGAGGAAATTGTCGAGCAACATCTCCCCAAAGGGTGATTTTAAGGGTTTCTCTCCTGTATAAAATATATGACAGTCAGTAAGTTGTTTTGAAGCAGTTTCCTTTATAAAAGAAAAAAAAAAAAAGAGACATCAATATATAGAACATGGAGGTATAGTTAGTACCTGGAATTGTGAAGAGTTATCACACACTTTGATTCGGTTTTTTTTTCACTCCTCACAGATGCTATGTGTTGGGGTACGACATCTTTAATGCACCCATAAACATCTGATGTTGATTGAAACAACATAATGTGTTTACTATCAATGCGTTAATAATATACATAAACACAACTGATTTTGTGAGTTACCTGTGAGGATCTCTTGTTTGGCAACTTCAGCCAATAGTTGGTTGAACTCTAGGAGATGGAAAGAGTGTAATGGAATTGGTGCAACAGGTTCTGAGACCAAAACAAACTGTGTTTTTGCATTGAAATACACTATGGTGTGATGCTCAACAACCCTTGCTCGAGCAGGATCTCTTTGTGTGGGAAAACAAAAGATATCATATATACTTCCTTCCTGCATCTTGTAAGGAACGCGAGCAAGAGTCCTTTCTGCTATCATCGCATGGATTGCGTCGCCCTGTATAAGAAAACAATAAAATTGTGCAAGCCTTCAACAATATCATGCTTAATACTTTTATTAACATGGCAGGGGTCAATGGCATTCATGCGATTTGAAATCTCATTATCTGTATCATAAACATACAGCTGGGCATATTTTGGAGATTCACCTTCAGATGGTAATACAGAACCCATCAAATGATGTACTTGTCCGCATATTTTAAATATATAAGGTGTTGAACCATCATTTATACCATGGTCAATTTTTGCTCCCATTGAAGTAAAAGTCAAAGCAGAATTGTAAACACGGATATTTTCACGGAAACAAATACTACGACGACCATTTTTTGGATCCAATAATTCTTCCAGGTATGCTGGTGTAGAATTCACCAGCGGGAGTCTGATCTGTCCTTGTAAGCAACAATTGCTGTAAATAGGCTTTTTCTTGCGAGTGTGTTTTTGTGCTTCACCCAACCAAAAGCAAGCACGACAGTGTTGACATTCAAATGCATCATCGCCAGAATCATGATAATTTGTAATCCTAGCTGCAATTACCAGTACCAAAATTTCATGTTTTCAAAATGTATGAACAATAATTCGAACAAATTAATTTTAACAGGAGGACATAACCAACTCAGATGTAATATACCTGGTCGACTTCTTTGGTAGAATGCCTGGCCAAATGAAGTGGAGTTTTGGACTGCACCATATATTAAATAAGAAAAAGAGCATAAGAGTCTAAACATAATATTTAACAGCATTGGGATTAAATATTCATTGGCTGATGAATAATATTTATTAGTTCTTCACTGGTATGATGAATCTTTAGTAACATAACCGGCACTGATATGTTACTCTCTTATTATTCATAAATATTTATGTTGAAGCTTATATTGTTATGGTATATACCTGTAAATGATGGAACCAAATTATAAGAGACTAAGCAAACTACTGATTAATAACTTCTGAAATAGATATAGGAGTCTAGATTGTTTCATCACCATATTAATAACAGTGAAAAATGAAGAGCAATCAGTTGGACAAAATCATAGTGATTTATAGATACCTATTTCATTCTCACTTATCTCAGACATAGTGATGCATTTGAAATTTGCTGTGTCATTTTTTGTTCCGCTTGTGTCTCCATGCTCATAACATCGTGAATCTACTGCTATATTATCATGTCTTGGCTGATGATCATTTCCATTCAACTCATCCAACATTCTTTTCCTCCTGCTCATTCTACTCTTGTAAGCCATGACTGAAAAAATACACGGCAGAGAATCAAATTTCTGTCACATTAAATGCAACATCTATATGTAACAATATTCATACATACTCAAACATATTTACATAGGTTATTACTGGAAACTGTCCATCATAGAAATTGATTAAGACAAAAACAGTGAGATGACTGAGTTAAAGAGCTAAACAATAACCTATATGTACATATATGTATAAGATCCTATATGTACAAAACACAGCAGCTCGATATAACCAAACATAATAACCCACACATATAGTTTATAATCAACTTGAGAAAACTTATATTTAGACCATTGGTGTAGGTGTAGACAATCCACATTCCAGAAAACATATAAACCCAAATCATAACTCAATCCAAATTGAAACTAACCTAATTTGTGAGATTAATAAACTAATTTAATTAAAACCCAACTCATAACTCAATCCAAATCTAACCTTAATCCATACCAGAACCCAACATATTGATTTCAATTCAAACAACACCAAGAATTCATTGTGAAACCCAGAAGAGTTTTTACCTGTTCCGGCTCTTCAAGGTTAACTCCAAACCTGAGGTCTTGGTCTGCGCCACTTTTCAAAATCAGACCCAAAAATCCAGAAAACCCAGATATAGAAAAAAATTGTGACTACAGAGATGGAAGTGAATTCGTTGATCGGGAAACTTACCAGCAAATTCTGGTTATGAGTGAATAGGTGAGTCGGAGGAGATCGAAGAAAGAGAATTGGAGAATGAGGAGAAGAACTTATATAAATCCACAATATTATATAAGTTTGAAGAACCCATAACAAAACTAAGATGGAAAAAATTAAAGATAGTGTATGAAGATGTACAGGCGGCCAGTGAAAGTTCTATACATGTGTCGAAAAATAGGGGTTGTGGGTGAAGAGGTGATGAGTGAGTCATCTGGAGAAGAAGTTTATTTAGGTATATGGCAGATAGCTCGGCGGGAGCCGGTACTATTCATAAGCCGAATAGCAGATAGCTCGGCGGGAGCCGGTACTATTCATAAGCCGAATAGCCCCGAACTCTGCCTTAGTATATAGTAAACTAGTTGTGAGGCCGCGCTCTGCAGCGGCGTTAGCTAGTGTCCTTTGGAGTTAAGCAAGGGTTACATGACAAGTTGTGCAGGCAGTAGTATGTAGGAGAAATATCTAAAGACGTGTTCATCATGTTTTGTTGTACAGTGTAACTAAACACTTGTAGCACTTTCATATAGCTCTAAACTCCTAAATTCATCGGGGATCAGTTTAGTCATATAAACTCATACTTCATAATTCAACTTGCTGAAAATAAACTTAAATTCACTTCTAATTTTGAATAGAAAATGGACTGACTACTAATTTCATAAAACACCGGAAAAACCGAACTCGTTAATCCAAGAGTAACAGAAAGTGAAAATGCATAAATTATATGCATAGCCCCATATACTTAATATGTGCATTTGTAGCTTTATATTCTTGTGATTAACAACTCAAATGCCAAAATGCAGAAGACACATAACCTGCATAACATAGACTTCTATATAAGTAAAAGAAATACAACAAAGGAAGATATGACCCCAATCAGTGCAAAAAAAAAATTTATATTACTCACCAGGACCAAAAACATGTTAAATACAAATTTTAAAAACACACAAATTTGCACCACCTCTTTAAACACAAACTGTTATTCCAAATTTTAAAATAGAGGCTTTATTGCTGGCATAAATTGTGTAGGCAGTAGTTTATAGGAGAAATATTTAAAGAGGTGGTCATCATGTTTTGTTCGGCAGTGTACCTAGAACACATGAACTTTCATATAGCTCTAAACCCCAAAATTTATCTGGATCAGTTTGTAGTCATATAAACACATGCCCCAACATTCAACTTGCTGAAAATAAACCTGATCCACTTCTAATTTCAAAAAGAAAAGAGTAGCGAGTCCAGAATAATTGTATAAAGCACTGGAAAAACACCTAGCAATATGAACTAACATCTTGGATTAACAGAAAGAGAAAATACATCAATTATACACATATTCTTGCTAATGATGAACAAATATCATTGAAAATCCTATCATATGGGGCTTATGGGCATAATCTCGAAAGGATCAATATGCACACCATTCATTAATCCGTATATAACACTAAAACTGAATATGTTTTCCAAGAAAGAGCTCAACAGTACCACAATGCTGCCGTAAAGGGCTTTTGTTTTAAATGCAATTGAAGTTCTAGATTCATTTGGGTTATGGGGTTTTCATGCATTTTCCATTCATATGTATACATGATTTTTTTTCCAAAATATTCTAGAACCCAAATCCACATCCAATCTAACAAATGAAAAACAATAAAAAGAAACATAGAACTCCACACTTCAACCTAACAACCCAGAATAACCTTCTTTATTGTCCTTAACACGGAAAATTGAAGGATTGAAGAACGAATATGAAGATAAAACGTACAAAAAAATTGACAATAGCCACACACAAAACTCACAAAACTTTCCACCTCTTCATTCTACTGACGTCTCATTCATAAAGTTAACAGGAAAACCAATAAATGATGGTAAAGATAGCATTTGAGGACCAAAAAGAAGAGAAAAAATTATGTCTCCTTGCAGCACCAAGTACAGCTGAAATAATGAAGAATTAAATTCAGCCAAGAACAAAAGCCAAAACCACAATTCAACATAAAAGACTTCCCACAATTTGAGGAGATATAAAGAGAAAATAAGATCAACCAAACCGAACTAAAATGCGGCTCACCGTTTAACGTAACTTGCACTCCTAACAGAAATCACCACTTTCCAATTGCAACCATCACCACGGATTCAGGTATCTTGAAATATTCAAAAATAACATATTATTAAAGACTCAAATAATTGCAAGTAAAATAAAAACCAACAGAACCTCAACCTGCAAATAGGTACCATTGAAAATTTGCAATACAAACTTCAAAAAGGAAAGCAAAAAATTAAGCACTAACGACCCGTTCAAACTGTACCTTCAAAAAGCAAGGCTATATAGATTCCCATAGCTCACCTTGCAGTTCCAAGTTTAGCTGAAGCACAAACAATTTACATTCAGCCAAAAACACAACCGAAAACAAATGTTCTGCTCAAAATTAGGAAGTCAAGCACATCAATCAATTCCCAGAAGCAACCAGCAACACGAATTGCAGGTTCACAACACGAACACCACTGGTTAATACACCCATTGAACCCCAACTGAAAACACCAGAGCATAATCTAATCCCTTCGAAAGTAAGTTATTAACAGGTCTACATTAGCACTCATGTGAAAGTAAAATAAACTAAACACAGACCTTAAATACAAAATTTGGCTCGCAACATCTTTAAGTAAAACCCACAAAAACAAAAATAAATACTCATGAAACTCGATAGAGAATCCAATTAGTCCTATAAATATATAAACATAAACTCACACCAGAACTCCAATGAGTCTAAGCTGTGTTTTCTCACATAACATCACACGTTGTATCACATGAAGATCTTATATTTTTATTCACCATCAGGAAAAAAGAACATAAGTGTCATCTTGCTCTCACTTCTAATAAGATATGCACAAACTCACCTTCGATTGCAAAATCAATGGTAAATATTATCCTCCAGTGACCTTACCCTATCCGATAATCTAAATCCAAATGACATAACTTGCTCCAATAGTAAATGTTATAAGTTACCTAATAACAAAGTAAAACCAAACAACATTACCCGCTTCAAAACAACAGCAATGTAAATA
Organism: Argentina anserina; assembly: GCF_933775445.1. Lineage (NCBI taxonomy): Eukaryota > Viridiplantae > Streptophyta > Magnoliopsida > Rosales > Rosaceae > Argentina > Argentina anserina. The sequence continues at coordinate 26,865,603 of NC_065875.1, read as the reverse complement.
CCATAACCATATTTTAATAAACAAATCAACTATTACGGGCATTAGTATCATCCAACCCTTATAACTTTATACCATATATCTAATGATGAACTAAGCATGTGCTTCAATTTGCTCAAGCTTTTACTTCTGGATTAGTACAATGATCAAATGTAACAATCATATATACAGAGAACCAAAACCAAGATGATCACTATAAAAACATAGATGGAACAGAAACCCAGAATCAATCATATACAGAGAAAAGTGCAAAACATGACGATCGAGTGTTACGATCAACATTTTTTCGTAATTTCCTTTGGTTAATACTCATTGTTCATACATCATTGCTCTGGTCTTCTTTTTTTCCAGTTATCTATTCCTAGTTTTTGCTTCATCTTAATTGTCTTCAAGACGCAAACAGTTCACTCATGTACACAAACAAATGATATGAAAAATATTAATGGGAAAACAATAACCATGTTCTCCTAACAAATCATTTATCAATTTATAGCTATTTTGAACTCTTAGCATCTAATCCATATTTGACAAATCCACAGAAATAGCCATAGAACGTAACAATAGATCAAAACACAGCCATTTTCATATATGTAATTTAAATAATTGGGTTTGTTACCTGTAAAGAATGAATAAAAGAAATTTAATGCGCTTATGCAGCAACTTGAATCCTCTCCCAGAATTGATTTTGCCTCAAGAATTTATTATGTTACATGAACAAATAAGAAAACCCAGTAAGAGCTACATCAAAGAAATTGATGATAACCCAAACAAAGCAATTGAGGTTGTAAACCTTCAGAAAAAAACTTAAAGATAAAAACGTATACAACATACCAAACTCAAATCAAAGAGTAATGACATTGTTCATTCCATGACAATACCATTGAAGGAAGACACTACGTTAATATTGAGTACAAAGTAAAAGTTCAAATGTATAAGGAAGTAACAGGAGAAATTGAAAGCAAATTGTTCAGTAACTTGCTGCTGCTTAAATTTCAGTTCATCTTCCATACTCATCATCTCTCAGACAAAAGGTACTGAGCTATGTCATATGGTTAATGAAGTGAGAGTTCAACTTGTGGTGCTTAAGACATTGAGGGGGCCGATTCACCAAAAATGTAGTAAAAGTAACAAAGAAACTCGTCATTTCCAAATGGTTCAGCTTAATCCTTTCAACTCAAGACTTATATCGGTCAATTAGGATTACTACAATGCAAGTCTACAAAAGTGAAATTAGACAACCTGATAAGATGATTTTCATATCAATAAAGAGATAAGACTATGTAGAAGTTCAAAAGCAAGTGGATTCTTGATCAATTTTAGAGATTAAAAGAAGCTTAACATGTAATCAGTGCTATTCTAATCAGTTTCCCAGAAATGCTTTAGCTCAATCAAGATTATTTCAAAATAACCAAAGAAATGTATAGAAAGAATCAAATTAAAGATAGAAAAGCACTTATGAGGGTGTCTTCTCCCAGTAACATAGCGCATATGAACTGTTGAAATTGTTGACAAAGGCTATGCGCATATGCACTGTAAATGCACTTTCTGTCCATTTAGAGCAAAAATACACTTTCTGGTGATAGGGTGTGTTGAACAAAAGCACAAATATAATGTAGTAGGAAAAGTTCACGAAAAAGTGAGCATCTAAAAATTACAATTCATTCAGAACACATTAAGAAATCAAAAGCACATAAAAATGACACTTACCCAGATTGTTTTAATTGAACGAATGTTGATGCATATCTTTGGCTTGCAATGTTCTCAGCCAAAATATTGGAGACTGACAACAGTTGATCCAGAACCTGATAAGATAACAACCAAAATTGGTTCTGAGAAGTTAAAATCAAAGAAGATCCACAATGGTACAAATTCCACTATAATTGAGCACCATTAAACGTGACAATAAAAGCTACGGACTCAATTCATAGAATGTTTACCAATAGCTATAAGCAAGGCAGAGAATGTTCCAAACAACTATATAATATCTAACATAACAGTTCCCCTTTCTGCATCTATAGTTATCAACAAAAAAAGAAAAACTCACACTAATCCAACGCCCCAATAATTAAACCAAATTCAAATGCAATCGTAATTAGACTTGAAACTTGGGCAATGCAAAGAAAGATTTTTGTTTGAAAAGAAAGGTTCAAATGAAAATATTAAGGAGAATGTGGATACCTGCACAATGAAAGCTACAAATTTAATTCAATGAGTGCTTATCAAAGTCGGTGGGCGATGGAACGAAAATCTTTCTGTACAAAAAGAATGGAACCCATTAACTGATTATTGAATATTAAGCACCCTTAAAATCAAAAACACAATCAAATTTCCCCAACATTTAAATAAATTCAAATGCAACCGAAGTCAGCCTTGAAACTTGGGTATTTCAAAGATTTTTGTTTAAAAAAAAGTTCAAATGAAAATCTGAAGGAGGATGTGGATACCTGCACAATGAAAGCTACAACTTCCATTCAATGAGTGATGCAATGACTCTTTCCGCATAAAAAAAAAAATGAAACCCGTTAGCTCATTATTGAATATTAACTTGTAAAGCACCCTCAAAATCAAAAACATAATCAAATAGCCACAGTTATCCAAACTTCATAGCAATCATACATGAAATTTAAAAATAATTTGTGAGAACGTCTTTCCCAAACAATCTAGCAAATGACCCTTACTTTATTACTTCCTATATCAAATATTTATTCTCCTGTCACCTCTACCATAATCAGCAGTAGTTAAACAGTTCATTATCTGATCTTCCATGTGGGATTTTGGAATTCATTTGTCTTATTTTGTTATTTGTTCAATATATTAACACTATCTCTATCTTGTTGCAATTTGTGTACGTATTTCTCATTCTAGTATCACACATTGAACTTAAAATACATATGCCAACTTTCTTATCTTCTTCAATGGTTTCCTAATTTACAGAAGAACAAAAATCTGCAAATTTATAATAATTAAAGAATTTATAATGGGAGTCCATGTTCAAGACAGAAGCATATACATCCAGCAACAAATTGTTTGAGTTCGTCAGCTATAAGAAGATCAATCAGAACATACGATAAAATACAAAAACTTACCCATACTCATCTCTTGCTGAATAGCCCCAATTCCAAATACCCAGATCTCCCCACCGAATACGAACGACGCCAACGAAATCAATATCTTCTCTCCCGCTCTTGCTTAGCCTGCCCTCATTTTCTTATCCCAAAATCCCAATTCGTCTTCTATATCAATCCATAGGACCTATCATGTAGTGATTCGTTCTCAGAGACGACTATGAGAAGAGCGAGGGTAGTTGGCGTCCATGAGAAGACCTCATGGTCTAACACGGAATTTCTAATGTGGCGACACCTCTCCCTTCCTCCTCCACGAACCAACAAAAGAACCACACAAACATGCACCTTGGAAAAATAGTAAATGTGAATGGCAAAACGGTAAATATACTAAAAATCCTTATGATCCAATGACCACTCTAACCATCCTCCCCTCTCCAAACCCAGCTAAATATAAGGGTACCACCGTCTGCACACTGTACTGTGAACAGTGTTAAGCGGTGAACAGTAAACCCACCACGCTTAATAGTATGGAAACCACCGTCTGCGCACTGTACTGTGAACAGTGTTAAGCGGTGAACAGTAAAATCCACCCACGCTTAATAGTATGGAAATATAGAAAAGTCTAACTGCAAATTGGCCCACACATGAGGTGACAAAGTTGTACACTTATGAAATTTTGGGCTTAGAAACTACGGTCAAACAACTTCAATCCTGATGTGATTTTGACAAAAACTGACCAACTAGCTACAACCGGTACCATTTTAAGAGCTAGATGTCATAGCCATTTAACCACTACATTTGATCCATGTGCCACTTCTTTCTTCGATGTAAAATCTTCAACTAACAATAACAATAATAAGTTCTTCCAATTTAATCAGGTCGGCCTGCTTGAACTCTAAACGACAACCCACATATGCATTCCGTTCAATCAACCAGCAATGCCTACAGTAGCCATTCTCAAAAAATGGGATATGATATAGACAACCCACATGATATGTTCCCAGACAAAACAAAGCCAACCTTTTGATCTCCAAGATCGACAAAGACGTGCGACAAGTTCTCATAGTCACGCATTAAGGTATTAATAACAGCAAAGGTACAAAGACATATGTCACGAAACATGCATATACCACCATCATCAACTGAATGTAACACAGACGCATATAGATCACGATCACGATAGGAAAACATGACATGCGTGCCATCTTTCACTTCCAGAACTAAAGCCCTCCCTTCGAAGGGGAAACACCCACCATCAAACAAAGAAGCCATTTCTCTCCATTTCTTTTCCTTGTCATTCACGTCAAACACATAACGGGCATGTCAGAACAATTTGGATTCCTATGGCCCCCGGCTGAGATCAAGATCTTGCTACCAACAACAGCATAAGCATATTCTATACGATACAGACAGTGCATGTAACACTCTCCTTCTTGTTCCAGTGTGTAAATTGGAGGATCCGGCAGAACCTCACATTCACCGGTACGGCTATTGTAAACCTCGAAGGTGGGATGTTCAACAGCACCAACAGCGGGTTGACCTGCGAGACCATAGAAATTACCCTTTACCTCAAAAAGCATGGGATGTTTCTTTTCATTCAGGAAACTCCAGTCATGCTTTTGTCAACTAATAGACTCTGGAGTAAAACTATAGAAATCTCCACGAGGCAAAAGACACACTAGATTTTTTGGATCAGGTTGTGGAACCATACCACCAGCGAAGAAGAATTGGGAGCTGGAGGTGCAGCAACCCATATAAAGTGGGATGTTTTCCTCCGGGCTAGGGAAATTCTCCCAGGGGCATATCCATGCTCGCTGGCGCAACTGAAATTCTGATTTAATTTTGGTGGTGCAATAGTCGCAATCAGTTAATGTTCCAGTTTCGAAGCTAAACTTACAAGAGCATGACAGTAAGTGGGACAATTTGATGGTGCGGAAAACGTAACAACTTTTTCCCATCCAGTTAATTTCATGGAAACACATATACAGCTCTTTCTCCTTCGACTTCGGCGTAGGAACTATTCCTCCTCCATAATACGTATGGCATGCATCCAGGCAGGGAGCTGCACAAGACAAGCACATAAGAATGCAGTTTCAAGATTGCATATGCACATATTCAGGAATACATAGACACACTAAAGCGCTCTGCAGAATATGAAAGAAAAAACTCAAAAAAAAATTGTATTCTCATTTAAGCAAAGAAGACCTACTGTGTTTTACATGCAGCACAAATTAATGTCTGCTGTTGAAGTGACGAACAAATAGTGGTTTACACACCTAGGGTTCAGCATTAAAGGCTACCTCAAAGAAAGGGGAATGATACGGTTAAACATAAATAACTTAATAAACCTTTAGAGGGGACGAAATGCGTGGCACCTTAACAAGTTTGTTAAATGCAGGCCACGATCAATTATCTGGCAGTCAAGATGAAGATAAAATTTGCAAGCATAGCAACTATTAGATAAAACACTTGAGGTGTTAGTGCTACAGATCATTATGCAGTAAAAACTAGAAGTTATATACCTTCCGGATTATCATATGTTTCAGATTACAAACAGATGGCTCCCTAGGAAATAATGGCCTGGGGTAGTTTTCCATCTCCATCACCTTGGAGACACACAGTTCAGCACCCCACTCATCATAACCATGAAAAGTGTAAAACTGGTAATCAGGACACCAGCGCCACCTTGTACCGCAACCTTCAGTGTCCCATTCGAGGACATATCTCGTTTTATTGGAGTTGGGCATCAGCTCACCATTGTAGGAGTTCAAGACAAAGTGAGCCATGCTGTGCTGCTCAAACTCGACAAAACCATAAGCTTCAGGAAGAACTGTTGCAGCCAAAACCTACAATCACCACCACACAAAAAATAGCATGAATAGAACATAATGGGATTGTTTCTGAGACACACAGAAAGTCGTTGGTTTTATATAATTTCTGGTGAAAACCTAATGTACCAAGCAACGTACAAGTACTTTCACCAAAAGCAAATCAGATGTATTCATGCCTAAATATATGTACCTCTGCGTTGTCATTGAAGCACTGGAAGAGATATCTCGCATCCATCTGGCATCATAAGTCGGCGACCCGTATGGAGCGAATCTCCTTCGGGCACTCCTGAGGATGCGACATGGTTTCAGGGGGTTCGAAGACCTCCGATTAGGGTTTCTTCTTTGTAATCTTTAGTCTATATTTAGCTATAGACTGAGCGTAGGACTTGTATTTATAAGGTCTTGTGTCTTATACGGATCGAGGATACAAAAACACACAATTTTATAACCTAATAACCTTAATAGCAAATCTTTAGAATTGTATTAATCATTTATTGTTTCCTATCAATATATTATATCACATAAATAATATATTACCGGATAATTATTATTATAATCTCAACTATTTAATCATCAACTAATTGGTTTTCCTTAGTATATTCTAAGACATGATATGTTCAATATAGTCTTACATTCTTTTCTTTTTGGAGAGGAAAATTCTATTATGTGGCGACAATGACTCAGGTACCTATTCTGTATTGATAATAAGCAACATCGATCTGCCCATCCATGCCTTTCCAAATGTATACCTAATAGAACAAATTAATGGAGAATAGTATGTAATGTAATATTACTAGCTAGCTTGGAATAACATGCAAGTATTGATCGGAGCTGGAACACAGCCCTATCAAGTCTTTACGGAAACATTTGGAAAGCAGTCAAGCTTTCCTTGGACACAGAAAATCGGAAACTCATTGATTCTAAAATTATTTTAACGGACTGGCCAGCCTCATAGGTTTTTCGGCGGCCCACTGGGTTTAGGGTTTATGATAATACTATGATGCTCTAAGTTTATGAAAAGTTCATATATATATATATATATATATATATGAGAAATGTGTTAGAATATATATATATATATGAGATATATATATATATATATATGTATATATAAATGAGAAATGTGTTAGAATTGCTCTTAGACGCAAAAGGGTTATGATTTCGGTGAAACAAATATAATTAAAACAGAAGTTTATATAAAGAAGTCGGTGCATGCCCTGAGAAGCAAGTAATACAACCAGAATAGCTGGACCTTCTAAAGCAATACAGTAACCAGAATAACTGCTTAAGTGTTTGCATTTTCAAGTTTTAAAGCTACAACTCCTCAGGGAAATGACAAATTCTGAAATTGTAGTTTTGTTTCTTAAAGCTACGGATATATGCTTTCCCAAGGAAACAGGAAATTATGCAATGACAGTGAAAGATTCTGATGTTGGCATGATCATAACTTCCTTTATATATTAGATCAAAAGGTGCTAGCATTGGAGAAGAATCAAATTGACAAATTATTTCATAATGTGAGACGAATCTATCTTGCTGAACTGAAGTATACGTACTTGACGTGTCTGTCGAGGGTACCAAAACGCACAATGTAGTATCTAAGTATATAAGTACAATTAAAGCAATTAATCCAAGATTAACATGTAGATTAAGACAGCCCCATCGATCAAATGAGACTCACAAGTGAGAATGTGATCCTTTTGTTTCCTCTTTTCCATAAATATTAATGTGTGACAGAATTATAAATTGATAGTTACGTTCCGTATTGAGTACTACCCTTCATAGCCTCTCATTACAAGACATCAACTCTACCACTGTAAAAGATCGAAAGGAAGGAACTTCAGATCCTCACAATGTCATAATTAAAAAGAAAGAGGTATGAAAGAAGCTTACTTGGGCCAATTTCTTCAGGAAGTAATCACAAACTTAGGAATAGAATACTAACAAGAGTCCAGACGTCCAGTGCGTCCTACCAAGCTAGTTTGCGGAATCCCACAGAATAGAATAACTTGACTTAGCGTCGTCTTCCCTCTCCCTTTTTTTCAATCAAAGCTCCTTTTCAGATGCAACATCGATTATCATAACCATTAACCCTTCAAAACTCAATTTCGTTCTGCATTCGTTGCAATCTTTTTTTGGATAGGCATCTTTCAGGTCTTGTGTCAATCCCCTCGAAAGTTTTCTGTCCTTTAATTATTTAAGTAGCTACAAGTTAGAAGGTAATAAGTCACAAACCAGCTAGCTAGCTTAGGATTGAAGCCAGCTAGGGATGAAACACACGAGCGAACTACGCAAAAGGAAGTCTCTCTGTGAGAAATCAATGGTGTTGGTAGCGAACATCATTAGGCTTTCATCTGATTCCCTTAGTAAAATGAGTTGCGGAACCACCACGACGACAACAGCAATTACACCAGTGCAGCCAAGAACAGCTCAGTCGGGGCATGAAACCACCAACGTCGTGCGTAGTACAAGTACTAGAGCTGCTGCTTCCACCAAGGTTTTGGTAGATATACAACCTTATCGGCGTCCGAGTACAAGCCAGAAAGGACCAGAGGAACCAGCTCCTGTTGCTCGAAACAATCATCATGAATCAAAGCCAGCAAAAGTCGCAGCAAACATCCCTCAAGGTTTTACTACTGTCACTACTCCATCGTCTGTACTTGTGAAGCGTGATCGTCAAGTAATACGGGACGACATTGATGATCGAGCTGAAGAGTTCATTCGAAGAAGGAGGCAAATCATTAACGATGTGAATACTGAATAGTACTTCTGGTACTCTTAGTGCTGCTACTGCATTAAAACGCCTTTCACCTACTAGCTCCCAATTAATTATTTTCGATCTACCTAAAGCATCGAGTTCAGTCTTAATTGTTCTTCTTTTGAAACAATATATAGCATCAAGATGATTTGTAACTAATCATACAAAAGAATGTACTATGTGAAGAAATAAAAAGCTTAATTGGGACACTATATTTTCCTTTTTGAAGTTATCACAATCCTAAGTCGCACACATACTTTATTCACTTTGGGCCATTAGCGATATGAAATTGGGTCCGAAAATAATAACTGAACAACCAAAACATACGAATACAGTCAATTCGGAATCAACTAATCGTCCCCGAGAGTTCCGCTAAAATCGGATCTTCTTAAGGTTTTCGAGGAAAAATTATATTCCCTCCGATGACGCGTCAATTAAAGCGGCCGTCGGACGGGAGATAAGGAGGGCCAGAAGGTGGCCTAGCCAGGAGGGTTGTTGTGGTGGTGGATCGTGAGAGATATGAAGTTCCGGGATTGGTCCGGTTTGTGGCTATGGTTTGGTTGCGGCAACGCTGGCGGCTACGAGGCTTTGGTGTCGATCTAGAGGGGCTGATCAGTTCTCCGTGGCGGTTTTGAGATGATGGTGCTGTGGTTCAGAGATGGGGGAGCACAGGCCGACATCGGTCTCTTACCTGGGTTTCATCGAGGTCGGAGGTTGATGGTTTTGCTGCTCGGTTGATTGATGCAGGTGGTGTGTCATCTTGCCGTCAAGGACTTGGGTGTTTTATCTCTGGCGTCCGTCAGCGTTGACGACGACGGCGGTGTTGTGGCTAGACGGTGGGTGGTAAGTCGGCTGGTGTTCGTGGTTGTTGGTGTGTTACGGTCCGTATGGTGGGGCCTGGGCTCTTTTGGGCCTAGGATTAGGTGGGTTTGGCCTGATTGGTCCATACTTGTTTACATTTAGGTTTTTGTAGTTTGGTTTTATCATCACTCTTACGTGAGGGTTTAGGGCACTGGCAGATCCATAAATTGGAGGTTTAGGGCAGTGACATAATCAAATTCCCAATTTCGTATTTGAATGTCAACAACCCAAAAATTAATACACCAGTGTTTGATTCATCTCACGCCATGCCTACCTTTGTTCCAGGGACTCTAGGAATAAACCCAACAAAATTAGAGACAAACTAGAACAAAATCAGATCAAATAAGAAAACTCAATTATTAGTTATCCCCGAATTGAAAATAATATATTAATTATACTTACAATATATTTTTACCATATAAAGAAGAAGATGGAGGAGTCGAAATAATTGATGATGCTGAGAGACTGAGAGAGACTTCAAAATTGATGGAGATAGTGCACTAATTAATAGAGAGACTAAGAGGAGCCAAGAGTTTTAGAACACGGGAATTTTTTAGTGTTTAATTGTCTATTATTAAAAAAATGTATATACTTAGTTTTTTTCCCCATAATTCTTGGTTGGGCTTGAGCCCTACCACCTAAGCCTTGGATCATCCCCTGGTTTAGGGTGTCGATATGTTGTCGGTCGTGTTGTTGGTTGTGTCATGGTTATGATGCATGTCATTTTCAGCGACTATCTAAATATCGGTTTTTTCTTGGTATCAATGTAATGGAGAGGTTGTCTCTGCAAATATGCCAGAGATTTTGGTATGTGATACTATTGGAGCGGTTCTCTTCTTGAGATTGGTGGCGAGTAGGTTTTCGACTACTTCTGGAATCAGTTTGATTGGTACGGGATTGGGCATTCTTCACTCATGTCTATTACTTCTTGCGATAATCATGTGACTAGCAGTCTTGGTAGGAATGAGCGTGTAGAATCTAGTTTCACCGCCGAGTGTTTCTCTTCGTTATAATCTGATTTTATTGCAATATATAATTTCTTTTTCTCAAAAAGAAGAAGAATATAGTCAATTCGAAATCCGGATGTACGTAGGGTTGGAAACTTGGGATCCAATTAGCCATTCATGATACTTGCAATTTGTCAATTTTTATAATGACGCGAGAACCCTCCTGAGGTAAGACTGCAGTAATTAACTAGTTAATTTGTATGCACGTACGCTCATTCCGACATTTCTTGATAATATTAGGAAATTATATTGGAGTTCATCTATAGCTAGTGGAAGTTTTTTTTTTTCTGCGGAAAGATGAGTGAAAGGGAGTAAAAACCCCTAACAACTTAGTAGATTAAATAAAAAGAAAAAGAAGAGAGAAAAAGACCAAACTAAAACCTCTCATAAAGAAATAGCAAATAACAAAAATATGAAACTTGTATTAATTTAGAGCATAGATGATAGTACTAGTTTGTGTCTATGGGTGCCTTAATAGAATTTAGAGTTCAGACATACCCTCTTGTGTTATTGTCTTATTGGCTTATTGGCGTGTTGAGTAATCAGTAATAGTCAGGATTTGGTCCAACCTAAACTTGAATCCTAATCAGGAAAATACAGCTCGGAAACTATATATGTGTTGGTCCACTGATCGATAGAGGTCCGCAGTCTGAATCGTCATCCGAACAAGACAAATGAATTCGCCATAATTCATTTGTAGGGCTTTTTTGGTTTTTAACTCATATGTTGTCAACGAGTCCCCAAGAATCAAAGACTCTGGATTCTGGACGTAAATTTATAGGTGCCCTATCGGAGTAGATAACAAAGCACCAATCAATACTGGTTGGAATTTTGAATGGCCATTAAAGTCAGCAACTTATCCTATCGTGGATATAAGATGCACCTCATCTTTTTGACTTGGGTGATCCTCGCTAAATCATGTACTGTAGCTATTCCATACCCTAACCAGATAGCTAGGTTCTAACTATACGTACATTAATCAATCCCGTCATCTACGGTGGGGGTAGACTACTAATGACATATCATTTTTCATACAAAAAAGATCGTTATAGAGTTTCATTCACGCGGCTGTTTCAACTTGTAGTATTCCAATCTAATCGAGCAAATACAAAAAATTGATTCTCAAGTACTACGTACACTGATCTCCGCAATTCGATCTTATCAAGTCTACTAAAACATGAGTTTATAAATCTAAATAGATCCCGGAGCTAGTGAAGTGAATCAAAACTATGCTACTAATTAAGAACAAAACATGGTCGAATCCAATAAGAGTGCGTACGTGATGGAGAAATTATAGCAGCATGTTTCCTGCCTGCAGTTTAATACTTTAACCCATGTCTCTTATATCTCCTCACGCATATTATAGTATTATACCTCTATAATTTTACCAAATCATGTGATATACGTGGGAACAATGTTTGTACTGTGCCATGTGAAAGTGGATTTTCTTATGTAAAGGTACTATATACACAGTCCAATGTTTGGACGGTAGATAAAATTATTTGTTTTGTCTTAGAGACAAGTCGATCTACGTACTCAGATCAATATACAGAAAGGCAGTAAAGAAAAAACTCAAAAAGAGATAATATTTATCAATTTCAAGTATTAATTAATAAGTGTCACACAGAACATGATGAGTGTTGCTCTAAAATTCAGCGATACTCCATTATATATATGAAATGGAGGTCTCGATCAGTTAACGTGGTTTCTCAGACCAAGATCGGACAAATCCAGTAAAGTCGGAGAGTTCTTCAACTAAGTAACAGTGGGATAAACTGATCGAGCATTGACGAATGAAACGAACCGCCACCGGTTAGTACTAGTCCTACCTTTACCACTACTACTTCTCATTGATCGGTTCACTGCATCTGAGTGTGAACATTACTCCAGAAACTGATAGCACGAGAAAACAACGTGCGGCCAAAAATTTGGAAATTCCATTCAATACATTATAGTTTCTCTACTGCAGATCGACGATGATATGATAAAGAACCCTAAAGAAATCATGTATATTTATAAAATGGATTAAAGGCTTTGAAAGCAGCGTAGCAAGTGAGAAACACGTGATTCCTTAGAGAGCAAGAATCACCCAACAAAACTGAACAGACCACCGTCGACTTTACAACACAGCCTCCCACAGCCACAGCCGTTCCTCCCCCGCCACGTTTTTATATCCCGATCCCGACGTGGCTACGTGTGATTGGTTCTTCCTAGGGTTAGTTCGTGGTGGAGGAACTTTCTCCGCTCGTGTAAAAGAGACAACGAAAGCGAAAAGGGCATCGCACCACCAGTCCACCACCAGACCGGAGGGTCCAGAGTCCCCCTAATAAGCCAGAGTGCGAGCCACATAGAGAGGCTGAGGTTAAAGCAAAGAGATCGACGAGCTATAGCTTCTGTGTTGGTGATGTGTAGGACCCATCATAGGGCTTTGCTTATCGTTCACAACCACGTATATAACAATGTCCACCAATAGCGATCCAATTTTGATTTAATTAACGCGAAGCATTGAGACGGACAATGATATCTTTTTTCTTAAGGAGCCATCGAATATGCCTAGTTGACGGTGCACAAAACCCTTTGATCCTCCACCATCGCTTTTTTCCGATCTAAATTATATTTCTCTTTCTGGTTTGTCTATTATATTAACCTAGCAAAAGTTTGGACGATGGATTTTGATTACCAAGCAAACACCCCTAAACAATATATATTACTTAAGCGTCTCGTACCATAGCCATAGTTTATTGTTCTTAGGCTTTTGATAATGGATGCATAATGACAACAAAGTAAAACAACAAGATCACATCTGTGTGCTCTATTATACTACAATTAGGACAGCACCTTTGATATGCCATTCTAATATTGGAGCTCTGGTTTCTTAGAATCACAGTGCTACAATGCATAAGCATTATGGTGACCATTAGTATCTTGGACATATATTTCGAATTTATGCGCTTGAAATATGCAACAATATGCCGTTAATTAGACTATAATTTTTAGTTTCTTGCATTTCTAGCATACGAAGAGATGATTAGCAGGACTTTGAGGGAGTCTTGTGATTTCTTCTCAAGTTCTCATCATGACTTGCATGTTTGAATATAACTCAATCTTGAAATACCTTGGTTAATCAGCTATACAAACCTTACTGATCAATCCATTTGAAGAGAACAAATCTCATCCAAGTAATATCGGGACCAAAAGACTATAGGATATTACTATGAAACGGATGCTCGGTTACATCGACAACATGTATCTAAATTCAATGGTATTGATCGACATCCAAAACCAAATCAACGGCGATGGTTCACGATTCCAAGTACATGTATACTAGATATTAATACCAATTGCGAAGCATCGTAACATCATCCCATGGTCCATGTTCGTACAGATAGCATAAACACAAGGAAACCCTAATTTACTTTAGCTAGTACTGCTACAGCCTTACAGCTGTTACTATATATGAACCCTACCAGCCCTCATTTTTCTCTTTCATTAGACAAACCGATTTCTCTCCTCCTACCTAACTAATAATCCCTCTCCTCTCTTGATCCTTTCTTTCCTTGCATGCCTTGTTAAATTGCCGCAAACCAACAACAAGAACTCGTACGACGTCGTCGTCCAATAGAAGATGTCTCGCACGTGCTCTCAGTGCGGGAACAACGGCCACAACTCTCGAACATGCACGGAGGCCGCCGTTGGCGGGGCCGCCTCGCCGGAAGAAAATGGCATCATGCTCTTCGGAGTGAGACTGATCACCGAGCAGGGGAACGCCTTCAGGAAGAGTGCTAGCATGAACAATCTCTCCCAGTACGACCAACTGCCCCTTCAGGACTCCAACCCCGACGCAGGCTATGCCTCTGACGACGTCGTTCACGCTTCTGGTAACCGCCGCGAGCGCAAGAGAGGTACTTTTAAGTTCACTGCTATGGAGCTAATATCGTCTAATCCTCGGATTTATATATACAAAAAGTGATATTGAGTATTATTGTTCTATGATTTGATTTTAAGGTGTTGCGTGGACGGAGGAGGAGCACAGGTTGTTCTTGTTGGGATTGCAGAAGGTGGGGAAAGGAGACTGGAGAGGGATTTCTAGAAACTTCGTGAAGACTCGGACGCCGACGCAGGTGGCGAGTCATGCTCAGAAGTACTTTCTGAGGCGCAACAACCATAACCGTAGACGCCGTAGATCTAGTCTCTTTGATATCACTACCGATACTCCGGTAAGTCTTTGCTTAATCTTGATTAATCAATCTTATTGGTTAAACTTAATTATAGTTTATAGTTTATTGTGTTGTTTATAACTAATCATGTACCTCTGTTTGCAGTCTATGAATTCATTAATGGAAGAAGATCTAGGCCTGCACCAAGAAAATAGTGCACAACTATCACTACCGGTGATGCCATACCCTCCACCGCAGGCGACCAGTTTGAGTGGTAATCTTATCGGCGGGTTTCCAATCTCAACCTTTCCGATGACATTGTCTCCGGTCGAGAGTCTAGCATCATTGGTAGCACCAAATCCATCCAACGACGTGCAGCAGATGGCAACCGGCGCACAAACTACTCGAAAACTCGTCCGTCCGATTCCGGTTCATCCTGTTCCTCCATCTGCAAAAATGGCCGACCTCAACTTGAATCACAAGTATCCACCTAGCAGAGCAGCAGCACAAGAGCCACTTTTGTCACTAAAGCTCTCCACAACGACGTCGTCTGAGGAGCAGTCGCCGACGGCTTCGAGTCACTCGTCTGCTTTTCAGGCCATGTCTAGTGGCACTGATAGCATCATCAGTGTAGCTTGATGTATGCGATGACGTCATCACTTATTTTCAGTTTCGTGTATTATACGGCCGGCTAGAAGAAGAAGAAATGAAGAAGCGACTCAAAGCATGCATGATTATTATTATGGAATGGTTGTACTGTTGAGGTTGATTATTTGGGTCCGAATTAAAGCAATAAGATTATATTCCACTTAATCAGACAGAGATTAATGGTGGGGTTTAGGTTTATGTAGGTGATCAGGTGATTAATTCCTTTCTTCCTATTTTTATGTACAGCTCTTGTATTAATTAACTAGGACAAGATGGGATGTCCTTCTCTTCGGTGTGTGAGGTGGGGAATTTCTTGCTTGTTTAATTTGAATCTGTCTGGTTCCTTTTGGGAGTGAAATGATAAAGCATGACCAGGTGCACATTGTTACTTAATTGGTCTGGCAGGACACCCTTTGAAACTTCAAGCGGGAGAAGAAAATGAGAAAATTTTGAGAACCGTACATGACTAATGAGCCACTCTAAATGAAGGTTAGCTTACTTTTCAAATTGTCACAATGGTACCTGTGGGTGGAACGACTCAGTTTCAATACCCGCCGTCAATGGATCCGTTACTTTACAATATTTCAAAGGGTAAATAGGTATTTTCATACGGAAACCTCAAATTTCCTTCTTTTCTTTTCCCTCATCCTGAAATTAATTGGAGATTTGGGGGAAATGGCAATAGATGATTCTGATTCCAATGTTCATCCTCCTCTTACTGAAAATGACATCTCTCTTAATCATGAAGAAAGAATCCTCAAGATAATCACCTACATCAACCTATCAAACCCAAATCATAATCTTAAAAGAACCAAAACTCTCCTTAAATCTCCTAAATAAATCCAACTAAACCTCACACAATTCAGATTCCCAGAGCTACTTGTCCTTGTGTTCCTCACCAGCCAAACCTTTCGGTGCAAAACTTCAAATGGGTATTTTATTAAAAACTTAAATATCAATGAGATTTTGATATGATCACTACACCGGCAACAAAGAGTCCCAAACAAGCAAAAACTAGAAAAGTCCGAATGAGATTGCCGGTGAACGTCTCTTCCGATGAAGAAATGGTGGTGTCAGTGCTACCAACAGCAAATCGATAGACCGATAACAGAGCAGGCAAATTTTATCTTAATCTCTCTTACACGATATTTCTCTCTAAGTAGTACCCTATAAGATGGTGTCCAGAACTGTCGTGAAAGATGAGATGCACCTCGATTCTCCCATTAAAAATTGCAAAGAAATATGAAGAAGTTATTGGGTATCCAAATGAAATTAACTCTGCATTTTCATGATCCCTGATTCAAATATGCAATTAAGGATTTATAGCATGATCTCAAACTT
This sequence comes from Argentina anserina, assembly GCF_933775445.1. Taxonomy (NCBI): domain Eukaryota; kingdom Viridiplantae; phylum Streptophyta; class Magnoliopsida; order Rosales; family Rosaceae; genus Argentina; species Argentina anserina. Next base: position 26,848,938 of record NC_065875.1, on the reverse strand, counting down.
TGTAGGCAGTAATATTGCAGCCACTTGGAGACAAAGGTGTTGCAATAATTGGTGGTGACACAATTAGAGGATTCACAGCCTGTGATCAGGTTTGTACTCTTTTCCCTTGGATTGAACTCAACTCAAAAGTTTTATCTCTTTTTGTATTTCCTTTTGGAGAAAACTTAACATATTTCTTAATAGTTGAATGCTATTCACCTAGGACTGTAATATGACAAATATTTCATCTAACCTGGGAATAGTTGATATTCGACTTGATGTTATTGCAACATTCACTTCTTTAAGGCTTTTGATAGTGTATACCAGATTACCAGTAAACATATATCCCTTAGAATGTTATTCACCACAGTGCTGCCAGTTGATCAAACTATTTTTGCTGTAAATGTTAAGGTAACCATTGAAACGGTTACAGGCATGGATTTCATTGATTGGGGAAAAGCTGGATGCTTCACTAGCAAGATGTTTCGATGACCTCCCATTGTCTCAAGACCCAGTTTTGAAGTAGGTAGGTTTCTTTATTTTATCATTGCACTGCAATGGGTTTTCCCCTACCTAAGCCAGGTAAGGTTTGAAATATGCTTGCTAATGTATCTAATCTCAACACTCCACAATTTCAGCACCAGTTAAACTGTATCATTTGGTTTCAGTTGCGCTCACTATTATAGTATTATTGTAGTAGTAATTATGCCCAGAAGTTTCAAAGTTCCAGTTTAGTTTTGAGTAGTGAAAAGCTCTCTGATACAGACTCTGTGGTTAGGATCTTTTTAATTTAACTTTCAACATTTTCTTTCTTAGGCTGGATCAAGTGTTCAATACATTTGATAATAGAGAATGATGCGGAATGGTGGCATGAATGTACTCTGGTTCCAGGCAATTCTACAGCAACTCCTGAGCCATTACGTGGTTATGGGATACACCATGTATATAGTCTGTTCAATATGTTGTCAACTATGTCAGTTTGATAACATTGCTTATGCACTTTTAAAGGATTCATCACTGATGCTCGCTGGGAACTACAGAGAAGAAACACTAGTCTTTAGAGATATTCTCATTCTCATATTAGTTAAGAAGTACAAGATTGTTTTATGCTCACAGATTTAATTTGTCAGTTTCTTAAGAATGTTCCGTTGCCGCAGTTGTACATGGTCATCGTTAAACCAACAGAGCTTCAATTTTGTATGAGAAAAATACTTGAAGTTGTTCTGTATACCTGAATAGTTATGCCTGGCTCTTCAAAACTCTATTGTCTTAGATTTACCTTGTTCTATAATGTAATATATTCCTTGTGATCATCCACATTTGCTTCTCAATATAGACTTAGATGTTGGCTATAATGAAGAACATGCATGATCAAAGTGACAGAAGGAAGCAGAGAAGAGAATCTATAACCAACTCCTTAATTAACAAATGAATTGCTCCTACAAGCATGGTTACAAATTGAAAAAATAAGAGTTCATTTCATTGTGTCACAAATTTACAGTGTAAGACTCCTGTAAGTAATCTCCATGCAATTGTATGAAAGAAAAAAGAGTCAGGTACGAGAGGGCAAAAGAATCGAAGAAAAAGAATAGCTGCTGCTGTGTTTACTCTGTTGTTATACAAGTCTTCTTAGTATTTGTCACCAAAGTTGAGCCCTCTCCCATGGCAGTGACCCATTTGAAGGATCAGCAAAGAAAGTCAAAACAAAGTCTTTAAGGCCAGTGTCCCAAACCTCACAGAAACTTAATCTCCAATTCGGCGGTTCAATGGCTTCTGTTCCCAACCCCGGCGCCCTATCTTTGGACCCTTGGTTTTGATCTTCCTGCCAATCCACAACATATGTAGCAACCCTTCTGTGGAACTTGGCCCTGAAGGTCTCCCAAACCTGATACTTGTAGTGGTTTATCACCGCAACGCCTTCCCGCACATTCAGGTGCCTAAAACCCTCTCTAAGCCTGAAATGGTGCACCACATTAAGCAATGTAGCATCAAGCAAGTCTGTTCGGACAATCGACTTGTGCCTCTCGGGGCTTTGCAGCCGGCAAGTGTACCCTGCAGTTACTCCCTGTGACGGATGTGAGCTCAACCCGGACGGACCAAAACTATGACAATCAGTCCTCAGCTCACCAATTGTCGGAGAGTTTGAAAAATTAGAAACCAGCTTCCCTAACGAGTTTTCGCCGGGAATGCGATTTCTCCCACGTTTCCTGAACTCCCTAGGGAAGTAGAAGAACTCATCCACGTCGAAGAAACCAACCCAAGTGCACTCCTCTCTAGCTTTCAAAGCACAATGCGAAAACCCTGCTTCCTGAGTCTTGATCCACGGCCATGACTGCCTAGTGACTTTGTATCCCTGCGAGTCGAGTTCCGAAACCGCTTCCTCAATCCCATCATCGCTGTTGTTATCGTAGATAAACCACCGCTCGACGCCTAGCCAAGCGTGGTACATGACCCACTCACTGAGCGCGGGAGCTTGGTTCCACAACATGGTGCAAGCACAAAGCTCATGCTTCTTCTTCTTATTATTCTCAACGGACTTAGGCTTTGAACTTTGAATTGTGGCCACAGAAGGAAGAGTTACATGGACCGGAGCTCTCGGGTGCCCAGTGTTGTACCCAATTGTGACCCGAATACCCGAAGCCATATCCGGGTTGTTGCCAATGCTCTTCGGCAACGAACACCTCACAACTTCCTGAGCTGCCGCAACGGCTTCGGTAGCGAGCTCAAAGCCATCGCCGAAGTCGAAATGGCAAGTGAGCTGGGCCGGGTCGGACTTTCGGTGCGGTCTAAGATTCAGACCCTTAACAAACACAACCGCCTTGTCGTCATCCATAACCGCCTCGTAAACGACCTTATCCCAAGGAGAAGCAGCAGCCACCGTCTGATTAATCCTCGCCGTCCAATCATGCTTCCCGCCGCGCCTCCTCAAGCCGACGGCCGACGAGTAGTTCCCGAACGGACACCGCACAATCGACCGGACCTCGTCGTAACTCTCAACCGACATCGCCGGCTTGACGGCGAAGGCGACCTCGTCGGAGCCGTTGAACTTCCGGTAGACGCAGTCCAACTGATCCTCCGGCCGGAACCGGCCGGCGGCAATGAGCAGGACGTGATCGGGAAACAAGACCCGATCTTGGACCTTCACCGGCGGGGGCGAGTCGTTGCGGTGAGCGAACGAGTCGAGAACCGAGTTGTGCGCGGTGGAGGAGAGGAGAGAGAAAGTGGTGGAGGAGGCGGTGATGACGGGGCGGAACGACGCCGTTCGGAAGCGGCGGGAGGACAAGAAGAGGAGGAAGATGAAGAAAGAGAAGCAGAGAAAGAGTGACCTCCGCGACTGCGAGTAGGACCGGCCCACCAAGCGCTTCCGCTTGCGGCGCTGCTCGGAGTCCATTTTGAAGTTTCCGAAAATAGAAAGTGGCGGTTAGAAGAGGTGGGACGAAAATGGAAAGGGAGGAGGGACTTAGATCTGAGTGGTGCTGGAGTTTTAAGGGGCCTCTTCTGGTGAAAAACCAGAGAGGAAGAGAGGAGAAGAAGAAGACGCGGTTGAGGTCTAAAAGGGCTGCTGGGGAAGTGAGGAGGATTGATTAGGGGGGGGTGTAATTAAGGGCGGTGATTAGTTAAGGCGATTTGATAATCAGAGTTAGGGAGAAAGGGGAGAAATTAATGAGCGAAATAATTGGGATTTTGGAGAGTAGTGTGTTTGGCGGATTATGTGGCGTTAACCAGAAGACACCAAGAATTTTGGAGAAAGCACACACGTCAATGTTTACTGCGGGGATCTCTTTTGGGTAAATAACGGAAAATCAACCGTCAAATTTGGGCAGCATGCTTGTTGTGGAGATCTACTTGATTCAGTTTGTTCTGTTCTGTTCGGTTGACAAGGGTTTACTATCCAATGCATACAAAACAAGTCTAAACCAAAAAAACTGGTGGTAAAAAGTTGTTCTGGGGTTTAGAACGGAAGTTCAAATTATTCATCGATATCTATTTTTTTTTATCGATGATTAAACAACACATTGTATGAGAAATAGCAGGAGACCTTCTAGCTAAAATACTTGCAAATGCATATTTCTCTTTCTAGAGTAGGGCACACAAAAGAGTAATTTTCATGAAACACTAATTATGTAGTGCACTATAAAATGGTTCGACAAATCAATACTCTTTATTTAAAACTTTCAAAAATACTTGATTATACATATAAGATCTTTATCCATACTCTTATGAACAAAACTCACTTTATCAATTAAAATAGGTGTGAAAATACATAAACAATTTTACACTATATGTTATTATAAAATGAGATTATATTACATTAAAAAATGAGATTATATAATTTATGAATAAAAATATAATTATCAAAATCAGAATAGAAAAACAAAATAAATATTATTTTCTCTACATGTAACTTCTCCTCCATATAACAGCTCACTACTCTAGTGTGTGTACATATATATATCTTTATTATCTATATATGTAGCGTTCGAACAAAAGCCAGCTCCAAATATATGTTTATACTTTTGATTGTGTATTAGTGTACATAACAGAAATATAAAGCAAGATAATGTAGCTGCATCACCACTTTTGTTCTTTCTGATTATTGTTATTGTTATATTTCCTTTTACTTTAATGATGAGTACCAACTAAATTTCGCCCACATGTCACTCACAAAATTATTATCTGCCTGAGGAGCAAGTGGCTCCTTACCCAGAAATGGATGATTCTTTCATAAAATGCACCTCCTAACTACATAGCACGGAAGTTTGGTTGGACGACCGATTTCCGCTTCGGAAGCGGAAGCAGGAGCGGAAGCGCGATTCCGAAAAAGGTGGATTTGGAAGCGCGGTGGAAGCGTTGGCTTCCAAATTGGAAGCGCGACGGAAGCATTGGCTTCAAAATTGGAAGCACGGCGGAAGTGTTGACTTCCAAATTGGAAGCGTGATTCTTTCTCTACCTCTATTTTATCAATCAATGTTTTGAGACTCTTCTTGTCGTCTCATCTTCTTATTTATTTCGTTAAGCGGTTAAAGATGATCAACATCAATCAATCTAATATGTGTCAGAAATAAGGGGGAGAGATATCATGAAAATCTAGATGAGAGAGAGATATAGAGAGAAGACAAAGAGTTGTGGAGAGATATGAAAAAAAATCCATATGAGAGACAGAGACAGAGAGAAGACGAACTTTTTTTTTATCAATTTCATTTAGTAATGTCTCTTTGACTTGCATGTGCCCAACACCTTCACACTACATTATTTTGTTTGAATTTTGAAATGAAGCTTTAATAATACTATAATTAAAGATAATAATGGGTTAGAAAATAAGTCATTAATAGTTATCCAGTTATTTTAATACTAGATAAAATAATTAAAAACTAAAATATAAAAAATTATATAATATATATTTTATTTTAACGCTTCCAAAACGCACCCGCTTCCTTAATTTTTGGAAAAAAAACACTTCTGCGTTTCCACGTACCCACACCCGATTCCATGCAGCATAGCCTCCTAATGTGAATGAAGGTATTCTGCAAAATGCCCCGTAAAACATACTATAAAAACGTGCTCGACATATCTCACCTCCTTTCAGGGTTACCATATGTCATTCCCAATTTTATTTCACGTTATGTGATTCGAGTTAATTGCTCATATTAATTGAAAGAAAATTATGTTCGTAATTACAAATTATAACCTCCGATTCTCCGTTAGTTTGTTGCAAAATCTCAAGATTAAAGAATAACGCCAAATGAAATGTTCGACAAAATTAATTTTTAAATGAAGTTATATGTTGTACACCTGTTTTGAACCACAAAAGATAATCATACGTGGGTACTTTGTATAATCATAACAAAAATAATACAAATTATTAAGATACTACACTATATACAACTTGACATTAAGATATTAGAAAGAAAAAGACTGTTCGTTTCCATATTGACCTTTGGTGCGAATGCGTTGTCTAATGAGCTGCTATAGACATTCATTCTTCCCAAAATAACAATATATAATTGTGTGTATTATTAGCAGGTCGGCCAAACCCAAAAGGGTTTATAGTGGTCTGGGTTTTGAGGAGGAGGACCAACTTATACAAGCTATAGCTATTACCGTGGCAAGCACGCTTTATTCTGCATTACATTTTTCCACGTGCTCCCCACAATAATTATGCCCACATTATCTTTATACATCCTTCTTCTATTTTTTTATTTTATTAAAAGATAAATTTGTTAAGATGAAGAATTACAGAAAATAACAACATTCTCGACAATGAATCTATACGCCCAACTATATTAGAAAAGAAATATAAAAAATCTCAAAACAGAAAAACACACGAATAACAAACACAAACAGACTAATCTTAGCATCTATGCAGTTTGAAACTGAACATGTCGCATTCCAGTTACAATGGTAAAACCAAGGAACCTGTTATGTTTGAACCTCGACCACTGCACTCGCAGACGCCAGCTCAATTATGGGTACTAAGGGTCTAACCAAGAAGAAGCTCGAAGCACAACAAACCTGGAAAGACAACAGTCTTGATCGCCATCACTCGTGAAGAGACATCTCGAACAAATAAGACATCGAACAAGAACCAGCCAGCTAAGAGAAGATGCCACAAGGCCCCGAACACAAAACCAAAACGGAAGAAGCCAACCAAGAAAAATTATAAAAACAAGCAAACCAGACAAATATGAAGCTATGAAAAGCAAGGATATGGAACATGAGCACCACCTAGGGCTGGACACGGGGCGGTACAACCCAGGATTAGGTGAATCTCGGTTTCATCCCGTAATTTAAAATAAATGGCGAGACGGTTGTGATTAGGTGTTTCTAAAAGTGATCCCACTAAACCCGTATTCCGTTTGGGATCGAGACCAAAACGGGACTTGTCAAATAATGCAATAATTATCTCGTGATGAAAATAAATAATTAATCAATTATTGTATACTTTGTTACGAGTTCAATTATACATGTTAATTAACTTTAAATCCATATCTTGAGCTGAACAATCCATTACTAGATTATCAATTAAGTTTATAAATTTTAATTAATAACGGTTTATCTAATGTTTAAAGAAGAAAAATAAACTCTTACGAGAATTGTGGTTGTTGTTAACTTAATATTTCTTAATCAATTTAACGGTTGAGATAAAACCACATTATATATATACTAGTTATTTCAGTTTCATATTAATTCGGAACGAAACGGGATTAAACGGGCATTACTAAGCTAATTCTGATTCCGTCCCGCTATTTCAAAATGAAATCGGGAGAAGACGGGATATGTATTTTTAAAACATAAATCTCATCTCGTCGCGTCACATTTAGGGATGAGATCTACACAGAATCGGGATTATGGGACGAAATGCCCAGCCCTAGCACCACCGCCTCCCCCAAGCACCGGAGAAGCTTGCAAAGCTTGATTAAGAGGCTACAAGACTATAATCAACCCCGATCTGGAAGATAGGAAGGAAAACGAAGGAGAAAACCAGAAGAAGAAAAAAACAAAAAGAGGAAAAAGCTGAAAACGGGAGACGACCTCCAGGTAGGGGAGACAGGCTCCAAGAAAAAAGCCATGAGGGCGGAAAAAGCTCCTCCCGGATCAGAGCGAAGCCGCCATCACTTGGCCGGGAGAGGAGGAGGTGGTTGAAAGTTTGGGTCGGTGCTAGAGATTAAGACTGGTTATGTTCGAAATGGCCTACTTCCTTCTTCTATCTTTTGCTTCTGGTTTTTGCATTTTTCCTTCTCTTCTCTTCTTCTTCTTGTCAAGGTTTCTTGCATGAACATGTATTGCTCACTTCTCCAGGAAATAACTGTATGAAGCCATTATGAGTTAGTTGGTCAAGCAATAGTGGCAATCACTAATTACGGGGCAGTGAATAGTAGAATATGCATTTCTTCAGATGATAAAATAGTTTATGGTTTACCACTTTACCTTAAATAGTTGGATTGTTAATTGCCTAGTTATCGACATGTTGTTGTCTTGGTTTGCTGTTCGAAATAACTGTATGTTGAATAACTTTGAAATATATCAATGTCGTTACAAAACATCTACTTCATTAGGCATAATGGAAGTCGATTGTTAGGTACAATTACTTGGCTTATATAACAAACCAAATTAGAGGTTTGATCTTATGGGTTTGTGGCCTAATTCAAGATAGTGATAAGAGCAGCCAGTGAACAACACCATCCGTGCGAATATGACTCATGCTAATTGAAATTTATAAGAATTGGACGGTTACAAATCCAGCACACATCTCTACTTAACAACTTTCCTTGTGATTATAATTATCACCATTAAGGTGATCACCATCAAAAGGTGTCTCTATGTCTTTGAATATTGAGTCGGAACTTTGAATATTGAATAGGAAAATGATACTTATATGCTATAGAAGGACATGCTTGTCCATGGATTTGGATAGTTAGAAAATGACGAAATTTTTTCATTCTTTATTGGTGAGAACTCGCCATTCGATTGATCTATACCAAAATTATATATGAAAGCATATTCTGTAGGCACACAGTGGCGTAATAACAAGTCGTCCTCAATAATAGAGATGGCTACAGATTCTGTAATCCATGAACGAAATGACATCATAATCCACCAATGCTTGATTGGGTTATAGTATTGTCCAGTTCATTAGCAAATTTTATATTACAAATCAAGGCCACCACTGTAACCGTAAGCTAAACTGTGTTATATCAGACCAGTAGAATAATGTAGAGGTCACTCAAATAAAGACTTCCGGAGTTGTGATGTATGAATAGTGATAAGCCTGCCTGACATTGCCAAGCCCCAAATGGAGGCTTCCCAACTTCCCAAGCTCAAGGTCGAAAAAGCCAACCTTCTACCATCTCTTATCTAATCTTCAGAGCCCAAACAAAACATTGTCTCACATCACCAGTGAAATCGGAAAGAAAAGAAAAGGACACATAACTTTTCAACAGTATGGTGTCTTAAAGATCAAGAATTCGGTAACCAAGTGAAATTCATGATTGAAGAATCGGACAGGTCATTTCAAGCCTCAGAATCAGAATGTTCTAGCGAAACGTTTTTTCTTCTCCAAAATTGGTTAGTTTTAACTTTTCATTTCTGCACGTACAGGCCTTGCTTTGGACTTGAAGGATCTGCGATGCAAATTTATCAGACCAGTTTGGATATGCACACATCGATTGGTATGTCACGTAAGAGACTTGGGATCAAAGTTTGCTTCCAGAGAACTGAAAAGGGATGGGCATGTGGAAAACAAAGAAGGATGCTTTCCCAATGTAGCCAGGAATCACTTTAACACACCGCAACCTCTTATTAAGGCTGCTCAGCCTAATCTAGCGGCCTCTCCCAAAAGCCAAAGCACTGCAATAAAACCTTTGTAGGATTCTGGTACCCAGAAAACCCAACATTTGTTATGAGTGCCATCATGCATGGTCCTTTTATTTTTGCTTTGTTAATAGCCAACTTTCATAAAACACCACACCTGTATACCTTCCTGACTTTGCTTCTTGTACACCATGTGATCAAATTTATGAGCCGAAGACGTTTACATTAGTGCAGAAATGAAAATTTATTGATCATGTACAGCAAGTTATGGCTAAAGAGGCAAGAAAAAATGATGCAGAGGCTTTGGATCTGTACAGAGATTGACCTAACCTCCCTTACCGGCAATGGTACAGCCGGGTAAGTAATAAATAGAACACATGCTAGCCATCAGGCTACCGCTTAGTTATGAAGACTACTCTGGTTTAACTGGTAAAGTTGCATTTTGATCTGGAAGCTGCAGCCTTTCAAAGGAGACAAGTAAAATGAACCCTATGCAATGCTGCTCCTGTGTACCAAATGCTATATCGATTCACAAATCTCATACATACATGAGGACTCCTACATGTAGCCTTGATCCGCATCTTCAGGTTATGGTTTTCCCACAAGTCGTGATGCATGTCCCTCAAGTCTTTGACTGAAGTCGTCCACAACATTCTGAGCTGTGCATCGATTCTATCTAAGCAGATGACCTAGTGAACATAAAGGAAAGCTTGTTACTCAGTTGATTTAGCAAAGTACAATACACAAGTATGATAAGAAGGCAAAAGTAGTATGGTGGAATATGACTTTATAAATTCCAGTAATACTCATTAGAATGCAACAAGAACTGATACAACATTGTGAAGCTACAGCTGTTGTAACAGCGCACGTTAATCTGAAGACATTTACACTAAATAGTGGGGATTTTCTGGTCCTAGATTATATAAATAAACAAGATAATCAATCCGTGCAAACAAACATACTGCACCAAAGAAGGTGGCAACTATCTTATAAGTTTCTATCTAGTAGATGACCAATTCACTTCAAACCATTGAGATGTCAAAAATGGATATTCAGTAGAAGGATATATTCACAAAAAAGTATGAGGAAGCACCTATATGAAGTTGTAACATAAATAAAAATGCAACTTTATATGAGTAATTATGTGCAACACTACAGTCAGCAAAATTTGGAACAACCAATCTATAAGTAAACAGAATAGAAGGATTATGAAACAAAAAGAACTAGGCAGTATATCATTGATAAATATCCTTACCTTCTGCTAGGGTTCCTTGATGCTATATAGTTAGCTGGAGAAACCCCATCAAACTGACTAGCATTGTACATTTGAACCCTCTCAGCAACTTGTACTCTGCTCTTTGGTGTTCTGTCTGGAAAGTTCCATGTTTGTTCACTTGAGTCGCCTGGACTATCTGTTGTATGTGCACCCCTACTTTGTTGCTGAAATCTTTGGCGGTTAAATGTAGATGGTTCAACACCAGTGTCTTTATCAGGCACAGCATTCATTGAGGGATTGTTTCCAGAATAAGAGAACCTTGGACCAGAACACCGGCCTTCAGTTCTACGCCAGAACTTAGAGCTCAAGAACTCGGCACCAGGCAGCTTGCAACATGTGTTTTCTGCAGATTCAGTGTCTGGAATCTTTCCAGTTGATACTGCCAAATCATATGAAATTCCATCCAGCGCCATCTCAAGGCCATGTACCCGTGTCTCAAGAGAATTCAGCCCACTCTGAGAGTTTCCCATGAACCTCTACAAGCAAGTTAAAGGCGATTGAGTCGGTTTTTCAACTTGGGCATCACTAAAAATCCTAAATACAGTTTATGAAGCCTTTACATGCTATCACAAATTTACAGGAAATAGGCAGAAAATAAGAGATACATAGAAATTCGAAAGACTATCATTCATCTAACAACTTGATTGGTATACAAACTAACAAAAGCTATGCACATGCTTAATATCAAGTAAAGGTGAATGAGTATCAGCATCATTACCTGGAGAAGATCAAATAGGTTTGCTTGCTGGTTTTCAATCTGAATGAGTTGCGCACGGATCAGATTCAGATCCTCAGCCTCCTTGGGGCTCTCGTAAACTTCTTCTGCAGGATTACTTGCCACAACATCCGAATCATGGTTCTCATCATCAAACGGAACCACTCGAGAACGAGATCTCAAACCGCCAAATTTCTGTGCTTTTTCATTACAGTTCCTACTAAAGAGCACACGTTTATCTTCCACCACGCAATTTGCATCGTGCTCAGTCTCTCTTGAGTCCTTAACTTCAAAATCACACTTAACTATATCATCTGCACGAGACACTTTAGAAGATGCAGAGTTTGGCATTGTAATTTCACATTTCCAATCACGGGATTTCTTGTGGTCTACTTTAGTGAGCTTGGTTGTGTCTGAACTTCTCTCCGTTCTACCTTGAGAACTTCCCTTTTTGGCGGTGGTCACCAAAGAACCGTTAGATGGAGGGAACCTGTTTGTGGGGACGGTTTTCTTTGTTTGAGGAGTTCTAAAGCCATCATTGGAACTTTTCGATACGGCAGGAAAGGAACGATCATTCTCATTATCTGGTCCCCATGAAAGCAATCATAAACAGAAAAACAGAAGATCAGATGAATATTAAAAAAGAAACAGGTCTCCAGCTAGCTTATTGTTCCACTTAAAACTCTCAAAGATTATTGCAGAAAGAGGAACACACCAGAACATTATTGAACACAATAGCACCATACTTTCAACAGTTTATTGCAGAATGAGGAAACACACCAAAACTAAAAAACAATTGTGCACATTGTGTTTCCTACTTGATCAAATCATTGATAAAGTAACCAACTTCATTGCATTCAAGTACTGCTATATACTTGAAGTCTCTAAAACAAGAAATGCTTAAACAGAATAATCAAAGTAGAAGCTCACCAGTTGAAGATCTGGATTGCATTGGAGTTGAAACCTCCTCGGAATCGCCTGCGAAAACCTTCCACATCTCCAGTGCATTATTCATAGTCTCCCTCACTACCTTCACCTGTTGAAATATCAACTAGCAAAATCAGGGGAAAATGCACATAGTACTACTAGTACTACTCAAATCATCAAGAACACATTTTTTTATATTGGCAACCAAACAAGCCTTAATACCTTATCAAATCTTCGGCTTTCCAAAGCACCCAAGCAACAAGCTTTATAGAGTGGCGCCAAATCTGACTCCGCCGTGGCTACTTTTCCTAGCGTCTCAGCCGCGCCCTTTCTCACTGCCCAGTCATCGCTGCTCAGAAACTCCACCACACACGGCACCAGCCAATCCAACGCGCCTTTACTCGACGCGCCGCCGGCGCCAACAATGCTCCCGATCAGCACCATCAGCGCCGCCTTGGCCCTAAACCCCTCGCTCTTCGCCAGCTTCCCCAGCCGCGCCAGGCTCCTCCTCAGCTGCGCCGCCTCCACCTCCGGCGCGGCGTCGATCGCGGCGGCGAGGCAGAGCGCCGCGCCGATCTGCGAGTTCGAGTCCTGCTCCACCGCCAGCGTGTCCATCAGCGGCTTCAGAAAAGCCGGCGCGAACTCCGGCGTCGTGATCCTCGCCGACATGGCGGCGACCGCCTCCACACACGCCAGTCTCACGGCGGTGTCCGGGTCGCGGAGGCGGCGGAGCACGGTGGAGACCATCTTCGGCAGCAGCGGCGCCAGCGCGTCGCCGTGTGAGTTGGACAGTGACGTCAGCAGCGACACGCACTGCTTCCTCACCGGCGGCTTGGACGACGCGTCGGTGTTGTGAATGCAGATCAAGAAAGTAGCATAAGAGTCCTGCGTGAGATTCCGAGCAATGAACTCGAGCTCATTGGTGGCCATGGCCAGAGTGTCACGGTCAGAGAGCTTGTTAAGACACGTAATGACCCGCTGCTTTAGATCCGAAATCGACCCGGACCCGCCCATCTGCGGCGGGCTACCTAGCGAGGATCGTCGCGAGGCAGACATTGCGTTCTGGCTTGCGGTGTTTGGTCTCGCTAGTAAGATAAAGTGTTCGATGAACTATTTCAACTAAAATGTGAATGTTGGATGGAGTAGGGGAGTGGAGGTTGTTAGCATTGGGTGTTGTAGATGCGAAGGATTTGGCGGCAGAGTTTTGGGGTGAGTAATGAGGAGGTGTCAGGTGGACTGGTTCTCAAGATTGGAACTTGGAATTTTGGGGGCTTTTAAATGTTTGAGAGGGAGGAGTTGTGAGTGGACTAGTGACGTGAAGAGTTTGGGAGTCAAATATTATAGCTCGCAAGTTTTTTATTTTTTATTTTTTATTTTGGTTTTTTTTTCGCGGGTAGAGTTACAATGGCCCAACTGCCAAAGTGGTGTTGTTGGTGTGGAATTGAAAGTGCAGCTGTGTTGATGGTATCGCTATGCTCGCCGGCTTTCTCTTCAGCTTTCTGGTCAACATGAAGGTGGAATGTGGTGGTTTCACTTCATAGTTTACCGGAAAATTTTCATCGGTATTGATCCATCATGCATAGAGCGTCATCATTGTATCGGTAACTCTACAGTAGTTTATAAAAACATGTACATTATTTTCCGATTTAGATTGTACTGTAAAACGGCATGCAACAGTCTTCTATATAATCAATAGTGGATGGAATTATCGGATGAGTAATGTTTTGGTATATGAATTATTAGGGTTAAATGATGCAAGCGGCTGGGAATAAATATACGTGTGTTAAGCCAATGCACATGCGTCTAAACTCTCTAAAGCCTGGAAGCCACATGATAATGAAGCTATGAAACAAATTAGGGTGAATTAATACTGCAGTTCTAGCAGACATTGGCAACATGGAGCCTGTGATAAGCAATTCTCCAACATAAGAGTTGACTAGTCCAGTTGTTTAATACCTTATCTTAAACTCATAACATGCTGCTCGCATATAAACATGTTGAATTAGTGTAGCGGCCATGGTTTGGTTCTTGATATCCAACCTTGTGAAGTTGCAAAATTGCCACACCATTCGAACAGTTTATTTAGACGTCGATTCGCCGGATCAGTTTCTGTACACCTTATTTCGCTTATAATCTCGATCGGATCAGACTTACTTCCGACGTGAAGATCGAACTCGTCAAAGCATTTTCATGCACGGCCGGTATGGGAAAACGCTAGAGAAAGCGACAGTCTGATGTACATATTTCCTAAAGGTTGCAAGCTAGCTAGGGCAAAAGCTTAAGAAAAGAGAACCATATGATGAATAGCAAACTTAAACAGTAGCAAGACGAAGACAAAACAAGAGAAGCAGAGCACGTGATAGAAGGATAAGATAAAGGGACGTAACATTGTTAAAGAGAGTGGTCTTAAACCATGAACTCACGTGATACTGGGTTTGGAACTCTGTGGATTAATGTTCATGAACTAGTCTAAGCCATCCCTAGCCTGCTCCTCCCATACGCGAAAGATTCTGCTTGAGCATTTCAGCTGATGAGGAGAAGATGCTGTCTCCCACTTTCAATTTTACCTAGTTAATTACTTTAGTTAATTTTTTCTCTTCTAGTTATGGGGCCGGTTTGTTAAATTGCTCCTTTACCCTTTTTTAAGAAGTTTAAGAATGTATGTTTGTGCTAATCACGATGTTAGAACAGTTGATTTAGAATGGCCAGAGGATCTGAAGATCGATGTTGATGTGGGAACCCCCTCACCATCTAGGCATCTACCGACCAACCGAATACCTATCTTCCGTCAACTTAATTAGAAATAAAAGCAAGTAAATAAGTGTGATAATTGCAGAGTCTAAGAGCGTGAGCTAGATTATCTATTTCAGTGAGTGGTGTCTTCGCCACAATTGGGTATGCCTAATCCTCATTCTGCAATGTAAACATAAGTTTCTCGCACGTAATCAACTTGTTATATATGCATCAACATGTTTCCCAAATCAAACTTAGCAGAATACACCAGAGCTAGCCAGTAAAAATGGCCATCTTGGTGAGAAGAATAGAGATATCCCCGTGATCGATACGAGTATTTCAAACAAATGAGATTTCAAAATGCTAGCTATAGCACGAAGAAGCTAGAGGGTTCATGAAAATGCTAGACTGGCATGTAGATTTCATCATAGCCCTAATTTGACGGGAAGGAATAAGAATGATGACACCATATAAGTTAGAACTCATGTGACTTGTTTGATCCTTGATGCAAACGGTTTGGAGAGATCTGCCCTATTCGATATGTTGTTAAATATTAATTTCGCTTATCCATCATATTGTTGTTTGCGTCTCCAGTTTGTTTGATCATCGATATACAATTGATCATATAATTTCGCTTGATATATGATTGATCGAATGTACGTTTTGAGACGTTAAACAGTTGCAAGATCTTTCATCACAAATTAAAGTGTTAAAAACACTAACCGAAATGAAGTAAAACAACATCCGAAATAACATGCCAGATCGATTGACGTATGATCCAAAATGATTGGAGCTTGAATTAATTGATTGAGTTCTAATGATTCAGATTGGATAAACAGCTGAGCGCATTGTGTTGGAATCAAATTATTTGTGGTTGTTGTTGCTTTTCATATGTATATATCAATATTCTTATGAAACTAAGGATAATCCACCCGTTGTAACTTTTATTATGGGACCGGAATGTAACGATACTACCATTACACCACTAAAACGCATCCAATAAGCACGAATTAGTAAACTACGTACGTATCTATAGTCTTGTACGTAGTTAATTGGGGCCAACCCCTGAGGATATTGGCATGGTATAGATGTCATTTTAAGTACGTATCGCTGCCGACTGGACTTCTTGTTATGAACTTAATTATTATGTTATTCTTCATACTAGTGGTCGATCGTCGACTACAAGCTCTTGTCGGACCAATTAATTACGAAGAAGAACAACATAACTTTTATAGTAGTATCACTATGCGTCTATGCTCAATTGCAATTAACACAGAGACATTTTTGTTTTGGTACAAGTGGGACATAAATTCTCCGTCATTGTTGAATACGATGCTAACTTTCTGAACGTGATTGGGAATTAGAAACACCAAACAGCTTGAGAACACAAGTGGATCGATCTAACGTCATAATAGGTCTCCGGTGATAGTACAATAAGCTGGACTTTGGCTGTGATACGTTGTTGGTCGTGCGTGCATGTTCATTTGGATTAGTAATGTAATACTGTGTATGTATAAACGATGTCACCAAGAGTAATTATAACTTTGATTTCCATTACAATAACCTTAATTGTATCATTCTAGTATGTTGGATTAGTGATTTATATAGTTCAACCTAAACATCCATGCAAGCTAGTAGCTTGTTGAGCATGTGTAAAAACATAACACCGTACCCGCATTAGAATATATAACCTAAGCATCATTACGATATTTGCATATGAACTATAGACAAATGACGGTCCAAATTTACAGTTTAGCTAGTAGCAAACCCATGTTTTGTTTGAAACCTTTGATGATATACTTGCTGTACGTAGTTTGTAGATATGGATAAATTAAAGAAGAAAGAGTGGAAGATTGATAAGAAGGAGACCGAGATGAGCTATCGGCGGACGTTAATTCATAGCTATATATCCAATCTAGCTAGATGTGGATATCGGATCGATTGGGAGCTTTGTGGTCCATGTCCAATATCTTGCTTGAGATTTGACTGAGAAGGTACCCTAAACCTTGCTTATACCCCATCTGATAACGAAGCTTTTGTCCTTAGATTTGCTAACTCCTAGTTCACATGGGGAGGGGGAGGCGAAAATGTAGACCAAAACCATCCAATATGCTTGGATCTTTGAATACGGATCATGTGTGTTTTCCTTCTTATGCGACAATCTCACATGCAGTTTGGGTTTCTGGGAGAATGCATGATGGGCAGTCGGTATGGACGACAATAACTTATCATTTTACATTTGGTATTGCATTAATGAAAAAAGCATCACGGCCTTGTTACTACAATGTTGCGAAGCGAGCAAGCTAAGCAATCATTCATCACCTCTCCAATGAGAGAAGCTAGCTTGTGTTTAATGTGCGGGGCATGCGATTCTATGCAAATGTTTAAGTGTGATATACCCCATGTCTCCATGCATGGCATCTAAAATACTTATATGCTTCCAACTCGACGACTCGATCAATAATTCTGTTCCCTGGAGCGAGATAGATGAAGGAGTCATGTTGATCATCAATCTTGGGATAGAGAGATTACTCGACAATGTATAGTTTTATTTCTTCGATTGTTCGATTTTGGAAAAGTATGTACATGCACACAAACACTGTTTCAGTAATTGTCAAGGCAATAAACCATCTAGCAGAGATATGCAAGAAATTACAGTGAAAATGCTAAGTACGATCATGCATTAAACTAAAGTCCAATGTGAAATTGGCGAGTATCGATCGATTTAATTTGCATGCGACTGATCGATTATTGTCAATCATCGTTAATTACTCTATAATGTATAATCTTTACCGTATCGTATTAAAGAATGTCATGGTGGAATGATCGTTCTAGTTTTGAGTTTTCGACATTCTTTACTTCTTAATTTCTTATTACGGTTACTTGGTCTAAACCAATTGGTTTATCTTGTTCAAATCACCTTGGATAGTGAGTAGAGGCTAGGCCTGAGCCTAAACTTTGCACCCTCACAGTGCCCTACTGACATTATGTGTGCTTTCCTTTGTTTGATTGATCAATCGGAATCAACGTTCCACGTTCATCTTCGAAACCCATAAACTGAAGTAACAGAGATGCAAACAGTTTCATGTGAAGAAAAATGACGAGATCAATACTCGATAGCAAGCTAGAGCTGAAGTGCCTGCCAGTGTTAGTTGATTAAGAATATGAGATCGATGAGCCCTAGATATATGATCGATATGCTAGGGTTTGTAAGGAAATTTAACGGGACCAGATGGAGGGATATGGGTCTCTGAGGTTGTGTTTACATGTCAGATTGTCAGGCATTCTGTTCTGAAGTGTATTACAATGGAATTTATTAATCCCACATGGAAACTCCAACCCAATCATCCACTGGTTTTGGCTCCGTTTACAGCATTAGACATATTCGTTCAATCATTTTTTTCTTGGCATTCCAACCGTTTTTTTAATATTATTTATTATAGAGGATGAAAACACTAAAATTTTTTAAAAAATCTCAACTCTAACGTCTCCTCTATTATATTGTATAAAATTAAATGCAAATATGTATAATTAAATCAAAATTAAATTAAATCTCATGATATCATAATTTATATTAAGACGAGAGAATGAGTGATAAATCATGTTTTTAGTTTTTTTCTAAGATGGTGAGTAATTTTTTTTTGTAAAAAACAAAGTTTAGAATTTTTTTTTCAAAATTATACAGATTTTAAAAATTCTACAAATATATAAATTTTGTTTATTTTTTTTCCTACTTTCTCTACTATAAATGACGGTTTATACGAGCTGTTGGAGTTAAAAATTGATGTTTTTTCTCTATAATAAAGTTTATTTGGATTTCTTTAAAAAAAATTCATTTGGATTTTAGAATAACTGTTGGAGATGCTCTTATGAGTCGTGTCTGTCACATTGTACTAGTATGTCATGTTTAATATTGAAATCATATGGGTGTGATTACATATTAAGGGGGATGTCCTATTAAATAAATGATATTATCTTAATTTGGATTCTTAAATTTCATTCCATTTGTGTTAATATGTTATCCCATGAATAGTCATAAATCCTTGAATTGTTACTATGTATAGATTGTTAAGCTGTATACAAATCATTTTGTTATATTACCTTGTCTGTGAATACCCTTTTACAAACCTTTTTTGACTGCATGAAATGAAAATCAATGAGAGGTGTAAGTACAATCAAACAAAAGAAGTATAAGTAACACCAAAGTGTATTCGGTGCACGACGTTAATCTTTAGATACAATGTGATTGTCAAGATTATAAAAAATTATATAAATATATGATCGGCCTTGATATAAATTATTTAATAACTTAAATTACGTCGTGTATGATACATGTTGTCCATATAATATTTTCTGAATTAAAACAGCATGATGTTTACATCTTGCCCGTACCCTTGGCATTAGGGCTAGCCCACTTGCCGATTAACAATAACAGTTGTAACTGCATCAAGACGTCTTGACCCCTCAATTAGGTCCGGGCCTAAAAGCCTAGCCCCAATGTCTCAAGGTCCATATAGAGAGTTTACATCAGAAATTCTAGGCATGCAACACCTCTAGACACTCTCCAAATCATTAGTGTCCCGCCCTAACGCTTCGAACCATGCCCAAAAGTTGTCTACGATTGTGCAACACAACGCAAAAATTCCACCCAGTATGCAACGTGACCAACGCGCTCACTCTGGATTCAAATTCGAGTGGCCTAGTGGCAGTAGCTCACTAGGACCAATCAACACTGACGTCATTGGAAGCCGCTACCGGGCACAATCTAAGAGTTAACATGATATCTCGTCGAATAAACATGATTAGCGTTAATGAGTCCCTCACTACTACTGAACTCGCATCACAATTTTCGCCCTAGCCAGAAAAAAGGGCGTCGCCACCATATTGAAACGCTACCTTTAAAAGCGAAATGGCTCCAAGCAAGTGAGCAGCTCAAAAACACTCGGGCACTTTTCTACCTCACATACGTTGATAATGGAAGTATGATTAGACTTCCTTTTTTAAACATTATATTTGTGAAAAAAAATGATTTTCATATATTTTTTAACTGTCCACATTAAATCTTTTCAATTCCATTCCCACCATAGTTCTTAATGGTCGATCTTCTTATTTGCGCCAAAACTTTCTATTATCAGCCCTACCATCTTTGGTACAAGACATTAACTCTCGCGCCAAATTGTTCGTTTTTAACCCGCCACATTTTCTAACAATAATCCTTTTTCGCACCAATATGTCGTGTTATCATTCCCGCCATATGTTACAAGTTATAACGGTCCGCTTGTGCGCCAAAATTTTCCTTTATTATTCCCGCCACAATCCCTAGTAAGAAATTTTCGTGTAGAAAATCACATTAAAATATAAAGGATTATTCAACCTATGATATGATTTTATAAACATAAAATCATATCATAGTTTCTCAATTTGTTGATCCATAGTTCAAGGCCATCTATAGCCAGTCTTGGGACAGACAACCAATGTAGTTTCTAAACTAGTTCCAAAGTCCAAACACAAAAGCCACTTCCCAACAGGGCTTCAGTCCTTCACCTTCTCTATCCCCAAAGCCTAAACTCTCACACCATGCGACTGGTCATGTCCTCAACCCATATGATCACTTTGGGCTTCACCCAGCACACCTTATCAACTGGGAACTTCAACCGTTCAACTACATAGTTGAGCTCAACTAGGAATACTAGGCCACCTGGAAAGGCCTTTGGTTAAGCTTAACAACAAAGCATCCAAACAAGCCCATCACATTATACCTTCCAACTCATCTTAGCCACAATTTAATACTATCATCGGACGAAAATTGATTCCCAAGCTAAACTCCTCTCCCTAATCCTCTGTTAGAAGCAATTTCACAATCATAAACTCCAGGAAAACAACCACTCTCACTCACACACTCAATAGTCCCATAACTAACCAACTCCCACATACATCAAAGAAGATCATTACAACCCAAACACACCAATTTACCCCAAAACTTCAAACAAAAACTAGTAGAACCAGAAAAATCCACCAGCTCTGCCCTAACCCTAAATTGCCAAAAGACAAACACACGCCTCAAATTTTACACATCAACATCCACCACTTACCAGACTCAGCCTCCCAATCCCATCCAACATTACTCATATACCCCCACACAGTCCCCACATTCACCACCAATCCCCTTCCTCCGATTCACCACGCCAGTGTGGACAAAACCCTAATTTAACTTCTCCACTGTTCCACAGTGCGTAGCCCAACCGCCGTTAACCGGTAACTCCAAAGCAAAATGTGACCGGGGGACAAAACCGTAAAATTACTCCTCGCTCACAATTTTCTGCCAGTGTATATTTACACACATCTTTGGTGGTAACATTATATAAACCACATTTTTGTAAAACTCTCTCTCCCTCTCTCTCTCTCTCTCTGCGTTTTCTGGTTTATGAAGAAGAGAAAAAACGTAAGGTGAAAAAGTTTCATAAATCCTTTCTGGCTCTTCTTCTTCTTCTTCACCTTCTTCTCTAGTCTCAACCATAATCGCTCACACCTCAGAAGAAGCATCATCACCATAATCGTCACAGCTTTCTCGTCCATTTCTTCCAGTTGAAGAAGAAGAAGAAGAAGAAGGAAGACTTAGCCTAATTCGACGACTCAACGATCCTGCTCGGTAATTCCTCACTGCGATTTTTTTTTCTCTCTGTGAATTTTCAGCTAGCATTGCTTTGTCTCCAAGTAAAAGGAATTTGAAATTGACGAGACTGTTTCTGCTTTTGCGGTTAGGACTTCGGTGATCTCTGCTCGGAGCTGAGGGATTGGAATTTTGAGGTATGAGATTTTTTTTTTCTGCGGTGAAATTTTTTGTTTGTTTTAGTCTCGGATTTTAGATCTGCTTCGTGGTTTGAATGAGCGGGTTTGATTTTGGTAGGAATCGGTTCGGGTTTGAAATCGGAGCCGGAGGCATGATTTGAGAGGTTTCGAGAAGGTTGAAGATGAAGAGGTCTCGAGACGACGGTTATATAAGCTCGCAAGTTAAACGGCCCGTGGTTACTTCTCGTGGAGAGCCGTAAGAGTTTCTCTGATTTTTTTTTTGCTTTTGATTTTGTGTGTGTGTGTGTTGTGGTTAATTTGTTAATGAGAGTGAGATTATGGCTTGATTCGGTTGTGATTGACTGTTTGTGTGATGGTTTTGATTTTTAATTCGTCGAAAATTAAAATGATTATCACTCACTGTAGCTGTTAATCTAGTTCAGTATAGGTTTAGGTTAATTTAAAATCGTTTCATTTGTTTCTGTTTGGCTTGGTAAGAGAAATTAGTGTTTTGTATAGAGGTCACAGAAGTTTACGTGTCGGAGTTGTGGAGTGAGGAGAAATCCGGTTGTGTTTGCAGGCATTACTTACTTCTTGTTATGAGATATGTGCACATTGACTAATTTGTGATGTTTTTTTTGGTTGCTGAAGGTCGGGGCAGCCCCAGATGATGCCTCAGACGATGACGACACAGACACCAACAGCTTCCCAGAAACTAACAACGAATGACGCCTTGTCATATCTAAAGGCGGTGAAGGAGATATTTGAAAACAACAAGGAAAAGTATGAAGACTTTCTTGAAGTTATGAAAGACTTCAAAGCTCAAAGGTTAAGACAATTAACATGCTTTTGTTAGTTTTTTCAGGTTATTGTATTCACGCAGGGGGAGTAACATATTCTCGCATGTCCTTATAATGTTTTGATGTGTTGATTGTAGAGTTGATACCGCGGGGGTGATACAGAGAGTGAAGGATTTATTTATAGGGCATCGAGACCTTATATTAGGTTTCAATACCTTCTTGCCAAAGGGATATGAGATCACTCTCCCTCTCGATGAAGAACAACCTCCTCCAAAGAAGCCTGTTGAATTTGAAGAAGCTATTAGTTTTGTCAACAAGATTAAGGTGGGACATTATTTCATAGCTTAATTCGAGGTTACAGGTTTCCTTAAAAGTTTCGTTTAATCTGATGAATTCCTTTCCTGCAGACGCGATTTCAACATGATGATCATGTTTATAAATCCTTTCTAGACATTCTGAATATGTACCGAAAGGAAAGCAAGTCGATTGCAGAAGTTTACCAGGAGGTTTGTTGTAGTACTTTGTTTTTTTATACAAGTGTTTTCTTCACTCTGTCTTTTTCAGACACTAATGTTTTCAGAAATGCATCTTACTTGTTTCAGGTCTCAGCACTTTTCCGAGACCATGCAGACTTACTTGTGGAGTTTACTCACTTTTTACCTGATAATTCAGCAACAGCCTCGACCCAGTTTGCTCCATCTCAAAGAAACTCGATGCTTCGTGATAGGAGCTCTGCCATGCTCCCTATGCGGCAAATGCATGTTGACAAGGTCTATTTCTACTTTGGGTTCCTCTCTCTCTCTCTCTCTCTCTCTGTGTTGTACTTTCATCAATTTGTTTTTAACATATGCTACATGTGCTGTTGCCAGAAAGAAAGGCCCGTTGGTTCTTACCCTGAACATGATCTAAGTGTTGACCGTCCTGAACCGGACCATGATAGAGCTATGATGAAAGCTGAGAAAGAGCAAAGGAGGCGTGGCGAAAAGGAAAGGGAGAGGAGAGAAGACAGAGAAAGACGAGAAGAAAGAGATTTTGACCATGATGGCAGTAGGGATTTCAACATGCAGCGTTTTCCACACAAACGAAAATCTACTCGTAGGAATGAAGACTTGGCTACTGAGCAATTGCATCAAGGTGGGGAAGACGTCGAAAATCTTGGAGCACATCTCATTTCATCATCTTATTCTACAAAAAGTGAGGATTGTGATGTTTCTGAACTGGTTTACATGGCCGTGTTGAAAATGGGTTTTCTGCCTGATAAAAAAAATTAATGCACTAAAACCAATTTTCTATCAAGAAAGCTCCTCTCTTTCCATTCTGAGTACAAACATAGTGTTAATGCCCTCAGACCTTTGAGTGCTGATCGTTGCTATGTGTGCGTTATATAAGCCTTCTTTCAGTGTCAAAGTGTAGTTTAGTTCTCTACTCTTCTTTTTTATTGGCCGCTTAAAGATACACTTTTTTTTTATGGTTGAATTTATGTGTCTGTTGGTCTTGTTGTTGTATTGATCTTCAATTACTTATTGCATGGCATGCCATGTCAGGCATATATGGCTCGGAGAGTGCCTTCTGTGAGAAGGTGAAGGAAAAGTTACGGAATCCTGATGATTACCAGGAGTTTTTGAAGTGCCTTCATATTTATAGCAAGGAAATTATAACCCGAGCTGAATTGCAGTCACTGGTAAGACATCCATGTAATTTTTATTAATTGTTTCTAACTCCTATTTTTACAGACATATTTCAAAGTACTGTCACTAACTTGTAGAGATATTTCCACTTCTAGGTGCGTGATTTACTGGGAAAATATCCTGATCTTATGGACGGATTCAATGAATTTTTGTCCTGTTGTGAGAAGAAAGGTGAAGTTCTATTCAATTCTTTTAATGGCTCTATCTACTGTGATTAATATTGTATCTAATTGAGTCCTGTCCTGCAGATGGGTTCCTTGCCGGTGTCATGAGTAAAAGTACGTAAAAATGATTTGTTTCCTTTTTGTTATACATATAAGTTAGATCATTCTCTTAGTTATCGCATTGGCTCAGACCTTTTTTGTTATACAAATTACTTATCCTTTGGATTTGTGATTGCATTGATTTCTGGGCTTGATCACTATTCTTACAAATCATCACTAAATATTACAATTCATCGCAGAATCTTTGTGGAATGAAGGCAATGTACCAAAATCAGTGAAGGTAGATGATAAGGATAGAGATAGAGATAGGGATCGTGAAAGGGATGACATGGTTAAAGAAAGAGAGCGTGAAAATCGAGAAAGGGATAGGCCTGATAGAAATGGTGCCTTTGGAAATAAAGAAATCGGAGGCCAGAAGATGTCTATATTTTCCAGTAAGGAGAAATATCTGTCAAAACCTATTAATGAGCTCGATCTCTCTAATTGTGAGCGTTGCACTCCAAGCTATCGTCTTCTGCCAAAGAATGTACGCGTTGTTTTTCTCCCCCTTACATTTACTCTTTCATTTTTGATGTTTTACTGATCTCTGTAATGTTATGCAGTATCCAATACCTTCTGCTAGCCAAAGAACAGAGCTTGGTTCTGAAGTACTTAATGACCATTGGGTGTCTGTTACTTCTGGAAGTGAGGATTATTCTTTCAAACACATGCGCAAAAACCAGTATGAAGAGAGCCTGTTTCGGTGTGAAGATGATAGGTTTGTCTCAAATTTCATTATTTATGTTCGTTATCACTTATTTATCTCTCTATTCAGTTCATTGGCATTACCCTTTTTCCCCCCTTCTCTCTTTTGCAGTACCACTTGCATGTATGGTTTATACTAATGTATCTTAATGGTTTTCTTCTCAGGTTTGAATTAGATATGCTATTAGAGTCTGTGAATGTAACAACCAAGCGTGTTGAAGAACTATTAGAAAAGATCAACAACAATACCATTAAAACTGAGAATCCAATCCGTGTAGAAGAATACTTCACAGGTTTATTTGGATGAACTGAATTGAGGATTACCTGTTTTCATATGTGATCTGGTTTCAATTTCTGATTGTCCTTTTTTTTTGGTCTAGATCTGAATCTAAGGTGTGTTGAGCGATTATATGGTGACCACGGGCTTGATGTGATGGATGTGTTGAAGAAAAATGCTTCACTAGCTTTGCCTGTTATATTAACACGCTTGAAGCAAAAGCAAGAAGAGTGGGCAAGGTGTCGCTCTGATTTTAACAAAGTCTGGGCTGATATATATGCCAAGAACTATCACAAGTCACTTGATCATCGTAGTTTCTACTTCAGGCAACAGGACTCAAAGAGTTTAAGCACCAAAGGTAACTACTGGAATTGTGATACTCTGCTATGTGTACGGATTGTGATACTTGAGTTTCTTGTTATCTATTATGGCTTTTTATTAGTAAAGCAGACTTGGTCTTCCATTTCTGTTTAGAATGTTGAAAAGCTGCTGTCTTTGTTGGTTTGCAATTACTCTTTTCTCTTTGGAACTTAATTCTTGCGTCTCTTCCTCGGCTGGGACAATATTTGCAGCCTTGTTGGCGGAGATTAAAGAGATGAGTGAGAAGAAGCGGAAGGAAGATGATGTTCTTCTTGCTATTGCTGCTGGAAATAGACGACCTCTTATTCCAAATTTGGAATTCGAGTACCCTGATCCAGACATCCATGAAGATCTGTATCAACTCATCAAATATTCTTGTGGAGAAGTTTGCACAACTGAACAATTGGACAAAGTACTGAAGATATGGACAACCTTCCTTGAGCCAGTGCTTGGTGTTCCTCCCCGGCCTCCGGTTGCAGAAGATACTGAAGATGTTGTGAAGGCAAAAACTGATGCTGACAAAAATGGTGCGGTGAGTGGGGGAGAGAGTGATGATAGTCCAGATGGGGGGGCTACTGCAGCAAATTCCAAACAGTTAAATACTTCAGGAAATGGAGATGAAAGCATTCAACCTGAGCAATCAAGCTCTGCCAGAGCTTGGACAGTAAATGGAGCTAATGGGCTCAAAGAAGAAAGTTCTCATGAAATCGATCATGCTACATGTAATACATCTCAGCAAGGTAAAGTGCAAAGTAATGCATCTACAGCTGATGAAATGTCCGGAGTTAGCAAACAAGACAATCTTAAAGAACGATTGGTCAATTCTAATGCATCACTTGCTACTGGCTTGGAGCAAAATAATGGACGAACTAATGCGGAAAACTCATCAGGTTTGTAGATTGTTTAAATTTACCTGATATATTATCTCTTGCCATACTGTTTTTTTTCTCTTATTGTTACTTTTCTTTATGAATTGACTTCGATATACTTTTTGCTGTTGTTGTAGGCCTTAACCCTACTCCTTCCGGACCTGGAAATGGCACTGTTGAGGGTGGGCTTGAGTTACCTTCACTACAGGTATTATTAACAGTGTAAAACTCATTTTTGAACAGGCCTGGTTTTATATTAGTTTATGGGATGTTACCCCTGTTACCAATGGTGAAACTAATTTAAAAAAACAGTTTAATAGTTTAGTTTGTGATGTTTAAAGGGCGTTTAAAGCATATTTAACTCTGTAGAGTGTCTTTGCTGTTGGTACAGAGATATGAACTTTTAAACCCACTGTATGTTAGCGTCTAATGTCAGTCCTGCTTTGGGCTTTGGGTTGACTTGGCAATATGAACCGTTTGCCAGTTGTTTTCTTGGCCTGAATTTTCATAGTGACTACATGCTAAAGATTTTAATGTTACCTGCTGATCTCACAGGGTGATGGTTCTACTAGTCCCGTTATATCCTCAAATGGAGCAATCACAGAAGGCATTAAAGGCCACAGATATGTGGAAGCGTCTGCTAGACAGTTTAAGATTGAAAGAGAAGAAGGCGAAATATCTCCAAATGGAGATTTTGAGGAGGATAATTTTGCAAACTATAGAGAAGCCGGTTCAGAGGCTGTTAAAAAACCAAAAAAGGATGGTGTGTCTGGCAGGCAACCTAAAGGCAGACATGGGGAGGAAGAAATATGTGGTGGAGACGCAGGTGGAGAAAATGAGGCTGACGCTGATGATGAAGGCGAGGAAAGTGCTCATAGATCATCAGAGGATAGTGAAAATGGTTCTGAGAATGGTGAGGTCTCTGGGAGTGAATCTGGTGAGGGAGAGGAATGTTCTCGAGAAGAGCGAGAGGAAGATGGGGACAATGATGAGCATGATGCTAAGGCCGAGAGTGAAGGTGAAGCTGAAGGGACGGCCGATGCCCATGATGATGAAGGAGATGGAACATCTTTACCGCACTCGGAGCGTTTTCTACTTACTGTAAAGCCTCTTGCTAAACGTGTGCCCCCAGCTTTACTTGACAAAGAGAAGGACTCTAGGATTTTCTATGGAAACGATTCCTTCTATGTACTCTTTAGGCTTCACCAAGTAAGGGTCATTTTATCACATACAACAATATTTTTCTTACAAATACTTATTTGGAGAAGTATCTGATTCCTCACCTAATTTCACAGACACTATATGAGAGAATACAATCAGCAAAGATTAACTCGTCATCAGCAGAGAAGAAATGGCGGGCATCAAATGATACAAACACTACTGATTTGTATGCTAGGTAGGGACTTTGCTCTTCTTTACCTTATTCTCTGCAACTGTGAAGTCATCAGTATATATTTCTTGATTTTTTATGATGTGGTACAGATTCATGAATGCACTTTACAATTTACTCGACGGATCTTCTGACAACACAAAATTTGAGGATGATTGTCGAGCAATCATTGGGACTCAGTCATATCTTCTTTTCACATTAGACAAGCTGATATACAAGCTTGTTAAACAGGTGAGCTTGTTTGCTGAATCTTATACTTCTTCAAGTTGCTTTTTTTTTTTCACCCTAAATCTTCTGCTTCATGTACTTGTTTTCAGCTCCAAACAGTTGCTGCTGATGAGATGGATAATAAACTCGTCCAACTTTATGCATTTGAAAAATCTAGAAAATCAGGAAGATTCGTGGATGTAGTGTATCACGAAAATGCCCGCGTTCTTCTTCATGATGAGAACATTTATCGCATAGAATGTGTACGTCTTTAGTCACTTTGATGTTTACATATAATGTGTAGGATCAAAGATTCCAGCTGTGTCCTGAATACATTGTCATGATTTGTTTCTTTGCAGTTTTCTTCACCAACCCGTGTGTCTATTCAGCTCATGGATTATGGGAATGATAAGCCTGAAATGACAGCTGTTTCTATGGACCCCAATTTTTCTGCTTATCTGCACAATGATTTTCTCACCGTTCTTCCTGACAAAAAAGAGAAGTCTGGGATCTTCTTGAAGAGGTATTTGTCTGTAGTTTAGCATGTCAAGTTTTGGAAGTCAAGTGGTCATGATTAATAATGCTAGCTCCATCTTTACAGGAACAAACGCAAATATTCGAGTAGTGACGATCTGTCTGCTATTTGTCAGGCCATGGAAGGACTTAAAGTCGCCAATGGTCTGGAGTGTAAAATAGCTTGTCATTCATCCAAGGTACTCCATTAATGAACAGTGGTGGATTGTGGTGCTCAATCAATTTACATTTGCATTAAATGGAGCCTTTGGAGTATGTTCTCTTTATATGTTTGCACGTCTGTTAATCCATTTGAGTTTATATTGTTGCAGGTATCATATGTTTTAGATACAGAGGACTATTTGTTTCGGACAAGGAGAAGAAAAATTTCGAACAGTTCTTGCTATTATAATCAAGCTAGGTCTAGTGGTTCAAGTAGAGTAGAGCGGTTTCACCAATTGCTCTCTGGCTCGTAATTTGCCTTCTTTTGACCGTCAAGTATATAAGGTATGCCTTTGTCTAGTTCTATTTGTGTTATTAATGCTAATTTCTGGACTTGTAGTAGACACATTATTAGTGTATATGAAGAGTCAACTCGTGTATAAAATGCCGAAATTTTTGTGTTGAGCTCTAACTATGTGCAACATCTTTCGGTTCCCCAGTAGCAATTTGAACGCATTGTATGCACCAGTGCCGGAGATCTGGAAAAATCGAGGTGCTGAGCCAAAACAAGCTTTGTGGAATTATTTTGTATTATCATATTTTCCGCCTCTCCGGCCAAAATAAAGAAATGAGGAGAGGGAGATATGGCTCGAAAGTAGTATATACTTTCAGTCGGCGTTTTGAGCCGCATTCTTGTAAATAGAAGGTAATTTGTGTTGTAAACTTCAGATGCTCATTTAATTCATCAATCATTTTTGGTAACCTTATCTTTTGTTCTTGTGCATTTTTACTTTTCTTGTATGCATCGGTCATCAAAATGGCCTGCTGGCTCTGATCTTATGCCTGCCTTGAACGGGTCGAAAAGCCGCAGTATATGACATCCTGTAATTCACAAAAAAAATCAGTTTACAAGTTGAAAAATGAAAGACATGGGAGATAAGGCGATGATATTACCCTCTCTTTTTTTACCGCCTTCCTCAGAGATGTTTGGAGTCTTATTCTCGGAAACTGGAAGCCCTGAATAGATTTTCATTGCTCTTCAAAATACTACACATTTTCCCTTGTAAACTACCACCATCATTGTTGGGATGGCCAATAGGCCAAAAAATAGGCATAATGATGAATTCATGAATTCTGGTTTACATATTGATGTCTTTTTGTTAGAATATAATGCGAATCAACCAGCTAACTCACTTATCGGAGGACGGTCCATGATATTCGACGCCGTCTTTGCATTGCTCTGCAAGACGGGGTCGATATCAGGCAACTTGGGAATTTGCACCAGCAGATCAATAGTTCGCCGTAGAAGGCGGGCTAAATCTCCCTCGTCCATGGCACAATCCATCATGATCTCCCTCCAAGTTAACCCAGAAACCCAGGCTTCAACCATGCCTGCAAACTGGGTATCCAAATAGCATGGCTTATTTACCCCATGCTTTTCTTGAAGCTGTAAAAAAGTGCTTCTTTGCTCATCCAGGAAGCTCACAACGTCAACTACTGTACTTGATGGTTCATAGATATAGCTGTTATTTTTCCAAGGCCGAATTTTGATCCCTTCAGATACTAGACTCGCACACACGGCAGCAAGTTCAGTAGGCTTTAAACTTAATAAGATCTTATTCCGAAGAACCATGGCAAGCCACAGTTCGTTTTCTCCTCGGATTGCTGCTGCAGTTTCACCAAGTGGGAAAATCGTATGAGTGTTAATATCTAACGCCCGAGTTTCGTGTATGACATTGCTGATCTGCAAGAACTCTTTCCAACCAGATGGTTCAATCTGCTCTATCCGATTGGTCAGACGTCTTGATCTGCCCTTCAGGCGCTTAATCTTCTCCTCCGTAAAGTTGGCCATGTCGATGATCTTCTTATATTCTCTGAAGCCTTGTGTGCGCGATATCTTTTTCTTCAGACGTGAAACTTTACTTCTTTGTTCTTTGTAACGCTCTACAGCGCGATTAAATGTTTCTGACTTGTGTAAAAGCTCATCATGTTCAGAAAGACTATTCAAGACTGGAACATTTAAACTCCAAGACCATGTCTCAAGAGATCCTTCCATGCCCCAAAAACCACCAAGATTGGACTCCGCAAGCTTCTCCCACTTCATTTCTGTTTTATCAAGAAGCATGCTCATTATTTCCCGAGGCAAAGAATCTCCTTGAGCTAAAGCAACATTTGGAAAGCCCGTCTTATAAATCGTTTTGATCCACTTTTCTGTAAATAGGTACCAAGAATTATCTGAGCCAAGAGCTGCATAATAAGATGGTTCAAAAACTGAAGTTGGCTCAGACTCTGCTGCTACTGCGTTTAATGCAAAAGAATCATCCACCGAAACCAAATTCTTAAGCTTTGAGCCACTGAGTGACTCAACCTTCCCCAAATAAACAGCTGGAATAGAGTGCTGAACTCCTTCGGAATCTTTATACTGCAAGCACAAAAACGGTAACTGCCCATTTTCACACTCCTTTAATAACGGTCGTAGTGAAGAAAGCTTCTCAGATTCCATTCTCTTTCGGAGTTCAGCCCTTATGCGTTTCTCTGCCCGTAATTCTTCCTGTAGATTGGCAATCTCCTTGTATGCTGGTCCAGTCAGGAGCTTCCTGCTTTTTCTATCAATGGCGTCATCGCTAATATCCATAGTCAGCATCTCTATTTCTTTCTCAATTCTAGCGAGCTCCTCTTTTGCAGCAAGCATAACATTGCTGCCAACATAGTTTCCAAAACTTTGTTCAACTAGCTTTCTAGCTTCGTCCAAAGTTCGCCCAGATAGGGAAGCTTTTGTTTCATCTGATTCATTTGACCTACGAGTAACTTTCGAACCGGCAAGAAGATTTAACACCATTCCATATGAAGCAGTAAACTGTGACACCAGAGGTTCAAGTCCAGCAAAAAGGACCTTGCAACCAGCTTCAGCACCCTCGTATGGATTCTGGATAAGCACTACATGACCCTTGTCATCTGTGCCTCTACGTCCAGCACGCCCGGCCATTTGAAGTAGTTCGTTTGAGCTCAATAAGGTACGTCCACTGTCACTCCTTTTGCTGAGGGATGCAATAATGGCTGTCCTAGCAGGCATATTTATTCCAGCTGCGAGTGTTTCTGTAGCAAATACAACCTTAACAAGACCACGCTGAAATAGCTCTTCTATGAATGATTTCCATAAAGGTAGACATCCAGCATGATGGGCAGCAACCCCACGCAGTAACCCCTTTACTGCACTCTCCCTGATAGCATCCGGATACTTAATGCGGAACCTCTTCAGCGCTAAGTCGACCTCACTTGCTTCATAGTCGTCCAAAAGGTTGCAATCTTCAATGTACTGAACGGCGGCATCACAACCCTTCCTGCTAAAAATAAACCATAATGCTGGTAGCATATCCTTAGACTTAAGGTGCCATAATGTATCAGTAACTTGAGGCACCTAAAAAGAAAGGCAAACAATACGATATGGTTAGAATGATTGGTCAATTATTGCAGGAACATTGATATCACAGGTAGAAACATAACAAAACCTAAGTAATCAGTGTTTCCAAGGAAAAAGAAAGCAATTTTTGTAATGTGTCTGTGTCTCAAAAGATTGATGCAGAAATCATACTTGTGACCGGTATATTAAGTTGATGTCATTCTTTGAAAGTGGCCGTCTAGACATGTTACCAGTACTGTCATCATAGCTCGTCTCCCTATTCCGTCTTCTTGAATTTCTCCTTCTAGAACCATCATCTTTATAAGATTTTGTTGGAGGAGCATTAAGTTGCATATAATTGACTGACAACCTCCTGTTCCATTTAATGAAAATGTTAATATCATTGATGTTCCCCCAGATTTTCAAAGGAAAAAAGTACAACAAGTTCAGTACGAAACAAACATTTCATTAGGAAAACATTGAGAAGCTAATATCGGTACAATAATAAGATCAAACAACTGGCTTTAAGCATTTCTATTTTTTATTTATTTCAGACAGCAGCTCAACAACAAATTTCTAGAAAGGAGAATGAAAAGAAACATTACCTATTCATGTGTTTTCCTGTCTTATCAAGAAGTGGTAATAAAGAGGTCTTCGTTGAAAAATGCCAAGTCAATGGTACTGGACGCTTTGTTGAAGTTACCAATTCAGTTTTACCATGAATCTAGAAACAGGATGAAGGAGAATTCAATTAACTGTTATATCTCCTCATAATAAAATGTAAAACTAGACAAAATAAGTATAATACGAAGTGCCCATGTTTCACAGTTTTCGTCTATGCAGATAAATCATGTAAGACCGAAGTACCTGACCAATCCAACCGGCCAATTCATCTGGATTAGCAACTGTTGCAGACAAACATATGAGCTGAACCGCTTTTGGGGAATAAATAACCTGAAATATCACAAACATTAACACTACTGATGTTATGACATTAATGGCAGTACAACAGGTATGATGGCAACAAATTGCACTTACAATTTCTTCCCACACTGTACCCCGAGATATGTCACTTAGATAATGCACTTCATCCAAGACTATTACATCAACGTGAAAAAGAGAGTCCCGAGCAGAAGCCATTCCAACGCTGCACTAAGAAACAAACACACTCAGTGGCAGAACCGGAAAGTTGACATCGTTAATATCTATACTACTGCTGCAGTGACAAATCAAAGTTACTGTGGATTCCCCAAACATACCTCTGATACAACATGTTGCGCAAAATCTCCGTGGTCATAATCAAAACCTGAGCATCTTTGTTTACTGCCGAATCTCCCGTAAGAAGACCAACATTATCTTCACCAAACGTTTCACTGAAATCACAGCAACATTCAGCTAATTCAAATCCCCTACTGCCTTTACAATTACATCACCACATTGCAACCACAGTAACAGTGAGCAACTTCACATAGCAATATAAGACATGATTCACATACCGAAATTCGCGAAACTTCTGATTGGACAAGGCCTTAAGCGGCGTCGTGTAGAACAATCTCCTTCCCCTGGCCACAGTTGCCACAGCAGCAGCTTCAGCTATCAAAGTCTTTCCACTACTCGTCGGCGCTGATACAACTACTGATGAGCCTCTCAAGAATGCTTGTATAGCTAATCTCTATCCAAATTGATTGACCAATAGATTCGTAGCTCAAAATCAGTACATAATATACAAACTGATTCATATAATCAAACACCACCTGAAACTTATCTATTCGATAATCATATAGATTTTTAGCCACAAAATCAGTAAATAATATACAAATTGATTCATATAATCACAAATGTGATTAGTATTAATCAAATCATCACCTGAAATTTATCGATGCGAAAATCGTAGAGAGAAGCGAGCGCGGCGTCGTCAATCATTTCCTCGCCGAAATTTTTGACGTCCTCGCAGAGCTTCTCCACTCTCTGCCACCGGAACTCCTCGTCGGCGCGAATCGCCGGCTCCGGCTCCGTTTCAACTTCGTCGTCGCTTTGTTCGAAGCCGTCGGACATATCGCCGGAAATATCATCGTACTCGTCGGCCGCGACGTCTTCGTCGTCGTCCTCCTCCTCTTCGAACTCCTCGTCTTCCTCCTCCTCATCGTCGTCGGCGTCGGAGAGCTGAGACTTCGAGGCGTAGGCGGAGCTCGGGGACTGGAAGGTGACTCGGAATCGGAGGAGATTCGGGGGAGGTGGCTTGGGGCAGCAGAAACCTAGGGTTTGGGTGAGGTGGTGGAGTAAGGGAGGAGGTGAGGGTTGGAGAGAGAGGAGGCGCGTGAAGAAAGTGTGAGAGGGTGAGAGGATAGACAAGGTCTCCATGGCGGGAGAGATTTTTGGGCCAAATCTACCTAACTCCGTATTTATCGTTTGGAAAAATCATGCGCGAAAAAATATCCAATCCAACGCCACGTCGTCGTTTTGCGTAGGAAAAAATCTCGAATACGAATATGTTTTCAGTACACAGCTGTCTATTCTACGGCCAAGCGCTTGGGCTTCATTTTTATGTCAAAGTTTGGGCCACCATTACTTCAAAATTTGTGGCACCATCTCACTAATTAGTACTTTATATATGGGATCACATTTCTTTTATATAACAGGAAATGTGGTAGTCGAATTAGTAAGAGGCTTGGGGTGAGAATCTCTGATATTTAGGTTCAAATCATGCCACCGCTAATTAGAATTTTAATTTTAATTTTTTCTTAGTTCCAGAGAAATTAAATGCTTTGACATAATATTTCGACACAGATTAGAAAGCATTTGAAGCAATCAATATTAATTCTAACAAAAAACACTACAACAAAAAACCATTAGTTCAACTAGTATTAGCTATGGCATCTACTAACAAATTTGCTTCACGCCCGATACAATGAGACTCCACATAAACAGTGGCTGATCTAGAGTCTGAAAGTTAGATGAGTGGAAAAATTGAAGTATGTAAATTCTCTATTCGAGAGAAAAAAATGTTATGTATATATGTAAAATTATTATAAATTAGTACTAAAAATAGAAAACTAGAGATAGAAAAGAAAAATAACAAATAATATATGGATGCAAATTTTGAACCCAATGTGCTATAACAGTAAGCACTGAGTTTATTTTCTTCATATATCACCTAGTTTCTCTCTTTATGCATATATGATATAAGGCACGACCGCACGACCACTCCATTCCACCATTAACAAAGATAAACTTCAATATCTACCACAGATGAAACCCCACCTGGCCCACAACTACAATAACAAAAGCCAAAGCCAAGAGATCTGAAATTTTTACCCAGCAAAAAACAAAATTTAAACTAGAATGGTATAATTCGCTGAGCTCGGGGTCCAGATCCGCCTGTGCACATAAGCTTCACAATTTGGCGCCCGATACGGTGGGACTACATATAAGCTTTCACAATTTGAAGTCATACACTCATACTCAAAGTTACCAAGGAACACAACACTAGCCCGAAAGCAAAAGGTCATTAAAAGGGGATTATGCGTTTGTCGCTCCTTTGCATTATAAAACGTGAAGGGGCAGGGTGCGTTTGTTGCTCATTAGCGCCCTTTGGGCAATATTATATATATGCAACCACCAAACAACACGCAGCACATCTTTGCTTACTCCCACCAAACAATTCTGTAATCAAATGATGCTCCAAATCTCAAATGCAGACACTGGTACCGAGTATTATATTCAAATGTCTGCACTTACCCTTTTCTTTTTCCATCGAGCAAGTTGTATTTTTTATGATCTTGGCCAATTTCAGATAAATATATTCCAAGTCAACTTTAATCATTTTCGAATTTACATTTCAATCATTAATACCGAAAGAAAAATTTAATATTTTACATTTTTATTTACGTATTATAATCTTGTCTCACTCTTTTCGTATTCGACCTGATTATAAATTTAACAACAAAAATGACATAAATAAGTTAATCGACCCCACGTTTAACCGTATATCACGTCTTACGACTCTACCATCGAGCCACAATAGATGTGATTGAATGAGCGATGGATAGAACTTTGTAGCCCACATTTTTGTAGAAAATGAGATTCGTTCATAAATGAAACAAATTTTGGGCCAAAAAATTGAGAAGAAGAATAAAAGTCAGATAAATCAGGCCGCCAGATCAGTAAGCCAAATGAGACTGATAATACTAAAAAAACATTTTCCCTAACCCATTTGGCTTCACCTCTCTCACCAAACCCCTCACTCCTCCTTCACACAAACCCTCCTCCTCCACCGATCTCACTCCTTCCACAGCTCCGATCCAATCCCACCGCCATGGCTCTCTCCCGCCTCTCCTCCTCCTCCGCCGGATCCACCCTCCTCAAGCCCCTCGCCTCCGCCCTCTCCCTCCGCCGCTCCCTCTCCTCCTCCGACTCCTCCCCGATCACCATCGAGACCTCCCTCCCCTTCACCTCCCACGTCTGCGACGTCCCCTCCCGCACCCTCGACACCTCCGCCGCCGAACTCATGACCTTTTTCCGCGACATGGCCCTCATGCGCCGCATGGAGATCGCCGCCGACTCTCTCTACAAGGCCAAGCTCATCCGCGGCTTCTGCCACCTCTACGACGGCCAGGAGGCCGTCGCCATCGGCATGGAGGCCGCAATTACCAAGAAGGACTGCATCATCACCGCCTACCGCGACCACTGCACCTTCCTCGGCCGCGGCGGCACCTTAGTCCAGATCTTCTCCGAGCTCATGGGCCGCCAGGGCGGCTGCTCCAAGGGCAAAGGAGGATCTATGCACTTTTACAAGAAGGACGCCGGGTTTTACGGCGGCCACGGCATCGTCGGAGCTCAGGTTCCTCTCGGATGTGGCCTTGCCTTTGCGCAGAAGTACTCCAAGGATGAAACGGTGACGTTTGCGCTTTACGGTGACGGTGCTGCCAATCAGGGGCAGCTTTTCGAGGCGCTTAACATCTCTGCGCTTTGGGACTTGCCTGCGATTTTGGTCTGTGAGAATAATCACTGTAAGTGATCAATTCTCTTGGCTTCGTTTGTGTGACTTTTAAATGCATTGTTTTCGGGAATGACTGACATTTGTATTACTTTATGCAGATGGAATGGGAACTGCAGAGTGGAGAGCTGCTAAGAGTCCGGCTTATTACAAGCGTGGAGATTATGTTCCTGGCTTGAAGGTCCGATTGAACACTGCTTTACTTGTTTCATGTAGTTTTCACTGCTTTAATGTACATGTCATTGGTTGACTTAATAATCACGGATTGTTGAGTCCACAGTTCAGAAGAGTTTGCTGAAGTTATTTTAGTGTGACATGTAATTTTGTTCCGCTCGCTAATGTTTTTGGTGAACAATTTTTGACTTTGGAACAGGTAGATGGCATGGATGTGTTTGCTGTGAAACAGGCATGCAAGTTTGCTAAGGAGCATGCTTTGAAGAATGGACCTATTGTGAGTTTCTTTTGTTACTTTGATATAATGTTTGAAGTTTCCTGGTCTTATGACTGCTAGCATCGGTGCCTTTAGTATTAATGCCGCACATTGTATCTTCGTCAGTTTAGTTGATAAGCCCACAATTATAGTAAAACATGCAGTGTAGGTTGGTTCGGTGACTTTTTGTGCGAGACTAGTTGTATTGTGATGTTAAGAGTCTGCAAAGGACATGTAACACTAACTACGATCGGTTGACTTGCATGTAGCACTATAACCACAGTGGGATGACTTGCATTTCTGCTCCATCACAACTCCTAAACTTTTACACCCGAGGAAAATAAATTTGATGGCAATGCAGAGGGTGTAAATTGTGTCTAAGTTTTATACCATTTAGATAGGAAAATGTCTTCCCTTATTCTTGAAAAGAAACATTGATGTTTAAGAACTTTGCAAGTACAATTTTAGAATCTTGACAAAGGCTACGATGTGAGCAGCGAATAGATCAGATATCTTGGCAAATTTAGTTGGAAGTTATCAGGTTCTGTGCATTTTTGGTCAGACAAAGCTTTCCAATGTTGCTGGTCCAAACCAGCAAGTTATTGAGGCATTGACAATACTTACATTAAAAAAAAATGAAAATAGTTAGTCTTACAAACTCTATTTTTGGCTTTCAGATTCTTGAAATGGATACTTACAGGTACCACGGTCACTCCATGTCTGATCCTGGGAGCACCTATCGTACACGTGATGAGATCTCTGGCGTGAGACAGGTTTGATTTTGCTGATGTAACTATTTCATTGCTTGGTAATGGGGATTATATCAAGGACTTCTAATATGTATCCTCTCTAATTTTTCCTGCTGATGTGATTTCTAGGAGCGTGATCCAATTGAAAGAATAAAAAAGTTGATATTTGCTCATGATATAGCGACTGAGAAGGAGCTGAAGGTAATTTATTTTCAAGATGGGTGGATTATTCATCAATCTTTCTTTGAATATTAAGTTGGTATAAGCCTGGTTCATATGTCGAGGTCTTAATATAGATCATTTGGTCACGTCCTTATTTCATATCTTGCTGGAGCATCGCTCTTCAGCTTATATGCCACAAGGAAATCGTAAAATGGGGTTTTAGTTGGAATTTAGCCGCTTGAAGAAAACTGAATGTCTGCTCGTGATTT
Source organism: Argentina anserina (assembly GCF_933775445.1). Classification (NCBI taxonomy): domain Eukaryota; kingdom Viridiplantae; phylum Streptophyta; class Magnoliopsida; order Rosales; family Rosaceae; genus Argentina; species Argentina anserina. The sequence goes on along the minus strand of NC_065875.1, from coordinate 26,809,967 downwards.
TATGGTTTTCTTTTCAGGATATTGAGAAGGAAGTGAGAAAAGAAGTTGATGAAGCCATTGCTCAAGCCAAAGTACGAAGATTGATTTGCTACTTATTTGATTTCAGTAGTTCCTTTTTGCTGATCTCTGATATGGATGTATCTGTCTTTCATAATCATATATTTTGTTCACTCATTTCTGATGTTTGGTTTTGTTATGTTTCCAGGAAAGCCCGATGCCAGAAACCTCGGAACTTTTCACTAATGTGTATAAAAAAGGCTTTGGAGTAGAGGTAATATTTATCTCCCTCACTTAGACTCTAACAGCCACTGACACCTTAGTTTACAGTTAGTCATCATGAGCAGCAAATGCAGGCTATAGATTTTTAGCTGAGACTGCTGCTTTTGGATGAATATCAGTGCTCAATGTGTCACATATTATATGTCACTACCATTGATAAGCCTTCTAAATTATAAGTTGCTTTCATCGTTGGTAATATAAACTTGAAACTATAAAAGATTTTTGATCATCTTATGCTTGTCAATGTCTAGTTGGTTTTACACCCTAGAGGGGGGGGGGGAGTGTAATTCAGTTCCAGTATTAGCCTCTTACAGAAATATAATGATCAAGAACGGATGTGCATTTACCGCTTCTTTATGTTGAGTTCAGTTTATTGCAGTCAGGTTCAAAAGTCATTTCTTCTATATAGTCGTATCACTCGTATGTATAAATCCACGACTTGTTTTATTCAACAATTTCAAATTGGTTCCTTAACTCACATATAATGACTAGCAATTGTTTACTGTTACTTAGCAAGCTGCAACTGCAGCTAAAAGTTCTTTTTTTTAAATCGTTTACCAACTATGATTTGCAACTATGTTGTTTTTACTGATAATGATTATTGTTTATTCTTTTGACTGCAGTCATTTGGACCTGATAGGAAAGAACTCAGAGCCGTTCTTCCATGAGTTGAAAGCGGAAGTTGTTGCAGATAACCAGTAACACATTCTCTCAACTGGATTGCGCCTTCCAGTTATCCTTGAAAACAAAAACAATAAATGGTTAGAGTCAAGATTTGCCATCTCATCTTGGTTATATTCGATATGTCATCCTCTTGTATAGGATATTGATTCTTCTCCCTAATACTTAGGTGGAAATTTTGCCTTCTGGCCATGTACATGTTCTCGGGATGCGAGACGTACTTCTTACATTGTTGGGTTTGGCCTCGAAATATTTACCACCAGTCACATTTAGGGGATTGACAAAATTGATTTCCTGTTATTATCTTTGTCTTCAGTCAAGTCAATTCCGTTTGAGTATCAAATTTTAGATGGTTTTTGTTATTATTATGTAGTTGTCTCTAAAGCTTTTCACTCGGGCATGAATATTAAAGGCAGTGGTTGTCCATAGCTTACATTTTTGCCCAAAGTTGTGCATGTTACCCAATTACATGCCTCAATAAAAACTACCAACCTCGACCCAAGAACCTTGTACAAAATCATAGCAATGAAAAGTAGTCAGCTGCTTTTGATCTAACAAGAATCAACACATTAGAGTTCGAACCTATGTAGTTGCAGGCATTCTCCGTGATCGAACTTATAAATTAGATTTCAAAGTTGCAGTGTACATTGTTATTGAGTGTGAACGAGGAAAAGCACCAAAACAATGTTTTTGAATCAAATCTGATCTTATGTAAACAAGGGCTGGGCTTCAGAAAGAATGACGGGGAAGTAATTTAATGACCAGTTTGATAGAGGAGTTCTGAACACATAATAATTATCTCTGTTACGGTGCTACTTATAATAAGGAACGACGTCGTACGTGTGTCCTATATACTGTCGGTGGTACAAGTTTGCATATGCGTGGCAACTTTCATACTCATGTGAGTGTGACCCATGCAAAGCCAGAAAGGGACAACCAGATTAAGAGATTGAGTCAATTCCATCGATCGACATGTACCACCATCGCTCACCGCTACTTGTTCTTCCCAAACCAGAAAAGCTTCCAATTCCTCTTACGTAACCTCCATTAATGGATGCATATCACTATCCTCCGTCACAGAGATAAAGATAGAGCTAGCTCAAAGAACAAAAAAAAAACGAAATCATATGCAAACTGTGTTGCTTCAGCTTATCTCAACCTAGACATGAAACACGCTTGTTTCACGGGTGATAGAGGGATCGTAATCACACACAACTCTGTCGTATTATTCGTATAGAGTTAAGCCATGCAACACAACCACCACCCCTAGAAAATGAAGCATTGAAACGTACTATATAGTGCTTTGAATTGTTCAGACCAAACAAAAAATAGTGCTTTGAGCTTTGAATTGACTCGATCAGCAGAGTACGCAACAAATTATGAGTGATATCTAGAAAATCAAATGTATTGAAGTTTAATATTAGAATCTGAACGTATTTCATCTAATAAACGTACGATTCTAAATAGTATAAGACCAAACATAATTGCGACTGACTTAAAATTAATAACTTCACTATATCATATTTGATAAAAATTATCTGAATCCGTATGGAGATAAGAGTTAAGTCATGTGACACGATAGTCTATCAAGGAATTGAAGTGATCTACAATGCTCAAAATTGACGCTTACGAACACTATCTAGATAATTAAATGAAATTACTATTTGATGTCAAATTCTTTATGATGTATTTTATCCAATAATCTAAAGTAACGATTCTAAACAATTCAATGCTATAAATATCTATCAAACACATAATAAATATCTCCAGAACACATAATAATATTTCCATAACGTTATGTATGTGACAAACTAATCACAGCTTCGATACTCAGAAGAAACTATATACGGTAAAAGAGTGATGATTTGACAACATTATTGCAGACAGAACAATCGCAATTAGTCCCCCTGTTTAGAATCGGTCCACGTGTACCCCATGTTGAAAACGCCATCGAATTATATATATATATATATGGGTTTTTTTGGAATACAGTGATATGCATCAAAACACGTGAATGGAAACAAACAGCACCGACGTTAAAATTGCACCCCCCGGCGTCAGAGTCGTGCGTGGACCTCTGTGTTAGCTCTCTCTGCAGCCACTGCTCCTTAGTGGTGGTGGCGTCACTCAAATTTAACCAGAGAATCCAATGCCGACCCGACCCGACCCGACGTCCAACTTCCCACCATCCCATTCCCCCTCTCTTTATTCCCCACCCTTCTCTATTACTGTTACTAATCTCGCTTTGTTTTGCGAGGTTAAAAGTTAATTAATCTCCTGCTCTGTGATTAAGATGAAGTAATTAACCCACACGTGCATGCATGCAGGCGGGTTACTATCATATTACTTCTGCTACGTACTCTTGAGATTAGCGATCGGGTTTATAAGCTCATGAGTTTCCACAAGGATTTCTGACGTACAGCCAATCCTCTGATCCTCACCGTCTGATTCTTCCCAATTAGCAGACATTCTGATCGGTTTTGGGTTTATAATATTGGTGCTGTTAGGCTTTTAGCAGCTAAGTTTGACGCTAATCTTTGTTGCTATGTAGAGTGCCAGATAGGGAAGAGAAGGATGCATGGAAAGGAATCACGTTCCGAAACCAGAAAAAGGGTCACCTGTGTGTTCTTTTATTTCTTGTTCTAACTTTAAGGCACTAATTTCTGACCTCCTTCACCTAAAAAAAAAAAACTTTAAGGCACTAATTCCCTTTCTGTGGCTTCTATCATAAGAGAGATGAACAAACAGGATCGATCTTCTTGGATTTGTCTGTCCAATTTTATGAAAATTATTCGATTCGTTTTGCGGGTGAATAGCCACAATAACGAAACAAAGGCTACGATAAATGTGGGAGAAATTGATGTCTAATATTATCAATTAAAAAGATCGTACAATTACAAATTATATATGACCTAATGTTCTGGTGTTGAATGGAAACATATTAATTTCATCTTCGCAGCGGTTTTCGAAACCTAGTTTCAAGAAGCTAAAGTGGTTACAGTTTTGATCTATTCGTCAACTATTACCGCAAGCTAGTGATATTTTACTACGTACATTGATAGCATTGCCAGACATATCTGTATTTCTAAAACTTCTGGGTTCTATAAACTAATACAAGTTGATAGCTTCCTGCAGGAATCTAAAATTCTAAATATATACCAATTGCCATAGTAAAATTCTTAATTTTCTCACCTGAATCCGTACGTAATATAATTATACAGTATATGTTCATCATTATTAAAAGTTGGATGGACAGCGCTTTGTTGTTGGAGAGTTCACGGATCACGGATGACCGACCAATTTATATGTCGATTTTTATCTCTAGTTCATTCTTTTGCCAAGGATATGTCTTTGCAAAAGTTGTATTACAATTTCAAATTTTCAATGGATTTGAGTGACTACAGATCGATTCACCAACTAACCTTTTCTTATTGCTGCTGTTGTTGGTGGTGGTTCATAATTCAAGAGGACTCACACTATCCGATCCGTTAGAAAATTCAGTGGGATATATACATAATCAACTTGTTAAGCCATGAGAGGGCTTCAACAACCAAATAGCTAGCTACTGATGAGCATTTGTAATTTTCCAAGAGCTTCGCTAACTACCTCTTTTTTTAGTGTTAACATCATGACAAAGCAATTGGTTGAACCGTCTAACCAACTAGCTTATTTGATGAGTTTATAGAGTTAGGGCATATACATATATAAATTGCAACAATATTATCTTGTGTTCTGCATACAAATGCACCAAAGTAAAGGTACCTCTTTTATAATCTTGTTCATATGATCGATCTTAGCAAATCTGCCCGAAATAAATTTGTTAGATACGACGTCGAAATAAATGGCATATTCAACTTCATACACATTAGTGATATACTGATCAATTAAGTGTCTACACTCCCATGTATATACTTTGAAGATTGTATGTGCATAGTCTGAATCCAATGATTGTTATTGCTTAGTCGTTAATTAACCCTTTTAAAACTAATTAAAAGGAAGACTTTAGAACTTTAATCCCCTTATTATTGTTTCTTTTTGTGAAACACAAGTAATGGTACTTTAGACACGTATAAATCACGAATGCATCAATTTGAGACTTGAGAGTGAATCAAATGAGAGAGAGGCAAAGCATTTGATACAATAATTGTTGGAGACGGAAAGTTCACTACAATAAGATCCCTACTTTCAATTTTGACCAAACACATACAATGGAATCAAGGAATTGTCTACTCTTTGCGTCCACTCAACTGAGAATTATTCATCAATGATATATGTATTGAACTATTGATAAAGAATACGAGTATGTAATTAGAATCATGCAACAATTAATTGACATGTTTAGACACTTACGTACTAACTATAACAAAGACATATATATTTCTTTTTTTGACAAGTACGATTGTTTTTAATTAATTAGAAGTTGTCACATTCATTGGTGTGTCATGAACATAGCATATAGTTTTGCTTGTTCATATATACACAATTCCTCATACGATCATGTGCTTTTTTCTTTGTCATTATTGATAGTCAGTATATATATAGTCGACCTAATTGATTGAAACTATATAAAAGCAAAGAATATATTAAGGGGAACGTTAGAAAGGAACATATTCAGATCATAGAAAGCAAAGAATACAATTAAGAACTTGTTAAGTTTTTTATGGTTGACTTTACATCTTCATAAATTTTCTCACCGATAATTCTTTTCTGAAAGGAAAATGTTTTAGCGTCATAATATGACGTCAGATTCGGCGCCGTAATCCCACTTGGCATGTCACGTCACCTTGCCATGTCAGTAATTACAATAATCACAAAATGTCATTTTTGAATGAAAATATAATTCTATCCTTGTTCATATCATTTTTTTCTTCAAAATGTAATAAAAAATATGGAATATATACAAAATATGTTTGAAATATATAGATATATATATGTGTATGTGTGCGAGCGGGTGATATATATATATATAGGTCTTTCCACGAAGGGAATTTTTTTTTGGCTATTTTAAAGCGATAGTTAATTTACCAACTTTTCGATTACATTTTCAAATCTCCACGTTAAACTTTTAGAGTATAATGTGTAAATCACCTCTGTAAAATTTCAGCCAAAATGATGATTGTTAAGGTATCAAACTTGGTGAAAACAATGGACGCACCAAATCTGTCAAACCGGAACTGTTCATGTTTGAATGCCTTAAACACCTCCATTTTGGCTGAAATTTGTCAGAGGTGATCTACACATTATAATCTAAAAGTTGAACGGTAGAGATGTGAAAATGTAATCGAAAGTTGGTGAATGAGTTATCCATTGTTTTCAAAAAAAAAAAGGGATCCCTCATTGGAAGGGGACTATATATATATATATATATATGAGTATGTGTGTGTGGTGTCTATATGGTAATTGTATTAATTAATTCAATAAGAAAATCATGAATCTTGACATATTTGTCACTAGAAAGATTAATATTAACATAATTGTATTAAATATGGTATTAATTAAGATATGTATACTTTAATAAAAATAATATTTGTTACCTTACATATCTCATTAAATCGATTATACCCTAATAAAAGAATATTTCATTTCAGAAAAAAAAAACCAAAATAATCTTACTAAAAGTTTCATCTAAGTATAAATATTTTAGTTACCTTACATAGTTTGAAATTTAAAAATAAATATATTTTATGCATATATATATACATATATTTTCATAAATTTTAATTTTAAAATTGTATTATAGAAATATTATTGTGATGAAAAAGCATAAATGATAAAAAGAACAATTTTTTTATAATAATTTCTGTTAAACATCAAATTTCTCACTTAAGTGTCGTTTTCACTTAAAGAAAATTACAATCAGCCTCATTTGACAAATTCAAAGTCGATAAAGATGGTATGTGTATATAACTATATATAGCCGATGCCCCAAAGGCCGCCGTGGAATGTTCCAGACGGAGTTCCATTTTACAGAAGTGGCAAGTATCTCCTACACATGATCGGCACGTGACCACATGGGGACAGAGTCTCAAATGCCAGGCTGCCCTTGATAGTGTCAGCGGGGGCAACATCAATAAACAGCTGGAAATTACAGTTCCCTTTTAATCTTTTTTCTTCTGTTTTTGAAAGTTTGGGAGTGAGCTGTCATTTCACTAGTGGAGGCAGCGAATATTTAGGGTATTCCAAAGAAAAAAGGCAAGTGCCCATGTTGCTTAGCTGTCCTCCTCCTCCTCTTTTTGCTGCAATCCTTCTGACCTGGCACTTCAATTTCTTCACTCTACAAATAATTGCTCCACTCCTCCCCAGTAATATTTAATTTCATTGAAATTAAGGCACAAGCTTAATCACGCAGTAAATGAGTATTAACGTTTTTACATTGGGGTTGTCAAATTAGTGAGTAGATCCTACTCACTCACTCACATTCACCAGATTTTGTTGAAGCTAGTTGAGAAATCCCATCAATGAGAGAGACGACAGATCCAAATTCAAAACCCCCATCCTCATTCTGGCTTGCTGCACTTAAATGCCTCACTTTACTGAGATCATGACAAGATGAAATTTAGCGAATTACAGGTAGATATGGCAAAATATGAGATATGTTTATGTTATATCATGATCTATAACCACAAAATCTCATAAGATTTAATAGTTTGATTGTAAATAGTAGATCATAATATAGTAAATATAGTCAATCCACAATAATCTATATCCCGATAACATGCATGTATCTAATTATTAGCTACATTCTCTAATTACTTATACCTAGTAGGTAAATCATTCTTTTTTCTTCTTTTTAGCCAAGGATTGCATTTTTAAAGAGCTAAACATTCAATTTAAAAAATGAGCGAAGAAGTGGTAGGTGAATGGCAAGCATATGTATCATCGATCACGCACAAGAAGCACCAAACAAGAACACACCTCTCCATTACAACAAAACCAGAACCCAACCCCTATTCTTAATCACTCAATAAATAAATAAATAAAACAATTTACATCTCGTTTACCATTTCAGATTAACCAGAAGAACACAGATACTATTTATCACGCAGCAACAGTTTTAATGGAAGCCAAAAAAAAGCAGAGATGGGAGGACAGGGACAGTAAACAGTGAATAGTCCATAACGCCCTCACTGATCCCTTCCCCCACCACCCACTCTGCTCGGCTTTCCCGTCTTTCCCCTTTTCACCAGTGTGATGTTTCGATTTCCTAGCAATTTTCGATCTGTGACCTTTATTATTTTCCCTCTTTTTAATCTCAATGGAGAATACAGAGAGAGAGAGAGAGAGAGAGAGAGAGAGAGATCGCAAATCTCCACAACCGTCTGTCTTCTAATTGTTTTGTTTCCTCCTCCCTATAATAACTATCTCTACCCACACTCTCTTCCAGAGACCACCCACCACCATTGGTGCTCCACTCTCTCTCTCTCTCTCTCTCTCTCTCTCTCTCTCTCTCTCTCCCTAAACCCAATCCGGGTCGGTCCTCCCCACCTACAAAAACCCGCAACCCGATTCACCCTTTTTCGGCTTCCTCATTCTCATCTGATCCGGATTTGATTTCTTCCTCTCTCTCTCTCAAATCACAGAGAGAGAGAAAGAAACCCCCTGAAAATCCGCAATGCTCTCTTTCCGGCTATACGCCGCCGTCTCCTTCCTCTTCAGCCTCTCCGTCCTCTTCCCCCCCTTCTGCATTGGCATCCGCTCCTTCCCCACCCGCGCCCTCGACTCCTCCTCCGCCGGAGACGGTGTTTCGTCGTGGTCGAGATTCTCGGAGGCGCCGGACTACCGGAACGGGGAGGAATGCGCGACGTCGTTCGGCCGCGAGATGGCGTCGTCGTGCGACCCGTCGTTGGTCCACATCGCGATGACTCTGGACTCGGAGTACCTCCGCGGCTCCGTCGCGGCGGTCCACTCGGTCTTGAAGCACGCTTCTTGCCCGGAGAACGTGTTCTTCCACTTCATCGCGGCGGAGTTCGACCCGGCCAGCCCTCGGGTCCTGACCCAGCTGGTCCGATCCACTTTCCCCTCCCTCAATTTCAAGGTCTACATCTTCCGTGAAGACACCGTGATCAACTTAATCTCGACCTCCATCCGGGTCGCCCTGGAGAACCCGCTCAACTACGCCCGCAACTATCTCGGCGACATTCTCGGGCGGTGCGTGGAGCGCGTGATATACCTAGACTCCGACGTCCTAGTCGTCGACGACATTCACAAGCTCTGGAACATCTCCCTCACCGGGTCGCGGGTCATCGGGGCCCCGGAGTATTGCCACGCCAACTTCACAAAGTACTTCACGGACGGGTTCTGGTCCGACCCGCTCCTCTCCCGGGTCTTCTCGACCCGGAACCCCTGCTACTTCAACACCGGCGTCATGGTCATGGACCTGGTCCGATGGCGGGAAGGAAACTTCAGGAAGAAGATAGAGAACTGGATGGAGCTACAGAGGAAGCGAAGAATCTACGAGCTGGGTTCCCTGCCACCATTTTTGCTGGTGTTCGCCGGAAATGTGGAGGCGATAGACCACCGGTGGAACCAACATGGGCTCGGCGGCGACAATGTGAAAGGGAGCTGTAGGTCGCTGCATCCGGGGCCGGTGTCGTTGCTGCATTGGAGCGGGAAAGGGAAGCCGTGGGTGAGATTGGAGGCGAAGAAGGCTTGCCCTTTGGACCATGTTTGGGAGCCTTATGATCTTTACAAGCATCGTAACATTGCCAAGTATCGTCATCAATCCTTCTCGTCAATTTCTGCTTCTACATTGATCGGGTTTTCAAGCTATTTGTCATGATGATGATGATGGTAGTCATTAGTTGTTGCTTTGTTGTTATGATTCTTTTTTCTTTTTTTTTTGGTTCTTTTGATACATTTGTTCAGTGATTCTTTTGATAGATCCATGTACAGATTATTGATTGGGTTCTTTAGAGGAGGAGGAAGAGAGAAAATTCATGTGGGGGGTACTATCATGTTTCTATTGTACTTGGATTTTCTTTTGTGCTGTGTAAGATGATTCAGTTCAGGGTTTTCTTCAAAACCATTTTGGTGAATTGAAATGTATAATCTGTTGGGTGGTCTCTCTCAGGATGAGAATATCATACTCTTCTTAGCCTCCGTATGATACTATGCTTTGCTTCCTTCACTCAATTTTGTTTTTCCTTTTTTAATTTTTGTTGTTGGTGTGCTTGGAAAATCTGAAAGTGACTAAAATAGATAGTGAGAGATGAACTATCAATGGTGTGCTGTATCAACGTTACAGCTCGAAGTGTTCACGGGATGACTTGTGTGCTACTGGGCTTGACACGCCTCCCCTTTGTTCTCTTCACCGACTAATTGCTGAGTGTTTTATAGTGCTCCGGAATATTGTTCTCGCTTAACTTGTGTTTTATTTAGTGATGTGATGTTGTTAGATTGTTGTGCAAGCTTTGATTCTCTTTTGCTGGAAGATTGTTCATCAACAAGAGGATAGTAAAATGGGTGGGATGGAGAGACTTGGCAAAAGTTTTGTAGCCATTTTGCTTGTGTCACGATGCTAAGTATCCAAATTTGCTAGCTCATCGTTAGTTGAGGGTTCCATTCTTATAATTGGAGTCTTTCGTATTAGGTTATTGCTTGCTTTCTTCTACCCAATGCCACACATGATTGGACATTTATAACGATGTTGCTTAAAGCAATGACTAAAATATTGATATATTTTTTGATATTTCAGCCAAAAATTTTATTTTTTGGTATATGGATATATTTTTTATATACCAAACATTTCTCGAATGAAAATTTTAAAATTTACCGATATTTTCATAATATATCAAGCATTTTTTGTTGGAAATTGTTAATATTTCCTAATATATAGCTCTTTTTAATATATATATATATATATATATATAGTCTTTATCCAGAGTAAAGGTTCACTCTGAAGTTTCAGAGTGAAATTCCAATTTTGGCACACTTTTCGGTTAAATTTTTTCATCATAAGTGATTCAATATTTAGTTATGCTATTCAAGATCATCTCAATAAAATTTCATCCAATTTGACAATAATTTGAGCTTTCAAAATTGAGATTTACACAAACGGTTCATGTTGAACAGTTTTAATTCATTCATTGATTTAATCTAATTTTAATATCTTAACTATGTCCGAATTAGATGAAATTTTGTAGAGATGATCTTGAATAACATACCTAAATATTGAATTGCTTATGGTGAAAAAAATTGACCGAAAAGTGTGCCAAAATTGGAACTTCACTCTGAAACTTCAGAGTGAACCTTCACTCTGGATAGGGACTGTATATATATATATATATATATGTATATATATATATATATATTGCATTTTATGTCACAACATTCACTTAAAATTGAAATAAAACCGAACTATTTGTTGAGATAAATCAAACCTCGTTCAACTCATTACAATCTTCAAAATGCTATGGTTATGGTCAATGTCGAGAAATGTTTGATCCGAACGGGAACTAGTAGTACCAGAACCCACAATCAATCACTCATGACCTTTATAGTTGACATATAAGTCAGTACATGCAAAATTATAAAGTGGAGGTATCATTTAATAACTATTATTCATAATATACTCAGGTTTCTACTCAAGAACATGATGAAGATAGTGAAATTTTTATACCTCAAAGACCCTCTATGTGGTTTTAAATCACTCATATAATTTCATGTTTAATGTATCATATGTAAATAAGGTGTGATGACCTAGTCTCTTTTGGGTTCCCAGTCATAAAATATATATATATATTTAATTGATTTTTAATAATTCTCGATGATTATTTCACCTCAAATTATTACAACTCACTATAAACAAGTAGTTATATAATAATTTCTTATAACATATAGTAGATAATTAATTAAATAAATATTTCTGAAAATTTCATTTAAAAATTTCATCTTTTTATATAAATTTTCATCAATTTACTCAATTATTTTTTTAAATCGAAATTTTCAATTTTCAAACGGAAATAAGTTTTTGCCTAAATTTTAGTCATTGGCTTAAAGCAATGGCTTTGGTGGAGGGAGCTAGTTGCGCTGCCATAAAAGTTCTTCCCCTAATCATTGTTCAGTCCTAAAACTTTTAATCTTTAACAAATTAACTACTTAATCGGGACAAATTGGATAAAAAAAACAAACTACTAATAAGTGTTGGACAACATTTTGGTTTATAAAAAACTCACTTCCTAATTTGATAGAGCAAATAAGGACTAATTTTACAAATAAGAAGCACATAATTGCAAACTGTTACATATTATATGATATTTTATTTTATTTTCCCCTCTTTAGCCCATCACATTTAAAAGAATTCAAATTTCATTCTCACTACCACATATCACATCTACATGTGAACATGTTATTGCCGATTAAGAAGCTACATGCTATTGTTGACTAAGAAACTAGCTGCTACTGTCAATTATGAAACTAAGAGCTACTATCTAATTAAGCAACCTGCTACTGTCGAGTATGAAACTAGCTGCTACTGCCGACTTGAAATGTGCTACTGTCGGTTGGGAATGTATTTGCTACTGTCGACTATAAATCTAGCTGCTATTGTTGATTGGAAAACTAACTGCTACTGTGGTTTTTGAAGAGCAAAATTCAAAAATTCAAAGTTTCTCAAAACATATGCAATATGGTACTTAAATGAAAACCCATGACATAAAGAACAACTTTATATATTGGCTCACCTCCAAATTACCGATGGTTTGGTCGTAAAATTATAATTGCCGAAAAAAGAGAGTAAAAAATGAGGAGAGATAAACTTGTTAGATGTAGGAGTGTGAGTCTATTAATTTTCGCGAAAATAGTAGTAGTTTGGACATTTCATGATTAATTAATTAATAATGTTTGGTCTATTTATTTTTGAGTTTAGGCTTATGTCATAATTTTGTATAAGAAATATAGAAAATGAGTTTTTAGTTAATTCAAATATTGTGTAGTACTACTAAATAATTTTCTAAAAAAAAACCAGCCACTTAGTCTTCTGTCAACTAAAACATGCATTGAACCAATTGTAACTGGATCGGCCTAACAGTTCGGATTTTGGAGTTTCAATACCCGGAAACACTATTTTTGATTTTATTAGTGTTACTAGTTTTGCGGTTAGTATATTGATTGGTTGCAGAGCTGTACACAGTGCGAGCATTTCCCAAAACAACTTTAGGACCAAAGATAAGGAAGAACACTTCTAATACATGTATACATCACCAAACATAGTGGTTGACTAGGGCTTGCTTATAAACAAATAGAAACAGAGCATTATGACCGTTGGCACCTACATTCTGGAGTATAATTATACAAGTCGTGCTTGATTAGTCGGTCATCAAATCAAAAACACATTAACCTCCAAGGTTGTTTCGAATCCTAGCAACGTCTCGATCGGTAATTTGAAACCCTTTTTTCAGTATCTCAGTCTCAATCGGAGGCTTTGAAGTGAATGAGGCAAGTGACACGATCTGTGCTCCCGGATTCTGGCTACTCAAGCCGGACAATGCCACTGCCGGAGCCCTTGAATCATAGTTGTACAGAAAATGAATGAGACTCTTTGGGAAGACAAATGACTCGCCTGGTTTTAATTGTTGGGTGAAAATACGGTTAGATGTATCCACAAAGCCCACAAGAAGCAGGCCCTTAAGGCAGATGGTTACCTCCGAGGCCCGTGGGTGTATGTGCGGAGGAACAAGCCCATTGGTTGCTATGTCAACTCGGGCCATCGTCAGGCCCAAGGTGTTAAGGCCCGGTAAGTTGGCAGTGTTGGTTAGTGTCACGTTGAAGCCGAAAGGGTTTGCTCTAGTGTTTCCTGGTTTGGATAGGACGGATGTGGTGAAATGTGAGGAGACTGCAAGCTCTGGATTAATGCAGGGTGCACTATTGAAGTAAAATGACCGAGGGGTTTTGGTATCTGCTACGCAGTAGTCTTGAAGTGGATCCGGGTCGGATTTGGCTTGGCTCAGTAGAAGAGCTAAGCTGATGAATTGATGGAGAAGGGAATAGTTCTTTCTCATTATGCCTTGCTTTACATAAAACAGAGAAGATTGGGTTAAGATATGCAGTAAGCAAAACAGGAGTAATATATAGCGAATGTGGGAGTGTGATGTTTAGTCCAACTGATGATTGCGTAGCTTAGAGGGTATTAGAGGAGGAAAACACAAGGCAATGTGAAAAGGATGGAATTCAAGTCAGCTAAAGCCTAGTCAAGTAGATCACATGAGCTGCTCTATACTAATGTTTAAGTATGAGAGGCAAATTTTATTCATTTTTGGAATGTTGATCGGTTTTAGACACAAGTACGATTAACTACATAATATTACGAAACGATTGAAATATTTTGTGTTAGGCGATCGAACCACTTATCACAGTAGGTATTATTTTCTGTTTTTCATCGTTTTAACTCTGAGATGTTCGTATGAACGGGCTTCTTGGGCTTGGTAGATCACCAGTTGGTTGTTAAACCACTTAAACGTCACCGTTGCTCTTGCTTTTATTGTGCGATTTCTGGATAGTTTGGTTGAACCAATTCATTCTAAGGGACCACAGACTGCCCCAAGTAGATTGATATAATTATTGACATTAGGAGCTTAGGACCTGTCACATGTAACTTTCACTATCATGTCTTTCCACTCTCTTCCTCTCTCAGTTGGACCATTCCTTAGCTTTCTATGAAGTAGATATACTCATACACGGAATTCGACACAATACGATATGCAAATACGTTAAATTAAATTATTTTAAGTCACTGACACTTAATGGACATGTTAATTAAATATTATTTTTAATATATTTATTAAAAATTAATCTATAAAATTTAAAATTATATAAATTGTTATATATATATATATATATATATCAAAATTTGCACATATATAAACAAAAACCATTTATGTTGAAATGGTCGAATTCCATCATGAGCAACTTTCATTTTATCCTAATTTTCTCATTTTACTTGTGTATTTGCAACGGACACGCGTTTTAGAGCGCATTCATGTGTCCGTGTCTAATACGTGTCTGACGCGCAATATGCGACTTAAAGCCATTGTCCGTGCTACATAGTTAGCTTCTTCTCCTTTCTTGCCTTATCTGATCAATGCCTTTCCACTTCTTTAGGTTTCTTCTGTGAAGCACTGAATGAGAAGTTCACAGGCTCCATATGTGAAAAGCTTGGTTATTTCAAAAACGTTAGTCTTGGGTTGAGGTATATCTTTGTTTATTTATTGTGTTAAACCACCATCATAAAGCTATCTAATCTCTGCTTAGACCTTTATTTTTTTCATTTATTTATTGCAATTATTTTCAGTTTTACAATCATAAATTATCAAGTAGTTCTAAAAAGCTAAATCATCATTCAGAAGATTATGTGGGTCTTCTGCAACTTTAGGTCTTTAAGCTTCTAGCTTTTTAATTTCCTCATATAATTGTCTTGCTTTGATGATGGGTCAAGTAGTTTCCAGAAAAACCAGTGAGCAGTGAAAAGGTAAAGTGATAATGCTAGTTAGTACAAGCCCGCTCACCTGCGGGACTAAATTTATGGGACAAAAAGGGACGGGTGGATCATGACCGTTCGATCTTAATAAACCTAATCTAAGGGCTGAAATGTTTGTTATCGGATTTACCCAATCTGTCAACCCTCCGCGTTTCTCTCTTTATTTCTCTTGGCCTTCTGGGCATCTCTCTCTGTTTCATTTTCTCTCTTTATTTCAAATTCAAGCTTAATTCTCATGGTTGAATCAAAATCCAAATTTCATTCCTTTTAATTCCTGAATAAGTTAATCTTGGGTGCTTCTAATTTGGATGCATATATTCCATTGAAGTGGCCTACAAGTTCAAAAGAAAATTGATCTTTGATTTGGAACACAAACCTATCCCCAATCAATTCATCCAATTTCATTCTGAGTTGTTCTTTAAAAACCCAGAAAACATGCATAAGTTTGATTGTAAAGAATGACTTTGAAAAATTCAAATGATCCCCAACAACTAGAGACCCTTAAATTCGAACTGTTGTAGTCTAGTTCAACTTGAGAAAAGAGATCTTGCCGATTAAATCAATTGTTCAACACAGCATAGCGATCGAGATCGAGATATACATCTCGCCGGGGCTGCATGTTCAGCGAGCTACCGCCGCCACCCATCGACGTCGCCATACCGCCTTTCTGGCACCTTGTTCTTCCTGATCGACTCATCATCTCTTACGAAACCCTCGGCAGTTGGCACGTTGCGGTGACATGGTACTTCCAGAAGAATCAAGAGAGGGGGGAACGAAGAAGACAAATGAGATAGGAGTCAGAGACTCAGAGGAGTAATTCAGTGGATTTCAACGTGTTTGTAAATTTTGTTTTGACCCTCAGATTTGGTTTATTTAGATCGAACGGCCAGAAGCCATCGGTGCCTTTTTGTCCCTCAAATTTAGTCCCGCAGGTGAGCGGGACTGCTAGTCAGTATAAAAAATGAGCAGTAGAGTAAACATGCACATGATCTTCTTCTATTCTATTATTCTTGGCAGAATTATTGAAGTCTTGACCCTTTTGTCCTCATTGTGATTTTATTTTTCTTTCCTTGCGTGATCCGATTGGTTGTTGTCAGTGATATGCCCACACTAGACAAAGAAGGCACCGGTTCTTCTCTGGAAGTTCAAGTCTGGGAGCAATGATGGGTGAATCTACTGTGGGTTTTCCAATAGATGCTGATAAGGTACACACTTGTGTCCTTAGATTTTGTTAAGATGATTGACCCATCTGCTTTAATATGCTTGTAATTATTGTCCTTTAAAGATTGATGCTTTCTGGGTTTTGATTGTTTCAGTATATGATTGCTAGATTTGGGTACTTTTGTTTGTTGGGACACTGTGTTATTGATTCAGAATATGCTTTGGGTTTTGGTTTTTGTGTGAAATGAACAGATGGGAGAGGTAGCTGGTACAGATTCATCAAATCCTTCTTTGGAAGTGTCGGTTTCATTTGGTAGGTTTGAGAATGATTCATTATCTTGGGAGAAATGGTCGGCATTTTCGCCAAATAAGTACTTGGAAGAAGTGGAGAAGTGTGCTACTCCTGGTTCAGTAGCTCAGAAAAGGGCATACTTTGAAGCTCATTACAAGAGGATAGCTGCTCGAAAAGCCGAGGAGCTTTTGGAACAAGAGAAGCAAATGCAAGATGGTGAGACCTTAAAGTCAGATGATCAAAACAATGGAGATCAGATCTGTTGTGGTACGGATTATGGAATTGATACTAGTCTACCTAGTGTTCAAGGAAATAGTTTAGAACCGAATTTAGAGAATGGGATCTGTACTCATGTGGAAGATGTCAAGGAGGATGATGAGGATGTTTTCACTATGGAGTGTCAAACATCATCTATTGAGGAAAGAAAGATAGAGGAGACTGATAGCGGAGTGGTTAGTCCCAAGACTCCACACTTGAACAGACCAGAGGAGCTGGTTTTGGTAAAGGAAGTGGAAGCTCTCACAGCTGACACTCAAGAAACAGTACAGGAAGTTCCAAAGACTTTGGATAATGATACAGGCAATGCTCCAGAAGTTAAAGACGAAAAGGCGAGATTCGATCTTCAGAAGAGACCTCAAAAGGTGAAGTACATTAATATTGAATTTGATTTAGATGATATTGGTTGCTTATATGTACATTTAAATCTGATGTTCTGTATCTTGTAATTTTCCATCGCATAGGTCACTCCTGTGAGCAAGGAGAGGAGAACTGTGGCTAAGAAGAAATCAGTTTCACCAATGACTAAAACCCCTCAGAATCCGACCCCTAGAGTGTCGAAGTTGCCACAGAAGTCCACCACCCTAGTGTCAAAGATGCCGCAGAATACTACCCCTAGAGTGTCAAAGATACTGCAGAATACCACCCCTAGAGTGTCAAAGCCAATGTCAGCTTCCCCTGGAGCAAAATCTGCACCACGATCTTCGGTTACAAAGGCCAATGGTTCACCTTTAACTAGGAGCACAAATTCGTCTAGCGGAAAAACTAAGAAAGTTCCTCCTAAATCTTTGCACATGTCATTCAGTTTGGATCCTAAAAAGTCTGATCCAGCTACAGAAACTGTGGTCACAGCTAGAAAATCTTTGATTATGGAGCAAATGGGAGACAAGGACATTGTCAAACGAGCATTTAAGACATTTCAAAACAGTGTCAACCAATTGAAATCGTCTAGTGAAGAGAAGCCTTCAACACCAAAGCAGGTATGTTTCTTTAATATCACTTCCCAGTTTTTCTGCTGGTCATATATAGTTCTTCTTAGATATCTTCTGCTGCTCATATTATTTCAGCAAAAGTTGGTACTGGCTTATCTAATATCAAAATTTTGTTTGATGCTATCAAATTACAGCCATCTACGAAGGTGAAAGAGCCAAAGGTTTCCACTTCTGTGTCTCTGCCTAAAGACAATGGAGGGTAATGCCTTTTACTTTCTGCTGATGTATGGAATTACCCGTTCAATATTGTTACATCTGTGCATACCATTGACATATCGATATTGTTGATTCATAGATTCACCATATGTTTAGATCTTGATTACTTTATATTGCATTATTTTTTCCTTTCATAAAATAGATAATATTAGTATTCAGCGATCAGTTGTTGTCATAGGTCACTCAAAACGAGTTATCAGGATAAAAGAAATGCTAAGGCTGCTCCATCATCTATTGGATTGAGAAGTGAAGAAAGAGCAGAGAAAAAGGAGGTACCTATTGATTCTTTTGACACCTTCAACATGTTCTAATCTATTAGCCGTATATTTAATAATGTCATTTACCAATATGTTTCAGATTACAAACAAATTAGCAAAACCCAATGCCAGAGATGCAGAGAGAACACACTCCCAACCAAAGTCAAAGGTATGATCCACAATTAAGTAACAGCAAAAAATAGTAATGGAGCAAATAGGAGCAATAGAGTTGAAAATGTCATTTCTCAGCACTGCATTCTTGACACAGGAGCAAACGGAGGCAGGGATAAAAAAGCTAAGACAAAGTCTTAAGTCCAAGGCTACGCCTACGACTGATTCTCATCGGGGACAAAAGTTATCGAAAAGTACTTCAGAAAAGGTATAAATTAACATCATAATCTGGTGGTTTATGAACTTACTGGTGTGGTTATTTACAGCGATTATGGTATATGCAGGAGGGTCCTGAGCGATAAACTTCGATGATCAAATTTCTTATGTAAAAGTTTATCATCATCTACTGATAATACGTCAACTTCAGAAGAAGATAGAAAAGAATGAAGACACACATGAAGGAATATCTATCTTAGGAATGGTCCATGCCTAGACACTACTGCTTAGCTGTTGGTCATAATGAGTCACAATCTGTATATCTGGATGAGTTAGCACAGACTGCTTATGTTATCAATCTTATCTAGAATGATGGGGCATGTTAATAATTTGCACAAGATGAGAAACAGCTCAGAGCTTCAGAGATTCAGTTACCTTTGATTCCCCCTATAGTTTTCAGAATTAAAAAAAAGTTATGTACCCGTTTTTGTATATTTGTACCTGTGAGGTTCTGTGAGACTATTTGTCCCAAATAGTTACAAAATCTATAGCTGTTGGCAGAAATCTGGACACTTGATATAAGTAAATTTCAGACCAAAGAATCATTTGGAGAAAATGTATCAAAAATCACTCGGCTAATCCCACATTCCTACTTTCTGTAATCTATGTACATTGAATAAAAACCAATTCAGACATCATTATCTGACCCACTAGAATTACTTCTAGAGCTTCCTGACATGAAATTTTTAGGCAAGACTGGAAACCTTACTGGGTTCCTTGATGGCGGTGAGTCTGGTGATGATGATGTTCCTAAACTCGCCGTCACCGCCTTCCTCCTCTGCACATTTCGAGAAATTTCCACACATGCTTGATCAACCATGCCTAGAAAATCTTTAACCACGACAAATAGTTGAAATGGATGTGATCCTTTTTCCTTTGAAGCTCCTCCTTGGTAATATTCTGTAGTGGCCTTCACAAATTCCATCACCCTATTCTTCTCTTTTGTCGTCTCCTTTAGCTCTTCTTCAGCTTCTTCAAGAAAATCATTCATCTCAAAAACAAATCTTCCACCACCATCCTTCTCACATTGGAGTATAAGTTCTCTAGTTTCCTCGGCACGTTTAGTGAGAGCTGAGCAAGTGATTGCAAAGCTGTCATAGTCTATAGTTGCTGCCTTCTTCACATTAGAGAACTCAGAACTGATGCCTCCAACCACTGGCAATCCCAACATCATATACTCCTTCTCTCTATCCTCTCTCGACTTTACATTCTGCTCAGAACTCATGCTGCCATTATTTCTCTGGCTGCCATTGCGGCTCAAACTACTATTCCTGTTCAAGACACCCTTCTTTCCCTCAGACCGCACCACTTCTTCCACTACAAAATGAAGAAGAGTAGTCCTCCCATCACTACTTCGAACATCAGACAGTTTTCGAAGAGAGCTGAGCTTGAAAGCTTGCGCATTCCCTCTCGATGTTCCAGCATTCATTCGATTTCCAGCCTTGAGAATCGCTTCTAGCAGCTTCATAAACAGCCCTCTAGTCCGAAGCTCGTTGCATCCCAATTCAATAGTCTTTAAAGACTCTTTGAGTTGCACAATCTCTTGCTCATAGTTGTGTCTGAAGTACATGGCATTGAGTCTAGTAAAGGCAGATGGAACAGCTTTCAAAATGTGGTAGAGGAAGCGTTCAGCATCAGCAAGCCTTTCAGGGTCTTCATTGTACTCGAGAATCTTGGCTATTTCCTCTTCAGTTGGGGCAATTCTAGAAAGCTTTTCGAGATTCTCAGCGCTTAGACCTCTGCCCTCAGTAAGCACATCAAGAATATCTTCAATAGAAATGTTCAAAGATCTTATAACAATTGCGAAGTTCTGAGACTTCCTCTCATCTAAGATACAAATTTGCGAGGATGAACCAGTGGCTCTTTCAGGAGTTTTTCGATTAGTAGCAACAGTTCCAAAGAGAGCTTCCATAAGGTCTCCATCAAATCTTCAGGCAGCACAAAGAAAATGTTAGTATTTAGCTTATTCAAATGTACTTCGTCTCATGTTCAAGAATGTAAGATTAAGATGTGATATACATACCTGAACGAACCACCATCAATTTTGTCCCAGACCATGGAATGTTCTTGATTAGTGTTCACCTTGTCCCAATGTAGCGGCTTCAGCTTCACCCCCTTTGGCTCAGGTTTTGCCAAGGCGTTTAAACTCCTAGACTTAGGCTTTGGTGGCGGTGCCGGCGGCAGCCCCGGGCCCTTCATTGGCAGAGGAGGAGGCGGCGGTAGCGGCACTGGAGGGGCTTTCATTGGAAGAGGAGGTGGTGTTGGTGGTGGAGAATGAGGTGGAGGTGGAGAACCCGAAGATTGAATCGTCAGCTCCACAACTGGCTCTCTATTCTCAACACCCTTAGGATTCATCATTCTACTACTTCCGATACGAATCTGCTCATGTCCTTCTGGAACTAAATCGATGTTAGACGTGGAAGACCTCCCTCGAAACAGAGGAAGCTCATTCTCTCTGCTAGTTCCTTCTCCATTTTCATACTCATCAATCTCTTCTTCATTATCACGATTTCGCAAAGCCTCCTTCTTGAAACTCTTCTTGTTCTTCGAGTTTTTGGCTTCGAGTTTTCTCCAGTACAGAACATCAAGACCATCCTCGTCCACAATAAACCCTCTGAGATTTCCATCGTACCTTTCAAACTCATTGACATTGACCGCAGCCGGTTGACCACGTTGGCTTCCAATATTGTCACTACCACCACCACCACCACCACCACCACCACCACCACCAATAACAGCGCCGCCGATCTTCTTCCTCCGCTTAGCAACAATGTACCTTTGAACAAAAAAGAACACCACCGCACACACCACTAGAGTGCTGGCTGCGGTTACCGCTGCCGCCTTTGCAATGTCACTCTTGTCATTAGACTTCTTCGTCGGCAGCGGCAGCGGTAAAGGCGGTTGCGGCTCCGGTGGAATATAAGGAGAGATCGGTGTCGGCAACGGCGCTGGGGTTGGAGATATTGGAAAGAAAGTTTCGATATTTTGTTGACCATAACAAGAATGAAAAATATTACCGCTGAAAATACAAAACAGAAGAAGAAGCGGAAGCCATGGCCGGATAGTGATGAGATGTAAAGTGCCGGCCATGGCGGGTGGT
This sequence comes from Argentina anserina, assembly GCF_933775445.1. Classification (NCBI taxonomy): domain Eukaryota; kingdom Viridiplantae; phylum Streptophyta; class Magnoliopsida; order Rosales; family Rosaceae; genus Argentina; species Argentina anserina. The sequence continues at coordinate 26,787,853 of NC_065875.1, read as the reverse complement.
CGTTTCTTCTGTTGTCAGAGATGAAGAGAGAGATGGGGTGAGAAACAGAAACTGTAGTTGGAATTTAGTGAATGGTTGGCATCAGTTGAAGGAGATCTCTATGAATTTGTCGTCTGGCTTTTGGGGTTTGGTTGCTGAAAGCTTCAACGATAGTGGTTAGTTGTTGTAATTTCTTGCTCACCCAAAATTTCTTCTTCCCGGGCTTTCATGCATTCAACCACTTTTAAGACCTTTCCATACAGGATCGAATAAGTTAATCACCCACTAATTTTCTGAGATTCTATTAAACAAATGAAATGGACGGAGCAATTTACATTTCAAACCAGAAATTATGGACCGCGTTTTATAGCTTCTTCTTCTTCTTCAATAGGGCTTCGAACATGGATGCTCAATCTTGTACGTAATGGTTATAATGGAAAAGTCAGAAAGAGGGACCTCATCAACTTATGCGGAGTTGTAATCATTTTTGCGGACGGAAGAATTGGCATTTCACTCGTTGAAACAGATGTGTACAAGGAGACACTAAATTTGTCAACGACTGCGTTTCATTATATAAACGCAAAGAAATTGGTTACAGGTTTGACGGGGACCCAATTGAAGGTGATGAGGGCCTTTCTCATCAGTCTCGGGTATAAGATTCTGATTTTGTTGAAAACCAGAGGAGAGTGGCTCACCAAATTGTTTGCTAAATGTTGCATAGACCAACTTTATTATGATTCATCTGAAGTTTCTGAAGAACCCACAAACTCATTAGTCATGGCTTTATACCCTACCAAAGTATTAAAAATGAAATGAATTGCACATCTAATGGTAGAATTGAACTGTTGAGGTCAAATAAATTAGCACGAAATCAACTCAATTTAGTTAATGTATAAGTGATCGTACATATTCATCATTTATAACAAGGATAGAACGTCGACAGTGTGAATTGAAAACGAATGAATAGATTGCATTCTCATAAGTCAATTTTTTTTTCATTTCGATTGAGCTAGAGTAACTTAAATGCTTCTTATTAGGTTCGAGGTCAAGTCTCTCGAATCTGGGCACATATGAAAATTCTCTTAATTATGCATGTAGCCACTTTGACAGCTTCATAAATCGAATTCGGGTCGAGAAATTCTTAATTCAGTCATCTTATGTTGTATTGTTTTTATTATGAATAATATCATACAATTCCTATATGGAAATCCCACCTTCCCCAATTGACAATATTATCGGTGACGTCAATTCGGCTTATCTAAGTCAAAAGCCCAAAAGACTAGCTTAGAGTTGGGTTTTTCTCTGACTTGGGGCTCATCGACATCAAGAACCGAGTGAAGGGAGAATATTGTTGCTTTTTTCTTTTAGCGAGTGCAAGTCCCTAGCTAATCAATTCTGTGTTACATTCCCTGTTTTGATCTGGACGGCTGGACCCAGAAACCCTAAAGAAGCTTTTAGATTCTCTCAACTTGGAGAGTTGGAGTCCATCTATTCATATTGACCCCCTGCCTTGCACTAATAAGAAGCCTTATTAGTGCCAAACAAAACTTATCCTAAACTCTGTCCACATCGATCTTAGTATATTTCTATTTTTCTCCATTACTATTGGGCCACACTAGCCCCTATCTTTTCATATATGGGCCTTTATTTTTTATTCCAGGTACAAGATATTCGCTCTAAGCCCAGTTCAGCAACCTAACCAGGCTCCATCTATTGTTGTACTACTACTAGATAGTTTGGCACTGTGTTTCCGAGTGAGCTAAAAGAGATTTTTTTTTTGAAAGTGAGATGGACCTGAGAAAAATTAAGGCACGTTTGTTATCCCGGATTAGCTGGGATTGGACTTTATAGTCTAAGAAGTTAGTCGGAAACCCTTGTTTGGGAAAACACAGGATTAGTTTGAATGAGATTAGCTAATCTGCACGTTGGAGATTTTTGGGACTGTGGAGAGGTGCCAAATTCGGGCGGACTACGCAATGCCTCGCCTCTTCTCATCAACGCCTCTACACCAGGGTCTCTCTCTCTCTCTATTAATCTAAAGCTGACTCTTCCGATTAGATGTCGATGCTGCGATGCCAGAAAGAGGAAGACGCCTCAAGATCTTAGGTCCCGTCTCCAAAAAAGCAAGGAGGAGGAAGAAGAGCTCGACGCAATCTGACGCCGGTCGCCGCGTTCGACTTCTGATCCCGAGACCTTCCTCCTATAACCTGGGGGAACTCGCTAACGATCACCGAGACCTTGCGCCGCGGTTCGATCTGCATTTTTGTCAGCTCCTCTCATCAACACCTGGATCACTCGATCTGCTCACCAGGCTCTCTCTCTCTCTCTATATATATATATATATATCATCTGGACCATCATCTCTAGATTGATTCATTTATGTTTCATGGCAGAGCCCCGAGCTCTGGTGAACCTTCATCATGTGCATCGTCGTCCGATCCAGTTGCTCACTACCATCACTGACTCGTCTCCGGTTAGTTCTTAATCCCTACCTTTGATTGGAAATGTTTGATCTTGTTATGATTTGGTTTCTGATTGGAAATGTTTGATTTGGTTTCTTCTTGTTTCTTAATGTGCATACTTCATGTCAACCATGATCAGTAAATTCTTTTGATTTAAGATTACTTATGTTTCATACTAAGCTTGAGTGATGACGCAGTTATTCTTTAGGAGAATGGGTGAATGAAACATTGATTTTGCTTTCATAATTGAGTCACTGTTCTATTTTGTTGCTCAAGTTCGTGATTGAGATATGTGGGTTTCAGTATGACACTTTCTTGTATCCTATATTGTTTCTCGGTTATACTTCTGTTTTGTTGTAGGAATATGTTGTAAACCCATTAGACTTCCAAGATTTGTCAGAACTGATGTATGAACATTATAACTCCTAAGCCTGTATGGATTCGAAAGGCATGCTAATCAATGTCCCATCGATGCAGCTCTTCAACTCCATGGAAGACTTCAGCTCCATGTAAAATGCTAATTGAGAATTCAATTTCTAGTGGTGCACTTGTATGTGTAAATTATTACTCTATGTTTATTTTGGTGGCTTACGTGTATATAAACTTGTAGTTTACTTACGTATGACGTATAATCATCAATGTCATTTTAATTGACATAATGTTGGCTTGCTTACTTGTGGATATCACATATTAGGAAATGTGAAAATTGTGAGAAAGTTGTTACATTATAAGCCAATTGTTACAGGAAATATACAAATCAAGAAGTAAGATTGCTTATATGAACATGTTTTATTAATGAAATATTATGTTATTATTGAATAAGACTTTTTATAAGCCAAAAAATATTTCAATAACAAAACTTATTTAGCCTGATGATTCGTCAAACGTGAGACTGAACTATTCTTCTAGTTTTGTTCATTAGTCCGAGACTGTACCAAACATGGGTCAATAATTAATGTACCATAATCTGAGTAAGCACAGTCTGAGAGTAAACAGAGACTAAGTCCGAAATTAAACAGTCCGGTATAACAAACGTGTCCTTAGTTCTTAGATCCAAACCTCAAATTTATTAACTAAAAGAATGCATAGGGGGACAAAGAACCAAAACCATGAGATACATCAACCAAATCACTAAGATCTTCGAATAGGACATCCTAAATAATAGCATGAGTCTCTCCATTACCATACTCATCCAAATCATTACACCTAGCAAAGTGCGCGCAAAACAATTAGCCACACCATTTGCTTCCTTGAAAATATGTCGAAGTTGGAAACAATGAAACTCATTGATATACCTTTTGCAATCATCTAGAATCCGCCCAATATCAAACAAATCATATTCTTTCATATGCAATGCATTAACCAATTGAATACAATCACTTTCTACTTCAACATTCTGCCACCCATGTTCAATACCGAGCAGCAAACCAGCCCTCAATGCCTCAGCCTCCATATGGAGGGCAGACAATGCATACGGAAAGGGCCGATCAAAATGTGCAACACACTCTCCTTCCCAGTTACGGACCACCACCCCCAAAAGAGGTTTAACAATACACGAATGAATCTTTGTTTTGTAAAGAAAATGTATTTGAGTAAATGTTATAAAGTTTCTTTATGTGTATCGCGGTGGCTCAATCGGTAAAGGAAGAATGTAACTATCTCTTGGTTTAGGTGGACGATTATTAGTTGCTAATTCAAGATTTCAAGTAGAATCATTGGCGCATCAACAATTCACTCGAGCAAAGATCTTAATTTGGTGGGATTGATTATCATTCGATATGTGTTACGATACAATTTGAAGGTAATCCCAGATTTGGAGAATAAGTAAAGGGTAATTGATCCATTGATTGCTTTTGATTGTTCCTTACTTTGGTAGCACCGTGATCAATTGCAATCGGTTGATGCCTTTCTTGACACCAAAAGCCAAGGGATACGAGTCACGAATCTAGAGCTGGATTGGTTGGTATACCAGTCTTAATTTTCTAATACCATATACCAACTAATATATATTTGGTATGAAAAATCCACAATTTATACCAACCAATAACGTTGGCATACCAATTAAGTGGTACGGTTGGTACGGTTGGTAATGGGCTTGTACCAACATATTTAAGGCCCAACCCAAATAAATAATAATAAATAAGTGAAATAACAATAGAATTCCCAAGTCTTATATAACTTCAACCAAATTACCAAATACAAAGTCATAAATAGAAAGTCAACGTCCAAATAGTCAAACTGTTAAAGTACTTATGAATTCTCAAAACAATTGAAAAAATAAATGATAGGTTTAAATGCGATATATGTTGACATGTTGTAAGCAGTGATGGTGCTACTGATAGGTCTAAGTATTTGTACTTGAGAATTCGATTAAATCGATTCATTCATAATTAAATAAAGAAATTGAAGACGAGAAAAATAATGTACTTAAGAAAGAAACTCAGAGAGATTAGATTATGGTTAATAAATATATATGGTTTGGATTTATTTTTCAATAAATCTGCAATTGAAATTTAAAGATATATAAGTTGGTAGGTACGATATACCATGATATGTGGAAAATCTATACCACTTACCTACCGTATTTTTAATACTGATACGGTATAATGTATCATATACCATGTACCAAATATTTAATATATCAACATATTTAATACGGTTAGTATACAAATTAGTTGGAATGATTTTCTATACCATTGCCACCCCCTTACGCAAATCGCAACCACTATCCACATCTTTTTCTTGATTCACAAATCTAAAGATTTGTAGCAACAACACTTATCTGCACGTTTCCCACTTGTGGGGTACATCCTTAGTTTTCATAAAAGAAGCCAAAAAAAAAAACAATTGCAAAAATGCACGACTAATTAGTAACACGTCCGAGATTTTTAAATACGAAATACTAGTGTTTGTTATTATTAATACTCATAAAACTCTCGTAGTGTTCTCACATAAAATTTCAGTACTCCGAAATACCATAAAATTTATCAGATTAGTTTCGATATATTTTCGGGTACGAATGAGATACACAACAAATGCCCAATTATGAGGTGTGAGGGTGTTTATACACTAGTAGGGCATGCATATGATAGGCATACTACTGTTTAAGGGACAACGAAGAGAGAAGAGTGGAGTTGAGAGGGGCTAGGACCCATGGGCAGCCCCGGACCCCCCCCCCCCCCCCCCCAAAGGGAACGACCACTTCAAACATGTCCAATTCACAATCCCCATTCCAATATTCTTTTTACCAGACAAGATCTTGCAAACATATCTCATCCAACTCAACCAAATCTGCATCCAAATCTCCATAACAACCTGTACATGCTTAGGTTCATTCATCCACCTCTATTTTTGTCCCCCTTCTATACTATTTTTTTTAATTTCCTATTTCCCATAAATCAATTTTAAGATTCTAATAATGTATTAGTTGGCCTAAATAACTTATGTTCAAACCTAATCTTAAAATCCCCACTGGTATTGGGTACCAAACTTTTTGACCCACACATGGAAAAGAAGGCCATAAATCCACTACCCTTTTGTCCTTCCACATAAAATAACCAACAAGATTTGTAAGTTTCCAAAAGTCTATTTACAAAAGCGAAAATTCAAGTCAAGTGCTCCTTGTTTCCAAAAAAGAAGTCAAGTGCTCCTATCTTGAATAGGAAGATCACTGAGGAAACTAAATTAGCACTATTAATTAACGATTATGAATGTAATTAGTAATCAGTAGTATTAATGAGTGTAACTCACAGTCACATATCAACAAAGTGAACAAAGAAACAAAATCAAGGCAAACGGAAAAAAAAACGCAGAAAAAAGAGGTGGTAAATTCAACAAAACCGTTAAAACGGGTAGTTGCGGTTTTCGACCCGAAAAAAAGTGAGTTGCCATGGTATGGGTCGGGCCGGGTCTGGTGATTTCTAATCAGTGTTGGTCATTTTCAGCCGTGTGATTGGGGAATCAAGCGACGTGGGCGACGATGGAGCTGAGAAAGACGACGCGGATGAAAGTGGCGGTGACGGTGACGATAGCTCTGACGTTGGAGATGACGGTAAAATGGACGGTGGAGACGGTGGCTGATCGGAAGGTTCTCTTAGCTTTCTCTTGTTGATACCACTCTCTTCTACTCCTCCGGTAACCACGTCTTTCGTCATGTAATCTTTAAGCCTTTTCACGTCCGATAACTTCACCGGCTTCACTATAAAATCTTCAGCTCCTTCTTCCAAACACCTAAACAAAAATCCAAGTTGAATTCCATATTCAGATAAAATTAACCTAATCACCTCAGGAAAGTTACTTAATCTTCTTCTTCTTTGAAATGAACTAAGAACACAATATATTTACCTATCTATGCGCGCCAAAACGTTCTCCGATGACATAATCACAACCGGAATCTGTTTAAAAGTCGAGGACTCCTTGATTTTCTTGAGCAAGTCGTATCCGGTCATACCAGGCATACAGTAATCGGTGATAATTAGATCCACCTTCAAGCCCTGAAAATCACGTACACACAGTTGAATAGGTCAAAATCATGCTCAAAAATTTCAGAATTAATTAATTAGAATGGTTAGACTTAGTGAGCTAAATTTACATCAAAACCAACCGAGGTGCTCTTCTCCTCGTCCAAACCTAGGAATTGCAAAGCTCTCATACCACTGTCCACAGCGGTCACTGCAATTTCGAAACAAATTGAGATTCAGAAACTTAAAACTTTTTCATAAGCCAAATGTAAAGTAAAAGCAACGTTTTACAGCAATGTAAAATGTGTTTTCACCGGACTTACCTTTGCAAGAAGAAATTCTGAGCAAGCGCTCAATGACCTTGCGATCGACGAGGCTGTCATCGACGGCGAGTACGTGAGCTTTTTCGGATTTGCAGAGATCCAAGCCTTCCAGCTTCTCCGACCTCCTCCGCCACGAAACGACTCCGTTCCTGGCCATATCGGAATAAAATCAGACAAGCGAGGTTGCTGCTTTGTTTCCCTCCTTTAAAGGTCTTGAAGATGAAGGTGAAAGAAGAAGAAGAGGCGAAAGCAACAAGAGAAGCTTGCTGAGCTTCAAAGGGCAACGTTATATACGGTGAGTGATGGAAATGAGGGAATAAGAAATGTAAATAATAAGGTAATGTCTATCTGTCTTCGTCACATTGTGTGTTTGTTTTCCCTCTCTAATATATTAGGTCTCTTTCGCAAAATCAAATCTTTCTCTCTCTAACAAATCTCCATATCTACTTTATTTAATTTCAAGCCTTTAAACGCTGAGATTCTGAAATCCACTTTGTTGCGATCTTCCAGATCAAACAAAGAAAATAAACCCACCCGATATCTCGCGAGTGATCGATATCAGCTGCTAGGGTAATGTTGGCCGAGATTTTGGTCAATGTTGGGGTTTGTGCTAGTCTGAGTGACTGGTCGGAGGTGTTGACCGGCAGTCAACGGCGTCAAATTTGTTATAATTACGCGGGAATTAGGCAGAGGGGGACGACGGAGTTAGGGCACGGGTTCCTAACCGGAGGCAAAAGCCGGTGGCATTTACTGGGCTTTGTTGGTTTGTAATGGAAAGAGTTGGCATCATCTACTGTTATGGGGTATCTCGATCTCTTTTGTTTAAGAATCCTATGATCGAGGGGCAGGGCGCCATGGCCGGCCTTGCCTTCCCCACCGTCTCTCCCATGCACGTGGTGCCTCGTGCTCTGTAAATTTCTTCTTCTTTTACTACTTCTTTCCGGTGAGCTTCCCCCCTTTGTTTTATTTTAGGCAAATTTTTCTTTGATTGTCTCGAATATTATCCACGATTTGGGTAGGAAGGTTTCCTTTTCCGTCGGATTATATTGTGATCGACTGTAAAATTGTTTAATCCCTAGATGGGACATGTCTAGACTTTAGATTTGAGCACCAGAGCCACATGTAATTGTACCGTACTATATTTTTTTTTGTTTTGATTGAGCAAATTACCTTATTTTTTAATAATAAATATAAAAATTATTCTACGCACTGAGGTGCATGTGAAGCGTTTACAGACATTCGTTTAATTATCAACCATGCACATAACATACGTATTTGAGAGGCGTATGAAAAAAGTTGTCGCAATAAGAGAAATCGCAAAAACAAGGTTAATGAAAACGGCGTTCACAAAACTCAATTATTGAGCAGTCGGGCTACGTTAACGGAGATGACAAAACTGTATTGTTACGTGATTTACACTCTATTATAGGATTCAGATCACTGGGTTCTAATTACAAATATCAAGCTCAAGATACAATAGAAAAATTAAACAGCAAGACAGTGGGGGTTACGGTGTGGATGATGAAGGAAACAGATCAATGGGCAAAGGACATGGGAATATATGGACCATGGTGTCAAAAAATAAAGAAATGACGAGCGGCAATTAGAGTGTCAAGACAACGAGACAAGAAAGAGAGTTGAGGAGATTTGGAGTCCCCAAAATAACCTGGGTTTGGGACCCGGGATTTTGGCCTTTTTGATTGCTTGGACTTTTGCTACCAAAATCCAAAAATTCAGACACAGAGGATCAAATCGGGGATATCGTCGTTTGTATTGTCTTCCCGAGAGTGATATCCCATTCCCATATATCCCTCGTAGTCAGTCAAGTCTCTTCAGAATAATAAGAACCACGTATCGCGGATTGGAATGGATTTCACAGCCAAGGTAATGGGAATTGGAATGCGCGGATTACTGGTGACGTGATTCTTTAACAGAGGATTTGATTGTTGCCATGTTTGATTCTCATCTAACGTGCGATGTGATGCAAGATTTTTGCATATAATGTCCAAGCTAGAGTCAAGTGTGCTGCAATGCTTCCTTAGTATGCCCAAACTATAATATGTTACAAAAAGAACGTGATAGATGACTGCGACGTAATCAGTACCTTTGATTTCTTATTGTGGCTTGGAGCATTATACAATAACGAGAGACTCAGCATTCATTTATAACATCATTCACTTAGCTCTACATGGTAAAAATGAAGGGTGAACAAAGAGTGTGTTAATAACATCATTCACAATGAAATAACGGTGATGATCGGTAAGCTTCCCAACACATAATATCAAAGTTCATTTATATATTTAATCACATATAAAAAGACTATACGATTGTGACGAGTGAACGTTAGTCAAATTCACTCGCATATTCTATAAAGCTAAAACTTCGATCAACTTATTCTTGATTCGGCTTCCATTAGTAAGTTGTATACACAAGTGATTGAATCTCCGGTTACCACAACTGAATTCTCAGCTCTCGACTTGTTTAGCCTCAAAAGAGATGTTGTTTTCAAGTGCTGGTCGAGTTAGAGCATTTCTCGTATACATTTTGATGAACTTTGACTGAAAACATGCTCACTTGGAAGAGATACATGCACTTACACCCACCTCATGACCTGATTTATTAAGGTTTGAAGTACTTCAGATACTTAAACTAAGCAATTAGTCATACTCATGAATACACATAAAAAGGTCTGAACTCTGAAGTATACGCATCGAATTGAAGAGGGGGTATTAAGTATTGGTTGACTTTGTAATCATGAAAAGCATACACCTAAAACAAACTCTTTTATTTTTTGGCAAATGAGATCCGATTAAAATACGGGGGGGGGGGGGGGATGGGATTTCACCTCGGTCAAATAGAATCTCAATTCCGGGCATCAATTAGGGTCCACTAATTCATATTGCTCCGACACCTTTACATGATTATCAAAAGACCATCGATAATGTGGGGTTTCCTCCGATACTCTTACCAGATACCACTGATCGATTCATTTTCACTTGAATTCTGAATGCATCATAATCCTTCGTTTGTTTATGGTAAAGTGCAATTTATAGAATCATTCGTATAGTCGTTTTTTGATGATAAAGCGTAATTCATACAGTCATTCTATCATTCTATATGAGTTTTCTGTTTATGGTAAATGACTCATTTTACTATATAAGGAGAGATAGTCATTCGACACCTACCATTGATTTCAATAATGGTCACTACGGGACATCAACAATCATGAGATTTTTTTTCAATGATAAAAGAAAGTTACATTTACATTTAGAGTATGTGGCTATGTTTGATGAATGTTATTGAAAGCAGAGTGATGTAAGAGCTTGTTCATGATCAGAGATAAAACTGTATATATATATATATATATATATATAGATATGTAAAAATACGAAAGACATCATAAAACTACTACTTTGTATCCATGCGTGTGATATGACAGTTAAGAACTATGTTCTTTACATTAGGACTTTGAAGGTTAAAATTAGAAAGCGTATCGCGCGTGAATGATCCTTCTCTTTCTTGGAAGATATGGCATCTTACTTTTTTGTAATAGTGTGTGATTTGGGGCATCTTTTTTCTTGTTGTTTATTGTACTAGCAATAAAATTCATTTGGACTATTTGACTCTCTTTATCAAACAGGTAATGAGAACCTCTTGCATCTTTTCAAACGTACAAGGAGAACCTTAGGTTGGAAGATATGAGTGGGAGAAATTTCAAGTCATGGGGATATTTATATGGGAATATATTTATATATATACACTCTTATCAAGATTAGGAGATTAGGACAAGGAATCCATTCACTCAAATGGTGTTTAAGGAATAAGGTGATGCAGTGATGAACTGTTGAGCTTTATAATATTAATATAAACAGCCAACACCATCTTGAAGATTAGTACTTTGTAGTTAAATTACAAATCGATCAACTTAATATAGATTACATATTTATGTATTATTGACTATAAATTAAGACGCGAAACTCACCACCGTTCCTATTCATGCAAAACTTGGCGTAGTTCGTAGCGTTACTAAAGTAATACATGGAAGTAAAATTCCTTGCAATGTGGAAAATTGTTTTTACTAAGAATTTGTTGTCAATAACAAAGTTTCATGCATCCAAATTATCTCCTTTTGGAAAGGAGTAAAACTTTGATGATGAAAAAAATTGAAAGGGGGGAATGGAAGTTGAATGGGCTTCAACCTCATACACATGCGGGCCTAGACTCTGGTTAGGCCCATAACTGTTCATCTGTATAAATGCGTCCGAGTTCAAAACTGAAGAGAGCGAGAGGAAAGAAAGCAAACTGAGAACGATGGAGTGTGCCGGGAAGGGACTAGGCACCCGGTGCGGTGGGCCACCAGCACGGCGCTGTGGCCGTTGTGAGGCCGTTTCTTTTTGCTCTGTATCTGATCAGGTGCAGCTTCTATTTCCTATTGCTACTTATTGATCTGTTTCAATTAGTAAACGAATTGTAATGCTGCAAATTGTCGTGGTAATTTCAGCAAAGGTTGTATCTTTTAGTGATTTGAAAAATTGGGTTAGTCTTAATTTGATTGGATATGGTGTCTGTAATAGTGAGAGGGAGAAAATTGTTCATTTTTAATGTGATAGTTTGATATCAGTGAAGAGAAGGAAATTTCTGACATTGGGTTTATGAGGGTTTTAATGTAAGTACATATTTCATCTTACTACAGTTGGTATGTGTATGTTTCTCTTGCGGCACAAGTCTAAGCTATGATGCACCAGTACGGGTACGGGATACGGATACGGGTACAGCATGATACGCGGATACGTTTTTTTCTAGTATGTAGCGTTTTGGATACGTTTTGTAAAATAATATTTAATATATATATATATATAGAGAGAATTTCTAAAATTTGATAAAAAATAAGCAATTAAAAATTTATAACACCTAAATCCCATCAATTCTACAGTAAACATAACTACATAAGTCCATGAATTAACTACTTAATAAGTTCAAGCAAAATAAAAAATAAGAAGTACTAAACATGATATATAGAATGTGATGTCTTCCTCTCTTCAATCATCTTCATCCTCATTGTCAAATATTACACCCTCCAAGTCCAGAGAGAGAGAGAGAGAGAGAGTATGAGGGTGAAGGAAGTAGAAAGAATAGGTTTTATCAACTTTTAAATGAGATTTTAACCTTGAACGTATCCAAATTGTATCCGGACCGTATCCGATGAGTTGACTGTGCACTACATAGTTAGGATACGTTTTTTCATCCATAGATACGTATATATGGCGTATCCAGACCGTACCCATATCCGGTACGGGTACGATACGGACATACCTATATTTTGCCGTATCCATGCTTTATAGAGTCTAAGGCTTCCTAATCTTACTCAGGTTTTCAGTGTTTTCCCAATATTGCATACAAGGAGACGTATTGATTAATTAGTTGGGATGTTTTTTGTCTTGAACGAAGTTAGTTTCTGACTTGCTGATTTCATCGTAGATTTTGCATTGGCATGAGCATAAAGAAGAGTGTGAAAGGTTAGAAGAACAAATGGAGCAGATAGATGTCCTAAACGAGTTTCCTTTCACTTTTTCTGAAGAAGCTACAGTTCAGGTAATCGCTAATTGTCTCAGTAATAAAGGACATTGAAAGGTGGTGTTCTTTTAGCCTCTTTCTACTTGTTACCAAAGGTGATGTTTCATTTGGGGATGATCAAGTTAGGTTTGTGAAAAGCAGGAGACAAGGTGTTCATTCTTGAGAAAAAGAGGCCTCCATCAAACCGGATTGTGGTTGTACGAGTGTTGTTGTGGAGAATCGGTTATGTCCTTCAATTGTTCGAGGTTTCCTTTTCATTTTAGTGGGATTTTCACGTTGGTTCTAATTCTGGTCATATATGCCTTTCCAAATATCAGGTTAATTAATGCTTGGGATCTCTCAAACACCTTCTGCCCATGTAATGGTATTATCTTGTGCATTTGTCTCGTTGTGATGGATTAAAAGTTGATACTGGAAACATATATGCAGAACCTGTATCCATGATTTCAAAGCAGCTAACCAGTGGGAAGGAGTACTATGACTGGAGATCTATCCCACTGCATTCACCTGTTGCTTTACTTCTTCACTGGGTATATATCTGCCTCAAACTGTAAATTGGTAGAAAATCAGAAATTAAGCTTTAGATGGCCGATATTGGCGATATACAATATTACAGAATGCTGCTAAGCAAAGAAATTTAAATCACTTGCAGAATGGGATGCAAATCCATGTCTATAATTCAAATTCTGTATGATTCTTTTGACATGCCGATATAAATATATGTATCACAAATTCAAATGTCTGCCCCTTTACTGCAGCCCCTTACAATTTATTATGCCACTCAAGTAGCTGGTTCAGGAAGCTGGACTTCTGGAATCAATGGCACATTGCACGTACACTATCTTGGTACGTACTGTGATGCCTAAAACAGTACAGCCATGTTATCTGGTTTGATATTAATTGTCGATTATCATAGTCATATTCCCTTGAAATTCAGTGTTATATGATCTGAACTCTGCAGGACCTGAGAAGGAGCTTCTTCAGCTTTCTGTCTTTTAAGAGCTGTATGCACTTTCCCTAATATGGATGTGCGCATAGAGCTTATTGGACCATCAATTCCAGAAGATAGGTAGGTTGTACACTCTGAATGGATTTTCAAGCGACTCCTTCATTTCTTTTGGACTGATATTTACCTAAGCATGTTAATTCCTCGTGTTCTTCTGAGCATATAATAGGGATGGTGAAATAATCAAGCTATGGAATTATGGCCATGGCCTCGAAATATATTGTGTTTGTAAATCTTTAACTGAGAGTGGTGTTCATACTAATAAAACTTCAGCTGTTACTTTGCAACTTTGGAGGGGACTTTATCATGAACGTTACGGAGATATAGATAAGGTTGGGTACTTTCTTTCTCTTCTTACAACACGACAACACGTTAATGCAAAAGGATCATATAGTTTCTCGATTAAGTTGTGTATCTATCAGCTGCTATAAGGTGCATTTAAATTATTTATTTTTCTTATAATTAGTCTTATGTGGGCAGGATGTATTACCTCATATAGTAATTGCTCCAAATGCCGGTATTGCTGCGTATTCAAGCTGGTTACCAACGATTGTATGTTCTTTATATCAAATCTCTCTGTTTCTCTCTTATTTTTTGTGTGGGTGAAATTTCGATAAATATGTTAGTCAATTTTGTTATAATATATTGTTTTCCCTTCTTAGTTCCCTGGTTGCTTGAATGAATTGTTTCAGGAGCTACATAATGGGTCTTACTCCTTAAATACATATTTTGACGGTATAAGATAATTTTACTGATTAGAAAAAAAAAATGCACCTACATAATTAGTCTTACTCCTTAAATACAATAAAAGTATAAACTAACTAAATTTGACTCTATGGTTCGATAAATTTTCAAGATCCTCAATCACTAACGCATTATCAATAGAATTGGCGTACTAATTCTCAATATAAAGAACCATGCAATCATCAAAACAATTTATCTTCCATCTTACTTATGAGTATATTCTTAATGATATTCATGTCTGAAAATGCAATTTCAAGGGTTGCCTTAGACATTGGAATAGTCAAAACTAGACAAAATTAATCTGTAAATTATGCGATAAAATTTGGACTTTCTTGTTTGAATCAAGATGTGGCATAACTCAGCAATGGATTCTAACTTCTTGATTGCCAATTCTTTTGGGAGCTAAGAATTAAGTAGACAATCAAGACAAAGAGAATGGAGAAGTGGAGAACCTCGAAGGAGACAAGGAGCTCGAACTTAGTCGCATACCCCTTTTCTTTATGTTTTTTTTGTTGGCAAAAGAATTGCTAATATTAAATATTTTGACCAGTTTTGGGCTATTTTGACTTTTGGTGGGCTCGAGTTGTATTTGAAGGTGGACTTTTTTTTTTGCTCCAAGAATTTATGAGGGATTTGAGTCCCCCCAAGCTCTATACTGGATCCGCACCTGTGCGCGGGGTGGAATTACATTTAGGTAAGGAGTGCACCCTTGACAAGTTGCAGACCGTCCATGACGCCCTTCGCAATGTGGATATAGAACACTACAAGGAATATGAAACGGACGAGGAGTTGCAGGTGTTTGATGACTATGAAGAGGAGAATTTTGTGTACTTCAATGGTAGAGTTGAAAGGGGCGAGGATATGCAACACTTTGATGATGAATATGAAAATGGACGAGGTTGAATAATGCTCTTCCTTTTCTCTTGTTGATTTCTAGTTGTTTGTTTTTATAACTGAGTAATTGTTAATTTGCTTATTTTCTTGGTTGGGGGTTCATAAACTGGTGTGGTGTTATAGATTAGGTCTGTTAGAAATATTAGAGTCTTGATCGATTTTTGGAGAGTCTGTTCATGAATGATGAATCAATCGTCAGTTCTGGTGATTTTCCAATTAGAACCGAGTTGTCGAAGTAATCAAATGTCCTCAAATGCCAAGTATTATTTGTACGCATGCAATGCATTAGATAATCTCTCTTACTGTTGTCCTTGGCGTGTTACTGAAATTTACACCAACATGAATCCCTTTACGTGAAGCCAACGACGTCGTTTATGGAAATTTAAACGTGGAGCGTAGTCAGCATTTGAACGTAACCAAAGTTAGTCAATCAAACAAAAGCCAACTAAAAATTCCAACATCGGAAATTCCAACGACATGAATCTAGATGATCATCATCACATTCATCGCCCCCTTTAGTTTTTAGCCCCAATTCGATTTTCGCCCAAATCCTAGGGTTAGGGTTTTCTCAGGCAACTTCCAAATTCCCAATCACTAGTTGCCCAGAAAGCCCAATTCAATGTCTCGCACGCCATGGATGCTATTGCTTTTTCTTCTGCTCTCCTCTCTAGGGTTTGGGACAGCTCTCAAGGTGCCCATTAGAATCAAGGACGTGCTTCCGGTGCTGCCACGTCAGATATCTTGGCCGGTGCTCAACAATTTCCACAGTGCCGTGGACTTGTTGCCGTCGTTCATCGGGTCCGTGACGCCCAATAACAACTCGATTCAATGGGAAGGTGCTTGCTTTTCCGGCAACGAGGCCCGGCTTGAGTTCATCGAAGGCGATCGGGATTTGGGTGGCGGCGTTCTTTATCTCAAGGTTCGAAAGTTTTAGCCTTTTGATCTGTTAATTCAGAAAGTTCTTTGCTTTTTTACTGTTTATGGATTCAGATTGTGTTAATTGAATTCGAAGTGTAACTAATTAATTTAAAGCAAGTGGAATTAATTGAGTTGAAGTTCTTGGCTTTAATTACTCTAGGATTATGTTTGGAAGTGAAATTAATTAAAAGCAAGTGAGGTGGATTTAGTTTTGGTAAGTCTTTATATGGTAATTAGATGTGTTCTGTTAAGTATGGAACTAGTATTGACTTTTGGATTTTTGTTGTTGTGCTGTGTATGGTTTTGAGAGTGTTTTCATGAGTTTGTGTTGTTCTACAGACTTCTGATGCACACAGCTGGGCGTGTATGGATCTTTATGTTTTCGCGACGCCGTATCGGATTACATGGGATTACTACTTCTCTGCTCGGGAGCACACTTTGAAGTTTGACTCCTGGGAAGAGCCTGCAGAGTTGGAATATGTAAGTTGAGTTAGTTAGCAATATGTTTGAATAGTAGGGTATGGAAAGTTGTATGGTTGGAGTTGATGTGTGAGTGTGTAATGTGCAGGTAAAGCAGCATGGGGTGTCTGTGTTTCTCATGCCGTCGGGGATGTTGGGGACGATGCTTTCCTTGATTGATGTGTTGCCTCTGTTTTCTAACACTGTTTGGGGTCAAAATGCAAACTTGGCTTTCTTGGAAAAGCACATGGGAGCAACCTTTGAAAAACGTTCTCAGCCTTGGCGTGCAACTATAAATCCTGACGATGTTCATTCTGGTGATTTTCTTGCACTTTCAAAGATCAGGGGTCGATGGGGTGGATTTGAGACATTGGAAAAATGGGTCACGGGAGCATTTGCTGGTCACACAGCAGTGTGCTTGAAGGATGAGAAGGGAAAACTATGGGTTGGTGAATCAGGAAACGAGAACGAAAAGGTATTAAATTAAGGACTCTTTTTTTAAGAATAAAATTAAGGACATTCTGCAGCTATAAAAGTTGAAATGTTACGAAGCAAATAAGAAGGGTAAAATTATGAAGAATATTGTATTATGACTTGTAACTTATAAGATATTCCGTATGCTATAGCAATAGCACTAAATCAGTATGGTAGTGTGGCATCACTGGCATGTGACCAGTTTAAGGAGTTACTGTAGCTGATAAAGGTTAAACATTATAGAATAGCATGTCCAAATGCTGTTCTGTGTTATTTAGAGCTAATCTTTTAGAAGCTGTGCCTTGTGCTTAATGCGCCTATATATTTATCGTCTTTTATGCTCTTTTTCAATTATTAAGAGTACCCTAGTTCCGTGCAATTTCAGCTTTGTGAAACAGTTGCACCTTGTTATGTGCTTTAAATGCAGTAAAACACTAACATTGTTTGGTGTCTAGTTGGTATAGAATCTTGACGTTCCTGCATTACTATTGCAGGGTGAAGAAGTTATAGCAGTGGTTCCATGGGAAGAGTGGTGGGAGTTTCAACTCAAGGATGGTTCAAATCCACAGATAGCCTTACTTCCCTTGCATCCAGAATTGCGTGCAAAATTTAACTCCACTGCAGCATGGGAATATGCTCGGAGCATGTCAGGGAAGCCATATGGTTATCACAACATGATATTTAGCTGGATTGACACCATGGCTGAAAACTATCCCCCACCTCTTGATACTCATTTGGTATGAGTTCACTGGTACAATCATGTCTAAAAGTGTATCTTACAATATTGTCTTCTAGAATTTGTGCCCATGAATTGATGGGAGTATTGATAATATTACTTGTTAAATGAACAAAGCAGCAGCAGCACAGCAATTGATAAGGGTTTAATTGGTTTTGGATGATTGTGCTTTCTGTCCTAACTAGCAGCTCCTGCTTTCAGGTTGTTTCTGTCATGTCTATGTGGACCAGGGTGCAGCCTGTCTATGCTGCTAATATGTGGAATGAGGCTCTAAACAAGCGGCTAGGTACTGAGGTAAGTTTTCTTCTCTTGTGGGCTCAGTATTTTTCAAAAATAAATTTGGCATAATTCCAGTGCCCCTAAATTTTCTAGTCGAATTCAAGTGTACTTCTTCACATCAAACTTATATTTGAATTCTAACCTGTGTATTCTTTTAGGGATTGGACTTGTATGAAATTCTGGCTGAGGTTGAAAATCGGCAGATATCTGTTGATCACTTGCTTACTATTCCAGAACAAGATGAGTGGGTATACAGTGATGGCAAATCTACAACCTGTGTTGCTTTTATTCTTGCAATGTATAAAGAAGCCGGGATTTTCGGTCCTGTTTCGAACTCTATTCAAGTTACTGAATTCACTGTAAGTGATCTAGCACTATCGTAGTATCCTTTCAACTTTTATAAACCGTTCTCTTGACTCCAGTTGACTTGACTGATCAATCTCTCTGCCACAGATTCGTGATGCGTACATGCTGAAGATTTTCGAGAATAATCAGACCCGTTTGCCAAATTGGTGTAACGTAGGGGATGAAAAGCTCCCATTCTGCCAGATCCTTGGTGAATATCGGATGGAACTGCCTGAGTATAACACCATTGAACCATATGCAAACATGAATGAGCACTGCCCCTCCCTACCTCCTACTTATAGTAGACCTAGTCGATGCTAAGGAATTGTAAGTGTATATTGAAAGAATACAGCGCACTGGGCTTTTTTTCTTTGGATCTTTGTAGCAGAATAAATTTATGTACATAGTTGTGGATCAAGTCTAACGTTACTCCCATAGTACAATTGTGGTTATTAGTGAAATTCTCATTGCATTTTACAAACTCAAGGTTCTATGTAACTGTTCCTAGATTTTGTAGAATGACATAGATGATGGGTACATCAGATAGTGTATACTTGCTATTAGAAATAAACCAAACAAGTGCTTCCTACTGGCAAACAAAGTCGTCCAACTTTACTCAAATCATATAAAGGCAGGGTGCAATTACTGCATTACAATCGAAAGCAAGAAATAGGGCTATTGCTTTCTGCTAGTCTTATTATCGTACTTTACTTTGATCCACTGGAGACTCAAATGTGCTCCTATCTTGACTCTGTTCACGCCATTTGATGCTTTTTCTGTAAGTATGCCATAACCTTCTCTCATTCCTTTGATATACTTGGCCTTTGCACTTTCTCTATCAGATTTGTTCTTGACTTCACAAGCATGAACCAGGTTTGAGTTGCTGTTCCAAATTAGTTTCATTGATAGAGTAGGTTCTCCTTAGCAATCAACTGAGATGAAGAATATTGGGAGAGATAAGAGGCTTTATTGGAGAAGAAGTTGCATGTTATGCTTTTTGGTGTCTAGACTATATATATCATAGCTCCAAACTATCTAGACCAAAACAAGACATGTTTAGGTTAATTATTTGGAGGTTGTGGGAAATAGCCTTGTTTCACGACCAGCTTAGTTGTGTGGCTTGTCAACCTGGTAAAACTATAACACGTTCAATTTTCCGAATCAAGAACTTACAACAACAAAACTCAGATTAACAAATCAGGTCATAGTTTCTTTTAAAAACAATAGTTTCTTTTTTTTTTTAAATCTCTGAACAATGAACAGAACTGCTCTTGGGAAATTGCAACGAACGGAAAACTGTGATCAATCAAATCAGTATGCAATATACAACAAAACGTGGTCGTAAAATGAAAGAATCAATACATGTATGTTCAACAAAAAAAATAACAATGATCGAAACTGGCAGCTGCTACTGCTTTCCGGTAGTCTTGTGGTACTTCTCCTTGATCCAATGAAACCCAACATGAGCTCCTGTCTTCACCTTCTTCATCCCACTCGACGCCACGGATTTCGTCTTCCCAAACCCTTCCTCTACCTTCTTGGTATACGTAGCCTTTGTACTTGTCTTGGATTGATCATACTTAGCCGGATACGGGTCAGCTCCGTCGTCCCATTGATCTGCCCACGAAGTCATCTCGTATGAGCTACTTGCTGCCATTGATCGATGAATCAAACGAAACGAAACGAACTTGGAGATGGATGAATATTAATGTGTTTGCAGGTGTAAAAAGCTTTTGATGTTAGAGACGAAGAACTTTGAGTCTATATATAATGTGATGTAGCCGATGAAAGCGTGGCTCTGATATGCCTCGTATTGTATTTTCTAATTGTAAAGCCACACGTTTGTAGAAGACAAAGACAGTCAAATTCAAACCAAATGAACCTTCTTTCGACGCAGTTACACAATTTAGAAATTAACTGAGCTTTCGAAGCTTCTCGGAATCTATATGATTCTTGTTGCAGCTGTTACTTGTGGACTTGTGGCTTGTGGAAGGTTCCATTTTGCCTAGCCAACAAGAAAATATAAGACTACACTAAAACTATCAACGTTATACATATTGTGTTTGTGAAACCAAATATGTAAGATGCACGTTCTGACGTTCGTGTTGTATATTCAAAGTTGAATTTTGACCTCAATGTCTTTGGTGGTATGAATGGTATCAAATTTTGTCTAGTGTGGTGGTTTCCATACTCTATCCATTTGTTTGAAGTTAATTAACGATGTTTCAGCAGTTTGATTCCGTTTCTTCAGACTTGTTCATTCTAAACAGTAATCTATCACCTTGTGTTGTTTCCTTATTCAGCTGGGGTTTTCACAATATCACTAGTCCACTGCTGATTGTGACATTGTGTCAAACTACCATGCCTTCTTCTTTTGGATAGACTGGATGGAGAAGGACCACGAGTCCTTGTTCGACTCCAAAAATTCGTACTCTTGTAGCCCTAATCTAATATCCTTGATTCATACCGAAAGATTAAAAGACAATTACATAACACGAAAACTATCGATTGTAGAGGTAGAAGTCCCACTCAATTTCAATTAGAAGTTATCGGTATGTCGTTGCATATGACTTCCATGAACCAATCGACCCTAATTCTTAAACAAACAAAACGTCACTCCAATTGTGCTACCCTTGTTGCTATATAGTGTTAAAGGTGGCAATTGGGCTGAAAAATCCGAGCCCGACATGGGCTCGGCTCGTTAAAAATCAGCTCGGTCCGGCCCGAGCTCGTTAGCACCCCGAGTCCATTAAAATAATGATTGGGCTGGGCCAAGGTATATTAGCCCATGGATCTGGCCCAGTCTGAGTCTGTTTTGAGTCCGACACGTTCCAGGCATAATAAATTCATAGGTCAGCATATTAAATATATAATTTTATGTAATTTATATAAATATTTAAATAATTATAGTAATGAAAATTGAATATTAGACCTTTAAAATCAAAATCTTTTGATTATTTATTATTTCAACTATATTATTTCACAAATATTATCAAATTAATGACAAAAAAGTCATTATTTTAACATACGTAATGTTTTAAAAAATAAGATTATCAAATGTGTTATAATATTTTATTTATTTTTATATTCTAAATTGTTATATAAAATAAATATTTAATTACACAATATTTTTATTTTAATTGTGTCTTAGAATACTAATAAACCGGACCGAGCTTAATATTTAAACAAATGGTCCGGCTCGGCCCGTTTGCCACCACTATAAGCAACAACATTCAACATTCATATCACGAGGAACATTAGATATGCTCTATACATCCAAACAAAACGGGAGTGCTCCTCCAATCGAGCTATTAATTAATGATTCTTTCTTGTTATTGAAAATTTGAATTGCATGTGTGTCATAAGGATAATAACATAGTTCTTATGAATCGAAATTGTATTTATGATACTTGATTATTCCGTTGTAAAAACTAACGGAATTCAATTCGTGAGTTCCAAAACACATCAGCGTTATAATTTCTCAAAATTCGTAAATATTTTGGTGAGGGAACTCGGGAAGGGGCATATCATTAAGGCTTAGAAAACTGTATGTGAATTGCACTCCACAATAAAATCATGGTCTCGAGTTTTTTCTTCATTTCATTTTTGGTAAAAGTTTTGGAGATTACTGTAGTTCCAAAACAAGAGGTGAAAATTTTATACAACACGTACGATTCGGTCATTTCGGTGTGCCTTTCAGCCTCACTTACATTACATAGGCACCTTTAACCTTGTTTGCATGAGTGCGGCATTCCCACTCATTGGTTAAACTTATCATGATGAATTTTGCCAAATGCTGATATAAGCTAATTAACACTGCATTTTATCTAAAATTATCGAGATGTTTTTAAATATCTGACCATATGATGCATTGACACAAATCACACAATATCGCATGAAAAACATTCCGTTCTCAAACCTTTCCTTGAATTTTGCCTGAATCTTTCATCTGACAACGCCTTCAACGGAAAATATTACTTCTTTCGAGTTCTCATATGTCGACGTTCAAATCAATGGGTTTGAAAACTCCATTATATATTTGGTGTTGAATGCCAACGCATTAACCATAAACAAGGAGCATCTCTCCAGCACCAGAAGAAAGGCTCACGTTGACGACGTTGTCCTATCAGTTATCGCAGATGTCATGTATTATTGTTTTTCTTAAATTTTAGTTGTTAAATAATAAATTATACCAGAAGATTGAAGCGTATACTCTTATGTTTATACCAACCAATGCTTGTTATCGTTAAATTTAGTTATGACTTTTGAGGAGAGAACAAGAAGGAGCGACCGCAAAGTAGATAAGACGTACTACTGTTTGTTCCAGCTGGCCAGCATCTATTCCCTTTGTTCAATCCCCCATTTTGACCGCTCTTAATCCTCTAATTCCCTCCCGCGTCATTGTCACTTAAAACCAAAGTTACCGAAGTCGAAAAATCTCCCACATTTCAGATGTTAATTTACATCATACATTTAATGGTTGACAACAAATATTATTTTTCTGATTCTATTTATAAAATAATATTGACCGTCAGATGTGAAATATATATCATACATTGATGTATATTAAAATTTTCCACATTTCACGCGTGTTCTTTATCACAAAATCAAACAATAATTACTTGGGTGAAGCAGTCTGACCAACAAACTTGTTTAACCACTCAAATTTGTATGTATAACTAATAATCGAAGACCAAATTTGCTTGCTAATGTAATTGATATGACAATGGCTTACCTAGAATTTTTTCTTGCTCTTAAACTATAATCTGGAAAGAGTAGAAAAGTCGAGAGAAACTTCCATCCATTGTAGAAAGACTAAAGTTCAAAACGTATTTTCAATTCAATAATGGTTTAGACAAAGACTTCCATGGCGACTAAATCAAAGCAAACCCCATGCCGGCTCCTACCTTTCCTACCTGGAATGCTTCCCATCTTCAACACCTTCCCAACACCTAGCCTCTTCCTCTCATCTTTCCAGAACATATACTATCACACCTTAAAATCTCACTTTCTCATTCCAAAATTAGAACCCGCCAAAATTTTCAATCATGAAGTTTTCCTTTCACCTCTTCTTCATTGTCATCTGCATCACTCTTTCACAAACCTCCGCTCGCTTCTTCCCCAATATAACCAACATACCACCTTGGCTCCTCCCCAACGTCACCGTGCCCGGCGCTTCTGGCGCATGGGACGCCTTCCAGAAGTTTGGGAACTGCCGCCCCGGTGAGAAGGTTGACGGTTTGGCCAAGCTCAAGAAGTACTTCAATTACTTTGGCTACATTCCGAACCTCCCTTCCAACTGCACAGACGACTTTGACGATGAGCTCGAATCGGCTCTAAAGACTTACCAGAAGAACTTCAATCTTAATGTCACCGGAGAGCTTGACACCGAAACCATTAACCACCTAGTGCGTCCCCGCTGCGGCAATGCTGACATAGTCAACGGCTCGACCACTATGAACTCCGGCAAGCCTATGTCATTTAACGGCTCCAAACTCCACACGGTCGGTCACTACTCATTCTTCCCAGGAACTCCGGTCTGGCCAAGCGGCCGGCGGGATCTTACTTTCGCGTTTTTACCGGATAACGAGCTTTCCGACGAGGCGAAGGCCGTGTTCGTTAGGGCATTCCAGAAATGGTCGACTGTGATTCCCATGACCTTCACCGAGACGACATCGTACTACACGGCAGACATTAAAATCGGATTCTACGTCGGCGACCACGGCGACGGTGAGGCGTTTGACGGCGTTCTGGGAACTCTGGCGCATGCCTTCTCTCCACCGAGCGGGATGTTCCATTTGGACGGAGACGAGAACTGGGTCATCGGAGGTGACATCACCACGTCGACAGTGTCGTCAGCCATCGACCTGGAGTCGGTGGCGGTTCACGAGATAGGCCACTTGTTAGGTTTGGGGCACTCTTCGGTAGAAGAGTCCATCATGTACCCTACGATCACGTCGTTGACGAAAAAAGTTGACCTTGCAAACGACGACGTTCAAGGGGTTCAGTCATTATATGGCGCCAACCCCAGTTACGATGGCACCACTACGACGTCTACGCCGTCTGCTGAGGCGAGCGAAACGTCGGCAGCTGGGCACCACACAGCTTCGCGGTGGGCCATTGGTCTAGTTGTGGCTGTGGGATTGTTGTTGCTGTGGTTTTAATTCTTTTGGGTCGGATGATAGGCCGGGCTTATTGTTTAGACATGAATTATTGATGATTGTTATTATTTTGGAATTTAGGAAGGTATACATTTCTCTGTATATTCATACGTACAACATACTTTATAAAAATATCTGGTTTCGTAATCATCTTGAGCTTGTTAATTCTGGTAGCTTTGGCTCTAGCCTGCAAAGAATTAAAGGATCTGGTGTCTTTTTTATTTTTTATTTTTATTGTATTTTAAAGAAGATACACGGTACAATGCATATATTAAAAAAAAGATAAAGTCCGCAGATTATGAAGAATGATTTCATTGAAGAAAATGTGAAGAATTGGTCTTGAATTGTCATAGGCCCTTAGAAATTTTGAAAGGCGGATAGAATGATAAATATGTAGGGTTTAAATACGGGCTTTCGGTTTCGTTTGATAATATGTCTTCATCGCAACCATGTCAATAATTAATTCTTCTGACTTGAATTTTGATCCCCTGCGGGCCTGGTACATGTTTAACAATGTTTCTTAACTTTCTTTGTTGATGTTAGAAGCGCAGCCTAGCTATATAATCGGCTTGTACAATACTCAACAGAGTCACTTTAAAAAAATATTAATGTGTAAAAGATTGTGTTCAATTAGACCTTTGTATGTTATTGGCCCATAACCATTTTGCTGAATGCTGATCTAGTTGCCAATAGTATAGGCATTATGTGTCTTGGAAGCTCCCATGAATTTCACTTGTTCTTTCTGTTGTCATATCTATTGGTGTGTAATACATGCGACGCTGGATATGTTTTTTGTTAGAAATCACAACATCTGAATTCTAAAGACTACAGGTTTTAGTTTGACAGATTATCAGCTGCTATATGATATAGTTGAAATACAAAATGACTTTCGATCATCTTTAAACGTTCTCCAAATGGCTCTTCTTCTTTTTCTTTGCCTACTGTCTTTATATTTTTATGTTCATATTGAGACCCTTGAGCTAGTCACAGAGAACACCTCTAGCTTGGGTGATTGTCCTACGTTGAAGAAATTATTTTACTGCTTCCTCCAAAAGTCTTGTTTTGTTATACCTTTGATAATCTTATTCGTTCCAATGTGATTCATATATCAAAGTGAAAGTCTGTTTGTCACCCATATCATCTATTCTCTGAATCATATGATTGTCTAGTCCAATTGGAACCTTCAAACTTTTGTGACGACTAAATATTATTTGAAAATATGCCACTGGTACACATGTCTGCAGATTGATCTACCGGTCAATATATGAAGTTCTACGTACATGAATTGGCAGTCAATCAGCAATTTGACGCCTATAACTGATTAACTGGTGCCTTCGGTCAGCTAGCGCTTCGTCTGTTAATGATATTATTTTGAAAAAGAACACCCGTTGTATATATATGCAGACGGGATTCTGAATCCAATATGGTGGAGGGGTACGTTCAAATTATGATTCTTGACAACAAGAATCACAAACAGAAGCTATCATACGAGTAAGATGAAGGGAATAATGCTATTTCTGATACTGATCGATGAGCCTTCTAGATATGAAGTTTAAATAGAACGTACATTTATAGTCCGAAACAAAAGGAAATCCATTGTAGAACAGGAGTACGTACAAATATAATGGAAACCCTAGCGAATACAGAAACTTGGTTCTCCAAGCTACATATCCCCATCAGATTTTAAGAAGGATTACCTTTCCATATTTGATATGATATATAGGATCAACGAAGGAAACAACACATCATTTTTTCTACCGAGCAGAACATTCTTTTGAGAAATTTTCAGTGCTACCGCAGCACCACGTGCACTGTCTACCATTCCAATCATAATTTGACATACAAAATTTAATTAAAAAATTATATTTAAGCTATTTTGTCAAATGTTATTTTTGATTTCTTTCTAAAATCATACATCTTACACTCTAATACCGTAAACCGTAAATCCTAAATTCTAAACTCTGAACCCGAAATCTTAATTCAAACTCATTAATACCCATGAATGTCATTTCACAAATAATAAAAAATATGTAAAATTATAATTTTAGTGTAATAAATTCACGTGTCGAAATATAATAGATAAAGATGACTATTAAGCATTGTCGCATGGTACTACGGTAGCATATAAAAATTTATCGCATTCTTTGCCTTGTTTATCTAATTTGTTTCCAACAGCTGCTTTGCCTTAAAATCTCACCACTCGTTTACCATACAAAAAAAGACCCCACCAAATCCAATCATGAAATTTTTCTTTCTCCTTGATGCATGAGCATTTATGGGACAATATCAAGTTATTACTTTGCTATTTAATTATAGATTTAAAATCCTTAATATTTCATTATTTACAATTTTTAGGGAGTATTATTACAATTATGTAGGATTTACTTATAATTGCTTTCCATATTAGATTTAGTCTACTTATGTTTCAAGTATTGTAAACCCTATATATATATATATTTACAGTCTCTATCCAAAGTGAAGCTTCACTCTGAAATTACATAGTGAAGTTCTAATTTTGGAACACTTTTTGGTCACATTTTTTCACCATAAGTGATTCAATATTTAGGTATGCTATTCAAGATCATATCTACAAAATTTCATCTAATTTGACAATGATTTGAGCTTTCAAAATTGAGATTTACACGAACGGTTCACGTTGAACAGTTTTAATTCATTCATTGATTTAATCTAATTTCAATACCTTAACGATGTCCGAATTAGATGAAATTTTGTAGAGATGATCTTGAATAGCATACCTAAATATTGAATCGCTTATGGTGAAAAAATTTGACCGAAAAGTGTTCCAAAATTAGAACTTCACTCTGTAATTTCAGAGTGAAGCTTCACTCTGAATATGGACTGTATATATATATATATATATATATATATATATAGGTATTGTAATCTTTGTAAGTGAGCTTATTGTTTATGATATAAATAAGTTTATTTGTGCCATGAATTTACCTTGTTATGTGATTTTGCTCCTCTTTGTTTCTGTTGAGTGTTTGTTGAAGACCGGTGTCTGATACCCTAATCCCAATTACTCCTTTTCTCTGTGTCATGTGCCTCACACTTTCGAACTCCTCTGCTCCTTCTTCCCCAAGATAATCGAAAACCTCAACGCCCATGTCCCAGCTTCTGCCTCCAAGGAAGCCTTCCACAAGTTTGGGAACTGCCACCTGGGCGATAAGGTCGACGGTTTGGCCAAGCTCAAGAACCGTTTATACCACTTCGGCTACATTTCCAACCACCCTACCAATTTCACTAACCATTTTGATTACGAGCTCAAGTCGGCTCGCAAGACCTACCAAATTACCTACAATCTACAAGTGACCGGCGAGCTTGACGACTTAACTATTAACCACCTCGTTTATCCTCGCAGTGGCAACCCCGACATAGTCAACGACACGATCGCCATGAACTCGAGCAAGCCAACGGTCGGTCACTACTCCTTGTTCCCCGGAAATCCGGTATTGCCGAAGGCCCACTTGATGTTTGCGTTCTTGCCGGAGAATGAGTTTTCAGACCAGAAGATGGTCGTATTCATTAACGCCTTTAAGATGTGGTCGACTGTCATTCCAATGACCTTCACTGAGACGACATCGTACGACTCGGTGGACATCAAGATCGGATTCTTCGTCGGTGACCACGACGATAAGACATCAACACGTTCGACGGCTTTCCGGGGCCGATTTTGGCGCATTCATTCCCTTACCCTATCGGGACTATCCACTTTGACAATGAAGAGCGCTGGGTTTTCGGAGGTGA
Organism: Argentina anserina; assembly: GCF_933775445.1. Lineage (NCBI taxonomy): Eukaryota > Viridiplantae > Streptophyta > Magnoliopsida > Rosales > Rosaceae > Argentina > Argentina anserina. The sequence goes on along the minus strand of NC_065875.1, from coordinate 26,759,271 downwards.
CGTCCCCAATTGTTAGCCATAGACGTTAAGTAGACAGTGGTTCATGGGATTGGTCACATGTTAGGGTTAGGGGACTCTTCACTTGTGAAGTCTGCCATGTACCCTTACACGGAATACGGGACCAAGATGGTTGATCTTTCGAACGACGACATTCAGGGGATTCAGTCTCTCTATGGTGCCAACCCCAGTTACGACGGCAGCGCTACGTCGTCCACGCCGTCTGGTCAAGCAGCTAGGGATTCGCAGTTGGTAGTCGGAGTGGTTCTGGCCGTTGGGTCAGTGTTACTGTAGTTTTAATTCTTTTAAACAAACTCTTTTATTGTTTTGGAGTTCATTGATTAATTAGAGATTAATTGTCGACCTTTTTGTACTACAGTACTTTGGAATATATGTACATTATTACATTCATGCATAAATGTATCTGATTGCTTTAGAAGATGAGGCAGTTTTTTTCTTTTGTGAAAAGGCTGTTGTTTCTGGTTTAAAGGGAGAAGTTGTCGTTCATTGTAACCAAAGACGTAGCTACACGTCGGCTACGATCGGCTACAACCCACTTCAAATGACTAAAAAACTTGACTTTTTAGCTAAATTTTAATATAAAAAAATTAAAATTTTAATATTAGCCCATCTCAAATTTCTATATATGACACATATATTATCGTAATTTTTTTCAGCTCAACCCATCATGAAGTCCTAGCTCCGCCATTGAATGTAACATCTACATACATACTCGTATTCTCTTAAATTACACTCTTATGCATCTGTACGTTAAGCATCAAAGAAGTCTTTACAGACTTGGTATATTACTTTCTTAAACACCTCCGGTTCTGGTAACATCAAGAAACAAGCAGAAAGCATGAAGATTTACACAAAACTTAAGCCCTGTATACAGGTGTAGCTAGCATCTTCATCATAAAAAAAAAACAGAATCAATTTGAAACTGTGTTAAGTCCAAATCTTCTAGTTGCATTTTGGTGCCTAAGATTAGTTCTTTGAAAAACTTTATGTTCATTAGTACTTGCCATGTTTCTTGTATCTGATCGATGTGATACGAATAAAGATATAATGGATAATTATAGGATCCGCGATCTATGTCTGATGTTTCCCCAAAATTTCTATTATTCCATGCATTTCCTTCTACAGATCAAATCCAATCAGGTAGACCAGAACAGATTTATCAGACATAATTAATATATACTTATAGGACAAAATTGGATGACGAAACATACCGAAAGGCATTCCGATTCTACTGAAACTTTAAGACCACTGAAAAAAATGAAGGGTGGTTGTTATGTTTGTTTAAAAAAGACAATTAATCATGTCCCATATATGTATATGATTGTTTGGGCCTAAATAATTTATTGGCAATTGTTTAGAGTTTTTGAGCCTGTTGGACCGGTTATTTGGGGAAGTAACATAGAAGATTTTTATTCATTTTAGAAATAGATTTTGGGGATATTGGAGAATCCGAATTAAGAAATGAATTGTTGTCCTAATTAATTAAGTAATTTTGATGACTTGATCCGAAAGAAAAAAACAAATTGTATTCTCTATATAAATGAGTATTTAATACAAAATCAGACACACAATTCAACCAAACTTTTACGCAACAACAAAACTAGAGCCTCCCAACGGAGCACCGCTACCATACGCACCTTCGCTGCATGTAGCACAAGTCCGACTTACCTCGATAAACGTCAAGTCCATCGAGTCACTACCTTAGCTTGTAGCAAAAACCAAAAGTCGGCCTAGTCAGCAACAATAAGTACAAACATCCCCGCAATCTTGATATTTAACTCTGCTTATTCCCCAAGCGGTGTAAGTAAAAACCGACCATCTTACAGAGAGGTGGAAAAAAATCCTAACAGTCATCTGTCGTAAGTCTTATTCGAACTCAGTTGTAGATTTAGTCAACATATATACTCAATTGTTTGAGAAGAAGAAAGTACGAGAGTGCATCAAGAAGCAAAAACAAGTTGTACTTAACTCATATATACTGGCTCGCCAAAGCAATACACATTCAAGAACAAGGCAAACCGCAAGGGTACACCTTGTGCTGACTGTTCGCTGGAAGTGAAGTTCCAAGCCGAACAATGATTAAACAATTTTAAGACTTCTCAGGATATATATTTCCCTATAGTGTGAATCTTCTCTCCTTGCCTTTAGATCATTTCATTTCAATCTAATGGTCCTAATGTGATACCTCTTAACCAGGGTTAGAACCCATGAGTTAACAAATAAGAAATAAAAAGAAATCAGAGAAATAAAAGAGAGAAGACTATAAAAAACAAAAGCAAACCGTACATACCTTGGTTGTGCGAGATGGCTTTGCGACTTTGATCAAACTTCTGCTCAATGTCTTGCCTTTACCTCTTAATCTCTACAAGGTTTGTTCATACTCTCTGGTTTTTGTGTTCTAGAAAATCAAGGCTTCAATAATAGTGCATGCTTTTGCGATTACGATGACAATAAAACTAATTTTTTTTTCTTCTTCAATTGATATGATAGCGTGATAGATTGCTTACAATTTGATGATATACAATCCATTCGGTAATAGGCTAATAGCAACACAAGCTTGTTTGTATGCTTACTTGATTGGTGCAATAACATATATTATGTGGATGGATGAAGTCAGCGGAGCTATTATATTTAGCTGCTAGGTTATGACCCAAAAAAATAAAAAAATTACTCATGTTTAGATGCTTGTTTGCCAGTTTCTGTGATTTTATGCTTAATCAAGCAATATTAACTTTGCATAGCAAGAACTTGGGTTTTTGTTTTTCCTATTATTATTCGATATAATAGAAGCCACCATGGTTTCCAACATATATATATATATATATATATATAGTCTCTATCAAGAGTGAAGCTGCACTCTGAAATTTCAGAATGAAGTTCCAATTTTGGCACACTTTTCAGTCAAATTTTTTCACCATAAGCGATTTAATATTTAGGTATGATATTCAAGATCATCTCTACAAAATTTCACCTAATTCGGACATCGTTAAGGTATTGAAATTAGATTAAATCAATGAATGAATTAAAACTGTTCAACGTGAAACGTTCGTGTAAATCTCAATTTTAAAAGCTCAAACCATTGTCAAATTGGATGAAACTTTGTAGAGATGATCTTGAATAACATACCTAAATATTGAATCACTTATGGTGAAAAAATTTAACTGAAAAGTGTGCCAAAATTAGAACTTCACTCTGGATATAGACTATATATATATATAACTTTCTTTGTTCATTTCGATTAGAGGTTGTGAACGGCCGGGCCAGGTAGGCTCAACCAATTTTAAGTGGACTAAAACCGTACTCGTACCGTGATCGGACCGGCTCAATTAATTTTTGTGCCGAGCTCAGGCCGGTCCATTAACTTAAACATCAAGCCTGGCCCGGCCCACAGACCAAGCCTATGTCGGGCCGACCCGCTTCTTGGCCCGGCATTAGCATTATAATACACAATTAGAATACAAATATTATGTAATTAGAATATTTATTTTACATAACTATTTAGAATAGTAAAATAAATAAAATACTGCAACATATTTCATAATCTTATTTGTAAACTATTACGTATGTCAAAACAATAACGTTTTCTTTACTACTTTGATTATATTTGTTAAATATTATAGTTAAAATAATGAAATAATAAAGAGATTGTAATTTAAAAGTTCTAATATTCAAGTCTAATAGTGATAATTGTTTAAGAATTTATATAAATAATATAAAATTATGTGTTTAATGGGCCGGCCCATGAAATTATCGTACTCGGGCCGTACCAGGCTCAAAACGAACTCGGGCCGGGCCGGGCTTATGAACTAATATATCTCGGCCAAGCCTGAGCCGCTAACGGACTCGTACTCGGACCGTGACGGACCGACTTTTAACGGACCGGGTCCGTGCCAGACTCGGGCTTTTCAACCCATTTTCCACCGAATTTCGATGATAACTCATCATAAAGTATGGAGCTTGGGATTCAGAATGGGCTGAATACTTGTAAATTGTAAAAGATATATTGGAGCCTCCAGTCATAATCATAAATTTCAATAACGTACTACTGCTAAAATTTCCTTGCGTTTGTCTAAATTTGTCTGCAAAATACGGAAAAATACAAGGAAACCCTTACCGAAATGTCAATAATAGTGCCAGTACGTGATGTTACTCTCTGATAAATAATATTCTCAGAACATCAAATCCCTTGCTCCCAAGTCAAAGAATTATAATATTCCAAACACTCGATGTACACATTCATCTACAGTACGCACTTTGGTTCAAGTAGGAGTGGATAAATTAGCATCAAATGTGTCAATTTCGACTTATTCAACTAGTTACATGCACGACGTACCACAAATATCAAATCTTCTACCAGCTCCAGCTGTAGTAGCACTATGATGAAGCAGCAAGTAGCTAGGAAGCTGTATGTTATGATTGTTAATTTGTTATCTTATCTAACCAAAACTTTGGACCCTTAACCGACACCGGCCAGCATCTTTAAGCCAACGCAAAAGCCATTCAGAAAAGGCTGAGAGACTTCCCAACTTGTCACCCGTCCACTAGCCGCTTTGGTGGAACAATCTGGCTTTCTCTTGGCAAACAAAGAATATAGGAAAGACAGAATGTTCGAGTCACCACTTTCCTAAAATTCAACTCTTTAAGTCTTCATTTTTAGGCACACATGGTTTCTCATGCTCCGCCCATATAACACACCGTCTCTCTCTGATACTTTGTACTTCTCGTACTGTTGTTTCCATACTAATTAACATTACCTTAATGGGAATTGTTCCATGTCCTTTGCCCTGCCGCACATACAGTACAGAATCCGAGTCCAGCTCCAGTTATCACCTTCACTCCGATCCTTCATCTTCATCCTCAATATCTTCCCAGCCAAGCCTTGCATCGGTTCCTTCAACCTCCTCGATATTTTCCCAACTAAGCCTTGCCTCTGTTCCTTCATTGTCGCAATATGCACTGCAACAAACCCCCACAACCCAACTTAACTGCATAGCAACCCTGAAATCGGACTCCTCCCCTGTCGTTTCCCTAGTCCTATCCGGAAAGTTCCTCTACACCGGCTCATCTGACGGCGAGATTCGATCATGGAGCTGCAGGGACATGTCCCCAAACATACTAGCCACCACCAACTCCACGGTCAAGTCTCTAGTGATTGTGGGAGACAGGATCTTCAGCGCTCACCAAGACCACAAGATCCGAGTTTGGAAAGTCGACACTAGCAATGAACAAAAATTCAAATGCAAATGCATAGCTACCCTGCCAACACTGATAGATCGTCTCCCAAGACTGTTCTCCCCTAACAGCTACGTCCAAGTTCGGCGGCACAAGAAGTTAACGTGGGTGCATCATGTGGACGCAATATCAGCTCTGGCGGTATCACAGGATGAGTCTCTTCTCTACTCTGCTTCATGGGACCGCACGTTTAAAATCTGGCGAACCTCCGACTTCAAGTGCTTCGAGTCCGTGAGCAACGCCCATGAAGATGCCATAAACGCAATAGTGGTGAGCCACGACGGGTTTGTTTACACTGGCTCGGCGGATAAGAAGATCAAGGTGTGGAAGAAACTCGCTGGAGAGAAGCATCACACACTTGTTGAGACACTAGAGAAGCACAAGTCGGCCGTGAACGCCTTGGCTTTTAGCTCCGACGGGTCTGTGTTGTACTCCGGAGCGTGTGATCGGTCGATTTTGGTGTGGGAAAGAGAGAGTGGCGATGGTGGTGGGATGGTTGTAGCGGGGGCGCTTCGAGGTCACACTAAAGCGATATTGTGTTTGACGGTGGTGGGGGATTTGGTGTGCAGTGGTTCGGCGGATTGTAGTGTTAGGATTTGGAGGAGAGGGGTTGGTAATGATCGGAGCTACTCGTGTTTGGGTGTATTGGAAGGTCATAGACGACCGGTGAAGTGCTTAACGGCGGCCGTGGATTTGGACGGTGATGGTATAAGTGATTGTGTTAGTTCATTTGTTGTTTATAGCGGCAGTTTGGATAGTGACATCAAGGTGTGGCAAATACAGATCCCTCTAATTGGTTAATTTGAGTAAAAACTAAATTGTTGGTAAAGATAATCAAGGGTTTTTTCTGACCAAGAAATCCTCCACACTAGTACATATCAACGGATTGTATGAGAGGCTCAATAAATGGTACATTTCACTATTTGCAAATCAACTATATAACATTGGTGTACTACATGAGGAATATTACAATCAAACATCACACCTAAACACTGATTGAAAATCCAGTAGAATAGTCTTATCAATGAGACGTATGAATGAAAATTTAACTTGGTGAAAAACTATCACTCATGACGCGGTTACGAATATAAATTATCTTGTACATGGTGTAAGATCACACATCTTAGATACCAAATAATTCATATATTCTGACCACCTTGCATATGTATTAACGTCATAGATCTTAACCATCTACAGTATATCGTTCATTTGCACGCTTACGATAACATGTTACCCCGTTGGAAAATTCATCACGTTTGATTTTGTTCGTGTTTGTCTTCTACCTGCTCTGGCCGACCTTGCTTGGGCCAAGCTTGGTTGGGCTGAGACATAATCATCCACAACATCGACATAGAACATGTACGTGACTATCGGTTTACTTTTTAACGTTTAACCTACCATTCTCACTGTACCGCGAATTCCTTTGCTCGTCGAAAAATGTGACATTGAGAGTTTGAGACCCACGCCTCAGTAACCATCAAGAAAAATTACATGATAAGCAAAAGGGGGAAGAGAGCGTATTCTGTGCTCTAGTGGAGTATGGGCAATTGGGCACCAGGCACCAGCAGTTAACAGAGCGTAGTTTCCACGAGCCGTCTGCATAACTATTTAACACGCGCATTTCATCTCTCTCTCTCTCTCTCTCTCTCTCTCTCTCTCTCCCCTCATCTGTGTTCTTCCTCACTTCTCTTCTCAGTTCTCTTATCAGTTATCATCCCCAAAAATAATAACCATCACTCATCAAGAAACAATAAGATCAAATTCTATTTACCCCAAAGAACAAAAGTACAAAACTTAAACTGATTTGGGGTTTAACATCAAACATATATTATAAAGAAACCCAGTTTCTCTCAAAGAACAACGAAATCATCTTTGAAACTCAATTTAGAGACAAAGTATGGAAGAAATCGATGATGTCAAGAGAGGGAAGGTTTTAGCTTGCATGGTGCGGTAGTTAACGCAATCACCAAGGTCATAGGACCGGCGAAGCTACCGAACTTCAGGCCGTTGATTCACTCCCACAATCAACCAATGGACACAGCAAAATCATAGCGATGTCGCCGACGGAGATGCAAGTCGAATGGGACCCATGCGCTGCCACAACGTCGCTGGACGACGGCTATACCATCGGGTCACCGTCTGCACTTCGTAGGCTGTGAAAACGTGATGATTATCGTCTGTAAATGGAGGTGTTGGGTGAGCGAACAACTGAACCAAGCTGGTCTTCGCGCGACATGGCTCTTCCCTTTCCAAATGAACGGCCCAGATTTGCCGGTGTGTGAACCCGTCGGTGTATTGAATCCGTTTCCAAGGGGAAATAAATTCTTCTATACGATTGACTTCATGCATGCAGGTTGGGGTAAATAAGCAAGGCCAGAACTGGGTTGGAGTAAATTGTTGTGGAAACCAAAATGTGGGTCTCGTTGTACTCTATGGCTCCTCCGAATTCATGAAAAGAAATACATTTGATTCCAAAAATTAAGACTTTTCGGGTTGCCCCAGAAAATGGAATCATAATCATTACCAGGCCAAAGTAAATGACTTGACATGATGATCATCACCCTGTTCTACGGTTCTACCTCATGTATATAACCAATTTAAAATGAGCAAAGTTACCGGCCGGGGCTACCTGATCGAAAGGAGTGATTTAAAGGAGAAGTTACTACTGGTTTACTGAAGCGGCCGGGGTCTTTATCAGAAGTACTACGAGCTATAGCTCGGCGGTGAAATCGATCAGTTATCTGCCTTTTCAATCAGGAAGCTAAAGCTGGTGAAAGCCGAAAGAAAAAGGAACAGATTTAAAGTCCATGTAAAAGTTCAGACCTTTATATATCCAGCATTTTAGCTCGGGGTCAAACTTATATATATGCATGGTTTGATTTGATATATATTGATTATAACTAGAGCTGAAAACGGTGAAACTCACTGTGAAATTTGATCTGCTGGACAGATAATATTCAATAGGATTTCACATGAAAACAATACAGAGTTAATTTGTCATTGCATGCATCAATTTCTTGAGACATCATAATTAACCATGGCTTTGCCCCGTTGGCATTTACTTATCTTCCTAAGTTCCTAAGCATCATCATTTGGCGGTTTTAATTGTTCTGTAACTTTCATCAACATGTCATCATTGGCTTGGTCCCCAAACACATTTCACATTGTTATTTAGCCAATTTAGGTCCATATATACGAATCTTCTTTCAGATTTACTAACCCTAGCTACCTGTTAATCATATGTTGTAATACCAGCGCGGATGCAGTGTTATTCTTTCTTTCCTGCTATGATCTAGTTTAGACCATTCTATTTTGAGATCAATTACAAAGAAATGAAGATTTATTAATTCAGAAGGTTACTGAAATATTTAACTTCGGAAAGAATTAACTAAGGGGGCCTGGAATTTGAGGTACGGTACTTCTTCAAGAAGAAATATATATAATTAATTTAAGAAAAGAAAAATGAAGGTCCACAGATTTTATATAATAGAGAAATGTATGCAAATGGATCTACTACTGTAGTAGGCTCCTTTCTTATATTTCAGTAAATCAATAAATAAAAAGAAAAAGAAATTGACTTCAGTCGGGTTAGGTTAATTAGGAGTTTAGGGACTTTCTGGGGAGAGAGAAGTAGAAAAGAGAGAGAATGACAATATGATGGTAGCTTTATCATGATAATTATAGATCTCCATGTGGAACCTATCTCCAAGTAATATTCGGCCGTAGCCATCAAATTTTTAGTACCTCTTGGGAATTTAGTTTCACTTCCTTCAACACAAAAAACACAAAACGCAGCTGCACCTTAATCATCATGTCGTCTAATTCTCTCTTCTTCATCTCATCATTATCCTCTCACTCTCGTCATCACCACCAGTACTCACTCTCTTCCTCCTCCTTCTTTTATCACCCACCATGTACTCCACCAAAATCACTGATACCCTTGAAGATCATCAAAACAAGAAGAAAGCGAAGGAAGAAATACCGAGAAAGGTTAGAGTAATCAAGATGGGTTTCCTGAAGAAGAAGAAACCCTAGCTACCTAGCTACCTACCTTTCATTTTTCAGTGATCCGTATATTCTGATAATTGAAAGCCAGCTTTGGTGCTTGTTTCTTTGTTCTGTTCGATTTCTTGGGGAATTGAAGCGTCGTGGTCCGATTGTTTGCTAGATCGATAGATCAAGCAAATCTGGCTAGCTAGGCAAGTTCGAGAGCTTTCATCCATGGATATGCATGACGAACTGCTTTAAGAACTTGCTAGCTATCATCTTATAATTACTTATATATGTACAATTAATCTGTAAGACTTTTCGGCCGTTCTAGATATGCATGTTTGAGTTAATTTCTTTGTTAATTGAATATGTATAATTATATATACACATATATGCACATGTTCGATCATATATGTGCTTCTGGTTATATATGTGGACTTCCAGATCTAGCTTTCTCTCTCTTTATGGAGTATATATATAGTATCCATCGTCGGCTCTCATCTCTCTATACAACTTCTGGTTATTGTATATGAATCTGGTAATTTTAAGTCTTTGTATTCATATTCTCATCTAGCTATATATGTGGCCGGCGCAAACTAACTGGATTCAATCCCAGTTGGACATATGTACGCTTGTTTGGTAATTGCATAAATTACTTGGAACGATCAATGAGTTGAATCAGTTACTATCATATATATGCAGAACATATTACTTTGCTGTATGTATATATCTCTTCAATTTAATTGAATCCGTTCAAGTCGGAGATGTGCTAGAACACCTGCGCACAGATCCATCATATCGATTATGCAGTTGCCCGTTCTGTTCACGGACGATATATATAATTAGTCAATTAGGGTTAATTTGGTGTAGTTTTGGTATTCCTAATTTTCTCTGACCTTAGTTGATTATCAGATCATATGTTATCATTACCAGAAAACACTCGTCTGCTTTGTCTTGTTGATCGGTGAAGATCAAAAGCCTACTGGTAGCTCGACCTGCAGGCAAATCAAGAAATGAATCAGCTGGTATGGACCTGTGTCAGTTAGTGGTCATCGTTGCCTGACTGAGAACATGGAGGTTCACACGTACACTATACGTATTGCGTGTGTTTGTTGACTTTGATCTGAGAAATTTTCATACGATTTAGTTTACAAATTTACCAATCTCCAAGCCTCAAAACCAACCAATTAATGTTATCATTTCAGACACTATGTCACATCATAGAGCAATGTTCACAAGCTGCTGATCGATCAAGACAATTATGTCTAGTCACATTTAGAGATATCCACATAACTACATTTGAGTACCCTTAATTCTTTTGTGTACCCGTCACACCACGTGACACTGTCATGTGGTGTACCTAATTATTCATATTAAGCAATGATATAATTAACATGCACGCGGTAAAAATTGTAAAAGTTTAATTACATATAATAACTAATGAAAAACAATCACAGTAAAAATAAGCCGATTCATGTATTGAAAAGTGTTTCTCCAATTTGATAATTTTTTATAAGTTAAAAAACATGTTACGAGGACTAATAACATTAAGGGAGTACAACACGTAGGATATGTAACGGGTATATATAATAATTTTTCAGTATGGAGAACCGGAGAACTATCGAAGGAAAAATTCTATGTCATATAGATTAATTAATGCATGACTGTATACATACAATCCTAAAGTTGGAAAATGAGTCTTCATCTTTAAAATAATACAACTTCTTTCCACTTTCAAAACTAAAATTTACAAAATTACAGTAATGTAATAATTTTAGAGTTATATTCGAACCGCACATATATATATATATATATATATATATATATATTTATTGAAATTTTGACAATACTCACTGATGCACTCTTCAATCTTTCACAAGAAAACCAAATGGTTTATCTTCCGCTATTGAGTATTGATGCTTCCAATGCTTGGGCCTATCTGCATATGCATAAAGTTGGGCTTCACGGCCTGGTTCTATTTTTTCTCCCTCCCTGTTTTTTTTTTTTACCTGTCGTTTTTAGATTAGTGTCGAACAAAACTTGTGCCCAAAAAAACCAAAGCTTCAAACTCTCTTCAGCAATCCCACGTCTGAAATCAGCCGATCAATTTCTCTCCATTTCATTTCAATTCCAAAACAAAAGCTCCCATTTTTATTGCTCTTTCTCTTCTTCGAACCCTCACGCGCTTCAATCGAGCTTCGCTTCTGGCCGGAATCGCCAATGAGATTAGGGTTTCTGCTCCGGTGATGCCTGGTTCTCTAGCCCCAACTGAAAGCCCTAATTTTTTCGACTGAACACAACCTAGGGTTTCGAATATGTCAGGGTCTTCCAGGGGCCACGTCACCATCACGCTTGGCCGTGGCCAGGTATATATATATATATATATATAGCTATATCTCTCATCGATTATATGACTCTGATTCTAAAAATTGTTACTTTGTTTGTTAAATTTCGAAACCCAATCATCATTAACGGAAAAATTGAGTCTTTTTAGGGTTGTATTGGTTTTAAGGTTTTGGTGGAGTTGTGATTAATTGGTGTGAGACATTTGACAGGTAGTGAAGAGGTCGAGTTCAGGTGCTGAGTCTCTTCCCACGGCCGGGACGAAGCGGTCGGTTAGAGATAGGTTAGGGAGTAATGCTGATAGCTCTGTGTCCAATGGAAGTTTACGCAGCAGCAACAAACGGTGTGTACTCTTGTTTGCTCATGTTTTTCGAGTTTAGAGTAGCTCTGAATGTCATCGTGTGTGCTATAGGAGATTGTAGTGTTGATTTGATTGAGGAAGGTGATCATGCTATGTTAAGTAATGCGGTTACGATATGTGACTTTTGTAGTTGAATTGTGATGTTTGGCATGATAGAATTAAACAGTAATTCTCACACAAAGCATGCTTATGAATTATGATCTTATTTTACCTTTTTCTGCAGCCAGCGAGGACATAGTGGTGTGTCAAGTTTGAACTCCAATGGGTCTGATGGTAATAAGCTTACTGTGGAGCAATTGCATTGCCACTACATTACTGTTTTACAATTTATAGGTTCTAACATCTCTGCCTTTGATTGGACAAGATGCGCGCATTGGTAAAGATGATCTCCGGTTTAAACTCATGCGAAAAAATGCATTTAGACGAGCTAGAAGTGATGATGATGATCAGAGGCATGGAGATCTTCGTGAGAAGCTGACAAAGGCAGTTCAGCGTCCTGTTCCTAGCATTGAATCACGGTCCCAGCAGCGCCTGCCTGAACCACTAGAGAATGGTTTTTTTAGTCGAGTTCCTTCTATGAGAAATGCAGATATTTTTCCTCGAGGCCCTGTTACAAGAAGTGCAGATGATTTGCCTCGAGGCCCTGCTCCAAGAAGTGCAGATGATTTGCCTCATATGGACTCGTTGAGAAATTCTTATTCTCCTTGGACACTGGACCATTTACGTCAAAGATCCCCAGAGAGAGTTCAAGTCACTTATAGGGTTCTCTCCCCTCAGAGGAATGTAGAAGACTTGCAGAGAAGGCCATTAAACAGGACATATGATGATGTCAGATCAGTTCCATATATGAAAAATGGTGTTCTAGATGCTACAAGGCCTGCAAGTACTGCACCTTTCATGTCTAATTCGGCATTGCCTCCTGGATCTGCAAGGCATATGGCACCTGTCCCGCTCCAAATGAACCAAGCTCCTCCACTGAGTAGCACTGTACAGAAACCTCCATACATTGTACGTGTCATTTACTTTTTTTTCTGTTTGCTCTTATGTTTTCTTTCCCCACTCTAGCTTAGCCACTCTAGGTTTGCTTATTGATGCCGTAGTCTTTTCTATATTTATGGTTCAATTATTTGTTTCAGATTGATTGTACTAGCTAAGCAGGCATTATCTTGAATTTAAGTAGGATATTGGGATTAAATACCAAGTGCATCTTGACTATCAAACGTCTTCTGTACAGATGTACAATCAGAAGCTTCCCTATCAGTCGTGTTGCAAGTTTGCCTGTCCAGTTGGTAAAGAAAATATCAGGACAGCAGGCTATCTTCGAAGTTCTGTAAATGGCAATTGCATGGCCGGTTTCCTGAAATAGATAGTTTGAAGGTTCAAACAGGCTGTTGATCACACTATATAAAAGTAAATAGTTTTGGTGCATCTGATCTAAGAGGTTGAGTTCCATAGTAAGTAGTTTATGGGTCGCTCGTCCAAACCTCAAAATACAAGTTGGGATTGGCTGATTTCTGGTGAAGTGGTTTAATGCACACAAGCATTGAAGGTCAAATGTTAAATGAATTGAAAATTTGTTTTTGGCTTGTGACAGATTTTTGCTTGTCCTTGGAGATACAAGGAAACAGTTTGATATAATTTTGTCTTTGCCTTGTGTTGCACTATAAGGTTGATCATAATAGTCATGTATGACGTAGTGTTGTCTCTTTACCTGATAATTATGCTGTTATAGAGATTTTAACTTGAACTGTTTCACCTTTCCTATTAAGCAATTTATATGCTAGTCATCTGCTCAAATCACCCTGTGCAAGGAGCTACTACTTGTTCACCAATATGATCTTTGTTTCCTACCTCAGTCTTATTATTTTCTTTGAATTTTACCTTTTCTGGGTGTTGTTTGTAGGGTGATGAACACCAGACAGTAGATGGCTTGCTGCAACACCTCGGGTTGGGAAAATATGCCATTATATTTAAGGCTGAGGAAGTATGTTTCTTTCTCTCTCTGTTTCTAGTATGTTATGCGTTCATCATTTGTTTTTAGGAGTTTTAGATTTTGGTTCCTATTTCATAACATTTATTAGTATACAGTATGTTATTATATGTTTGTTGGGCCTTTAAATCTCTTATGTGTTTATTACCATAATAGTTTATAGTGGGATGGTCTTATGAATATATTAAAGCTTGTCGGTAGTTAAAGGATTGAACATACATAAGCAATAAGCGATGCAGCGTATTGCTTCGTGAATAATATTTAAAACATTTGGTTTAATTAGGTTAGAAAATAATTGTAAGTGATGGCAACAGTAAGTTTCAAAATTTTCGATTCAGCTTATTATTATATAGTAACATCTATGATATATCTCAGATTGATATGACTGCATTGAAGCAGATGGGAGAAAATGACCTCAAAGAGCTGGGAATACCTATGGTATTTATGTTCTTCTTTCCTTTTCTGTTCCTGTTAGTTTGCTCACATATGGATTAGCTAAGGTGTTTACATTAATACAGTACTTGTGTGTATAACATCTATTAGTTCTGTTTGTTTCACTCCTATATTGCATTGAGATATTACAAATACAGGCGGTAGACCTCACACCTTATCAAAAAGTCTGCCTTTGTGACCATGCATTTTATCATTTGACCTGCAAATTGGCGGTGGTGAACGTAATATTGAGTTTTACTTTGGTTATTTGGTTATGGAGCAATCTCCATATAATGTGTGTTTGGTTCTTATAAGAATGATATTGTTGCAGGGACCTAGGAAAAAGCTCCTGCTTGCTCTGTTGCCTCGTTCTAAGCGGCCACTGGCCACAACAATACGTTAGGAGCTGATATGTTGGGATTATCAATTACTTCACTGTCATTGAGTGCTCTCTTGCCTTGTCCTAAGCAGTTTATCACCACGAATATACGTTATAGGCTGATATGTTGTGAGCATTAGTTAGTTTTCTATTATTGAAAGTTCCATGTTAGAAAGTCTTTTACATGAAATGATTCAGGCTTTCAGCTTTTATACTAATCAGTTGCCATAATTGAAAGTATGAAAAACTGCTTCTGTTTATACTAATTGATGGTGACAAGAAATTTTGCGATGTAGGATCTTTCATTCCCTTTTCTTTGTCTACTAGAACTGGAAATTGTTTGACTCCTGTTCATAGAATTTATATATGATCTGATGAAGACTTTGAGCATGAGACCAGTTTCCTGTCTTTCTTTTCTGCTCAATTTCAGTTGCAATGGGGGAAAATCTGTGGATTTTATGAATTCCTTTTGTACAAAAGGAATCAGATTATGATTTTTTTTATCGGTTATATTATAGTTTGTGGATGAGATTAAACCGAAATGGAATGTGATTAGGTAAGCTGCATCTCTAGGCTGGTTCTAAGAAATGAGTAACTTACAGAAGAACAAACTTTCATAGTAGGAGTCAACTGTGTACTGCTTCCTTGTTTGCCACCACGAGCGAATTAAGGAGACTTAAAAATACATGCTTAAAGAAAGTGCTTCCACTAATTGTCTTGATCAATGGAACTGAATCAGCATTTCATCGAAAAAAATCAAACTGTAACAGCTTAGTACGAAGTTTCTTAAATCATATCATATACAGTACTGATGTGCTTTCTTTTCGGCTTCAAACAAAATTCTAGTAAGAAAGTAATATGAAAATGGATTAGAATAATGTTTATGGCATGTGTTTTATTGTTCCAATTCCATTATGAACTATTCCACTCCCTTTCACCTTGAAATGACTGGGCATCAAATTGGACTAATCTTTGGTTGGTTAACTTGAGTTCTATCATTTTCACAAACAATGTCCGGTAATAGGTGGAACCGTGGAAGCATTAAGGATTTGAAATGGCAAAACTTTCTAATATTGCTATATTGGTTGAGTGTTCATGGTTTAGACTTTAGAGTACAAGCTATGTATTCACACAGATTCTTCTGTATTCCAAAGGCCTTGAATTCAAATTCAGCTGCATACGAGACACCGAAAGACAATTAACATCACAGCTACATAAAGGAACAGAAGCAGAACACTAAAGTCGTAAATTATCCACTATCCAATCTTCACAAGTCTGTATAGGATCCCCATCTTTAGGGATGACATGACTCATTTATGTACAAACACTAACACCTCAATAAGCTTTTCCAGTTCTGATCTGAACTGAACAGATAAAGTAATACTCATAATGCAGTGCTACCTCAGTCAACTTTGGCTTTCTTTGTGGATTAATAAATAATTGAGATTTGTTTGGAGATTAGTCCATAAGGGAAGCGATCAAGGAAGAGTGTATGGGAGAATAGGGTTTAATTTGGGGTGGCTCAAATGATGGTAGGGCCGTCACAAAACATTAATTAACCCATTTTAGGATAAATGAAATGGAATTAGATGAAATCAATCAATCAAGTAAACCAACCCACCACCACCTATGTAGCATTAGAAATAGCTAGCTACCATAACCCAATATCCAAGTATCTTCCTCCTCAAAGCCTCATATTATTCCATATGTTTAAGATAATGTGAAATGCTTGATGACAACATGCTTACTTGTAATTATTCCCCTACAAAACAAAGCAATTTGAAATTTTGGAATTTTAGAGAGTAGAAGTTAAAAAAGTAGTGGGAATTTGATGATCAAATCAGCATGAGAGATCTATTGGTGGAAAAAAGTCCACCCAATTTGGAGATCTAAGCTAAAGACAATGGAATAACAACACAATCTAATTAGTTCTTAAAATGTGTAACCCAAAGTTACAAAAGGTAGGTCCAACTAGAACAACTGTCCTTCCTAAATGCCTCACTATTTCATAGATTAATACCAGATGATGACTTGATTCACCTGAAAACATATGCTTTTAGGTATTTAAAAATTGGCTTGTGCCTGCTCTATGAAGATATGCCCGGATCTCATCCAACTGTCCAAGACCCTTATTAGTATATATGCTGACATCATTTGTCCACTTCCTTTTCTTAATCTATATCTTCCTTTGTTTAGCAACTACTCTCCCTTACTATATTATATTAAGTGCATCATTTCACAAACATGGTCAAGATCATAGACATATTCTAATGACCTAATCTATTAACACATTAATCAAATGGGTTTTAGGATAATCACCCAGAAGTTTCATCAAGTGCTGAATAATCACAATTGCTACAGACCCAACAATTGTTAAAATAAATTACATTATTGGTGTGTCTTGTAGTGGATGGGACTGGGCACCAATAGCTGTAAAATATAGAGTTCTATAAATTAAGCTTTGGGTAGATGACAATGCATGAAATCGAATCCACTGAATCATTTGAGTCTTTGTAAAATAATCTAATTAAGATGTGCATTTCAGTACAGTAAGTTCTTTGACTTTGTGTTTAGTTGCAGTTAATCTATACCATAGTAACTTTAATTTTTCTCAAATCCTTAAAGCATGGAATATAGGTTTTTTAAACCCCCAAGTGGTGTATATATTCTTAAGTGCTTAATTTAAAAGCTCTTTGTTTGGCTTTCATCGTTAACAATTATGAAACAGAACAAGTCTGAATGATGGAGAAAAGTTCTTGTTTCAAGTGTGTATCTAATCCTAACTATATCTACCACATTTATAAATGAGATTAGAAAAGTAATATTGCATGAGACGGCTTCTATGATCTGACTTTTCTTTCGTGTCTTTTTTATATGCCTTATACATCAATATAATAAACACCATTAATTTACTTTGAGATGCAATGCATCATTGGAAACCTTAGAGGTTACTATAAAAGGTACACAAGCCCATCTACCAAGTACAAAACCAGAGTTTCCCAGTTCCCACAATACAACATCTTATTACATAGAGACCAACAATGGAACGAACCTGGGATTCTGAAGGCTCTTGCGTCGATCATGACCACAAGAAGGTTAAGCTGTTTGGTTTTGAGCTCAATCCGTACAAGAACGTCGACGAAAGTATCAAAGCTTCTGTTGAAGTAGACGAGAGCGTAAATTCCTCAAACACATGGAAAGCATCAACTAGCAGTGAAGCCGAGCAACTTGACAACAAGAAGTTCGAGTGTCAATATTGTTTCAAGGAGTTTGCAAATTCACAAGCTCTTGGTGGACATCAAAATGCGCACAAGAAGGAGCGAATGAAGAAGAAGAGGCTTCAGCTCCAAGCAAGAAAGGCCAGTATCAACTATTACCTTCAACCTTTCCAAACTTTCAATCATCCACATGGTTCTGCTACATCAGCTTCATGGTTCTATGATCCCTCCTCGTATGTTAACAATACCAAACAGTATACACTCCATGACGAATCCCAAATCAGCTTCAACCCGTATGATCAAAATGGATCAAACGGATCGGCCCAGCTTTCTAACTGGTATGCTTTCCCTGGAGCAGCAGCTGAGTTCCCTTACCAGCAAGAACTAGATGATCATTCGTCTAAGTTCACCTTGACACGAACAGATAGATCAGGAAAAAGTAGACCTATGATCTTCAACAAGTCTTCGGCTCTACCTGCTTCTACTCAAAGCTCATGCAAACCTTTGGATCTTCAGTTAGGGATTGGCTTGCCATCGAAGATACGAAGATCATCTAGAAGTGAAGTTTAGCTCAAAATGATGTTCGAGTACTGATCGAACAATCCCATGTCTTCTCCAGTATATACTATTATAATTATTTATAATTCTCCAACTATTGTTAAAGCGAAAAAAGAAAGCAGAAGAAGAAGAAACTGAATCACATTTGTAGTTTTCATACGTACGTGCGTACACATGATCGATATGATATCTATAACAGGTGGATCAAATACAATTTAAGCTGACTTCACATATGTTACTTTCTTTGCTGACAATTGGTTGTACATGTTGTACATGGTACGTAACTACGTACGTTCGTAGTACTAATTAACTATAAGAATTACTGTATTGGCAAATAACTTCAAATATTCACACGCTTTAATAATTACTGTATATATTGACAAAATTTCCATTTGAAAAGTAGTAAATCGATCGGAAACCAATCACAATGATGGTGATTTGACTGTTGCTTCATTTGGTTTTGATAATTAATAGCTAAAAATATGTTTTATATACATTTTGCTCAACTGAACATGCTTGCCTCTTTCTATCGTAAGTTAATTTGTTCTTAATTTGGTTTTGACCCATTCCAGTAGAATCTTCAATACTCTAGAAGAGTATCTTAAATTTGGGGCATGGAATGTGGAACTTATAATACACAGCGGACACTGCATGTAATCCAATAATTAACTAACAATGGATGTGCATGTTATTGTCACACATTAAGTGTACGTGTTTGCTTAAAAAACCTAGCTTTTTGTGATATAAATCAAATGGTTTGAATTATTATTTTTCACTCGAATGAGGGAGGTGGCTTTATATCGTGACAAACGAAAGGGGTTGATTCGATGGCTTTACTAACACATTTTCTCAATTTTTAAAACATGGATTGATGGATGTGGAGTTGGTTTCAAGATTACGATATGTATATGTATGGAGATTTGTTTAGTATAATCGCAACAAAATCTCAGAATCATGCATAGTTTGCCGTTAATTGTATTTAAACGTATAGGTAGTGGTAGTCGATCGGTCCAATGATCGAACCTCGCTCACCTAATTGATATTAAATATCAAGTATGCTTAACCTAGTACTTTTATGCTTTATCAAATTAATATTACTTAAAGCAGGAGATCAGTTGACTAATTGGCTTTGCTTTCTTGATTAATCTACCTAATTGGGTTACGTACAATGAAAAGCATATATATACATATATAGAAAATCTTAGCTGCAGACATCAAGACGGTTTTTCCGTCCGGATTTCCGTCGTTTCTCCTCGATTTGACACCGGCAACGCTGTTTCTTCTCGCCGGAGTGACACTACGCTTTCTTAGATGGTGTTCCGATGAAGAAGAATGCGAAAAAGATCGAGATCAGAGTTCTTGCAATAACCTCACTCATAACTTCACCACTGATCACGAGACCTCTGATTCCGATCTCTTTCACATTCTTCTTTATCGGAGCAGTGTCTAAGAAGAAGTGGTGTCACTTCGGGGAGAAGAAACGACGGAAATCCGGATGGAAAAACCGTTCAGCCGTCCGCAGCCAAGAAGCGATATATATATATATATATATTGTATTAATTCGTGCATGCACATTGTATACGGAAACCCGCACCTGCTGGATGACTCATTTCCTTATGTTTATATCTATAAACGTACGTACGTATCTGCTTAGTATATATGTACTTATGTATAAGGAAAAGTATAGTCATAGCCTCGTGGGGGAGAAAGGATTGAGAAAGTCAAAGAGGTTTCTTATTCCTCGAATCCTAACTCATGTTGATGAATAACCGAGAATCTATATCTAATGCTGATTATAATTGAGGAATTGACCTGAAAGTTGTACTTGTAGCAATATAAATTCTACAAAATTTTCTTATCTACATGGAATTAGGTATAACGCTATTCTAGGTCGTCTCTAAAGTAATAGAGAACCTTCTGCTTAGATTCATCACGTTTTTAGTTGTATACACTTTCAGGTATAGAGTTTTGAAGGTTTCTCAATTTCCTGATATACTAGTTAGTAGTTACAGATCATGACATTCTAAAAAAGAATCGTTGCTTTGCAAAAACATAATTTCGACTCTGTACAATGTGTACAGTTTTCTTCTTGGGCCTTTATGTCGGCCTCGTATCAGTTCGTGATGCGGTCAATTGGGCCAAGAGATTCATGTGAATGACTTGGATCGATCTGATGGAACTCGATCATTGAAACCTAGTGTTCCACTGGTCAGTGGCGCTGACGATCATGTCATCTTATATGCGCAAGCATTATCAGGGTGAACTCTATGCTGAGGTATGATGAGTTTTAGCAAGCTATCAGGGTTTTCGGCTTTGAGATCGATCAGCTGGAGTTCGATCGTGATCGTACCTAATACTAATCTCGGACGACCTGTACGTATAGTAACAACTGCAGATCCTAAGACAGGCAACCCCTACACGTTCCAAGATGATGATCAATTTCCTTGAAGCTATGGTTTCCGTGGTGTAACATAGTAGTCGAATATGATCGCATTTCGTAAAAGCCTCCTTTAACAATCGAGTGGATTAGTGGCTTGCATTTTTACTCAACTTATGCTCGAGTCTAATCTTGTAATGATCGATGACTTATACAATTCAGTCAATCATATAATGGAGATGATCGAACCAGCTCGATCAGGAAGTCACTTCTCGATTCTCATGTGTTCGCTTTCAATAAATTTCTCTTAAAAGGTTGCTTGGTTTCAATATATGTGGTTGCGAAACTTCCGAAATCCTAATCAACACCTATAAATTCAATACAAAGATATATATCAACATCTGTGGTGGAGGTTGAGATCGATGGAGAAGGAGCTTTATCACATCTCTATATCTGTCTGAGTCTTGCCCGGCCCAGACAGAGAACCTTGTTCCCTCTCAAATCTTATTGATGCTGGAGATAGAACCAAAATAAATTACTAGATTATATCAAGCTAGATCTTAGTTAGGAGAAGGGTCACCGTCTGGACCCTGATTTTCTAAGAACATGCGACCTTCCTGCCAAAGCTCATAGCAGCTAGCAAGTTACAAAACAAAACAAAAGAAAAAACAAACTCAACAATGTGATTTGAGCTGTTTAAACTCGTAAGTTTTAACCCAAATCTCAAGGAATAAAGAGAAAAAACAGTAGTGAAACCCAGTAGCTCATATATCAGAGCATAATTAGAGTAATGATCTCAATGATTTGAGAAAGATGTGTATTTGATGATGAGTTTGGATTAAAATGAAGGGCTTTGTTTAATCACTATGTAAGCATTGCTTAATTAAATCGAACTCGGCAGGGAGAGCATGTGGGCATATGCAGCCATCCCTATGAGGTCTTAAACCAGCCTATTCTTGCTGTCTTCGTAACTTTTGCTTGGCTAGGGCAGTTCAAATTTGCATATTTTATATGTATGGAACATGACACTATGCACTTGCTTTGTTAGCTCTTTTGTTTTTGTTCTTTGTTTTCTTGATGTTTTGGCATCGACCAATGTCACATAGGGCAACATTAGTCTATGATCTCACTATCTGGGTTATATTTTGTACCAAATAAACAAATAATTAGGCTCGTGTTTAGTTTCATTAGGTAGTGGAGTTGGAGCAACCAACACTCCCTAGTCAACTATCTGGTGATGAGATAGCTATTCGATCATGACATATAATACGTTTTTTTTATATCAAATGACATATCGCTCATTTATCAATTGTTTTTATTCTTATCTCATACGTTATTGTTGAATAAATAAAATTCATGTATGAGTAATAAGTAACTAACACTAGCTTTAGGTCAAGTTTTTGACCTATCTTTGCATAAATTCCCCCATTTTCATTAGGGATGTTTTGTTTGAAGACTGCTCTTCACACGATCACATCCAGGGTTTAGGTATAACATCTCCGTTGGTGCGAAATAATTTCAATAATAATATGGATTGAGGTTGCCACTAGCTACATCAAATTTGTCATAACAACTAATTACCTAAATCTGAATTGGATTTTAAGAAAGAGTTATAATCGACGGTTCGATGTCTGATGGAGACGAGAAAGGAAAAAGTACCTCAAATGCAGGTTACTGCTATATAGATAGTGCAAATGGAATAGGTTGAACCTGTAATCCAGCTTGAAACCATATGGAAATAGACAGCACAGAGACTAGTTTTAGCCGGGTAGCAAGTTCTTCCAATGGATATTTTCTTCAAATAGTTGTCATTAGCTCAATAAAGTTTTAACTAAAACAAGTTAGTTTCCGGAAATTAATATGACGAAAATATGACATTAAAAGAACAAAAATTGAAAATGAAATTGATATCTCATTTTTTTTAATCAAACGTCAAATCATTTGTATTTTAGCTGGCATAACCAAGATAACACATTTGAAGACCGATAAAAAGAACAATCTCTTCTTACTCAAATAAACTAGCCATCTTGAGTAAAACTAGCTAACCCAAGGTAAAACTAGCAAATAAAGTCAAGATTCACCCATCTTTTTATGGTTATGGAACACAAAACTAACAACATACATATGATGCAGAAGACTTGAATAAATTTGAACAACCACACCATTGTACAACTGTGACGCGACTCAAATCAAGTATGCTCAGCAGAGGGAGCAAACTTCTGCTCTGCTGAAATTCCAATTGGAGAGACCTCCAACTGATGTTGAATCCCCACCTCCAGTTGAATATTCCTCTGAACCGTCGACTCAGTTTCAGTCACTTTGCCCGGTGGAGGAGGCACCCATGTCTGCACATGGTCGGTCAATAATGCCAAACCCACCATAGGCCAAAACATGTCAAAACTAACAGGCCCAAACTTGAACAAAGCCCAAGATCTAGGGCCCTTGGAATAGATATGACCCAAACCGTCGTCGACGCCTTCAGCGAGATTTTTGTCTGTAGCCACTAGATCTTGTACTGTTGGCCACCCCACGATACATACCCCTACGTATCAAAGGGCCACCAACACAATCAACCCCGTGTAGAAGAAACGACGAGGACCAGTCATCCTCACCTTCAGCTGACACAACCCCTATCTCCATATCTACGCCGCCAACATCCACCACGACCATCATCGCCCTAAAGCCCAGCGTGGGACAAGGAGAATAAAATACCAGACCATTAGACTCGCCAACAACAGATCGCCATCACCAAGGATCAGGCGCATCGCCATGGTTCTCCACCACGGAACCTACAACACAACCACCGCCAACATTAACCACAGGGAGAATTACCAAGAAAATAAGCGACCACATCGTATACATGCTAAAATGGTGTGAGACCGCCGCTGCTTAGGCCGCTAGGCTGTGAATAACTCTCGCCGAACCAGAAGGGCGTGCTGCATGGGTAGTGCTCTGAGAGGCAGAGACATCGTGAGGAGATAAAAGAATTTGATCGACCATTGCGATAATTTTAGGAAGGATTTTGTCGAAAACTTTGAAAACCTAGCGGCTAGGATAGAGAGAAAACAATAGATTATCACTCAACTGTATTGATATCTAAAATGGCCGTGAATAAGATTAAAAAAAATGTACATATAGACGACAATTGTCTTGACATTCTCGACATTCAATTATACCGTGAATAATAAAGAACTTCTAATATCAGAAACGCCCATCATGATTCAAAATTAAGATTAGTAAACAATTAATGTAGAAGTAAATCTCCCACAACGGTTCAAATGAATCTATAGTTTAAAACAATTTCAATCTCACAACTAGAGCACGATGACATGTTTCACTAAATTCATAATAAACATTAAACAACAATAGTGTCACATAATAGTAAAAACAAACAAATATCATCAACCATCACCATAATCACGAATCAAAATCACAAGGTCAAGTTTCACAATCAATAACTCAAACCCACCCCACTGATTGCGATTTCAATACTTACCTTTTCAGCATTGATTTAAGTATTTAACACCCCAAATAACAACCGCTCATTTCGATTTAAACTAAGAGCCGCCACAACTAACACCACACGCGCCGCTCACGTGTGGCCGATTTGTGGCCAAAGACATCAACGTCCCCCGTGCGCCACCACACACCCCGGCGCATTTTACCACCGGTCCCACTCGTATTCAAAATTTTCATATTAAGAAGTTAGACAAAATTAATTAAATTTAATTGACGTATTTAACTATATTAACTAAAATGACACCTAATTTCCCCCTCCAATTTCTTTGTCTCTTTCCCTCTCTCTCTCTCTCAGCTCTCTCTAATCTCTCTCTCTAGAGACAGCTCGGATGTGCATGGAGTCCATCGCTGTTTATCTTTTCTAGGGTTTCCAAGGCTGTTCGGGATGCCACACTTATCGGAAATGAGGCTAAATTCAACTTCGGAATCGTGAAAATTTCCGGTAGGGTTTCTATTTTGTTTGTTTGACGAAATAAAGAGCTCCGCCGGCGAAATTTGAATTCGGAAAATGCCGTCGAACAGCCGATCGAAATCGGAGAAGCCTGAAGCGGCGGCGAAGCAGCTCCGGCGAGACCCCTATGAGGTCCTCGGCGTCTCCAGGAACTCCACCGACCAGGAAATCAAGACCGCTTACCGGAAAATGGCCCTCAAGTACGTTTCGAATTTGTGTTTTATTGCTTTCGTTCTTGGATTTGGCTTTCAGCTTGATTCAACTCAGGTTTAGGTTTTCTGTGTGGTTATTGATTTGATAAAGAAAGATGTATCAATCTTTGAAATTGGGAGCTCAAATTTCACTAGTGTCAATCTTTGTTAGGGGTTTTGTTAGCTTAGGAGTAGATGTTGATAGTTTTGCCTAGAAATTAATGAGTGTTAGATTAGAGGTTGAGCTATTTTCTTGAATTATAGCTTGAAATGGAGGTTTGGTGTGTGTTGGTGAACTAGTGGTTAAAAGAGAGCGTATTAGGGAGTGAAAGATTGTTTTGAAATTGAGGATAAACTTGAGATTTCCGGATGTGAATCAAGAGTTACGATTTCTTTCTTGTTGAATCGTGGACGATAATACTACGGTAAACTCATAGAGCATGGTTGTGGGAGTGAAAATTTTGCTCAAGTGCAAAAGAATGATGATATGTACGGTGAGGGGGATGTAATTAGTATTGTTTTATGAGTTTGGTGGAGGATTCACCATTACGGTACTGTTAGGAGTGCTAACAATAGTGGACTTGAGACTTAGTACCTGGTGGGATTAGTAAAGTTAAATTTCTGGCCTGTCGGACGAAGATCACTGTGAAATGCAATATCCAGTTGACTCTAAATGGGGGAGAAGTGACTTCACTGGTTTACTATGGTTGTATTTAATAACCTGCGAACAGAAGTAAGATTAGCTTTGTTTGTTTTTAGTTTGTTGAAGAATTGCATTATGTGAGAGTATCTCCTTTCTTTGGGAGCATCTACTTTACCAGAGCTGAGGAATTATTTTGCAATAATTGTTCTTCCGCATGCACTGGTGGCAGCTGCAGTACCAAGGTTGTTTAAGTAGTTAGAGTATTAGGTTTATCAAAGCAGGCAAGTTGAATAAACTGCGAGGTCCATATGGTCTTCAATATGTTTGATGGTATTGGTGAAGAAATTTGACACATTTTGGACTTAATCTTTTGACAGCAGAAAAACAGAAGTGTTGTGGGTGCCTAGTGTCTTTGGTTTACTTTGCTTGTCAGTCAAATTGTGATCTTATCAAATGTGATAAGTTGTACCGAGAAATTTCAGGTTCTCATATATTATGTGTCATTGGTATTTTCTTGTATAATGTGGAGGAATTGAAAATGTGCATTGGTCTTTAGTCTGGTGGTAAGATGTAGTTTGAGTTGGTTTGCGAGGGTTCATATAGAGATAAAGAAATAAGAGAATACATGTCAATGATAATGTTCCAACTTTATCATTGCAGGTACCATCCTGACAAGAATGCAAATGACCCTCAAGCAGCTGATGTTTTTAAGGAAGTCACATTTTCTTATAACATCTTGTCTGATCCAGACAAACGGCGGCAATATGATGCATCTGGCTTTGAGGTGAGATATTTTTTGGTGTGCTTAAAATGTTGGACTATTGTAGCTCAGTTGCCTACATTTTGATCAGATTTCACACGTATGGCTGTTGACATGACATCTGTTTTTTTCTTACCATGTCCTTCATTCGGATTTTGTTGTTACAATTTTATTTTCCTTGGCTTAGCATGAGTTTTTTTGCTGATCTAATTCCTTTGTATGTTAATCAGGCTGTTGAATCAGAAAGCCAAGAATTGGAATTGGATCTTTCAAGCTTGGGGGCAGTAAATACCATGTTTGCTGCTCTTTTTAGGTATATTTGGCTTATTTTAGTGCTTGTCTAATCTTCAAAGTTGTCTTCTTTTGGCTGTAAGTGTGAACATCTTTCTGATGGGGTCTTAATGATGTTTTACACATCAGTAAACTCGGGGTGCCAATTAAAACTACTGTCTCAGCGACTGTCCTGGAGGAGGCACTAAATGGCATGGTCACTGTTCGTCCACTTATATTGGGGCAGCCTGTCACGAAAAAGGTATAAAACCCTTATTTGGCTGAGTTCTTTTTATTAAAAGGTTGAGAAGCAATTCATTATTCAGCTTATTTAGTATATCTTACAACAGGTTGAGAAGCAATGTTGTCACTTTTATTCTGTCGAAATATCTGAAAGCGAAGCACGAGCTGGTTTGGTTTGCCAAGTGCAGTCATCTGACAGAAGCAAGTTCAAGGTATTAATCTAAATCTCTTAGTAATGTCAGTTTTTATGAATTCTGTGTTGGTTAGTGTATGTATCTTTATTCTGTTATCTTCTTGTTATTGCTTTTCTTGGCATCCTATCATGACTTGTAAAGTGTAGCTTTGAGTCCAAGTGACTCTTTTTAATTTCATGCATTTGACTTTTAAGTTTTACAGTTTGTCCATCTCTTGCATGTAAATTTTCTTGAGTTTTTCTTTTTAAATCTTTCGGCCAAAGAGAAAAACAAATTTGAGCCTGTGGTTTGGTCATTTGGGGGAACAGTAGGCAATTTAGCAGATGGTCTCAAGTGAAGTTTTAATTTTACCATATCGAGCAATTTATTGATTATATGAGTGGTGAATCATATTATGGTTAATAGAATTGGAGTTCATATCTTATTACCAAGAAGATATTTGTAATATTATTTTCTTCACTTCAAATCATGGATAATCAATAGTTTCAATAGCGTAGTTGTCCTTGTGCAGCTGTTATATTTTGATCGGGAAGACAATGGTGGATTGGGCCTTTGCCTACAGGTACAACAGTTTTCCTTACAGTTATGATTTATTGGGTATCCACGAATCATATATTGAGTTCCTTAGCCCCTTCTATTAGCTTTCATCTATACATGTAAATCCGCCTTGCATATGAGATTTAAAGAATAGGACAATTCTCTGAATCTGAATTCTACCATCCGTCTTTACAAGGCAGATGTAATCTCAACTTTGTTTACATGTGAAGAGACTAGAGAATATGATTTTCCTTTCTTTTTAATCGATCAAGACTTCTAGTCTTGTTTCTTCTTCCTAATTTACTTTGCCTTAGAGGGAGACAGGGAGGGAATGTCGAAGGAAGAACAAAAAAGGTGTTACGGTGTTAATGCTTTCTTTCAGTAATGGACCCCTACGTGCATAGAATTTGTGGTTGCAGAGCACTGTTCTTCTCAGTTTTAGATGATATGGTGTAACTACTACGTTTTTATGTCAGTATATTGTTACGTTTTTATGTCAGTATATTGTCACGGGAATGTGCCTGTTTATTATGTTTGGTTTATGCTGCTCATTTGCAATTATTATTGATATAGGAGGACAGTGCAAAAACAGGAAAGGTTACATCTGCTGGGATGTATTTTCTTGGTTTTCCCGTATATCGGTTGGATCATACATTGAACTCGGTGAGCCCATAAGAATTGTGATATGAATTCTATTTTCAAATTTCAGTTATCTAATGGTTTCGAATTTGTTAATCAAATTGTTCTTAA
This sequence comes from Argentina anserina, assembly GCF_933775445.1. Taxonomy (NCBI): domain Eukaryota; kingdom Viridiplantae; phylum Streptophyta; class Magnoliopsida; order Rosales; family Rosaceae; genus Argentina; species Argentina anserina. Next base: position 26,730,815 of record NC_065875.1, on the reverse strand, counting down.
TATGGGTTTTGGATGTTTTGGTTCCAGATGGCCGCTGCAAAGGATCCCGATTCAGCCTTCTTCAAAAAGCTGGATGGATTTCAGCCATGTGAATTGAATGAGTTGAAAGCTGGAACCCATGTGTTCGCTGTTTATGGTCTGTAATTCCTTTTGTTACTTAGCTTCTTATGTTATGGTACTAGCTGTGGAACTTCAGTACCAACCTTGTTCTATTGCAAATTGTATCCAGGTGACAACTTTTTTAAAAGTGCAACCTACACAATAGAAGTTCTTTCTTGTGAACCCTTTCCAGAAGAGAAGGAGAATTTAAGGACTGTGGAAGCTCACATACTTACAAAACGAGTAGAGTTGTCAAAATTTGAGACAGAGTACAGAGAGGTAAATATCTTTGCCTTACTCTTATACTTCCCAAGCATTGCTCTGCAGATGCATGTTATCAATTGCAAAGCTCTCTTATCTTAGCCTTTCACATGGTATATGGACAGGTTTTGGCACAATTTACAGAGATGACCAGTAGATATACACAAGAAATGCATGAGGTGGAACTCTTCAGAAACTTTTGCTCAACTCTGTTTAAAAACCCTGTTGCATAGTTTTGTGATACATATGCGTTTGCTCTTTCTTTCCCTCTATCTTGGTTTCTTTCTCAGATTGATGAGCTTCTCAAGCAGAGGAATGAAATACATGCACTGTATACAACTGCTCCTCCAATAAAGCGCAGTTCAAGTAGGAGTAGAAATAGGGGTCATTCGAAGGAGGAAAAAGAAGGTGCTCCAGTTAGAGAGAAGAAATCTACACTCAGAGATCGAACTAAGAAAAAGAAATGGTTCAACATTCACTTGAAGGTCGACAAAAGAAAACCTTGCTGACACAGTAAGTCATGACATTTTCTATTTCCAGTGCAGTCGTTCCACTTCATTTTTTAGGTAGGTTTTGCTTTATGATTTAGCTCCCTGTGCTGCAGAGAAGTCCCGTCAGGCAGTAAAGTACGCAAATTTTGGTTGTGCTGGTCTGGTATCCATTGAAGCAAAGTACAAGTCTGAGCTTTTGGTAAACCAGGGTGTCGAACAATGATTTGGCTTCATTATTGTGGCATTGCAAAGTTTACAACAGCTCATTGTTATGTAAAATTCTTTATTTATCTGTATGCCCCATGTCATTCTTTTTTGATCAAATATGCTCCATTTATATCCCACTTGTTCCGTTACCTCCACGCATTTGTACTGATCTGTATATGTAAATTAGAACGATTTATCTGAAAAACCATGAAGGTTTTCTTATCTACTCGGTTACATTTTTTGCATGAATTTTTTTGTCTTACCGTATGAATGATGCTGCATAATAAGCTTTGGGTAATAATGGCTTGCAAGATGAAGAGCTGTCTATTATATACATTTTGTTTCACTGAACCTTACACAATAAAAGTATTAACATCAATACATGTCCGTGATCTTTAACTACCAATTTCTGTTAATTTTCTCATTCTCCCCTAAGTTTTGAGATTGAAGGCGTCACTTCTGCGCCCGAAATCTCCCTTCCTTCCCCATTTTGGCATTATAACGGCTAACCTTCATTGATAGCTGGAGCCCGGAGGAAAGGTGGTTCGTCGCGTTGAAGTTGATGCTGGGCCTCGTCCTCATGTTCACTGCCATGGCTTGGTCGGAATGCATCCCAATGCAACAACCCTAGCCCCTTCTGCAAGTTTGTAATGAATGTATTGGGGAACTTGCCAAGTGTCATGACGTTGTTTAACGCCGACTTGGAGGGTTCTTTGTCGCCATTTCCGGTGGACGTTGAGTCTCCGGCGGGTGAAGAGGTTTATGATCTGGGACAAGGGACAGATCCAGGTTTAGAAGTGATAGGCATCAAAGCTATCATGACTGGTAGGTTTCAGTTAATTTGTGTGTTTCAACTGTATTTAGGTATGAATTTTGGAGTTATATAAACATATATCCACACAAATTTTGTAAAATGTATCCATCTGTGATGTTATACACGTTGATGATATAATGTAGGGAATTTGTTCTTTCGTTGAAATGTTGGAGGAAACTAATTATGCAAATTCTTAGATGATAAATTTTATATTTATATAAATATTACATTGTTTCTTGAATTGTTACAATGATTTGAATTATCATAACCTAAGTATAGTAGTATCAGCCTAGTCTCGTAGCCTCTAAATCTACATATTCATCTCTAGTTGCATAATAAGAAGGAATTTTTTTATAAATAGTACATGAAATAAGAGACTGTGAATTTCAGTATACGAATTTGCAAAACATAAATTTTGATACATCAAGTAGAATGACCGACCCAATATACACACACCCCGTTAGTGATGGTGTTAGATTAGACACAGATGTCAGAAGCTGTAGGGGTAATTTGAATCTCCTCTCATTTGCACACCCAGCTCTCTCACCGCGCACATGATTGAACAGAGAGACATCAAAGCCCTTGCTAGAGCTACATTTCTTGCTCTCTCAAAATGTCTGCCTCCTTTTTGATATGGAATAAATAAGCATAAGAAATTACGTCTGCAATCAAAACTCCGCTGCGGAATCCACGAAGGTCCGACCCCACTGTCTATTATATTTCCTCATTCCGACTCACTTCCCTTGTGCAAAAGCTAAACCAATCTGCGCTTCTTGCAGATCAATCAAGTTGGGTTTTGCCCCTAAAATTTAGACCCAGAATCAAACTGCACCGCTGGCCTTGTATTCATCCTCGGCGAATAAGAAACCAATTCGAACAAGAAGGCCATGGTGTATATGATTGAGATCGTCATGGTCATTGGACGCAAGGAAGACGAATCTGAGCAGGCAAAGATCGCGCCACCGTATAATATAACGACAGCTCGATGATGGACTTGAAGTATTGCGAAGAGAAAGTAGGGTGGTCTAGTTTGAGGTTGCGGTGGAGGAATATATTCTCGATATATCCCCAATATTAAAAAATGACACGATAAGTTGTTTATCAGTCTATTATATCGGTTAACTCGGAAAATCAAGTCAAATAACGATATATCAGGTCAAATTGAGTGTTTAAAAAAAATGAAAATAACGTCGTTTTGAAAAAATAATTTAAAAAAAATAAAAGTTTCGTCAATAACATTCGATACCGAGAGAGTTTATGATGAATGATCACCTCTATTTTTATCAATTAATACTATTTATGTATTTTAATTGTCAAAAAATCAAATATTTTTTATGAAGTTTATTTAGTATATTTATTTCTATAAGTTTTAATTTCTTGAATTTATTCAGTATATTTTGATGTATATGTTTATTAATATATTAAATTTAATTAAAATTAACAAAAACGATAAATTTGATATATACTCGAAAATAGCTTAAAATCATGCCTTTTCTTGGTGTTGTGTAATTATAATCATGGCTTCCTTTGGTGGTGTGGAATTGGAAGGTGGAAGAATCATTGTTGTAGAGGCTGCGGCGGTGGAGATCCGTGACTTTGTGGTTTGGTCTGATCTCTGTGAGAGAGAGTTGGTCAGGGGTGTGAGATAGGAGAATTGAAAGTGTCATATTATCCTTCAACAGAAGGTAATTATACATTTATACCTGAGTGCTAATGGAGTGTACACAAAGTTGATCAGGGTTGTAACTAGATGTGCTAATGTTAATGTTTATGTTTTGCAACTCGATGTACTGAAATTAATAGTGACTCTGAGTCTCTGACTTCATTTACTAATCTTAAAATTTTCCCTAACAAAAATCTTCATATTCACCTCTTGGTGTGAAATAAATTTACCGATCATCATTATTGTATCCAACTTGTGCTCACCATTACCATTTTAAACTAATGATATGTGTTTAATTGTTTAATTATTATCTAAATATGAATTTGAAAAAAACATATGTCATGAGTTTAAAAAAATTAACACAAAAATAATGGTCGGCAAATTTTTAATCCCCCTGGTGGGTCTGTGGTCTTATACTCTTGATGGGTCGGTAGGTTAGCGCTGACAGCAAGTAGAGTATTGCAATTATGAGATATATAACAATAAGCAGGTTTTCTTCTTCAGTATAGTGTCGAGATAAAACAGTAAACGCTATTTTAAAGTTCGGTATCAATAAAATTATCTTCCTCATAATTCACCATGGTTAATTGTTAAAACATTGATACGTACATTCCTTTTCATATGAAAGCCACCATATAGCGCTTAAAATTGTTTTTTTTTCCTAAGAACATTCAACTACGCATGATGAATCGGTGCTAAATAGTACAAGGATAAAGATGACACGACTCTGGCCAACATAATTTTTGCTGTCGCCACATGAATCATTTCTTTCACATGCAAAAATGAAAATAAAGACCAAAATAGACTGATGGAAGGGAACTAGGGAAGCATATATGAAATGACCATTCGACTGTGTGTACTTCCAGCACTGGCACGTTTTCAATGACTTTGAAAACAAGCAGAAGATAATTGAGTGTGACCTTGTCTTGCCGTAAAGGAAAGAAGAGAGCCAGTTAAGTCTGTTCTTGTGAGTAAACAGATCCCCTTGCCAGTTTGAACTTCCAGCCACCGATTCATATGTACACGTCTCTTCGATCAGCTATATGTCCACTAGTGACTAGCCCCAACTGATCAATTCCACCACGTTCTCTCCATCCCTTAGTCAATCGTCCCTGCTCAAATACAATGCATTCCAATTTCTCTTATGTACGTTACACTCAGAAAATGTGAATTCTAAAATTATAAGAAGTTTGCAAGTTTTACAATTACTGGAATCGATTAGAGAAATTCTATGATGTAGCGCTTCATGCGTGCAGCGCTCCTAATTCACCGTCAATACATCTCATATACCCCACGTGCATTTCAAGACACCATCTATCTACCGTTTAATTCAGTATGTATGGTATGCAGCGCTGCACTATAGACGAATCTGAATCGATTAAGAAAAATAAACCGAAGGCGTGAAAAACCACATCGTATTTTGAAACTTGATAGAAATTAACGTCTCACGGTCTCATTTTAATTACTTCGCAACTATATTATCCTCGAAATTGAGTCAAAGGTGCAATGTTGACTTGATCTACGATGTCGTATTCCTGCCCCCCTAACTGACCTGGTTTATGGAATGAGTTCCACGATAAGATGCTCTAAATCGCACGATTTTAAAGACCATTCTCTAGAATATATACCGTTTTCTGTAGTTTTGTTTTTGTCATGCACTTTCAATCCTACTCAGTGCAGTATATTTTGGCTGCAGTGAGATATTTTTTTCTTCTTCTTTGTTCAAACTTCACAGTTCAAACTTCAAACACAAAAGTCTTTCTCATATCGATATATAAGTAATACAGGTTTCCTCACTTTCTTGTATATATATATAAACAACCTCCTTGTGTTATTTATTGTATCCACCATTTGCCAATATGGACCTCCTGCAACTTTGGTTCCTCATCTCCATTGCCACACCTCTGTGTTTTTCTCTCAACCTCCAACCGCATACTATTAAGCCATCCATCAGTTATGGAAATCAATCAGTGAAGGATGATATAGTGAGGATGGCAAAGGAACCCAGCACAGCAAATTGGATGAAGGATGTGAGGAGAGAAATCCATGAAAACCCAGAACTTGCATTTGAAGAAACCAAAACAAGTGCAGTCATTCGGCGTGAGCTTGAAAAACTAGGTGTTTCGTATAGATGGCCTGTGGCGAAGACCGGTGTGGTGGCAACTATTGGCTCTGGTTCTTCTCCCTTTGTTGCTCTAAGAGCTGATATGGATGCTCTGCCAATGCAGGTAATTTTGTTTCTGTAATTATTGTATTACCATTCTAGTTTCAAGGGTATATTGTACTGCTGTTTTTGGTCAGATTGATCATTGATGCTTATATATGTGTGGTGGAAATTTACTTGTTAAGTAACTATGGTATATGACTAAAGATACTTATTGCTGCTTAAATGATTCAGATGACCTTTCCGTTTTATTCCTTTTATTGATGGTGCTCAATTAGATCAAAGTATACGATTGTTAATATGTTGAACAGTTTTTGAGGTGATACAGACTTCAAAGATACCCCTTTTGCCTCTTTATCAATTACTGTAGTCTGGTACTGTGTGTGGGAAAGGAGAGGGACTCAAAACCAGAAAATGGGATCTTGAGATTGGTTTTCTTAAAGCAGTTCTCAATTATACTGATAGCACTTCATATGAATATTACAGGAATTGGTGGAATGGGAGCACAAGAGCAAAGTGGATGGGAAATTCCATGCTTGTGGGCATGATGCACATGTTGCAATGCTACTTGGTGCTGCAAAGGTACTCAAACAAGTTGAAGATAAATTGCAGGGTACAGTTGTTCTCATATTCCAGCCGGCTGAGGAACGTGGGGAAGGCGCAAAGGACATGATCAAAGAAGGGGTACTTGACAATGTGGAGGCCATATTTGGGATTCACATTGTGAATAGATACGCTAGCGGCGTAATTGCATCGAGGCCTGGAGAATTTTTAGCTGGCTGTGGGAGCTTCAAAGCAAAGATTATTGGGAAAGGGGGTCATGCAGCTCATCCCCAACAGTCCATTGATCCAATTTTGGCAGCATCAGCATCAGTAGTCAGCTTGCAAAGCATTGTTTCTAGAGAAATAGACCCTCTCGATTCCGGGGTAAATTTTTATTCAACTTGTTTGTCTTCTTTGGTATGCAATTTGAAGTGAAAACTAGTACTAACTGAAGTCTTGAACTTTGCAGGTAGTATCTGTAGCTATGATCCAAGCAGGGTCTGCATTTAACATCATCCCTGACTCAGCTACAATAGCTGGTACTTATAGAGCTTTTAGTAAGAAGAGCTTCAATGCTCTCAGCCAGAGAATAGAAGAGGTACAAGTTGACTGAATTCACAGTTATACTACTCTTGAAAAATAGAAAAAATACACATTGACATTAAATCCAAATAATTCAAACTGTTTCAGGTTGTAAAAGGGCAGGCAGCTGTGCATAGGTGCTCTGCTGAGGTAGAATTTTTGGGGGAAGGACATCCAAACATTCCCCCTACCATAAACGATGAGAGAATATACGAACAAGTTCGAGGCTTATCAAATGAACTTGTTGGAAATGAAAATACCGAGTTAGCTCCTACCTTCATGGGGAGTGAGGATTTTGCTTTCTTCTTAGAAAAGGTACCTGGATCAATGTTCTTCCTAGGCACAAGAAATGAGAAGAAAGGAGCTATATATCCGCCGCATAGTCCTTACTATGTCATTGATGAAGATGTCTTTCCAATTGGTGCTGCATTACATGCTACCTTTGCCTATTCGTTCCTGTCGAATTCATCTGGGAAGTTGCATCTCCGTATGTGAGAATATGTGGATGTCCTTAGCTACCCCAATTATTTCATTGATTATAGATTCATGTAGTTGCTCATTTGAGCTTGATTACATTAGACTGTTCTGCAACTAGACATCTATTAATTTAACCAACATTAGTAAGAAAATTTATCCAATATATTGTTGAGAATATAAATCCCACATTGGGAATTGGAACCTAGCCTGTGGGTTTATAAGGGTTTGGGCCACTCCATCTATTGCCAATTGGTTTTGGATGTGAACCCCAGATCACTTTATCATGGTATCAGAGCGGGTTACCCACGTCCACGTGTGAAGCCCAAATGGCCACACGGACTCCACGTCACTCAAAATGTTGTCCACGTGTATGGCTTGAAAATTCGCCACACGTGCGGGGGCGTGTTGAGAATATAAATCCCACATTGGGAATTGGAACCTAGCCTGTGGGTTTATAAGGGTTTGGGCCACTCCATCTATTGCCAATTGGTTTTGGATGTGAACCCCAGATCACTTTATCATATATCAGTTCGAAATTATATATTTTTTCATCGATTGGAATCCTAGTAAAATTATACTCTACCGACTGTTATAGCTAATAAGATAGAAATACAAAGTGAAGAACTCAAAGAAGTCGTAAATGGCTAAATCTATATCTTCTCAGCAACATAAAGATCAACTTCCACCGCCATACGCAGGACTTTATGATCATTCGCACAATTCTTTGAGGCATTCGAGGCTTGGAACAATATTCTGTCCATTAAGGAAGAATGAGTCTGGACTGGAACCTGCAGGCGTGAGAGTGCGTCGGAAATGGACTTTATGGCAGCAACAAGATCACAATCTTCATCGTAATCGAATTTGACTGTGGCTTCATCTTCTTCCACATTCCAATTCTTTTCTGTTAACAACATATCAACATCAAATTCCGTAGTAGCATTAGGCCTCTGCGCTTCAAACCGTCTAATTATGGCCTTGATAAACATCAAAACCTTGGTGCATGACAATTCCTCGCTTTGATCAGGTTCTGCAACTCTAAGAAGCCATGCATTGCAGTAAGTGTCCCCAACAACTTCCCAGCGTTCTTCCATGACCATTGTCAATTCTTAAAAGAAGAAACCAGAAAAGGTAAATAAATGATCAATCACATGCACATATAAACTTAGAAATAGAACTGGAACGCATAAGTTATTCTAAACATACAATGCTGGTTTGTACAGTTGAAATACTAGCTTTTGATTTCTTTTGTTTGAAAAGGAAGATATGATTCTGCTCAACTGATTCAGATTTGTTTGATTTGTTTGATAAGCTAATATCTTATCAACTGTAACTAGAAAGTAAAGAGTAATTTTAGTTTTTTGTGTGACCAATATGGGATGGGGAGCAAATCAATCAATTTTCCTTTTTAATAGGAGGAAATTAAGAACTAAATCCATTCATGGCGAAAAAACTTACTTGAAATAAGGGGTATCCGAAGGCTAGAGACTTGGAGAACTTCACACGTGTTTACCTTTGTAATAGAGAAGAAGCAGCGTGTGAATTCAAACTCGACAGCCTTCATGTGTATGTTGTTCATTTTATTAGTGTAAAACACAACTTTCATGGATCACTTGTATTCAATTCATGTGTGACTATGTGAATATAGTGCTTGGTGTGTGGTGGGAACCGTGACGGTTAATGGCAGCGGAGACTTGATGGCGGTTTTGGCCCGATTCCGGGGGTGGGACGGCAGTTTTGGCATCTTGGGCCCAGAAAGATGGACGTCAAGGACATGTCAATACGTCATAGCCATGTCTACGGGCCCGATGGACATCAATACCATTAATTATTGTTTTATTTATATATTCTTTTTAGTAAATTTAGAATACATTGATGACTTCGATGATAAGACACCTTTTAATTTGGTATGGACAGTTAGGAGAATAATTTGGGATCCAAGCATCTTTCAGATGAGATGATGGAAATGATGGAGAAATTTTGATATGGTACGGTAACGAGTGATAATGTATAGTAATCATTTTTATCTTTTATATTTCAATACGTGAATTTGTTATAATAAAATTATAATTTAATATATTTTTATTATTTATAAAATAATATTTATAGGTATATATGATTTTAAACTAAGATTTTAGGTTTTAGGGTTTATTGTATTGGAGTGTGGTGTATGATTTTAGAAAGTCTTTGACAAAATAGTTTAAATGTAATTTTTTTAATTAAATCTTAAATGTCAAATTGTGATCGGAATGACATACCACTAAACATTTTCAAATGATTAGGGCTCAAAATTGTTGAAAATATATATATGTATACAAATATATTACATGTGTTTGAGTTGTTTCTTAATTAAGAGCTGAAACCTTGTTTGTAAAATTTATGAATATATTTCCAACCAAAGCCCTTATTGATAGTGATACCGTGACATTGTCACACTCACACCAGTCGTATGTGATATATCTCATTTCCAACCAAAGCCCTTTTATTGATAGAGAAAAAACATAACCAACAGTTGTATGTGATATATCTCATCTCCCCTTCATCTAGGCCAAAAAGAAAGCGACGACGAGAGCAAGGAACCCAACCACCAGTGAGGACGGATATGTGAAGCTGCTTGAGTTGGGATACGGCGGCGTCATAGATGTGCCATCAGGCATTGGGGGCATACCGGGCATTGGAGGCATGTCTGCCATCGGCGGCATCCCTTTCACGACTAGTTTTGGTACTGGCCTCATCCCCTTGATTGTGATTTTCATGTTCTTGGCTATTGGCGGCATCGGCGGCATCTCTTTGGCAACCTTTGCTATTGGCGGCATGGGGGGCATCTCTTTCGCCGGTTTCGCTATTGGTGGCATCGGCGGCATCTCTTTCGTTGGTATTGGCCTCATGCCTTTCGTCACTTTCACGTTCTTAAGAGTTGGCCGCATGCCTGTTACGCCTTTCAACCCTTTCACCACTTTCATTTCTTTATGTAATGGCCTCATTCCTTGCTTGCTTAGAGGTACCGCCCGCTGGCCTTCTCCAACTGCTGCACAAACCATGATTAGCACCGCGAAACACGCCGCGAGTAACACCGCCGACATGACCTGATTAGCCATGTCTAGCGTATCAACTTCTGATTAGAGAAAGATAATCCCTCTCTTTGCTTATAGCTACCACTTACCAATTACCATGCAGCTCATGGTACGTTTATATAACAAGGTGGAATCATGAATAGCCAATCGGACTGTCCAAGAATTCGAAGTCCCTTATTCGTTACCAACAAAATGAGGACAAAGCCAGCTACAATATCATGGCAAACAAGGACTCTATGCTCCCAATTCTCCTCAGCATGATCGAAGTTTCTGTTGGAATCAGCTTTGTCCTCCGTTCGCCGGCCAATGCTACTTGGTGCACTCATCAAATTCATGGGTGCGCTACAAAGCCGGGAACAGGCCCAATTCAGAAGACTTGTAAATATTTGGGCCCAAAACAAATACAAATAAGCCCAACAATGCGATCCTTCATTCCTTCCAGTGTATAGACCACTGATCATTCTTCTTCTGCTCTGATAACGCCAACTAACAAATTCCAGAAACCCCGCCGCTGCAGCAAAACCTTCGCCGCCGTAATCCGGTCATCTCCGCCGTAGCTTCATTCACCTCCTCTACCCTATGCTCTTCTAATGGGCTCCACTTCCGCCTTCTCTCTCTGCTCTCATCCCAAGGTACTCTCTCTCTCTCTCTCTCTCTCGAACTGTTTTTGCTTGAACGAATTGAAATTTGAATCCTGCTATTCGGTGTTCATCAGTTTCAATTGCGACGGAGACTCGACTCCGGAGGCTCCAGGAGTGACTTGTTCAGCCGCGGCGTTTGTTTGCCGCCGGTCGTTCCGCTCAGGAGGAGATGTTTAGTAGTGAAAGCCGGCGGCGGCGGTGCGAGACGGCCGGCTAGCTCTCGGAGAGTGTATAGGGAGTCTCAGAGCGTCAGCTCTGTTGCTGCTCCGGTTCAGCAGCTCGCTTCCTTCGTCGTTCCGGCGGCTTCTTTCTTCGCCGTCACTTTTGGTACTGATTTTGCTCTCAATCTCTGAAATGCTTGTTCTTCAATGAAATGCTAGATGAGTTTGAAGTAGGAGGAATTGGTTTTTACTATGTAGTTTACTGTGGTCTGTACAATTTTACTGTCTAGTTTACTGTGATTTGTATATGAAATGATGATGAGGATGATTAGCATTTGGTGTGTGTACATGGCGATTTTGTGAGCGCACTAATTGATGTTTTCAGCTGACAGTTATGTGGAAGCTGGTGGAGAAGCTTCTTGTTCCAAAGAAGGGGAGGATGACTTCGTCTGTAGACAGCAAGGCGCCTGAGCAGGGAGGAATGAAGTGGTCGATTTCCGCGGGATCAAATTTGTTGTCAGGTTTTGGTGCAAAGATTGAGAGAGAGTCCAAGCTCAAGCTCAATGACTTTGCCAAGGAACTTAGGTCTTTCAGTAGCGTCGATTTGTCAGGTAAATTTACTTCACGATGATGCTTATCTACAATTTCAGGCTCTTAAGAATCAGCCAGTATTGATAAGTTAATGTTCTACTTTTCCACTCAGGTAATAAGATAAGATGCATAAGGTTACTTATTTATATGAATTTCTTCTTGATACAAACTTCATTGTCGTTGCTTATATGTTTAAGAAGAGTTTTTCTTTCTTGCTCATTATTTAAGAATTGAGTCATCTCAATAATGTTTTTCCTCTCTTGGATTGCCAGCCTGAGTACAATTTAATGATTCAACTACCAAAATATCTATACTATTTTTAATGTTGGCAACAATTTATTTTGACCGTTAATTGTTTTGTCTGGCAGGGCGTAACTTTGGAGATGATGGGTTATTTTTCCTTACTGAGAGTTTGGGCTACAATCAGGTTATAGTTTTTAGCTCACATAGTTCCGCTGTGTGGTCCTATTGTACTTGTAAATTTGTTGATCTCATTGATTTGTGTAGTATGCGTTTGATCTGTATCAGATGCAGTACTCGCAGTCCAGCTTTTATATACAATTTTGTACTATGTTAACAGTCTGTGCTTATATTATGTGTCAGATTGCTGAAGAAGTAAGTTTTGCTGCAAACGGAATAACTGCTACTGGAATAAAAGCCTTTGATGGTGTTCTTCAAGCTAACATGATGTTGAAGACGCTTAATCTCTCTGGGAATGCTATTGGAGATGATGGAGCAAAGGTTGGTCTATATTTTTCCATCGATAGAGTTTTTATTGCTTGATGTTTATAGCTCAGACCTAATTGTTGTGTGATGTTCTCTTGTTCACAGTGCCTTTGTGATATATTGGCAAACAATAATGGCATTGAAAAGCTGCAGCTAAACAGTACAGACATAGGCGATGAGGTTCACTTACTTCTTGAATGAAAACTATTGTTCTGATGACTAAAGTCATGAGCTTTTGAGCTGTAAGAGGAGAATTTCCACCAACTCTATGCTTAACATTTTCTTGCTTTATTGTGCAGGGTGCAAAGGCTATTGCAGAATTGTTGAAGAGAAATTCAAGCTTGCGTGCTCTGGAGCTTAACAACAATATGATTGACTACTCTGTAAGTAATTGCGTCCAGAGAGTGTAATCTTAAGTGAAGTGAATCATGATTGAGTAACTGATTTGGTTTTATGTTTTTTTTTTGTTTGGAAATGGAGGTAGGGATTCACAAGTCTTGCTGGAGCTCTTCTTGAGAACAATACAATACGGAACTTACATTTAAAGTTAGTGACATCTCCTCCTATGTATCTTACTCATAATATAGTAACTAGTTTATATAGACTATTTGTTGTGTGGTTTCTGGCTATATCTTTGCTAGCCTTCTAAGTTAAGAAGCTCATATTAGCAGCACTTAATTTCTGTTCGTTCTGAATTTTTCCGGACTGTCTATTTATGTTAAAGTGGCAACTATGGTGGAGCCTTGGGCGCCAATGCTTTAGCCAAAGGACTTGAGGGGAACAAATCTTTAAGGGTACATATCTCATTCACTTCTATTCTTCTGTTACAAATGGCACAAAATACTCTATGAATGTTCAGTTAGTCTGGCAATGATATATTATTCCTCACCTGAAAATATGTTGCTGCTTTAGAAATTTAATAAAGGAACTTGGAAATTGTCAGACCTCTCAGATAAGTAGCTATGGTATATATGCAGGAACTCCATCTACATGGTAATTCCATTGGAGATGAAGGAGTGAATGCTTTGATGTCAGGTTTAGCTGTACATAAAGGTCTGCACTTTTCTCTGTCTATTGCGACTTTTGGTCAACAAATTTTCTCTGCAATTTATCTGATTTGAGAATATTCTTAGGTAAACTGACTCTTTTAGACATCGGCAACAACTCAATAAGTGCTAAAGGTGCGTTTCATGTTGGTGGATATATCAAAAGGACAAAAAGCTTGCTATGGCTGAACCTTTACATGAATGATATAGGGGATGAGGTAGTGTTTTCAATTTCTTAACTACTTTTGTTGTATATAGTTACGTTAAAGTGACATCAAGGATGCGGGAGAGTTTTCAAGCTGTTATCTACTTCTGTTATAATCATTGTGTGCATTGTTTAGTCACTGGAAGTGGAGCATTTATTGTTTCAAATAGATTAGGGATATATTGTTTCTTCATTTTAAGGTTATTGTCCTGTATATTTCTGCTCCTGTTATCACTGTTCAAAATTTGCTGGCCATGACACCTTAAGATGGAAAAGAGATAATTGATAACCTAAATTTTAATCTTTGCTTTCTATGGAACTAATTTCATTGTGAGGTGAGACACACCATGTAATTAAAATGCCTCAACCCCAATCGTTATAAATTTTATTACATAAAGAACAGCTTCTATTCTTAATGGTGTAAATTTGGTTAATTCCGTAGGGAGCTGGACACATTGCGGATGCTTTGAAGCAAAACCGGACTATAACAACCATAGACTTGGTGAGAAAAATGTGCTTGTCAGCATTCCTCATGCAGATTTAAATTATTTATCTATTGCTGTGTTCCTTGATATATATTTCTTACTTTTGAGAAGCCTTATTATACTGTTTATGAAAGTTGGGACTCATTCTTACAGGGGGGAAATAATATTCATGCTGAAGGAGTGACTGCATTAGCTGAAGCGTTGAAAGATAATTCTATTATTACATTTGTAAGTCTTTCTTCCTATTACCGGTTCCCTTCGTTTTTATTTTTGATGTAACGACATTACAATTCTCTCCCATTTCTGTCTGTCTGTCTGTCCCTCTCAGTTGGAAGTTGGTTATAATCCCATCGGACCAGATGGGGTGAAGGTTCTATCTGAAGTTCTCAAGTTTAATGGAAACATAGAAACCCTTAAGCTTGGGTGGTGCCAGGTAATTTGTTGTTTTGAACATGCTTTACGATTTCTGGATTTGGGTTTTATGGTAAATCTTTGAAACTCATTAGGATCCTATAACGGTGTAATATTAAATCTATTACAGATAGGAGCAAAGGGTGCCGAGTTCATTGCAGATATGTTGAAATATAATACCACTATACGTGTTTTGGACTTGAGGGCAAATGGACTACGCAATGAAGTTAGTTTCTGTAGATAAGAACTATCATGATATTCCCATTAAGTGACTTGATTACTCATATTCCATTTTCTTTTTCAATAACTTGAAATGTACAGGGTGCATCTTGCCTGGCTCGCAGCTTGAAAGTGGTTAATGAAGCCTTAACTTCATTGGATTTAGGGTTCAATGAGATTAGAGTACGTATCAACACCGTTTACTGGTTTATTTTTCATAGATTAGTTGATATCTTCATGCACCGTTTGATAATGGTGTTGTGTTCAGGATGACGGGGCTTTTGCAATTTCTCAAGCACTAAAGGCCAATGAAGATGTGACAGTCACATCTCTGAACCTTTCGAGTAACTTCCTCACTAAATTTGGGCAGGTATTCTTCTCATCCTCTTCTAGGAGGTCTCACCGGGTAGACATTTTTGGTTTCTAACTAATTTCGCTTTTGTCTTGATGCAATTTCATCATGCAGAGTGCTTTAACAGATGCAAGAGACCATGTATATGAGATGAGTGAAAAGGAAATCAACATATTTTTCTAGAAGGCGTTATTTATTAGACTAGAAATGCGGACCGTACGCTCGAAAACAATACCGTTCTTTTGTTGCATTCTGATCCCAAGGAGCATCGACTCCATGCATCAGAGTTCTTATCAAGTTCTACTGGTGAGGAACAGTAGGAAATTTTGACATCCAGATATCATAGTCAGTAATAGGTATGGTTCCAATGAGTTTTCTAATTTTTGTATGATGGACTGGCGCGATGATTTTTTCACTAGAATTCAAATAAGTTTACAACCTCAGAGAATGTGGATAGCATTTTTGGC
This sequence comes from Argentina anserina, assembly GCF_933775445.1. Taxonomy (NCBI): domain Eukaryota; kingdom Viridiplantae; phylum Streptophyta; class Magnoliopsida; order Rosales; family Rosaceae; genus Argentina; species Argentina anserina. The sequence continues at coordinate 26,715,139 of NC_065875.1, read as the reverse complement.
AATATATATACATGCCTTCGGTACCAAAATACAAATTTTACCAGTGACATCATTTTCAATGTAGCTACTGTCTCATCTATGCACCTATTAGCTAATCGTGGCCTTTGCTTGGTAATGGCATTGATGCCGTGGCTGGCCGCGGCGTATGTTATAATATGGAGAGCCATGCATTGACTCACTCTAATGCATGTATGTGTCTCTCCCTTATCAATTTTCTGGTGAAGTTGCGGTGCCTAGCTGGTGCTGGTTTGGCTCCTCTTGGAAATACTAGTATAGCAGTGTGTGCTTTGGACAGTAAGGACAAACATCGTTTCAATTTTTGTGCTTTAAGATAGAACCACGATCACATGACTTGCATTTCTTCTCGTATTAGGATCTCTAAGGTCTAAAAAATCGCTACTGAAAATCGCAGAGCAAAGATCCAAATTGGGGGCTGAAGGTCACATAAGTCGTCCCAGTTGTGCTATACAGTTACTGTGCATGGACAGACTTACTCTGTCAGTCGTAGACTCGAATCTAGGAGGTTTGAAACTTCTAGCGAAATCATGTTTTGGAGATACAAAATGCCAAGGGAGGATTAGGAGTATTATCGAATTAGATGTATCGATACATTAATGAACCATAAACGAATTAGAGTTTCGTAGACTTAGGTTTGATGATATTGGAGGCTTCCAGCTCAAGATGAGCAAGCAGGCATTGTGCCAAACTTCGCCTATAACGAGACAGAAAAATACGAGGATGATGTCCATCCCTCATCTATAAGGGCACCGTATCTCTCCAACTGTTGTAGAGCTGGCTTCTGTTACGTTCAGTATTCATCTCACTTCACTGCTCCCTCAACCTCAACCAATTCACTATTACTGAGCTTTCGTTATCAAATCGACCATATATTTAGATATTCGACTCGTGCTGCTGACCCACCGAGACCGACATGTCGTCATTCTCTAATACCATGTTGGTGCTCATGGGAGTCATGGCTATGGCATGGCCGCTTCCGACCCACAAATCCAGCTCTGAAATTTATACTCGCTTCCTCGAGAAATTACTACACGCATGATGGGGCAAGATTGCAACTATACCAAAGAATCACGGCTATATAAAGAAAGCAGAAATACTCACGGTAGTTGAAAGCTAGCTTCAAGCTTCCCACAATTTGAACTGCACATATATTTTAGCTTTTGAGTTTGAATAGCAGAGAGTACTGCCACGACTAGATGGCGTCGCGTTTGCTTCTTGTCGCGGCGATTTTGATCTTCTGCGTGGCACATGTTTCAGCTGATGATGCTAAGGTGGAAGACCATGAAAGCCAGGTTCAATCATCACTTCCTTCTTCAATTAAGTTCTTTCATCTGTATTTTGCCTTCTTTCGAAGCTAACCCTAGTTATTACCAATTGTTTTGTTAATCTTCCAGGCAGTGGTGAAAGGACCTAACAGAAGGTTGTTGCCATATCTGAGTAAGTGTCTTTAGAAATTTATATTGTGAAGCACGCTCTGTGTTCGGATGAGATGACTTTTATCTGTTTGAATGTTTTGGTGCAGACTGTGAAGGGCTATGCAAGGGGCGCTGCAGCTTGCACTCGAGGCCAAATAGGTGCATCAGGGCATGTGGAACTTGCTGTGTCAGGTGCAAGTGCGTTCCTCCGGGCACCGCCGGCAACAGAGAGGTCTGCGGAACATGCTACACTAATATGACCACTCATGGCAAACGCCTCAAGTGCCCTTAAAATCACTGGCTATCCATCTTTCAAATATCCAGGAAAGTGAGGATCGGAATCAACATTTGGAATGAATAATTTTGTGAAACTTTTTAGATGTTCTTGTGTTGTATACTTGTTTGAGTTGTATCGCTTTTCTATGTTAATGCGAAATTTAGTTCGCTTAATTTACCCTGGCTATATATTCATATTGGTGTGTTTCAACGACTTGAAATTAAGGTGAACAATATTACAATAAACCAAAGTAGAACACATGCATCTTACTTCTGCGTTAACTCGATGAAGTTGTCTTTGCAATATCGGGCGAGCTTGCGTCGTATACAAGAGTAAGAGGCCTGTACGTATAAACCAACTGCTCTTTAAGAGGGCCATAATTTCTTTCTTTCAAGACATACACATTCCACATCCTAGAAACGGAAATAAATAAATCTTAATTAGGTGAAGATGTTTGAAACAATTAGGGCAGGAAAGGTGAGGAATCATAAGAAGTATAAGAAGTTTTAAAGCCAAAACGGAAGACAAACCCAGCAAGCTAACACATTGTACGTAGCAGTACAGAAAAAAAAATCAGATAAAACCAAAACTATCGAGAAAAAAATCGTCAGACTAAGCTCTCTGGAAGTCTAGGAACTACACTCCAGAAGTCTAGGTAATGGTGAAGGCCACCATGGTAGCTTAAAGTGGCAACCATATTTAACATTCTAAGACGTTTTATCCATCTTCGACCAGCTTCCTGTTCGTATGTTGTACTTGACTGTGTCTTCATCTACAGTTAAATAAACCACATCCAAATCATTTGAGTCATAGGCAATGTAGCACACTGATTTTGAATGCTTCGGAATCATTGTTTGGTCCAGTGTATAGCTTTTCATGTGTTCCAGACCCAGTTTTCGAGTTCCTTCCAGCATCATTTGGTCTAGCTCTTCTTCTTTCAACTCCTAAACACATAGCAAAGGGGGTTCCTCATCTAAGTTGCAGTATGCAACCGCACACGTCCTCCGTAAGTACCTATGTAACGAGGGTGACAAGAATTCATGGCACCATCGGGATCATAGGAGTGGTTGGCAGGCATTTCAATTTCTATTACATGAAATTGATAATGGCTATCAGCTTCAACATTAGTAGTAGTACCATTATTGATCTTGTCGTTGTTGATCATGAGCGGAGTACGAAGTGCAAGCAATCTGCCTTCACCAATCCAATATAGAATTCCGTTGCTACCAAATCTACTCCAATAGAATGTAATAACCCGAATTTTTCGGAACTAATTATCGAGTGTTTTCAATTTGTTAAATTTGTGAAATTAGTTCAAAACGACAATTGGTGGTTCGCGACATTTCGAAACGAAAACGGAAAACGTTCTCAGGTCGTTTAATTAGAAAAACGTTACGCTTCCGCAATGTATATATCGACTTTTATTTTGTCGCTCGTTTGCGAAAACTTCCTTCACGAAAATTGTAGAGCTCGACGATACGAGTTAGTGGACTCGTCACGCATTCGAATCGGACGTCGTATGTAAAAGTTATTAACGATGGAGGTTAGTTTCCGATTTTAGAAACGAGTATATAAATGAAATGTTTCAGTTTAGGGTTTCTAAAATTAGAAACCCCTCACTCTCTCTCTCTCTCTCTCTCTCTCTCTCTTCACCCCACGCGCCTCCCTCCCTCTCTTTTCCTCTCTCCCTCCCCGATCTCACTTCCTCACTGGTGATCTCCACCTCCAGCCCGTCGTGTCGCGCACCGCTGGCCCAGGAAGCACCGCGCGGCCCTCCTTAGTCGACCCTGAGGTCGACGCACCTTCTCGAGCCGCCGTGAGCCCTCGCTCTCCGACCCGAGCTCGCGCGATTCTTGTTGATGTTCCTCCGGCGATAATCTGACTTCCTCAAGCTCGATTCGAGGTGAGATTAGCCTAAGTTGGTTGTTGTGATGATGTTGTTGAATTTTTGAGTTGATTTGTGGTGTTTTGGGGGAGATCGGAGGTTGGAGATGGTGGGGAGGATACCGCCGCCATAGGCGGCGCGTGTGAGGGCGTGGAGGGGTCTAGGGGCGGCGTGAGACCGTGGGGAGGAAGAGGGGGAAGAAAGGAGGGATTTTGGGGCGGCGGTGGCGTGCTACGCGCCGGCCTTAGGCTCGGTGCGTGAATAGTGTTTTCGAACAGTAAATTTGTAAATTTTATTTTTACGACGGTGAATGTAAAAATGTGATTTACGTACGGTAAATGTACAATTTATTTTACGTACGGTAAATGTAAATGTACATTATTTTCAGTAAATGTAAAAAGTAATTTTAGAAGGGTAAATCAGTAATTAATATTTACTTAGACAGTATTTACATTTGAATGGTATTCATACGTACAGAAATACGTAAACAAAATATATATGTATAAGAATACGTAATTGATGTGTATTTGTACAAAAATACATGAATAGTAAATACGTGAACAGTAATTTCGTAAAACCAGAAATTGCTGAACAATAACTTATTATTACTGTTTCGGCATTTAAGGTTTACGAAACGATTCTAAATTCTTTTCTTATCTTTTCAAGGTGATCGATAAATCAAGGAATTACCTTCAGAAATTGTGGAATTACGCTCGAGTTGATAAGGTGAGTAAAATCTCACACAGTTACGAATCTACCCTTGTGGAGATTCAAGATTATGCAGAAATTTAAAGAATGAAATATGACATGTATATGATATAGTGGAGTATATATATCTTTGTATAAATGGTAAATAGGTACATATATATATATATAGTTTGCTATATTATATACTGTTATGGTTTCGTTGTGAATATGTCATTTTGATGACAAGATTTATATATCGAGCATGTGATTTAATATGTACAATATGAGGTGATGATTATTGTATGTGGTTTTAACATGATGTTTGTTAAAACGTTTTGTCTTCGGACGTGATTTGATGTCTTCAGACGAGTTTTGTCTTCAGACTAGTATTCAGACGTGTTAGGCATGTCGGAACCTAGCCTTTGGCCGGGCGAAAGTTACGATACAGTTAGAGCTCTAGTTTGTCTGCCGGAGTACTGCATGTGAGGTAACAGATGGGTTATCGGCTCATGAGTACTCATATTTTTGGATGTTGGGTAGCAAGAGGTTGCCCAATATCGGCGGTGTACTACGTGAGGGGTAACAGAGGTGTACCAGCGTTCATTTGTACCCGTATTATAAATTTATTTGGGTAAACAGATGGGTTGCCCAATTTCTTATGAGCACTTTCATTTACATATTTTTGGGACAACCAGATGGGCCGTCCATTGACTCATGAGTGCATTTATTTTTATCGATTTGTGAATTTTCGTATATATTGATATGCGAGTTATATTTTTATTTTACTCATACGAGCTGTAAAGCTTACTGGGTTTGTGTTTATAATCGAGGTGCACCAATTCAATGGTGTATGGGATAATTCCACATGTATTGATTAGTAGAAATCGAAGGACAACGCTGAAGACTTGAAGTCATTCATTTTCATGCTTGTGGTGAGGTTTTTATTGTGGATTTGTGTGAGAACTTGTGAGGGTTTATTTGTGGGTTTTGTGAGAGATTGTAAGGATTATTACATTTCCATTTTTATGTAATTGTTGAATTATAAATTTGGTTTGTAATAATTGGTTTGTCTGAGTTGTATTGTGAACTCAGTAATGATCCGCTGTGACATTTAAAATGATTTCGATTCATTGAGATTGTTTTAGTGTTTCACGTCTTTGAAATTTTGAGTTTTTATACTCGAAATTTTGGGGTCGTTACAATAGATGAGGCCGAAATAAGGATTATTACATTTCCATTTTTATGTAATTGTTGAATTATAAATTTGGTTTGTAATAATTGGTTTGTCTGAGTTGTATTGTGAACTCAATAATGATCCGCTGTGGCATTTAAAATGATTTCGATTCATTGAGATTGTTTTAGTGTTTCACGTCTTTGAAATTTTGAGTTTTTATGCTCGAAATTTTGGAGTCGTTACAATAAATGAGGCCGAAATACTTGAAGCCTTGCGGACATGGTACAACTATCTCTCTCCATTCACCAGTCTCACTAGAGACGACCTGGATATTTAATTCAAAACACGTTCCACTTTTCCTAGGACGAAGAAGTCTCACAACCTTGAACCTACAATCGGCGTTAATTTTAAAACCAGCATCACTGGTTTCTTTATAGTAAGGCTCACAGAAGAACCGCAAAGGTGGACGTTGTTCATGGTGTCCAGAGGTTGGAGGAAGACTAAGCACTTGCATGGTGCGTGGATTGCAGATGCAGTAATCGACGTGGATTTGTTTTTGGGTTTTTGGTTCGACACACAAAACCAAATCGTTGCGTATCGCTAGCACTAGTAATTTCTCATTCGATCTTAAGAAATTCCGGAATCTTTCAAAAGCTTTTGTAGGGAACAGTTCATTCCCACGGTTGTCTACAACACCACCAGCTTTGGGGGTTTGCTTAGAACTCCGGAGACGTAGAAATCGGCAAGTCAAATCAGGGTCAGACACGAGAGTGCACCACCGCTTTGGAAAACGAAATTATCATGTGGCAGTCGAGAAAGGATTTCATCCAATAGGTCGTTGCTGAGATCGCCAATATTGGTAACCATAGCTAGGTTTTGATGATGATCGCTTTGAATTACGTTTTGTTTGGTGGAAAAAAAAAAGGAGTTCGATCAAAGGAGTTCTACGGTATACAAGTAATACAACAAGTCTGCATTCAGCAATGCTAATACAATTAGTACTAAGACTAGTAGTTCGGTTCGGGATTCGGCTTATATCCGTATTGTAACGATCCTAAAATTTCGAGCTTAAAAACTCAAAATTTCAAAGTCGTTAAACACTAAACAATTTCAATGAAATCGAAATCATTTAACGTGCACAACGGATCATCACTGAGTTCTCAATACAACTCAGTCAAATCGATTATTACAAACCAAATTATAATTCAACATTATAATAAATGGAAATAAATAATCCTCACAACAACCTCACAAGATAGTCACACAAAATCCTCACACAAGCTGGAGGTAAATAACTTCAAGTCCTCTGAGCGGTCCGTCAAATCCCGCTAATCCACACCTGCGGAGTTATCCACTACACCATCGAATTGGTGCACCGGGATTGTAAACACAAACCCGGTAAGCTTTACAGCTCGTATGAGTAAAATAAAAACATAACTCGCATATCAACATATACGGAAATCCAGAAATCAACAAATATAAATGCACTCATGAGTCAATGGACGGCCCATCTGGTCGTCCCAAAGAAATATGAAATAAAACGCTCATGAGAAATTAAGTAACCCTTATGGTTACCCAAATGCATTTATATTACGGGTACCAAGAACGCTGGTACACATCTGTTACCCTTCTCGTAATACACCGCCGATATTGGATAGCCACCCGCTACCCAACATCCAAAACAATCTGAGTACCCATGAGCAGACAACCACCCGTTACCTCACATGCAGTACTAAGGCAGACAGACTAGAGCTCTAACTGTATCGTAACTTTTGCCCGGCCAAAGGTTAGGTTCCGACTTGCCAAACACGTACAATAATCTCACATCATATTGTACCAAATCACGTCCGAAGACAAATCAACATTTTAACAATCTCAATGTTAAAATCACGTACAATAATCTCACATCATATTGTACAAATCAAAATTATATGCTCGATATATCTTGTCATCAAAATGACATCATCACAATAAAATCATAACAGTATATTATATAGCAAACTATATATATATATATGTATTTATTTACCATTTATACGATATATATATATAATCCATTATATTTTATACATGTCATAATTTATAAACACGTCCGAAGACAAAACGTTAAACAATCTCCATATTAAACTCACATGCTTATCATCGAATTAACCTAATCCAGATGAATTCATAACAGTATATAATATAGCAAATTATATATATATGTACTTATTACCATTTATACAATGTATATAGAATCCATTATATTGTATACATGTCGTATTTCAATATTAAAAACTCTTGCAAATATCTTAGAATCACCGCAAGGGTAGATTCATAAATATGTGAGATTTTACTCACCTTATCGACTCGAGCGTAATTCCACAATTTCTGAAGATAATTCCTTTCCTTGATTTATCGATCACCTTGAAAAGATAAGAAAAGAATTTAGAAACATTTCGTAACCTTTAAATGCCGAAACAGTAATAATCTATTACTGTTCAGCAATTTTTGGGTTTACGAATTTACTATTCACGGTTACCGTTTACTGTGTATTGTTCACATATTTACTATTCACATATTTCTGTACAAATACACATCAATTACGTATTTCTGTACGTATACAAATTGTTTACGTATTTATGTACGTACGAATACTATTTAAATGTAAATATTGTCTCAGTAAATATTAATTACTGATTTACCCCTCTGAAATTACTTTTTACATTTACTGAAGGTAATTTAGGATAAAACCGTAAAAAATAAATAGTAAAACAGTAATTTTCTGCCATGGGCATTTTTGTCATTTCACATCACAGTAAAATGGTAAAATGGTAAACTGTAAAATGGTAAAAACAGGGGAATTCACCCCATTGTCTCCGATCACTACTCCGGCCTCCAAAAATCTTATTCTAACACTCCCAATTCGGCATACAACATTAATATAGCTTTCACAAGAACTGAAAAACATCAATTAGAGGGTTAGGAGCCGAATTGCTACCTGAAGAACTAAAAATGTAAGCCGAGGATGCTGCTCTGTTCTTGACTTCAATCCGAGTTGCTGCAGTCCTCCTTCTTCATTGCCACGGTCCCTTGGATGGCTGTGATTGCTTCAAAGTCTCTTTTAGATCAATTAGGGTCAGAGGAGCTCTCAATTTCGACAAGAAGAAGGGTGACGGTGATGGTGGTGTACCGAGGGTAATAAACCCAGAAAAAGAGGAGGAAAAAGAGAGATTAGTCCCTGGTTCATCAAATTGAAATAAAAATTAGATTGGGTATGAAGAGTTTAGGCAAGCTCACCCAAAGAAGGAAAGAAAACATCGTCGAAATCCGCCGGAGGTGATGAGCTTCCTCGGTGGTGTTCCACTGCCTTGATTTAAATCTCACCAATTCGTGGGTGCAACGGATGATCGAGGGACATGGCTTGGAAGAGGATGACAAGGCGATCAAGATGGTGGTAATGCATGTGTTGGGCTCGCCGGAGTGGTGGCACTAGACGGAGGAGAAAGGGACGGCGTGGTCTCGGTGAAGAAGGAAAAACAGAAGGAGAAAAGAAATGAGGGAGAGTGAGCTCGGGCCGAGAGAGAGAGAGAGAGAGAGAGAGAGGCGGAAAGAGAGAAGAGAGGAAGGGATTTCCACAAATGGAAACCCTAACTGAAAAAGTTCCATATATACCCGTTTCCAAATCGGGAACTAACTTCCATCGTTAATAACTTTTTCACCCGACGTCCGATTAGCACGCGTCACATACTCACGAACTCGTACCGACGAGCTCTACAACTTTCGTGAAGAAAGTTTCCACAAACGAGCAACAAAATAAAAGTCGATATATACGTTACGGAAACGTAACGTTTTTCGAGTTAAACGTTCTGAGAATGTTCCCGTTTCTCGTTCCGTAAGGTTGCAAACAATCATATTCATTTAAACTGAATTTCATAACTTTATAGAATTCAAATTAAATCAAATATTGTTTTGAAAAATTTAGGGTTATTACACGTATATACCGATACCAATACCGAGTTTACCTATCACTTTGAATAACATTTCGATGGAGGAAAAAAAAGTGTATCACTTGAGAACCCTAATTACAGTAACTAAGTATACAACAAATCAGCAGCATTCAGCAATCCTAAATTCCTAATACTGCTATACAATACAGAATGGAAAATGCTTGGGACCCCAAAAAATATTACCAAAACTCATTACCAAATGATGTGGCACGTTCCACATCATTGATTACATGGAATTTTGCCTTACTATTATTCATTTATTTTTTTAATACCATAGTTAAAAGCAGTAAAAAAAACTTAATAAATTTTGCAGACCCATGCTTCACATGTTGCTTTGGTTTCCCGTGATATCATGTTTGATAATTGATTCATGATCAATCATCCACTTGCAAGTTGCTATCGTGATGTTATTCTGCAATTGGTTTGGTACTTTTTTTCTTCATGTATGATAATTCGTTTGATGGTTTGATTGAAAAGATTTTGAGATTCTATTAGGACGTTTAGGATTGTAGAGGAACTGCAGAATTGGTAGAGAAGAAGAGGCACAAGAGTAGAGGTGATTGGTGAAGTAGGGGCTTTTTTCATCGGAAGTAAATTAGGGTTTTAATCATTCAAAATTTAAATTTAAATAATTTTAATGTAATTATTCAACATGATATAAAATCCACCTCGATGACATAGTATATGCTACGTCATTTTGTATTGAAATTTTGTAATATATTTTAGTGTATGTAGCACTACCCATACATAATAACAGATTATAACCATGGCTTACACGGGCGCATCTCTGGTATAGAATATTGACAGACCAATAGAAATCGTAAAATAACTTTCAGAATCATGTTATCAAATACAGCTTTTCTCTGTGTCTGGAAGAGAGAGCTTTAGGCCTTTAGCATAAATAAAGGCTTGCGTGTATGTGTTGATGGAATGATGGAAACCCTTTCCTATGAATTCGAGATTCTTTAAGTATCAAACACATCCTGGACGTCCTTGCATGCTGTGTCGATGATGCCAAGAGTCGCGATAATTGCTGCAAAACGTATCACCGATCTGGTCTTCCTTTCACATAAAATTTTCCAGCCCTTCGAATCTGTTACGAAAATTCGAAAGAGGTCACTGAGATAAATACATACAAGTACTTATTGTTCAAATGAAGCAATGTACCTCACATCAGTCACATGTGATCGCTGTGGCTCTTCTGGTCAATTGTCCACGATCTTAGATACAGCTCCATCTTTCCGGATTCTCGCTAGATAGCTGCAATCATGAAGATGACATGTACGTGGCACATTGGCACGTGAATAACGTGGACCATATATATACACACACACATATATATATATGAATTATCATTAAACTTAAAAAATATATAAAACTATGAGATCGATGAACTTACACCATTTGCATTTTCTTTTGTTGTCGATAATCATCTGCGTCGATCACAAGTACTGTAGTACATTATAGCTACTACATTGTTCATTGTTCATGACTTTATTGTTCATTTTATGTGATCGAGTTGAGATATGCTGACATGCATGAGTTGTTTCAAGAAATTTTGTGATGATTTGTTAATTGTTCTGATAGAAAACATGGACTATTGAAAAGGAATTGAAAGGAAACTACGTACATCGGGTCTAACTGTGTATCTTGATGAAGGAAAAATGTGAGGTTACAACAACTCTCACAAAACAAGGAAAAGAAAAAAAGATACAGTGATATATCCTTTTAACATAAGACACGGTACAATATACTTTTTACCGTAAGTGGTTAACACTTTGATCTCGAGATGAATCAAAATAAACCTTATTGCCATTGATAATGATAGGATTAAAGATGGAAATAAAGAAAAAGATCTGCAACTCCATTTTCCATTAAAATTTATTTGGAGAAATAGCCATTCTTGTCGCCAATTTCCATTTATAAAGGTTTTCAATTCTAGATGCCAGTTTTCTTTTTCCAATTCATTGTCACAGAACATTAATCAGACACGCATTCTCATTTAATAGAGGATTTGGTATGAAACAAGTCTCAAATCTAAACTAACTTGGCAAAAGTTTTAGCCTGGTACGTTGTACTAAATGTCCACGTACAGATATAAAATCTCAATTGATAAAACTTTCTAAATCCGCAACTGTTTGGGAGAATTCAGAACCACAACAATTGAAAACCTTACGTCATATATAGGAATTTATCCCGTATATCAGATTCTTCTGAAACTTTCCTACTTCACGTACTACTATCAACTTCTCAAGTTCTTTCCAGCGGCTACAAAAAGTTGGTGGCGACCCCAGAGGAAACACAAACCCAAAATCAAAGAGATATGGAGAGCAGTAGAGGATTCAAAGGTCATGTTCTGGTGCTTCCCTATCCTAGCCAAGGCCACATTAACCCTCTCCTCCAGTTTGCAAAGCGCTTAGCCTCTAAAGGAGTCAAGGCCACACTAGCCACAACCAGCTACACTGCCAGCTCCATTCACGTCCACAATGTCGGCGTCGAGTCCATCTCCGATGGTTTTGACGAGTCCGGCTTCACTCAAGCGGCCAATGAGGAAACCTTTCTTCAGTCATTCAAGGTCAATGGCTCAAGAACCCTATCCCAAGTTCTGAAGAAGTTCGAAGACTCCGAGTTCCCCGTGAACTGTGTTGTGTATGATTCGTTTCTGCCTTGGGCTCTTGATGTGGCCAAGGAGCATGGCATATATGGAGCCTCTTTTTTCACAAATTCAGCTGCAGTATGTAGCATTGTGTCTCAAATTCATCATGGAATACTTTCTCTGCCGTTTAAGCCTGAAGACATGCCCTTGTTAATTCCTGGCCTGCCTCCACTGAACCTTATTGATCTGCCTAGTATGCTTCAGAAGCCAGATAGTTACCCAGCTTACTTGAAGATGAAAATGAACCAGTACTCTAATTTGGACGAGGCTGACTGGATCTTTGGAAATACTTTCAGAGCACTAGAAGGCGAGGTATGTACGGATCGATAGTTTTACTCAGTGCGTAGTTAATTTGCATGAACTTTCATCGTTGGAAATGTTATATATATATATATATATATATATATATATAGATGATACATCGCTAATTTAAGATAGCCTGACTAATATCTCTTCGGTCAAGTAATGATTGAGTGATATACTAAAAATTAATTGATTATGGTAGAACTAATTGTGGGGTTTGATCATGTGTTCCAAATTATAGACTGCCAAAGGAGTAGCAAAGTTGTGGCCAGCAAAGTTGATTGGACCCATGGTCCCTTCCGCTTATTTGGATGATCGGATTAAAGGAGACAGAGGCTATGGAGCAAGTCTATGGAAGCCCCTTGATGAGGAATGCACCAAATGGCTAGAAAACAAGGCACCCAGATCAGTTGTGTATGTCTCCTTTGGAAGCATGGTGTCCCTGACTGCAGGACAAATGAAGGAGTTTACTTTAGGTTTGAAAGAAAGTGGGGTGAATTTTCTGTGGGTGGTAAGAAAATCCGAACTGAGTAAATTGCCAAATGACATTATTGACTCTGTAAATGAGAAGGGTCTACTAGTGACTTGGTGTAACCAACTGGAAGCTTTGGCACATGAAGCAATGGGGTGTTTTGTGACTCATTGTGGTTGGAATTCTATTCTTGAAGGAGTCAGCCTTGGGGTTCCAATGGTTGCAGTGCCAAAGTGGGCTGATCAATTGACCAATGCTAAGTTCGTGGAAGAGATTTGGGAGGTTGGAGTCAGAGCCAAGGAAGATGATGAGGGGATTGTGAGAAAAGAAGAGTTTGTTGGTTGTCTGAAGGAAGTAATGGAAGGAGAAAGAAGCAAAGAGATTAAGAAGAATTCGAAAAGATGGAGGGAGTTGGCTAAGAAGGATATTAGTAAAGGGGGAAGCTCAGACATATGTATTAATGAATTTGTAGCGCATTTGTGTGCTAATTAGTCAGACAAGAGAGGATCAAGACATTCAGACATTCCTGAACGGCAAGGATTATTGAAGACATATTCCTATTCAGATGTCTCTTAATGAAGCTAAATCTTTGATTTAAGCATTACTTAATCATTAATAAAGATTGTAATAAGGAATAAGTTCTCATTTTAAGTACAAAGAAATAACTACCTCAGAGGTTTTTTTGTTGCATCACTTGTATTTGTGTTACCGTCTCATTATTGTCAGCATGAGTGAGGCCGATGATTACTGCATATGTAGCCCGCTAAAATGGAAAACAAGAACGTGTACGTTGTCATCTAGATGCCTCCAAAGTCCAGACCAACAGTTGCATCATTTGTTAGTTTGATTTGATATGTATCGAACAGCAATCACCCCTCGAAAAAGAATAACATCTCAAATCCAATACGTGAAAGCTTAAGAAATATCTGATGCATGCATCTGTTGTGAAGTTACTTATCATCGGCCATTCTAACGAGTGCTAGAGCTAGCTACCTGTATGGACTTTTCGCAAAAATGTGAGGGAGTGAGGAATATGTAACTATATATGTACTCACTCTCATGGTGGTAGCTACGTTGGGGCGAGATGGGACGTTGGGGGGAGAAGGGACAATTGTCTCGTCTCAAATTTCAACTTTTCTCTTATTGATCGATCAAAATTGAATATATTATATTTTAATTAAAAATTTGACTCATCTTACGGTAAAATTATTTTAATTAATGATTACATTAATGATTTCTTGTCCATTTCGGACAGCCACTACTGAGCCACATTTTTCTTATCATTATGGGATATCTTGTTCAGTTAATATTGATATGTCTCTCCTCTTTTGATTTGGGTAGAATTCCTACAAACTATATTCATTACTCTTCTTTTCCAATATATATATATATATATATACAGTCCCTATCCAGAGTGAAGCTTCACTCTGAAATTACAGAGTGAAGTTCTAATTTTGGCACACTTTTTGGTCAAATTTTTTCACCATAAGCGATTCAATATTTAAGTATGTTATTCAAGATCATCTCTACAAAATTTCATCTAATTCGGATATCGTTAAGGTATTGAAATTAGATTAAATCAATGAATGAATTAAAACTGTTCAACGTGAACCGTTCGTGTAAATCTCAATTTTGAAAGCTCAAACCATTGTCAAATTGGATGAAACTTTGTAGAGATGATCTTGAATAGTATACCTAAATATTGAATCGCTTATGGTGAAAAAAATTGACTGAAAAGTGTGCCAAAATTGGAACTTCACTCTGTAATTTCAGAGTGAAGCTTCACTCTGGATAGAGACTGTATATATATATATATATATATATAGTCCTTCTTGGCTGCGGCGTTCCGCACTAAGATTTTGGTGAGGAGGTCCGCACCAAGATTTTGGTGCGGATTTCTATCTTTTACCACTTTTTGATTAAATTTTCTCATTTTCACCGTCTAGTATTTAGATAATATTGTGTAGATCATCTCTGCAAAGTTTCAGCCAATTTGGTAATCGTTAAGGCCCTCAAAATTGCGTTTTTCTGTTAAAAATATGAACGGTTCATGTTCGACAGAATTTGGTCCGTCCATTTGTTATTCGATTTTGAGGGCCTTAACGATTAGCAAATTGGCTGAAATTTTGCAGAGATGTTCTACACAATATTATCTAGATACTAGACGGTGGAGATGAGAAAATTCGATTAAGAAGTGGTATAAAGATGGAAATCCGCACCAAAATCATTGGTGCGGACCTCCGCATTTGAGAAAATCCGTATATATATATATAATGAAACTATCAAGAAAAAAATTCAAAATATGAACAATCGTCTTAGACAATTATAATTACTTTAGAGAAATCAAGTATCGTAATGAAATTGTTTTTTTATTGTTTATATTATAAATTTAATAATTTATTTATTAATTATTTAATAACTTTGTTTTAATTATTTATTGTTCAAATTATTTAATTTCTGGCTACCTTCGCTTGGTTGGTCATATATATCGTGCTGTTTGATTAGGCACTCTTTCTCCCATTAAGAAGAAATGGGCTAGCTACTTAGTATCTGTGCAGTTCTCCTGGAAGGCAGCTAGTTTCGTTCTTCCCTTCATTTCTATCCAGATCAACACATGCATATTTGAATCTGTGAGAATGTATGGTCATCGATCTATCAGTTTCCGGCTCAAACAAAAAGGTTGTATACGAATTTGCATCTACCACGTTAAGCATATTAACAAAACAAAAGATTCTGGCTTTGATGTTGATTGTAAACTATAGAAAGACTAATTTACTTATATAAGAGAACCTTGGCATTCCAAATAAGGTCAGCAGCAAAAACAAAGATACTGAATAAGAGTTTAGCAGTTACAAAAACGTCATGATCATATTGTCAACTTATTACAATTTACAACAACCATTCTGATGACGATATTTGCGTGCGTGGAGTTTGGAAGCTTAATTATGTCATCTGGGACGTAAAGGCTTACGTCAATATGTACAACGTCATGCAAATTAGAGGAAGAGAGTTTAAGAAAGACATGTTTCAGACTTACCAAACTTTTGGTCTCTCATCAATGTCTCACGCAGTTGATCTAGTGGCGACATGTGCGCATTTCGGAACCTATATAAAGGTTCGTGGCTCAAATCAACTCACCATAACGAAAATGGAGAATCACAAACAGTACAGAGGTCATGTTGTGGTGCTTCCATACCCTAGCCAAGGCCACATTAACCCTCTCCTCCAGTTCGCAAAGCGACTGGCTTCTAAAGGCGTCAAGGCCACCTTAGCCACCACCAGTTACACTGTCAGCTCCATTTGTGTCCCTACTGTTGGCGTTGAACCCATATCCGATGGTTTCGATGAGTCTGGCTTTGCTCAGGCAGCGGATGAGGAGACATTTCTTCAGTCGTTCAAGGCCAACGGCTCGAGAACCCTATCTCAAGTGCTGAAGAAGTTTGAAGACTCCGAGTTCCCGGTGAATTGTGTTGTGTATGATTCATTTCTGCCTTGGGCTCTTGATGTGGCCAAGAAACATGGCATATATGGAGCTTCCTTTTTCACCAATTCGGCTAGTGTTTGTAGCATTCTTCTTCACATTCACCATGGTCTGATATCTCTGCCGTTTAAGCTTGATGACATGCCCTTGTTGCTTCATGGCTTGCCTCCACTAGACATTGCTGACCTACCTGGCATGCTTAAGAAGCCAGAGAGTAACCCAGCTTACTTGAGGATGCAACTGAATCAGTATTCAAATTTAGACAAGGCTGATTGGATCTTTACAAATACTTTCAAATCACTTGAAAGCAAGGTATAAATATCTTAATTTTAGTAGTTATCTTTCCATTAACGCCTGATATGTTTCGAAAGAACACTACCCTTCTCATCTATACTATCAACATTGCATATGATATTGCAAGCACTAATTTGTGTTTGGTTTGTTCAATCTCGAAGGCTGCTAAAGCAGTAGCAAAGCTATGGCCAGCGAAGTTGATAGGCCCTATGATCCCTTCGGCTTACTTGGATGATCAAATTAAAGGAGACAGCGGATATGGAGCAAGCTTATGGAAGCCTCTTGGTGAAGAATGCATCAAATGGCTGGAAACAAAGGCACCTAAATCAGTGGTGTATGTCTCCTTTGGAAGCATGGTGTCACTGACAGCAGAGCAGATGAAAGAGTTTGCTTTAGGCTTGAAAGAGACTGGGGTACATTTCATCTGGGTGGTAAGAGCATCTGAACTGGGTAAATTGACAGATGAAATCATCGATTCAGTAAAGGAAAAAGGTCTACTAGTGACTTGGTGTAACCAGCTAGAAGCTTTGGCTCATGAAGCAATTGGGTGTTTTGTGACTCATTGTGGTTGGAATTCGATACTCGAAGGGCTCAGCCTTGGGGTTCCAATGGTTGCAGTGCCGAAGTGGGCTGATCAAATGACCAATGCTAAGTTTGTGGAAGAGATTTGGGAGGTTGGAGTCAGAGCCAAGGAAGATGATGAAGGGATTGTGAGAAAAGAAGAGTTTGTTAGTTGTCTGAAGGAAGTAATGGAAGGAGAAAGAAGCAAAGAGATTAAGAAAAATTCCAGAAAATGGAGGGAGTTGGCTGAGAAGGAAATTAATAAAGGGGGAAGCTCAGACATATGTATTAGTGAATTTGTAGAGCTTCTGGTGCCTGCTAATAAGAGACCAGAGGCCAAGGCTTTCCTGAACGGCAAGGATTAATCAAAACATGCCCTACAATTGATTGTACTCTTACCTTGCTTCTTTCTCTCTGTTATTGGTTTGGTATCTTACCTTGCTTTTTCAAAACCTTGCACTTCATTTGTTTTGAGCTTCTATAGCTCACCAGAGGCTTTAACAATGTACATTTCTTTCACGGAAAGAACTGATGAAAGTAGAATATTTATATACTGGGGGTTTATCTTAATATAATGAACATGTTCTATTGATTCGAGTAAAATTGATACAATAAGTTAGAAGCCTTAAATCAACGTGAAAGCAATGATTTCTATAAAAATCATCAGTGCATGCCTGTTTATATATGAATTCCTTCACAACCAAGCTTTTATGCTAGAACATCCTCTTCCACACCTAAATTTTGCCTGTAATATTCTTCAGACCTGCAAACATATAAATCTGTATCAAACTCATGTTATAACTTCATAACAATCTGCAGTTTAACAAAATTATTCAGGATGCAAGCTTTAGTCTACAAACCAAACCAAACTGGTCTATGCTAGAGCCCTTTTTTCAGCAGCTGATGAATTTGTGATTCTTTGCAAAGCCGCTACAAAGTAAAAATGAAACAATCAGGCCGCAATATCATCAGCATCTATCGTTAACCATATTATAATCACTTAAGATGCAAGTTCACGAAAACTAAAATTCAACTTTTATCAACTCCAGATCTTGAGACTTGAGGTGTGAGTTATTTGATCCCTGTTAATTTCAATTTATAAGTTTATATTTCTGAGTTTTAGACAAGATTTTAAATTACCTCTTTTCTTAATCTTATTTCGAAAGCTTCTTTTCCTGCTAAATGCCGTCTCCTGCAACAACAAGAAAGCAAACTAGTCATTATCAAGGTCCAACTAAAGATTGTAAGGTCAACCAGAACATTATAAATGTAAACATAAAACATATGCAATCAATTATCTTAGATGATAATTAGGAAACAGCATGAATCACAACCAGCAGATATTGTAATTGTTTCTTATCAGAAATAATACTGCAAGTTTTCTATACTCACCACAGGCATATCAAGCTCCCCTGATTGACGAACTGCAGCAACCAGATCCCGGTTGGATTCATTGTACATACTAGTTACGAGTCCATATTGACCAGCTCTAGCTGTGCGACCAACCCTGTGTATAAAATCTACAGCAGAAGTAGCAAAGTCTGCCTGTAAAGTAAGCGATGCCAAGAGTTAGTTTTATATTCTTTAAGGAATCCCATCAAAGAATGAGTTTGATCTTATTAAGTCTACGAAAAGATTGTTAGAAAGATGCAGAGATAACAATATCAGAGACTAACATATTGAATGAAGTATTTGATCACCTATGATCTTCAATTTGAGTTTTACTTCTTTTTTTAAGATAGATGACCTTCATTTCGAAACACAATTAAAAAGAAAAACAACTATGCAAAAAAGAAGACACACCTGAATAACATGTGATACATTTGGAATGTCAATACCACGTGCAGCAGCATCAGTGCAAACAAGAATTCCACCTTTCTCTTGGAAATCAATCAATGTCTTTGCTCGGTCCTCCAAGGAGCAGTCCTTATGGTAAAGGTAGCATTCGATCCCAGCACTAGTCAATATTTTTGCCACTGATTCCACAGCATCAACAGTGTTCGCAAATACCATTGTGCGGCATTGACCAGAATCAAATTCCAGGGATTTGGATTCAAAACCATGATTCACAGCCTTTATGAGTTCATCTACCTGAGTATCAAATGTCGTTTCAATCCACCTTTGCTTTAATCTGAAATAGGAGAAAAGAGACAAATCATCAATGCTCACAAACACATAACCAAACAGATCAAAGTTAAAGCATCTAACTGGCTAAGAGAAAAACAAAAGCAATAATATAAACTATCCTAACATATCAGTTGATTGGGAAAGAGGGCGAGGAAAAGTATTTAACAATAACTGGCAGCCAAAAGATGGGGCAGCACCTGGGATTGTGACAATGAAGATAGTTTCCATTAACCCAGATGGCATCTGTAAACATCTTTTTCAACACTGCCCCGGCAGTTCTCTTCCCATTTGCTGGAAGAGTGGCTGCGACAAAAATGTACTGTTTACTGCGTGTATAAGTTTTTCTCACTCTTCTCCATTCTCTGTATTTGACCTTCCCACTCCCACCTGCCTCAGGTAAATCATCAACATCATCTTCCAAGATTTCCTCGTCTTCTGAGAAACCTTCAGTATTGATATCTTCTTCGTCTTCTGAACTAAAATGCATTGAAGTTTCAGATTCCAAGTCAATTGGCAACTCAGCTGCAGATCCATTAGATCCATCAGAGCGGGACAACAGCTTTTCGTCAAAGCGGAGTAAGTTTATGAGACGAATAACCTTATTTTGGTAACCCCCATTGAGAAGCATATCTGCTTCATCAAACACCTGTAAATGCCGTATTAGACATATATCACGTGAATATGCATGTAACATTGAATTTGTGATTCTGAAGGATAAAAGATACTGATACACGATGAATGAAACATAAATTTACCACATATTTTACACTCCGTGTGAATTCCATCCGTCGGAATTTGTACTTGTTTGGGTCAATATTATTCAGAAGAGCCGCAGGTGTTGAAACAACAATATCAGGATCATTAACTGGCCAGCCCTGCAATCAAAGTTAGGAAGTTAAGAACATCCCTATAGCAATACAAGTTGAACTACCAATATGCACAACTCTTCATACAACTAAAAACATAACTGAATAAGTAAGACCATCAATACCTGTCGACCACAAATTGATGTGGCTCTGAGGAGTGGTTCACCATTTTCGCCACAAAGACCATTGGCCATTCGAACCACTTGATCGCAAAGTGTTACATTTGGACAAAGCACCAGAGAAATCTTTCGGACAGAGGACACTCCTTGATCTGAATCAGCAGCATTCCCAAACTCTTCTTGCTCATTACATAGCTTATCGATCAGAGGGACAAGAAAACTGTGTGTTTTACCACTACCAGTTTCAGCTGCAACAATCACATCCTTCCCTGAAAGTATGGATGGAATGCAAGCCGCCTATAATGCAAAACTCACTGCCTCAATACACAGTTCAAAACTGATTTCACATATTTGCTTCTGATCATAGTATGAAACTATGAAGATAAAGTTCAAAACTTTAGAGCATATCACATAGTTGATATTGTTTACATCATTATGTGAGTGTAAAGTTCAAACCTTTAAGTTATACATTGTTGTTTAAATGTAAAAGTTCAAAACTTTGAGCGGTTTCACATAGAAGCTTTAGGACCCAATTGAACAAAACAGATTAAGAATTACAAACTGTCATTTTGGGATGGTAAAGATTGAAACTTGAGAAGAGAAGAAGAGGTGGGTACCTGAACAAGAGAGGGTTGGCCAAGGCCGGCGTTGAAGAGAGCTTGAGAAACCTTATCGGACAAACCAAGTGAAGTCCACGAGACGTTTTCCTCGGCGAAGAAAGTGTCTCCTTTTTTGGCGGCGGCGGTGGCGGCGGCGGCGGTGGCGAAACGGCGGGGCTGGTGGAGCAGAATGAAGCTGATGCGAGTTAGGGAGGAAGGGTTGGAGAGAACAGAGTAGGAGTGTTTGAGTTGGGATAGGAATTTAGGTGGAGAAGATGATAGGAACATTGTTGTAGATGTTAAGCGATGAAGCATCATTTTGGTTGTTGTTTGGGGGTTTATGGCCAAAACCCTGAGGAGGATTGGGTTTTGTGAGTTTTGAGGATGGAGGGAGTGAGTTTGTGATAGGGTGACAGGGCACTATGGCTGCTACTTATGACTGACACAAGCATGTCCGTTGGTGACGGGTATTATCACTATTATGGTGAGTTTTGGGCTTTTTTTTAGGTTAATACCGTTCTTTTTCTTATTGAAATGACAATGTTCATGTTTTTTCAAAGTCTTTTATGCTTATAAACTAACAAACTAACACCTGCTCAAAGATCTTGTGGACAACTTCCTCTTCTCTTCTATGACTATAAAAAAATAGATTAAGATTTAATATCAATCCACGTTGACTTGATTTGAACGTAAATATATAGAGTTGATATAGTTGTGTCTTTACCAACTCAATCACGAACCTTATTGTAAATAAACTCATCTGATCACACATCAAATTAATTCTAGGTGCACCATTAGATAATGTTTTCATATTAAAAGTAATGTTCTATAAGAATATACGTACTAAATACATACATACGTATAATTGATAGTCTGATACAATAAATAAATATAAATTACTATTGTTTTTATTATTGAAAAATCTAGACATCGACTTCACTAATAAAACTACAAACCCATTTTTGTTAATGTTGCGAGTTCTTGCACATCTTTTTTTATTTTTTGAGAATGGAGTTCTTGCACATCTAGTAATGAGGAATCGTTGAGTTTTTGTGCTTAAAACAAAAGAAATACTGAAATAGAAAGTGAATAGGCTTGTAAAATATTGGAAAAGAAAAGGAAATCTGTGATGTTGTTCATTAACGAGTGTAGAGTTGCTGCCAAGTGTCGCTCTGCTGTGTAACTGAGACACGCGTCCTCGACTGATCAGTATTGCTGGTCGGAAGTGAAACTGTAAAAAAGACATGGCCTTTGTTGTTGCAGAACCACCGAAACAGTCTAGACTAAACGAAACCCAGTAATGGCGCCAAAAAGAGCAACCCAAAGTGAAAGTCCTCCACCGTCAGATCCTCACGGAATCTTCGCCGGAATGGTCGTCTTCTTAGTGGAAGACGGAGTTCAGAACCGTCGCTTACAGGTTGGCACTCCTAGCTCTTTCACACCTGAGTTCTGATCATATAGTCAATTAGTCATAGCCTTGTCATATATGGTGCCTTATATTTCAGATTTGGAAGCAAAAACTGGTTCAAATGGGGGCTACTATAGAAGATCATCTATCCAAAAGGGTCACACACATATTTGCAATGAACCCAGAAGCCGTATTGCAAAAAGTGGGCATTGATCACTGGGATCGCTTTGAAGGAGTGAGTCACTAACTCGATCACCATTCACTTTCTAGTTGATATGAACATGTTTTCTGTATATCTTGGTTTTGTTCGATTAGCTATGATTTGGAGGGTTCAAGTTATTAGTTACATAATGTCAATGTAATGTTACTTTAGAATGCTTCTTCTGTCAACAGCTACTTGCTATTCTATCTAGTATCCTCAGTAATTATAGTAGTATACATATATATACACTTAAAGTTCCAAAACTTTTATGGTGTTTTGTAGAGAGTTGTACTCTATCAGTGGCTGGAGGACAGCTTGAGCTCAGGGAAAAGAGTACCAGAAGATTTGTACCATCTGAAATTGGAGTCAGACAAATCTTCTAGTGAATACATTTCCAGCGATGAAGAAACCCCGAATCCGAAAAAGAGAAGATTCTCCTCTCCTGATGAGTTGCCTCATACTCCAATCCAGAAAACCCCTAAAGCCCTGAATAAGGATCAGGTCGCAGCATTGGATTCATCCAGGCCCTACAGCCCACCTGATTTAAATAGAGACATAACCGAGATATTTGGGAAGCTTATCAACATATATAGAGGTAAGTAAGTAACTGATATCTTTGTTGGTTTATTTTGCAGTTCTTGATGGAGTGTGATGTTTGTTGATAATTTTAAATTTTTATTGGATGAATCAAAGCATTGGGGGATGATCGACGATCTTTTAGCTATCACAAGGCTATACCGGTTATAGAGAAGTTGCCTTTCAAGATTGAAAATGCAGAACAAGTTAAGGGCCTTCCCGGCATTGGAAAGTCGATGCAAGATCATGTTAGTGACATACATGCCTCAGTTTCTGTCTATAGAGAAGATATACATCTTAATTTCATTTTATGAGTTGTATGTGTATAAATCATCTAAATGTCAAAATGTTGCAAATGAAGTGCATGTTGTTACTAAAGGTCTTTTGTGCACTCATAGATCTCATGATTTTATTTATATGTTCTTGGTCAGTTATCTGCAAATTAGTATTATCTGTAGTTCTGTACTGTCTAGAAAAGAGACAAAGAAACATCTGTTTGAGAATCAGAGTTGAGAGATTGTGATCAATCTGTTGCTTTAACTGAAATCAGATATCACTAGTCTACTTTGGGAGGTTATTTTAGTTCATATTCTGGAAGAGTACATGCTCCTCTCCATGGACTGGCAAATCCTCAAAATAATTCAAACTTCTCATCCTTGATTTCAGATTCAGGAAATAGTTACTACTGGAAAGCTATCCAAGTTGGAACACTTTGAAACAGATGAAAAGGTAATGGAAAGGTTTTCAGTCTTCCTTTGTTTAAATATTCTACTGCCAATTTGAAATTTGAGTTCTTCCCTTTGTGATACTCACTATTTACTTTGAGCCTGACACTAATCTAAATATGTCATATATGTACTTCTACTCATATGTTACTTATATCACCACAGTTTGAATGGCAGTACTCAGTATCTGAGACTATGCGTCTCAACCGCATTTCTTTATTTTTTGACATGCAGTTCTGCATTCTATTTTGTTTATTAATTGCAGGTAAAAACAATCACCTTATTCGAGGAAATATGGGGTGTAGGTCCAGCTACTGCACTAAAACTATTTGAGAAAGGTCATCGAACATTAGATGATTTAAAGAATGAAGATTCATTGACACATTCACAGAAGTTGGGTTTGAGGTATTATGATGATATCAAACAGAGGATCCCGCGGCATGAGGTCAACTCATAAACTTTTCATTGATTTACTTAAAATAATAAATTATCTTCAGAATTCTTATGTAATCTGAATTTTGTTAATTACAAGAAATTAATTAGTGCTCTGTTATATGAACGCAATAGGCTCAAGAGATGGAGCTTCTTCTACAGAAAGCTGGCGAAGATGTTTTGCCTGGGGTGAGCACATAATTTTTTTAAATATATGATATATCAGGTAGGCCTGTATTACGGAGGAATGAGACTGACTCAGGTTATAACTAACATGGGGTACAGCTGCCATATAATGTACATAATTGAGCTGGCAAAATAAACCATTTTGTGCTGATTACTTGAGTATGTCTCGTATAGGGAACCAGTGAATAGATCAGTTACTTACATATCAAAGTTAGTCTTAGACAACTGCATTGATGTAAGTGGCTTGCTATTTTTACGAGTGCCACATCTGTCTGCAGGTGGTTGTTGTATGTGGAGGGTCATATAGACGCGGGAAGGCTACTTGTGGAGATCTGGACATTGTAATTACTCATCCGGATGGGAACAGGTATGCAAGCTACTCATTTGAATTTGTTTACTTTGCGGTAAGAATTTTAGATTATATGCATGTATTTTGTCGTAGACTGAAATAATGTTCTAACACTTTAACTTTCCGACTTGGTGTGACTGCAACTTCACGGCTTGCTGTTCTATGCCATTTAACCTTAACATAATATTTAATCTCCAATCAGTCCAATGTTATACTATTTCTGTTATGTTGCTATTGGACAGACAAGTTTCTGGTTTTAGTTTTGAAATTCTGACTTGCTTTGGTATGTATTTCAGTCATAAAGGTTTCTTACCAAAGTATGTGAATCATCTAAAGGATATGAAGTTCCTAAGAGAGGATTTGGTTTTTGTTACACACAGCGAAGAGGTAAATTGGTTTACTCACCTTTTCTTTTCATACTTAGGTACGTTACATCTGCCAGTGTATATGAGTGCGGTGTCAGAAGTTGAATGATTATACCCCTACTAAGTCTTTGTGTTATTGTGTTCCTTATTTATTAATTGTTTTTGTTACTGTATATTCATCATGATATGAATTCCTTTTTCATCACCTTCTCTAGACAAACATGTGAACAGGGTACTGATTCTGGTGTTGACACATATTTTGGGCTTTGCACATATCCTGGACGAGAGCTGCGACACCGTATAGATTTTAAGGTTTTCATATCTCTTACCTGTTTAAATAAATTTTAACATCTTGCTTATTTTCAAAACTTTCATACCATACTAGAATGTTGTAGGGACTCATATAATTTGCAAGATTCGATGTCAAATAGCATTATGATAGTACATCGTGCACTTTTCTTAAGTTGGCTTCAAGGTGCACGTTCCACAATAGTTTTGATATTGTCTATGCTTTGATTCTTCTGCGGTAGGTCTACCCACGGGAGATATATGCATTTGGACTAATAGCTTGGACAGGGAATGATGTGCTGAATAGAAGGTTCATCTGCTTTACCAAGTTCTGTTGGTGATAAATTGGTTGTAAGACATGCTGCCAGGTCTCTGATAGTCTAAATGCAGGTTGAGGTTACTAGCTGAATCAAAAGGATTCAGGCTTGACGATACAGGGCTGTTTCCAGCCACTCATGGATCTGGCGGTAAACGGGTAACAACTTGGTGGTTTTTGGGGGCAAATTCTCCAGACTTTTATCTGTTTCAGGGATCACTTAAACGTTGAATTTTTTTCCGTTGCAGGGGGCAAAAGCTGGTGCAAGCTTGAAATTTGACGCAGAAAAGGAGGTATTCGACTTTCTTGGATTTCCTTGGCTGGAACCACACCAGAGAAATCTGTGAGAGACCAGAGGCGTCATCAATGCTTTTATGAGCAAAGCTGTGAATGTACAAATTAGCCAAGGGACATAGTCTTTGATACTGATATGATCTAACCTAGGGGTAATAGAAACTTCATCTTGATAAAGGTTGCAACTGATGTAAAACATAAGATATACTATTTTTTTCAAGCTCATTTTTAATATGGTGAGTTCACTGCAGCTCATTGTAACTTAGTAAGACACTGCATTAGCAGAAGCTTAGGCAAAACAAAAGAAGGTCCGGAGCAAATGAAGAATCCTCAACTATAACTCTCAGCACATTATCTGTTAAATCAGTAAAACCGTATAGATTTACAAGCACCCAAAAACACTCACCGAATCAGAAACGAACCCAAAATAATGGCGCCAAAGAACCGAATGCGATCCAGACGGAATGTTCGCCGGAATGGTCGTCTACTTAGTCCACAGTGGAGTCATGTACCGTCGATTACAGGTCTGAAACTCAACACCTTTCACACTCCACCTGTGTTCTTATCTCGTTCATAGAGTTCTATTTAAGTTTATGCGCCTGGAATTTCAGATATGGAAGCAGAAACTGGTCCAAATGGGAGCCACTATAGAATTGAGAGTAACCAAAAACGTCACACACATATTGGCTATGAACCCAGAAGCTCTCTTACAAGAAGCGGGCAGTGAGAGATTGGAATTCTTTAAAGGGGTGAGTTGTACAGTTTATGTTGATTTAAAGATGAAATCTTTGAGTTAATAATGAACTGGGGTGTGAATTTAGTCTTCAAAGTTTTAAACTTTTAATGGGTTTTTGGTAATTTGATGGCAGAAAGTTGTGCTATATTAGTGGCTACAGGATAGCTTGAGCTCAGGTGAAAAGGCACCTGAGGAATTGTACCTTGTAGAATTGGAAGCAGAAAAGTCCTGTACTGAAAATGAAACTCCAAATCCCTAAAAGACTAAACCTTCTCCTGAGAATTTACCTCACACTCCAAGCCCTCAAACTGCCAAAGCTCTGAATGAGGATCAGGTCACACCATTGCAGTCATTGTCACCCTACAGCCCACCTGATTTGAACAGCAACATAACTCAGGTATTTGGGAAGCTTATTAACATTTATAGAGGTGAGGTTCAGTCAGTTTATGTAGTTGTTGAAATGTTGCAGTTTTTGGTTTTATGAGTTGTTGATGTTTAGTGGTTGTTTCATGTGTTGATTTATCAAAGCCTTGGGCGATGATCGGAGATCCTTTAGCTATTCCAAGGCTATACCAATTATAGAGAGATTGCCGTTCAAGATACAAAGTCAGGAACAAGTTAAAGGCTTGCCTAACATTGGAAAGTCAATGCAAGACCATGTGAGTGAAAGCATATATGCCTCAGTTTTGATTTGTATGTCTGGTAGATTCTGTTCTATAATGGCGTTATAATGTATACAACGAATGTTTTAGCTTAGTTTCCATGTGTTAAGCTGCTTCATATGAAGTATATTGTACCAAATGTGCATCATCAAGCCACAATTCTTATAATTGTATCCGTACTTCAAATCAGGTATGTTAAAACTTAATATGGTTCATGCTCCAATTCCAAATGATGATCAAAGCGGGAAACCTTCTTAGTTATGTTAAGCTGTAATCAGAATCAGTCTGATGTAAAGGTTATGCATTCACGTTGAGCTTTCTGTATGTTAATGGAATGTCTCCTTAGTTCTTCCTAGTTTTGTTAATTTGATGATGAATTCTTTTGATTGTGTGGCAGATTCAGGAAATTGTGACTACAGGGAAGCTATCCAAGTTGGAGCACTTCGAAACGGATGAAAAGGTGTTTGAATTGTTATCAGCTAAACAATAGTTTCTACTAATCCGGATCTTTATTTTTTTTATTTAGTTCAAAATCTGATGGACTTTAATCATTAAGTATAAAATGTTGGTGTTTTGGTATTTGCATTTGTACTTGACAAGAAGATATAGATATTACTGTCTCTCTAGGTAATGGTCAATGCTTAGTTGGTTGTATGTAGCTCCATATATTCATAGCTTGTGGTTCTGATTCCTCCTTTTGTTTATTGCAGGTACGAACTATCAGCTTATTTGGGGAAGTTTGGGGAGTTGGTCCGGCTACTGCACAAAAATTGTATGAGAAAGGACACCGCACATTAGATGATCTGAAGACTGAAGAATCATTAACAAGTTCACAGAAGTTAGGTTTAAAATATTTTGATGATATCAAACAAAGAATTCCACGAAATGAGGTAATGAATTTCTATGTAACTTGAATTTTTGGTTCTAGTATAGTTTCATTTTCACCGACCAAAAATGGTGCTTGTTTATATTACATTGAAATTTTTATTTTTATTGAAAGAGTTTTTTTCATCAACAGTCCCTCAACTCTGGTGTACCTACCAATGTGATACCTCAACTCTTAATCGTACCAATGTGATACCCAGACTCTAGTATTGCTATCATTGAAGTACTTCCGTCAGTTTTTTTCAACTTTTCCGTTATCTTGGTGACGTGGCAAGTACGTGAGGCCCACAAAGAGGGTTAAAAGACAAAATTAACCCCATCTGAGAGGAATAATGTTTTTCCCGCCCTTTACCTTGAGAAAGACACCCAACAATTCCAATTTTGGCGCCAATTTTCACTCCCTACTCCTTAATTTGTGTCTCTTATCTAAACTAAAGAACTACCACCAACCAGTCGACCACAATCTGATAAAACCTAGATCAATCTCATTTTCTATTTTTACCCTAGCACTTGTTAAACTAACAAAATAAATATAGAAATTTATATGGAACATCTCATTTCCACAATCTCATAAGAATATAGAAACACATAACTTAACGAAATTCAACTACATGTACCATTAGTTCTTACAAGCAAAAATCATGGCAGATCAACATAAAAGGTGGCAACTAATGGTACTTAAACATGTATTTGAATTTCGTTAAGTTATGTGTTTCTATATTCTTATGAGATTGTGGAAATGAGATGTTCCATATAAATTTCTATATTTATTCTGTTAGTTTAACAAGTGCTAGGGTAAAAATAGAAAATGAGATTGATCTAGGTTTTATCAGATTGTGGTCGACTGGTTGGCGGTAGTTCTTTAGTTTAGATAAGAGACACAAATTAAGGAGTAGGGAGGGAAAATTGGCGCTAAAATTGGAATTGTTGGGTGTCTTTCTCAAGGTAAAGGGCGGGAAAAACATTGTTCCTCTCAGATGAGGTTAATTTTGTCTTTTAACTCTCTTTGTGGGCCTCACGTACTTGCCACGTCACCAAGATAACGGAAAAGTTGAAAAAAACTGACGGAAGTACTTCAATGATAGCAATACTAGAGTCTGGGTATCACATTGGTACGATTAAGAGTTGAGGTATCACATTGGTAGGTACACCAGAATTGAGGGACTATTGGTGAAAAAAACTCTTATTGAAATAGGCTCAGGAGATGGAACTTCTACTAAAGAAAGCTGGGGAAGATATTTTGCCTGGAGTGAGCATGATAAAACTTGAACCAACTGCTATATGATCCACAGAATATTGGGGTAATGAGCGTAACTAGTAAAAAACTCATGCCTCTAGTACCTTATTTAGATCATCTATATTTTATGATAAAAATAATAATTTAAGGAGCCAAGTGCCGTAGGAAAGAATGTGGATGAATGTCAAGTTTATTGACTCGTCCTACAAAAGGCATTTTTCATGACAGCATTGGCTTATTTACACGATGCTGCATTTTATCCTAATTATGAGATATCCCTACAGGTGGACATTGTATGTGGAGGATCATATAGACGTGGGAAAGCTCCTTGTGGGGATCTGGACATTATAATTACACATCCTGATGGAAACAGGTTTCTCGGCTCTCTTTTCTTTGCATTAAGAAGTACAGGCCAAACACATAAGCTATTAATGATTTTTTGTTGATAGCTTGCCTTTTGTTATCCTTGTTCTTTTATTTTATTTTTCATCATTCTGTCAGATCTTATCGCTATTTACCGGTCTATATATGGCCAACTCACCTGAATATTTTGTTCGCAGTCATAAAGGATTTTTACCAAAATATGTAAAGCATTTAAAGGATATGAAGTTTCTGAGGGAGGATCTGGTTTACAGCATACACAGTGAGGAGGTAATATTATGTTCTGTTTGTTTTAACATTTATTTTCAAAAATTGTGCAGTTTGCATGTGTCAGTGTTATATGTGGGTCGTCATGATTGGAGTTCAAGTTTGCCCCTACTGCTTGAGGGGAAATAAGATTAGGAAGCATTTGGTTTGTGACAAGATTTGATGTTGAAAGTAGTCATACAGAGTCGTTTTAACATCAGAATATCTTATTGCTAGATGCATAGTCAATGAAATAATGAAAATCATTAAACTTTCTCTGATTATGGTCTTTGTGTTTCATACTATAATATTGAGCACATTAAGATCTTATTAATAACATGAACAGGGTATTGATTCTGGCGTTGACACATATTTTGGGCTTTGCACATATCCTGGACGAGAGCTGCGCCACCGCATTGATATCAAGGTTCTTCCTGATATTAATTACTGTATCTTTAACAATCAGAATAAAGTTCGCGGAAGAATTGTATTAGTTTTTGTTTCATAAAAGTGCCTTTCACGTATTTGTACTATTGTGCTGCTGTGTGGTATCTATGCCCTTTATCCGAAGGCATATACAGTACCGTTTGATCGCTGTCATGGCCTACTTTGTATTACTGTTTTGGGGCGAATCACATACAGTACATATAATTAGTGCGTATATATGTAATTGGTTTCCTGATATGCTCTAAATTTTCTGTTTTGTTAGGTTTACCCACGTGAAATATATGCATTTGCGCTAATACATTGGACTGGCGATGATGTATTGAATAGGAGGTTTGCCTGCTCTCTTGATTAAAATCATTATGTTAAATATACTACCTGCAAGTTTCTGACATCCTAAATGCAGGTTGAGAGTTCTAGCTGAATCTAAAGGATTCCTTCTTGATGATGATGGCCTATTTCCAGCTACACGGGGCTCTCTCGGTCAGCGGGTAATGAAATGTTTTGTTTTGAGACCTTTTCCCTTCACAATCTCTCTGTTTCATAATTCACTCACCATTATCATGTATTGCTCATTCTGTTGCAGGGCATGAGAGGTAGCGCAGGCTTTGAAATTTGACACTGAAAAGGAGGTGTTTGAGTTTCTCGGGTTTCCTTGGCTTGAACCACAAGAGAGAAATCTGTGAGATGGGCGAATGGCTTTATTTAGCAATAGCTTAACAAATTGAGTCTCGTTAGTGAAAGTAAATTATGTAACTTCATGACTTCCCTCATTAGTACTGGAGGTAAAAATGTATTATCGTCTGGGTGTCACTCTTGGTTCTCACTATCTAATTCCAACTTTGTTTGAGAACATTTTCAATCTCTTGTACTTCTGTTAAATTGTTAATAATTTGATGCATACATTACTTTTGAGAATAAATAATTAACCAAAGAATAACAAATGGAAATGAACACAATTCGTTCAGTTCAGTAGTGATCTCAGCCGTTGAATAAGAAACAGACTTGTGGGTGAAATTGTAATATCAACACACCCTGGGCCTCTGGGGTTATAACTTATAACTCATTCAGCTATAAAATCCCAAAACCCCGGAGGTTTTAGATAAGAGAATGAGAGATGAGTTGGACACTTGCAACTCCCCTTGTATCAGCAACCCCTCCAAAGCTTCACCAATCCTCTCCCTTCTATGCTTCTCCTCCTTCTTGTTCTTACTCTTCATTTTCAACTGTCAAGATTCCGTCGAGCTTGTCACAGAGGTTTGGTTCCAGGTCCCTTACTTCAGAGGGACAGATATGCAGAGCAGCAGCCGAGTACAGATTTCCGGACCCAATTCCTGGTTTTGCTGATGCTGTAAGTCTCTTTTTCTAACACGCCCAGTTTTGTCTTCAAAACAAAACAAAACAAAAAATCAATCTTTATTGAGTTGCTGGTTTTTGGGTTTCAGGAGATAGAGAAGTTCAGGACCCATCTCCTGAATAAGCTTTCCAAGAAAGATGTATTTGAAGACTCTGTTGAAGAGGTTGTAGGAATCTGCACTGAGGTAGTTTAATGTCCTTGTTATTGATTGTGGGCTGTAGTTTGTATGAAGCACTGGTTCAATTTTATTTGCATTGAGGGTGAGGAAATGAGTCAGATTTATTTGCATTTTCCACTTAGATCTTCTGTTTAGGTCAATAGATCATGTACAGCAGCACATCATTAACATTGTGTACATACTTGGACTAAAGCACTTCAGTATCGAAATGTCTTGGTTCTTTCACACAAGTAAGGTTCTCATTTCTCAATGGTCATACGTGCACAAATTTGTCTCTTGTTCTTCAAATTATGTTTCTATGCCGCTTTTTGGAATAGATCATCAGAAGTGATTATGCACTGAACTACTGTCATTAGGTGCTTGTACCATCAAATTAAGTTCTTTGGTGTAGGATGATTTGCATTAGTTCATCTACCTTCGAGTTTTTTATGTCCATTTCTGGTGTTATCTGTATCTTGACATTAAGTGATTTTCTCCATCATGT
Organism: Argentina anserina; assembly: GCF_933775445.1. Taxonomy (NCBI): domain Eukaryota; kingdom Viridiplantae; phylum Streptophyta; class Magnoliopsida; order Rosales; family Rosaceae; genus Argentina; species Argentina anserina. The sequence goes on along the minus strand of NC_065875.1, from coordinate 26,682,465 downwards.
TTACAACAGATTTTTGGTACTTTCTTACACACCGAGTATGGTGGCCCTGGAACACTCTTGGTAGTTCCCTTCATTGATATGGCTGATACTCTAAACGAGCAGGGATTACCTGGAGGGCCGCAAGCTGCGCGTGCTGCCATCAAGTGGGCACAAAATCATGTCGACAAGGACTGGAAGGAATGGACTGGTGATGATTAAGGACACAACTGGTTCGCTAGTGTATGTGTAGGTAATAGAGTTGATCAAGCGATTTTGATGCTTGTTAAATTGATGGAGAGGAGAATTTTTCTTATTGCTTTGTTGTAATATTATGGTGGAGGTGTGTTGTCTGTTGTAAGATTATAACAGTATCTATTGGTAGGCATTAATCAAGTCTGTTCTCTCAAGGCTAGGCCAGTCCTAAACTTCATTACTTGCTTAAGCAATTGCCTTCATCGGAAGCTCATATTTTTTCCGATGAGGAGAACAATTCGGTTAGCGACTAACAGTACTTACCAAAGAAGATTTGATATGCCAATGTTCTGAACTTCTGATATGACAATTTGCGGCTGCCCTTTGCAATATTGATGGCCGTTATACACTTCATGTGAAGAACTAATGTTTCGGTTGTCAATCACTCAAATTGGGTTTGAAATCCGTAAATTTAAGATCAGCGAGAACAATTAGAAACAAATTGTGGAGCTGCTGCACTAGAATTTGAATGACCCATATATATAAGCAATCTGTACAAAGCAAAACTATTGGATCACATTGTGCTTCCCTTCCATACATCTATAAGCAAATCATGTGTGAATGCAGCTAATTTAGAAATCTGATTGATCTTGACTAGCTAACTCTTCCCTATCAATGAAACGCTCGAGCAACTCCTTTTCTTTCAAGACCAAGCAATCTTCAGACTTGCCAAACCAGTCATACCGTCGTTTGGCCACATGATCATATACAATATCTCGCAGAGGAGTTGGGATTACCAAGAATGCACTTAAAGCAGAGTAAGGGAGAGGCAAGTACGACAATACTTTCAGCGCAGCTGCAGAATCATAAAAGCATAAATTTTAGATTCAATTTCAGACACTTAAATACACCAACATGAAGGCTACAGTGAACAGCACTGGATATCGACACAGTTTACATTTCATACATTTGTGTGCATAGAAGTCCGCATATATCTTGATAGTTTGTCTTATAGAAAGATGCTTGGAGCTTGAACAATTGAAACTTTGAAAGAGGACAGTAAAGAATGCTTCTCAATCAACACCTAATGAATCCGGCTTTAAAACAGCTAGGACAGAAATATAATCCCTAGAATCTTAAATAGATCCATCTGAAGAAAAATAGTAATATTGAGAAACGATAGTGATGCTAGAGTTTACCTTTGCATGCTCACTCATTACGATCAAGGTTTACTTTTTTTTTTTTGGTTAATGCTCAAGGTTTACTTAAGGACATTCGGTTCAAGTTTTTCCACTTTTGGTGGATGTGTTATAGTCTTATAATAACAAGGTCCCCAGTAAGAATAACAGGTGATTAATTCTAAAATAGAAAACATACACAATATCTAGTAAAACAGAAGTACGAAGAAATGATATCTAAGCCTATGCAGACCAGATCACTCTAATTCAAACTCTATAAGATTTCCACACCAAACGATTAACCCAAACATTCTTTGCTTCCCACCTGAAAGATGCTACATCAACTTCCAAAGAAACCCTAATGAGTATATTCTATTTTCAAAGACAACTACAGAATATGTCCAAAGAAACCTTGCTTGCCAAGACCAGCATTTCCAAAATCCAACCATTTTACTTCAATCACTTCACTAACTAACCTAGCAGCTGAACAAACACAAGCAATGCCAACACAAGAACCAACATTGACGCAAAGTAGCATTAACATCCAAACCTACAACAGCTACCATAATCAAACAACAGTGACAGATTCTAACCAGTTGAACCTTGATGATACAACCCAGGGCCTTCAACAAACAAGAATCTCTTAAGAACATCGTCTCGATCAAGCCCACACAACCTCAGATAAGGCTCAGCTGTCTCAGACTGAAGGCAGCAGAACTTGATCTTCCTGTGCTTGTCTGCTTTAATCACCCACTTCACACCTGCCCACATTTTCACGAGTCCAAAAAACAATCAAAAAGCAATCATCTTTATACCTTAAACCCTAAACCCACATTACCAACCAAACCAGAAACATAAAAATGCAAACTTGATCAAGACCCAACCTCCATGGCAGAGATGGCAGACCCCATCGAACACCACCACACGTGGCTGAAGCAGAGTGGGCAGCAGAACCGCCGAGGAAGAAGCAGAAGCTGGGGTGGAGTAGACGGGCCCGTCTTCATCGTCGTCGTCGCTGACGCCGGCGAGGTCTGCGGCGGTGCTCGAAACGACGACGTCGGAGGTAGAAAACAGACGCGTCACTGATGAAGAGTAAATTGAAGCTCTTGTAAATCTTGGGAGCAACCTTATTAACCTCGCCACCGTCATTTTGGGTTTCGCCGGATTTTTGCTCAGGTCATTTTCAGGGCTTTAGAATTTGGGGAAGGGTTTATATAGTAGAGACCAATAGAGAGGAAACGAACTGGAGTACTGGACCAGTTTTATCTGTGCCTTTCGTGGTTTCCAAGTATGCCTTATAATTTTGGTTTGGTAATTATATTTTCAAAGAAAAAAGTAAAGCATTCATTTTTACTGTACAATCTTAAGACCACATGAGAATCACTGAATCACATTGTATATGCTCTGGCTTTCAGTAATGTATAAACTATTTCTACTAGCTTCTTACAGGAGTTACAGCTTGTATACTGTAGTAACATCCACTTTCTAGGCAAAGTCTTCTGTATAATGTATTTTCTGCTTCGATTTCTATGGCTGGTGGCCTGTGAAATGCATGTTCTGGGATCTGGATCTTCCTCTGTATGACTGTATCGCGATTTAATTGTCACTATGGCCGCTGTACCTCCCTCTAGGTTGCAGCAGCTGAAATTGCACCCATGAGGTGCGTAATGGCAGACCAAGAAGTTGCACTGCTCGTCGTCACACTCGGCTGGAAGTGCATAGCTCCTGTGTTGATTAGTCTAATCTGCATGCCATCAGCAGAAGAATTCTACTTTAGGCCACAGGGTTGAAGAAGAAGCATCATGTCGTACCAATATTTAGTTTGAGACCAACCGAAACAAAACCAGCAGTAGAAATTTGGCATTCAGATAACTTCGTGGACTTCACCATCTGCATAGCAAACAAGTCCCATGGACATTAGTGAATTAGCTTAATGAGCACATGAAGATTCGAAAATCTGAAGAGATGCAAACACACCACTAAGACGAACTGCCAAGTTTGCTTGAGCATCTGCTTCTGAATTTTTGTCCTTTAGAGATGAACACAAACATGTTAGAATACTACAGGGAAAATGAAAAGAGAAAACAGTTTCAACTTTGCTCACCCTCAGAATATGATTGATCTCAAAGGAGACAAATTTTTCCTTCAGTTCCTTCACCTCTTCGCACAAGGAAGACATATTCTGGTTTTTGACCTTCCATAAACCTTGAACCTATTCCAGTAACATCAATAGTTATACAATGAAAAACAGATGGTATTCGTAAATACCAAACTGATGAAGCATCCAGACATTGTGACCTTGAGCTAAACGACCCAAATAGAAAAAAACTTCAAGAGCATAATTCCCCCGTGCAAAATCAATGAAGGACATTTTAAAGATGGTTCGAGGAATAGTATATTAATAACTGAAAGTGCAGCAGATGATCTGGGATTTGATAAAAACCATTTGAAACCAGCAAAATTACTACAACATCAAGAATTGAATACAAACCTAAGAAGACATAAACCAACTTTAGCTAAATACATGTTAACTAACCTGCATACAGACGAGTTTGGAATCACCTTGGACTCGAATCTTAGTAAAACCTTTCCTCAAAGCATATTTTAACCCTAAAATCAGAGCTCGGTACTCAGCAACATTATTGGTCTTGATTCCCAGACCTTCTTGAACTTTACAGATCTACAGAAAAAAGCAAGGTAAGAGAGTTTTCTTTCAACTTCTTAAACTACACAAACCTCCCAAAAAGTAAAATGCTTACCAAACCTCCATCACCAGCTCGCAGCACAGCTCCAGCACCAGCTAGTCCAGGATTTCCTTTCGATGCACCATCAAACTCGAGAGTACAGAAACCCTACGAATACAACATGGCCACATAAATCAATTTTCTGTTTCCGTTCCGGTCTATTCAATACAACACAGTTGCAAAGCATTATGACAATAACCTAAGGAACTACCAAAATACATTAACATCGATGTAATGTTAACTTGTTAAGTATTATGTCCTTAGCTTCCAAGATAGCAAGGACTCACCACATGTTCTGATCCAGGCACTTCATTGTAACTGTTTCCAGATGTATCTGTAACAGGTTCTTCACATTCTGAAGGTGCCGGCTCCTAAAATGAGAAAAAATAAAAACAAATTACAGTCTCAAACTAGTACAAACTCAATCACACGCAAGCTAGTAAAAGCTTGGTCTAAAACTCAACATGGAGCATAATTCAACTTCTCAAACAACATTACATTAAACTCGTAATTCATATCCAAATTCACACATTATAACAAGTAAGGCCTCTTACATGAAAAGGGCAAAGCATAAGCTTCCCAAAAAGGTCATGCTTCAAATCGTGAGCTCTGATAGTGTAAATGGCATTGGTAAGTCCAAACGACACCAGATGTTCTTCAGTGTCCTTAGGCAAGCAGTAGCCTTTATACACACTAACAGGAGGATCACATATCTAACACAATCACATTTCAAAACCCAAAGTAACCAAAATTAATCTCATTCACGTTAATCTCATTCAATTCAAAACAGTAAAAAAGTTAAAAACTAGAAACAAACTCACCGAAGAACCAATCTGCGCCTCACAGTCACCGAAACTCCTATACACGCCGACAATATCTCCTTTCCGAACTAAGTAGAAGGCTTCTTTCTCCACTTCCATCGCGTTCGTCCGAGCACAGCACGACGTCGTTTTGCGGATGCTGCCATTATTACTCGGAAGCTGAAGATTGACTACTCCGGTCAGCGCTAGTCCAACTTTAACTGACTTAATCTCAGCAGATAGGTTCGGCTTTGTTCTCCACGAAGAAGAACAACTGGCGGCGTAGAAACGACCCGTCGTCCGGAAAATGGGCGCTGTGTACGGAACGTGTGACGGGAAGCTCATCACACAGCGCTGGAATGGATAGTCCAGGTGAGGAACCAGAACCAGAGATGATATTGGGTTTGTCATCGGGTCGTGGGCCGGGTTAAATTTTAACCAGGGCCCAGTGGCTTACTACTGAATCACTGATCCATGCACACATTAATCATCCGAGAATGATCAGTCTGAATATGAAAGGCTTGCATCTTTACATACACCGTTCACAGTTTAGATTAGAAAAAATAATATGGATATGATATGTTTTCAATAATTAAGATTGCGTCGTATATCATAAACGGCGTGCATAAAATATTTTCTACGGTGTGACATGTTATATTGTGAGACTTTAAATACGCGCGGTGATTAGATAATGAACTGGAAAATGGACTAAAAGAGTGGAAGGGTTGGTGAAAACACATTCATTCATTCACTTGCTTAATGCGTTATACAGCTACTCTCCATGTTGATGCTAATTGTGTCAGGTTGACCAAAGATTTACATTGGCCTCGTTACTGCCTAACTATCTTCCTTTGAAGCCAACGCAGGATCCAACTCCTAGTTGAGAGTTGAGACACACAAAAAGATTACAAAGGCCTCGATCCGTACTGCCTAACTATCTTCAGTTGAAGCCAAAGCAGGGTTTAATCCATATTTTGAGAACACATCGGTAAGAACAGCCTTCTCCTTGACCTTTAACCTGGAACATGATATAACAGAAAGTCTGTTACTAAGTCATTCATGACTAATCTATAATAAATTCAGCAAAAAATGTAACAAATTACCTCTTGGAAGACCCAGGGATGACCAACTTTGGAACTTTGGGTGCCTTTTCTTTCACAGTTACCTTCTTCTTCTTAGGAGTCCCTTCTACTTTCGTTTTCACAGCTTGCTTTTTGCGAGGCGCCTTCTCTTCTTTACTCTTATCAACTAACTGCTTTGAGGTTGACGTCTCAGCTAAAGACTCCGACTCTGTTGTTAATTCAATGATATTGTTGTCTCCACCATTTAGGTCTGCCACAGAGGAAGTTTGCAGATTCTCCTTATATTCTTCCTGTTCTGGTCCAAGAATCACAACATCAGGGCCTTCATATTCCTCATCAGAGACGGTCTCATCCATTGTGTCCATAGTAACATCATCCAAGTCAGAATCCACCTCCTCATCTCCAAATGCAGCTGTCAGTTGAGCATCAAGATAGTCTCCTGACTTTTTAAGATTCTCCATGAAATCTTCCAGTTCTGGTTCAAGAATTTCAACATCAGAGCCATCATATTCATCAGAAACATTCTCTGCCAGTGTGTCCAGGGAAGAATCATCCAAGTCAGAATCCACTTCCTGGTCTCCAAATGCAGACACGATAAGTTGTGAATTAGTAGAGCTACTGGATGACGTTTTAGGAGCAGGATCTGTTGCCAATTTAGAACCACGGACAGTATGGTTAACTGTTACAGGTTTAAGAGCACGTAGTCGAGGACCAGCTGGTCGAGGAGTAGGTTTAGATTGTTCCACATCAGAATCCGCTGAAGCAACCACCTCACATTTTATCTCCTTCTGAACTTTCCCAAATGTAATACTCTGCGAAGAAAATGTTTCCACAAACCTACCAAGAGAGATCATTTCAGACAGCAACTAAGAAAGTTTTTACCTACTAATATCATAGAGATGCAATATCAGATATTAAATAGAATGATACACAGCAAAACTTAGATCCAACTCCAACACATGATACTAATAACTGTCCTGTTTATCTGCATTTTACACCACACCCAATGAGATGCTAGCTCAAATATCGAATAGAATGACACACTACAACACTTAGACCCCCATCTAACTCATATGCATGATACACATAACTGTCTTGTTATCTGCGTCTTGCACCACAACTATCCACCTTCAATTTGCGAGTAGCTGTCTTCCGTTTAAACCCTAAACCCTAACCGCTTCCTGTCTAAATCGTTTCATCAGCTACAAGCCTTTAAGAATATACCTAAATTCCATTCTTTCTTTTCTTACGAGAATTCACAATGTACCTCAAATTTTCATCAACATAAACTAAGTAAACAATGCAACCACAATGGCTCATCATAAACCCTAAACACACATACCTAGCTGCATCCTTCTCAGTCTTGAAATGCACAAAAGCAAACCCCTTGCAAACAGGGTCCTTAGTCTTCTTGTTCCCAGTCACAGCCGGGTTTATGCTCAGCAAACCCGGCACCATCTTAAACGCCGCAGTCAAATCCCGGTGCACATTCTTCTTCTTGGGCAGGTTTGTCACCCTCACCCTCACTCCAGCCGGAACAACCACCTCATCAGCTGCACAAATGCACCACATTACACATTACGCATTAGTACATTACACATAACAACCCGAAAATTCGACACGAAAACACAAACAAACCTTTCTTCTTAGGCTGAACATTGGCCTTTACGGCGTCGTTTTTGACCTTAGCTGCAGTCTCAGCCTGCGCCTGTAATTCCTCAAGCAATTTGTCCTCAATCGGAGTATCGTAAACTTTGCCTTCGCCGAATCCACGTGGCTTCTTCTCCAGCCACTTCTTCATCTCCCCGAACGGCACCAGGAGACCTTCGTCGTCGTCGTCGTCGTCACCGCCGCCGAGTCCCAATTCCAGCGCCTCATCTCCTCCGCCGTCCGCCTCGTCATCATCGGAGTCGTCGTCGATTTCGAGGAGCTTGTTGCCGCCCTTGCGCTTCTTCCGCACGGACTGGAGGCCGAACTTGCGGCTCTTCTGGGCGCGGAGGACGGGGAGGCGGTGGCGCGTGAGGTGGACGCGGGAGAGGAAGAGTGAGGAAGTGGGAAAGAAGCATAGCTGGGTTTTGAAGGAGGATGAGAGAGAAGGAGTGGCGGTGAAGAGAGAGATGGAATTGGCGGAGGAAGGTGGAAGCTTTGCGGTGCTTATCATCTTTGCCGCTCAGTCTCTCTGGGTTTCTGTGCTACTGGGCTTTCTGAGTAATAACATATATATAGTCCATATAGGTTTTGCAGTTAAATATATAAACACAGGGATTCATGGCAACATGGTTTCGTGGTGTAGTTGGTTATCACGTCAGTCTAACACACTGAAGGTCTCCGGTTCGAACCCGGGCGAAGCCATTTCATTTTTTATTTCTGCTCTTGCTTATTTTTGTTGATTGGGCTTGGGGTGAAGACCCATTTAGTTTTCTTCATGTGTCGATGGGCTTGTGTCTTCTGTCAGTTCTGTGCTAGCTAGCTCTCTTAGATCAGTGGTTCATGTTTCCGATTTTGTTGATTATATTGTTTGTTTTTTTTTTAATATATTGTGTTTGTATATTCTCATGAGGAGAGCCTACGGTTTAACGTTCCGTGTAAACTAGGAAGTAGTAACTAGTTCTCATGAGGAGAGCCTACACAGAATACCACCTTTGTGAGATACAGCTTGCTTAAGCGATTTATCTAGTTGGTATTGTCTTATTTGATACATTTTCAATGGAGCGATTGATGTAGATTCTTGAGTCGATCTTAGGGAGACCGTATTTTTACCCTTTAGCGTGATCATTGCGATTATGAAATCATTATGTTCGTAATAGAAAGTCATAAAAGTTTGAAAAAATTGGGAGTTTTTCTTTCTAAAACAACTAAAACTAAGGGCACGTTTGTTACGGAGGATTAGCTATAATTAGACTCTATGATCCAAAAAGTTAGTCCAAAACCCATGTTTAGGAAAACACGAGATTAGCTTTAATAAGATTAGCTAATCCACGCGTCGGCAATTTTGGGGATTACAGAGAGGCCCCGAATTTGGGAGGATTGTCTAACACGCATAAGCTTCTCTCTTTACGCTCTACTCGTCTTCTCTCTCAACCCTGTCACAAAGCCACTTCCCAACTTGCCCTTTCAACTCAACCCATATTGAGCTTCTACACATGTTTTCAAAGACGAAGAAGACGATGTTAGTAGCGAAGGTACTAAATTTTCCTGATAACTATAGATTATGGGTTTCAATCATAAGCTGAGAAATCAACTTGAATTTGTTGGGTTATGAGGTTTAAGGTTTTCAATTAGATCATTGTAATCTGTTTGGTTTTGAATGATACACTACAAAAAATTTGATCAAATGCCACAAAGATTTGTATAGAATTTGTGGGCTTTAGTGGGGTGGCTATTGCTTAAAATCTCACAAAACTTATACAAATGTGGCATTTTAATTATTATGATAATCAAAATCCCACATTTGTATGAGTTTTGTGGGATTTTAAGCAATCCCCACCCCATTAAAGGCCACAAATTCCCCACAAAACATTTGTGGCCTTTACTCAATTTTTTTGTAGTGATAAGGGTGGATGATCCTCATTCATTTGAGATGTTATTTCTGAAACTATGATATGTATAATTATTGGTGTTTATGTTTTTGTGTTCTAGATCTTGCAAAGTCAGTACTTTTTATTGTGTTTGGCTGCTTTGGAGTTGTCTAGATTCATGCAAATGTCTAAAGATTACATATTGGTTGAATGACTTGAATCTGTCAAATTATGTTGCCTAATTTTAATTGTTGTTAGCTTAGTTTAAATTGTAACAACGAAATGGGGTAAAAGTTGCAACTCATTCTGATGGAACTTTTAGCTAATATATATTGGCTAAGAACTTGGAGCATTTGTTGGATTTCATGTTTAATCATCATTTTGAGTATGCATTAGATTAGAAACAGAACAAGATTGATGGTGAAGAAATATACCAAAACTGCACACTTGTCCTTAATATTTACTTATGATGATGATAATTTTATAGTTGGGGATTTACGGGGTGATCTTCAATTTTTTGAAGTCTGAAATATTAGAATTCTGTTTCATATTGGACATCCTATCTCTGCAACTTTCTTTTGTTTAATATACTTTGTTTTTGTGAAATTTCATGTGACTATAATGTCGGAACTGATTCAGTTTGGCAAGGTTTTTGATAATCTGTTTTTTATGTACATCCCTTTCCTGGGGGTTGGGGGATCTTGCCATATTGCGTGTGACACCTTCTAGGACGACTAGTTCAATAATCGGCAAGAGACCTATGTTGGGCAGGAAAAAGATGGCTTGAGATACACTGTAATTGAAATACTTGTTGTGTATGTGAACTCACTTTGTTGATGAAACTAGTTATATGAATGAATGAATGAAATATTTTTAGAAATGGATTTATTGGTGTCATCAATTTTCTCGTTGTATCTGCAACCTCAATATGTTGATGAAACTAATCTTATGAAATGAATAAAAGATTTTTATAAATTTAATTGGTGGTGTCGTATATCTAAAATCTTATGAAATTGTTTTAACATTCTTCTTACTAACATATGAGATAAACCGAAAGTAAAAATGGATAACAGTTTGGGAGTAAGTAGAGACTTAGTCCGAAATCAAACAGTCCGGGGTAATAAACATAAATCAAGAATTATTGTACCATAATCCGAGTCAGCATAGTCCAAGATTGAGCAAATACTTAGTCCGAAATTAGACAGTTCAGAATAACAAACGTGCCCTAAATGTATTCAAGCCGAATAGTAGTTCTGTAGTACTACATACAAAACTTGTTTTATTGGTGATTTCTGTCAATTTTCCCGTCTTTGAAAGTGACCAAGGTATGGTAGATACTAGATACATATCTTGTTTTCTCCTACAGATATGATAACGAATCGACCTATCTGAAAATAGATCTATTGTGAGCAACATCAGCATTGACTAATGAATAGAAAAGGGCCAGACAGACATGAAGCTGATAAAATGGAACCAAATAATAGAAACTAAAACAATTTTTATAAACAAAAGCAAAAATCTGGGATTTTTTTCAATCAAAAAAAAAAGAAGCAAAAATCTGGGAATTATAGGAGCTAGCACTACTCCTTGGCAGTAGGGTGAAAGCCAAGAGATTCTGGGCCTCTAGGGCATGGTTCCAATTCCAAACATGAGTGGCATTGGGTGAGTGATTGCTTTCCATCACTCTAATAATCGTTTGATTGACATTTTCAGTTCCACGTCGATCTGATAACTACTTGGAGTACATGAACTTAAATGATTGACATATATAGTTAAGTACCCAAATCGGTAGTGGCCACCATAAACTAGTTTTGATAGGCCAAGTTATTCTCCTCCTAGTCCAACATTTAAGCGCAGTTAAGCATCCGTTAAGTACAGCACATTTAATTGTTTTTATTGGATTCCAAGAAACACGAGAAGAGTTGTAACTAGGGACAAGCCGGTTTGTCAATTGCAGGACAAAAAAATGCAAATCTTGTTTCATTAGCCTCGTCAATGTTTAATTATATGTTTTGTCGATTCAAGTAATTCAAGTTTTAGTGACAATTTACTTCATTTGAAGAGTTTTATACACTAATCAAAACCAAATCATTGACTTTCACTGCTCGAGTTGGTCGATAGAAAGCGAACAAATGATCTTTGTAATTTTTGGAGTCATTATCGAATGATTTGAATCATTTACCGATTGATACATTCCTTAAAATCATGATGAACAGTTGCACTTCTATAGTATATGAACAAAACATTATTCTCCCCACTGCATGATCGACCTAATATTCAAAACCAAGATTCAAATGGCGTTGGAGAACAAATGTCCCTTGTGCCCGTAGATTTCTTTTAACCTTAACTTAACGCCCACCGAAATCCAAATTCAAAAAAGGGTTTAAGACATGGGAAAGTCCTTAGATGGGAACTGATACCAGAATTGCAAAGACTCCGTACAAGAAGATGCGGTATTAAATTCACCGCAAAGATTAGATTCAACTCATTTAAGGGATTGGAAAGAAAATGGAGCCCTGGATACGCGAAAGGGGAAATGGTGTACGCATTTAGACATATTTGCAAACACACTGGTGATGAATGTGATGGGGAGCAGATGAGAGCAGAGACAGCTAGGCCATCTGTGAGGCCGTGTATATATGACTTTGACCAACATGGGAAATGGGCAAGAGAAAATTAAACAAACTCCCATCTCAAAATCACATCTCTATAGATTTGATCTATCTTTGGCAATGGTGCTAGATGAATCTGCGCTCTTAAAAAACACACAGACAAGCTCATGCCAAGTCATAATAAAACCAGAACCCCTCAATAGTCTTCTTACAGATTGAATCAAGGAAAAATCCAGTGATATTATATATTGAAAATGAATGTATAAAAAAAGACTTCAATTATTTTGGTTGGATAAGAAACTAGCTGCTTGTGTTGAACTGATAATTTCATTCTTAGGAGCAACTAGCTGGTTGCGTCTGAGTGCTGTTGGCCCATGGGATATAGGAGTTTCATGTGAAGCTACTACTATACTTGATAGTCGCGACATGTGTATCCATGCGCTCAATTGTGAGAATATATCTACAGATACGTTTATATACAGGTGTATATAAACAATTAAGAGCGGAACATATCAATAGATACAGTGATCGATATACCAGTATTCAAATAATCAAATTTGAGAATATATCGACAGGTATTTCTATATATCAAAGGAGTGCATGCAGCGCGCATTTATTGGGGAGATCGATCGGATATACGTACAGTTCTTGGAAAATTTACATCCGATATCAGTATATATTTCAAACCATAAATATATAGCTAGATTGGAATACAAATAATTGATATTTACCTGCATATGAAGGCAAGCATGCATGCTGGTGCAGACTTGCAGAGCACTGAAGAGTGAAGACACTACACAAGTTGACCACCTAACATTCCACGCACTAGTCCACAGACATATATCAGATGTTTGATGTTAAATTGTTAAGACATCAAACAAATTTTCTTTTGTCTTAACATTGCTATAATTACAATATATAGCTACTCTTTTACTAGTTAAGCCTTTTTACTTTCTTAATTTGAGTCTTCAAGGTCCTTCAATTCGATTATCTGCTTGTTATATACAGATGAAAGATAGATAGAATATATATATATATATAGGCCGGATCGAAGAGCGGACGTCGGCGCTTTCACCATAATCCAACCACCCCCGGCCCTCATCTTCTTGGTGATGTCATTGGGGATGGTCATGGGCTTCGTTTGGCAAGAAAAAAGTTGTTGGGGTGGTTGGATTCCGGCAAAAGCGCTAATGTACGCACTTTTGGTGCACTGCGGACGTCCGCTCTCCGTATATATATATATATATATACGGATTTTCTCAGCTAAGGAGGTCCGCACCAATAATTTTGGTGCGGATTTCCATCTTTTTACCACTTTTTGATCGAATTTTCTCATCTCCACCGTCTAGTATCTAGATAATATTGTGTAGATCATCTCTGCAAAATTTCAGCCAATTTGGTAATCGTTAAGGCCCTCAAAATCGAATAACAAATGGACGGACCGAATTCTGTCGAACCGTTACCGTTCATATTTTTAACAGAAAAACACAATTTTGAGTGACTTAACGATTACCAAATTGGCTGAAATTTTACAGAGATGATCTACACAATATTATCTAGATACTAGACGGTGGAGATGAGAAAATTCGATCAAAAAGTGGTAAAAAGATGGAAATCCGCACCAAAATCTTGGTGCGGACCTCCGCAGCCAAGAAGGCCTGTATATATATATATATATATATATATATAGATCGATGGAGATTTATCATCACCGTCATCAGAGTCCTCATAATTGAAGTAGCCTAGCAAGTAGTAATAGCGACCTCATCACCATGGATTCCCTCCACAAAACATGTACCAATCAAACCCACTTTCGGGTGCCATTGTCTCCCTCCCAACCCCTATTTGATGTGGAAATTTCAGAATAGAAGCATATACCAGTCTTCTCGATCTATTCTAGTCAAGACCTCAACTGAAAATGTCATATGAATCCATTAATATCCAAGCTACCACTATATGTTGGATGTGAAGAAGTCAGACATCTCATTATTTGTGGAGACACAGAGTACAGGATCTCCAACAACTCTATGCAGTTTAATTATGCATGCATGTCTTGTAATTAGCCTCATATATATCATCTCGATTTGCTGTGGATGCGTGAAACGTTATGCAGTATCATGGTGTTCCTCATTTCCTCAGTAATAGATATCCGAATACTAGTGTATAAAGCTTATATATGGTCAGCTAGTCAATGTCTTGCAATTTGGACAATCGCCTATATATCCAACGCGAATGAGATGACTAATGTACGCTTTTTTTGTTAGACAATCTTAATTAAAAATAGTGTATATATATATATTATGTTAAAGTGCTACTTTAGACTTGAGAAACAAACTATAGTTTTATAATTATGAATGTAATTACACGTACAATATATATAGGTTGTAACTGTAAATGAGCTTTTCGCTTTAAGTTTTGGTCGTATTACTAGCTCGGAAACTTGCCACTTTTTTTTTTTATAGAAATGTAACACTTCATATAATCTAACGAAACAATATAAACCATGAGATTTCGGTGATTTTCCAAAATCCTCACACTTAACACTAGTGATTACAAAGGACATGCATTGGACAAGAGCCTAAATGGACTCGCACAGCTACCACTTACTACTACGTACATAGGTTGGAATTTGTCAGCATCAACAATTCAACATGAAAAATAATTGGTGGTGAATTATTGTTTGAAAATCATATATCTATATATATATATATATATATATCTATATATATATATATATATATATATATCTATATATATACAGTCTCTATCCAGAGTGAAGCTTCACTCTGAAATTTCAGAGTGAAGTTCCAATTTTGGCACACTTTTCGGTCAAATTTTTTCACCATAAGCAATTCAATATTTATGTATGTTATTCAAGATCATCTCTACAAAGTTTCATCCAATTTGACAATGGTTTGAGCTTTCAAAATTGAGATTTACACGAACGGTTCACGTTGAACAGTTTTAATTCATTCATTGATTTAATCTAATTTCAATACCTTAACGATGTCCGAATTAGGTGAAATTTTGTAGAGATGATCTTGAATAACATACCTAAATATTGAATCGCTTATGGTGAAAAAATTTGACCGAAAAGTGTGTTAAAATTGGAACTTCACTCTGAAATTTCAGAGTGAAGCTTCACTCTGGATATGGACTATATATATATATATATATATATATCATGTCATTCAGAGAATGGCACCTACTTTAATTATGCCCATTCTCATATGTGCAACTTTTAAGACCAACTTCATAACTTCAAAGCTAAAATCATGTCAATATATAGAAGATGTATCGCGATGGTTAACTTTTCACATCCTTTTCCTTTTAAAACGAAAACAAAGAAAAACAAAAACAAAACAAATTAAATTAAAATCCACAAAAGGATTACCATTTGAATATGTCGTGCCATGCTAGCTTGACGCAAGGCCAAAAGTTACCAAGTAGTATTTTTGGGATGCACGTTCATTGCTATCACACATTCCATTATGGTCTTCTTAAAATCAGACGAGGCTTGGAGCTACTAAACTTAAAGTTTAACAAACATAGATGGTAGCGAGCTGAATAATTGAAGGTGAATGATTTGCAATAAAGACTGGTATAGAAGTATGAAGTACTATTCCAATACCTTAGTAACAATTATTCAACCTTGTGAAAATAAACTCTTAACACTTTCTCCCATTAAAAGGTAAAAAACAACACACCTGGAGGAGATCATGCATAAACTTTGAAAAAGAGATTTAACAAAACTAAGGTCGTGATTAAACTCCAGAAGCCATATGTTATAACAAATAACAATCATCCATATGTTATAACATATCCGGGTCACGTGGCAGCACGCTGTCGGGAGGAATCACGCGGGAGTGACGTGATTAAACTCCAGAAGCCATCGAGCTCTCTACGTAATATTTCCAACCTATAACGGGAAACTCTTATGTTTTCCCGGGCAAAACTGAAATCCTTCATTTTTATCCGTTTCTCAGTCTCAAAATATTTCACCTCCATCAAAAACTTTAATCAAAAATAAATAAATAAAATAAATACAACACCTCATATTTATATCCAAACGAAGCTGATAGAATCGCCATATCAAAATTTCACAACTCTAACTCATCTCACTAACTCAACCACACTCTCATCTAGCTCTATATATCCATACACAAAGCACAAGCATTCCGGCGGCTATCTCCGATCAAATTTCCGATGGAGAGAGAATGATAGAGAATCGGAGACCACGACGCTGATCATGTCACTTTCATGCTCAGACTGCTTCTCCGACCTACTCTGCGGCGAGGACTCCTCTGAAATCCTGTCCGGAGAGTCGCCGGAATGCTCGTCGGATGTAGAATCTCCGGCGTGCAGTGAGGAATCCATCGCCGGATTCATCGAAGACGAACGCAAGTTCGTCCCCGGGTTTGATTACTTGGCCAGATTTCAGTCTCACTCGCTCGACATCTCCGCTAGAACCGAATCCGTTACATGGATTCTCAAGGTATAATCATCACCACACCAGCTACCCGCTTCTTTTCTTCACAAAGATTTTCGATCATAACCAGATCTATTATGCTCGCTTATATATGATCATATATACTTGTGTAAAGGTCCAAACCTACTATGGATTTCATCCACTAACGGCGTATCTCTCCATCAACTACTTGGATCGGTTCTTATATTCCCGCCGGTTGCCGGTAAATTAATCTCTCCGTTTAAATTTCAATGGGTCATTATGTGGTTTTTGGACTTTTCAATACGTATGGGAAATTATGGGCAGAAAGTAGATTGGATTCAATGTATGGTACTTGAAAGTTGGTAACTGTACAATCAATAATGTAGATGATTAGATGTACGTATTGTTTACTATAAAGCTCGTGGGCTTTCAGCCTCTAACACAATAATTTTTTAGTTAATTGGTCTTTATAAAATGAAAATGTGATATTGCCATGCACGTGCAATTCATGTGGATGTACATACAGAACTGTTGCAAGTGCTAATCCTATGATCAAGGAATAATATGGACCGTCTTAATTTTTAAGCTCAAAACATGTATCACATTTTAGACTAACAGTAGTTATGCTAATTATATGTGCTTAATTTGTTTAATGTTTCAGCAAGCAAAGGGGTGGCAAATGCAACTATTAAGCGTTGCATGCCTGTCGTTAGCTGCGAAGATGGAGGAACCTCTGGTTCCTTCGTTGTTGGATTTACAGGTGTGTGAATCTATATATATCTTGTTTATCAAAACCTCTGTAATATGGTCGCATATGTTTCTTTAATAACTCGATGCAAATCTGAAGTGCTGATCGAACCGTATATTATATAGGTTCAAGGTGCGAAGTTTATTTTCGAACCCAGGACAATTCGCAGAATGGAGCTTCTAGTGCTAAGTGTATTGGATTGGAGGCTACGATCTGTAACACCATTCTGCTTCATCACTTTCTTCGCGTCAAAGCTCGATTCAACTGGAACCTTCGTTGGTTTTCTTATTCAACGGGCTACAGATATCATTTTATCGAATATTCAAGGTACTTACGTGCGTATATATATACATGCAGACACAGTTAACTATAAAATGAAATGTACGTACAAATACCGGACTTAACTATCGCTTTGATCTGGTTTGTCAATGGTCAACTACAGAGGCTAGCTTTCTTGATTACTGGCCATCATGCATTGCTGCAGCAGCTATACTTTCTGCGGCAAATGAAATCCCGAATCTGTCCCTTGAAGATCCGGAGCTTGCTGAATCATGGTGTGATGGACTAAGCAAGGTAAGCGCAGATAATCTCATAGACGTGATGGCGAATTTATAACTATATATCTATATATAGATCTTGTGAACTCCGACTAGATCTTCAATACTTTGAACTTTCAGGAGAAATTAACCGGCTGCTACCGATTAATGCAAGAACTGGTGCTGCAGACTAATCGGAAAGATAAGTCGCCAACCATTGTGTTACCACAGCTTCGAGTTACAGTTCAGGCCATAATGAGGCCAAGCACTCCTACTACTCCAACTGACTCATCCTCGTCGTTCTCGGTATCATCATCCTCCTCGTCATCGCCATTATCATCGTATAAGAGGCGGAAATTAAATAAGGGATTGTGGGTAGATGATGACAAATGAAGCTCCGAGTAAGAGGATATATGGGACTAAACTAATAAAAGGAGAAAAAAAAAATCGAGAATGGTGGTCCAGAAAAACCTCTATTTTTTTAGGAGGGTTTTTGGGATTGAATTGACTTGATCGAATCGAGCGAGCTTCTCTGTATATTATATATACATACCTATATATAATGTATGTACGTATGAGAGTTTGGTGAGCTTACAGTTTTCTGATTAGTTTTTCTTTAGGTGGGCAATTGTCATTGATTAAAAATGGCTTTGCAGATTCCCAAGGGAAGGGGATTTGCCCCTTGTTTCGATTTATATATAGTTTTGGTGAAGAAGAAAAAATTGATAAGAGTGAGATGGGTACCGTTCTGTAGTGGAGTCATTAAGTGTGGAAGAAGAAGTGGTGGGATTGAATATTTCAAACGCCATTGATTGTTGAAGTGAAAGGATGAAGCGCTCTTGTGGGACATAAAAACGAAAAAGAAAGAAAGCAAGGGTTGGCAGAAAGCTATTAGCGTTTAATCTCTTCTACTTGAAAGTTTGAGCTACCACTCATGAAGATTTACAGCAGCTTTCATCCTGCGGCTTTTGACCGGAGAAGAGAGGATCGACGGCAATGGCGGTATCATCGATTCAGATCGAGCTTTTGAGTTTTTGAGTGGTCTGTGTGCTTCTGGTACGTGGCACACACTCCGCGGATTATGTGTGCATTTTTGGCGGGAAATTGTCTGTTTTTTTTTCTTTCGTTATGGGCCATGAGGTGGAGCCCTGACTATACTAAACTTGGTGTTCGCATGCGTGATGTATGATCACACGAGTGGACATTTTTTTTTTCCTCTTTCATTTTTTGATTTGTTATTTAGTCTGATACCAGGGTCTTTGGGGCCTTTCTCAAGCGTGTTGTATTTGATTCATCATCAATAAAAAGTATCATAAAGATTGGTTTTGAAAGCTTATTCGTTAATCACGTTTACAGTGAGATATATATATATATATATAATATATATATATATATATATTAATTCCTTATCATACTGTTGCTCGTTCTGCTTTATTTTTTCTAACTTCAGTTCTGAGTTTCATCTCAAAATCTTGGGCAACTTCTCTTCAAAGTTCAAATAATACAATAATTACAAAGATGGGTTTCAAACTATATGTTCAGATGCATATAAAATGTCGCTAGCTAGCTATCTCTTTCGATCTGTGCATTCGCACATGATTGATGATTCAAAATTTGTAACCTGGTTCCTTGTTTTGTTACTGTGAATCGAACAAGAACCATTAAGAACTGTCTGGTCCCATAATCAGGCTCCTCAGACTCAGACTCGCTGAATGCGACTCCTCCTATTAAACGCCTCTCGTGATCCGACCAACCCAACCCATTTGGCGCTGTTCTAAGTTCTAACATCACCTCCAGATATCAGACGCTAATAATTCAGCGAAATCAGAATCACACCAGCTAGGGTTTGGAGTTTGGACAGGTTAATTAGTGATTAGGTTTAAACATAAAAGCTCATAAACTGAGTAGCTCTGGCTTTGTTTCCCTGTTTATATGCAACTAATGAGTTATAAACGAGCTGTTAGAAAACTGTGATATGATTGATGGAAAATCCAGGGCCTGGGAAAATTGCATTTGATTAGGGTACTTACAGCCTCAAAGCTACAAATAGAGCAAGGCCAACTGAGACTGTCATAGATTTCCCGACATTGGGTATATTTTTCTTTTAATTTCTTGCATGTAGTAGTATATATCTCATCAATGTCTCCTCATCACTTATATGCCCTAGCTAGCTTTATATAAGTATATATGTAATGGAGTTTTGGAAAAGGTTACCATGCATTCAAAGTTTATTTATATTCATGTGCATGTATATTTCACGCAATATCTACATTCCTTTCTCTATCACCTTTCTTTTTAATCTTTGTATTTTGTTCGCGCATTCGAATCATGCAAAATTGCAAATGGACCACCGTGAACAAAACAAGTAACATAGTGACAATTTTTTTGTAAAGTGCACTTTCAGTAATTTTCTCTGGAAGGGTACCCTTTGGTGTAAATTAATCGTGTCATGGATTACTGGTCGACATGGATTGAGAAAGCACAACCAGAAAATTACAATTTTATGTAGTAAACAAAGTCATACGTCTTTGTTATATAATATGGATGCAGGATGCGTATTAGATTAGGGGTATGCGTATTAGAAACAATCTTTAAAAGTTTATAATCCTCATGATAATCCCTGATAGGTTTCAAACGCCAATCGTTGTGTAATTGATTAATTATCTTGATTAAGACTTAACTACTTAATTTTTCTTACCAAACTAGTTAGGCCGATCACTCCATTCTTAACTAGCTAGTTAAGTACTTGCATTGCTTATTAGATGGAGGTCTTTTAGTTAAGTTGATGTCAATTAGTGTGAAACCCAAGCTGTCGGAATCCCGAATCCACTTGTTATAATTAGCTTTCATTATATATGTTATCGAATCAAATTATGATCACAGCTTTTTTAAATCATCGATTAATGCGACGTGAATTTCTTTGATTAGGCCAGCTAGGTGGGAACAATTTATGAAGATTAAGTTCACAAATTTTGGACCACATCGATCACCATCTTCCCCCACTGAAAATTGAGGTCATGACGACACCCATTCAGACAAACTGCAGGCCCGCTAGGTTTTGGCGATCAACAACTGATAATTATAGTTTAATTCGCTCAGCCCACCTTGGTCTATATATGTATGATATGTGACAAAATAAAGTTTCAATAAACTTTGATTAGAGCAGAAATGGGACACATAATAGGACAACTTAGCCGTGGAGCGCAATGACATTCCCATCAACCATTCAATCGATCCCTCTTTTCAATCCTATTAAGATCATGTAGCTTCTTTTTTCATAGCAGCCTTGTATATGACTGTATAATATATGAAATCTTTATTATTAGTGACAAAAGTCACATGAGAAAAGGGTCGACCTAGGTCCCTCTGAGACTTGAGTAGAATTTGGGACGGGCAGTTTATATCAGTGGCCGGGAAAATTGGGCACGATGCCGACGTTACTCCTTCTAATTGGATAGAGAAAGGTGCATTGTTTTGTTTTCTTTCTTTTTATGAAAAGAAATAGGAAGGTGGCAACCTATTCTCTATGCCCATTTGGATTTTGTATGCTGTTCCTTTCTTCCCACCACTATCTACCTATATATATCCCCAATCATGAAGCCAACTTATTTGTACGAGAGTTTGGGTTGTTGATGATGAAAGCGTTGCTAGTCATCATTCACCTATTATATAGTCACCATATATATATATATATGTAATATGTTGAAACATTCAATGGTAAATCAACCGGGACCGGTTATAGTGTAATCAAGTGAAGTTCGTGCGATGACTAGTTAAACTTACTTGACTCTCAAGAATTATGATTATCTCGTTCGAAACATTGATCGAGAAAGACAAATCAAGAATTCAAGATACAAACCACTTCAAGTTTTATATATAGCTATAAACATCTCAAGTGGTCAAAACGAACGCAAACACTGATCGATATATTACGTAATGTCTTATTGTCTTTATACTCGCCTCCATATATAGGCTACTACGTACCTCTCACGTTTGTAATCACAACTCTTAATCGCAAGCTTAGAGGAAAAGCTGGTTGTCTTATCCATCTGTACTCGTGTACGTATTTGTTAATTCTGGTGAATTATACAACTGATGAGATGAGAACATTGTGCATTTATACTCGACTAACGATATCTAACTGCTAATCGCTAATTCTCTAAGCTCAATAATGTGTAGAAAACGGAATCGCAAGGGACCCAAGGCTGTTATCTTCCTTTATTTTCCAGTTTCCACTGATAAAAACTCTCCACACACTTCCCTTTCCATTCACAAATTGGATATTAAAGTGAGGAATCCTAAGTATAACTGTATAAAACCCAAAAGCCAAATTTTCTTTTCCTCTCCTAGTGATGAAAGGCAAAGAGGTTTCGGGGGTATAGCAAGGGAACAGATTCTTGCTCTTTACCTACTCCTTTTCTTAAGGAATTTTCCAACTTTTAGTGGCCAATGACAAAGATAAAATAGCCAGAGGACCCTAATATTCAGCTTTTGAAAATCTGATTTTTGGTTGTAAAATTCACTCGTGGGGTTTTATTGCAGCAAAGTTCATAGGCCCGTTGATGATATGCTAAAGCTTCAAAAGCTATAATTATCAATGTTTTATAAAGCGAATGCGTACCCTAAGTCGTTTTATTGAGAGCCTTAAGTTTTAGAACTTGAGGTGAATAAGACTCTTATGTTATAAAAAATTAATAATTAAATGTGTAAATATATAATTAGACACATACAAAAAGAACAAATATACATAAGAACTTATCAATTTATTGCATTTAGATATAATGAAATTCATAATTCAAAAGTTTTAGATAGTTTTCATCAAATTAAACACATTATATAAATTAATATAAAAAGATATTTAAAAAGATTATTTTCTAAAACGTAGTAAAATGCGTAAAAAACGTAACATAAGGCGTAAAAGGCGAGTCTCGATGTCCAGACCGAAAAACAGAGGCGTTATGTAAGTAGTTTTAAATTTTTTAAGACTCATGCAAACTTTGAGACGAATTTTTTAAAACATTGAGAATGATGTTCATCCATCAATATTTCAGATATATTTCAGATACATATAATGGAGCTGTGAATTTATGCTGAATGCAAGACAGCACCACACTCTATATCCAAGTCCTTCAAGTACTCATTGTCCCCGTAAGATGATTATGCCTATATATCCATGTACTGTCTCTTCAGCATGACAGCATGATCTTCAGCCTGTAAATGTCCCTAGTGCATGTGTTTAGCTTTAGTTTTACAACTCAAACAAAAATTACTGGATCTCTTTGGATGCCATATGAAAAGATAGAGCCAAGATCAAAGGGAAGAAGATGGCGGGTTATCGAGGGAGCGTGTGTGTCGTGATCTTCTTTAGCTTTGCTTTATATTTTTGGGATAGTGCCGGGAGCTGGACCTCCATTTTCCAAAGAGTGGAGACAAAAGGGTCGTCTGCTTAATCATCAATTTTAACAGCCCACCATATATCTCTTTAGATATATCAGTCTCATATATACATGCTACATCTTTGTTCTCTTCTCATAATTTCATCAGAAAGATATATCTGCCTTTCGGCTGCATATATACATTGGCTGACAGACATGTATATATATAAGCTAATATTAGCTTATGAAATACTTCCAACGCTCTTGTTAATTATCTTAGGCATAACTTCCAATCCTCGAAGTTGTATATTCATATACTTTATAATAGTATGATACTATTAAAAGTCAATATATGTGCGTGATAACATCTCATAAAGAAGATAATTTCTTAAGTACAAGCTAGCTAGAGTGGTAAAAGTTCATAAAGAATATAGCTAACAGCTCCCGAGAGTGACTTGATTTTACTACGTCAATATCTGCAGCGGCAGGTAATTGAATATACAAATAAAGCCAGAGAAATGAGAATGGTGAAAAATGAAGCTAGCATTATTGGTTAGAAAAACATTGGTATATTATATAAAACAAGCCTATTTAGTGGCGGACCTAGGATTCAATGTTAGATTGGACTTGAACTTTTCTTCTTGACAAAAGTGATAAGAAAATTTTTCAAGTATCAAATATTAGTCTAAAATATATTAGACATGCACTCAATTAAGTATCAAATATTAGACTAATAGATATTATAAGCTCTATAATAGATCCAAAATCACACACAAGAATTAAAGGAGAGTGAATTTTTTAATTTTAAGCCCATTTGCATTCAGAAAATGTAAGGAAAAAAACCATTTAAAAGAAGAAATCCACACAAAAAGGAGAAGAAAAAATATAAAAGAATGCTGCAGCTGAGAATTGAACTCAGGTGAGCTCAGTACGAGTTATATTGGCTAACCAGATGAGCCTGCTAGGCACTCTTTCCTGATTATAGTAGGCATGTTAAAAAATTTATAGGTAAATTCTTAGGTGGACTTGAGTCCACCCAATACTCATCATAGGTCCGCCCCTGCGCGTACTAACTTTGAAAGGTTTGGCCTGATCGTGTAGACTCAATGTTAGGCATAGACTCGATCTAATCTTGAGTTAGAAACCTGATACATGTATTAATTAAAGATCTTTTTAAAACTCGATCTGTATTGACTGAGTGAAAGGCAAAGTCTATATATATGGCGCAGTTCTTGCGCCCCTATTACGTTCCAAAAGGAAAAAGGAGGAAGAGCATGCAAATGCATGTGAATGCTGGTTGCACATATAAACTATGCAAAGTTTTATAGTGCAGTCCACTTCAAGAAACCACAATGAAGAAAAAATCTTCAAAGTGAATTTAGGATATAGTTTTGGAGTTGGAAGTGAATATATGTTCCTTTATTAAGGGGCAGATGCTTTGTTAACGAAGCAAAGGGACAACCTCCTCTTCGTTATCACTGGTTGATAATGTTGAGCAAGCACAAGTTCACATAGGTTGAGGACTGTTTGATTAGCGGACATACCTTTCGATTAACTTTAGAGTTTAGTACACAAAGTCATTTCTCTATTCTTTTAATAGCTGCTTTTTCCAATTCACTATCCTATTCGTTTGATAATGTAGGCTCAAAAATTGTCCGGACCGCGTTAGGTCGGGGTCTTTTTTTGCTATGTTCTTTTGGCTTGGTGATGTGTGCTCTGGCCTGCCAACTCGTGGCCGAGGGCCAACGAGGTTTTGTAATTGTCTACGCGGATATGACTTCTAATCAAACGATAGGTTAAGGAATGATGACTCTCGGCTGCGGGGTTCTCAATATCTTGGATACAAGAATTTTAACAGGATCGGCTTGCTAACTGCGATTTTAGTGTTGTGATATACGGGTGAATGTTGTGATAGTGATAGTGATGGTGATTTGATTCTTTATGATTTTCATAATAGTGTTTGCATAAATCAAACAAAGCAGAAGAGAACAAATAAAGTAAAGTACGGCAAATAGAATGCAAGAATATAAAGAACACGAATATAAATTGCAAGAATAGTAGATGAGTACCAGTAAACGAAAGCGAAAAGATAAACACTTATGAGATCAATGAGTTGTGAATTGTAGAATGAAGGAAAGATAATTTGAAAGTAGCGCCGGGCGTTTTTTGGTTGAGGACCTGTAACAAAGAGTCATAAGGTCTCTTTTATAGTGAAAATTGAAACTATTGAATGAAGGAAAACATTATTAAAAACTTAAATTGGCTTCAACTTTGGTTAGACTCTGTAACTGATGTTTCCAACATTGAAATGTCTTAAATCTCATTCAGGTTGATTGCTCCAAGCTTGGTAACGGCTTCATGAAATTGACGATCAAACTTTAATACGCCATAGTTGTGCCGCGAACATGGACACACGACCGCGGCCGATGTTAAATTGGCACCGCGGCTATTTCAACTGCGGTATTTGTGGGAACGGCCCACTTGTCCTGCCATGTCATGTGGTCTTGCCAAATATAGACTCAAACATATAGTAAATGAGTAATTTTAGGACATAAGCAAAGTACCAACCGTTTAGGATGTTTTTGAAATAATGTAGGTCATCCAAAATATTATTCACTTTAGCTTAGCACTTCATTTGATCACTATTTCTTTTCTCTTCGAGGAACTAGGTTTCAAGTACTTGAAATTTTCTTTAACTTGTATATAACATTTGATAGAAGTTTGGCATCCATAGTTACAATTTAACTTTCATTTTTTGGCCAAAAGCTATTGAGTTATAGCAACTGGGTGAAACTGTGAAAGACACCCCCCCCCCCCCCCCCACAATAAAACTATCCCAAAACTATTGTACATGGAGGCCGGCCCATGCAAACCTCTACAAACACATGCCCTTAAGCTTCAGGCCCATTAGAGTCCACAAAACACTGACAAGAAACTCAGGGCTCGACTTCAACCAACCAACAGTAGGAATCACCTAGAGGCGCATGCTATCTTAGCCTACACCATCACCGCCCTCTCTGAACCCAACCACCGTACCAATGGCACTCCACCGCTCCTCTGGGCCTCTCATTTCGAGCCCATTACTCACTCCCGCCACAACTCAAACCTCCACCATTTTCATCCGTTCACGCACACCACCTGTTTGTGTTAATGCCACAGTCAAAGCCACCACCGCATTGCCACTAAAAGCCACCGCCGGCGCACCCCAGAAACACGTGTACCCCGACCCAATTCCGGAATTCGCGGAATTTGTAAGTATTCATGTTCAATTGTTCATGACGTTTTCTGAGACTGAATCCGTGTTGTTTAGTTTGACGTTTTCGTGCTGTAGGAGACCCACAAGTTCAGAGCTGAGCTTTCCCGGAAGCTATTTAAGGACAAGGCGAATTTTGGGGATGAGTTCAATAGTGTCGTGGACGTATGCGCTGAGGTAATAGTTCTGTTCCCATGATCATGTTTAGGTTGTTAACTTTGGTGAAGCAACTTTTGTTTTTCTAGTGATCAGTGTTTTTTTGGCAACCATTGTTGAGTTTTAGGTACATTATCTAAAATTGGAACAGAGTTGCAAGTTGGAACCCTTACAGCCAATGTTTTTCTGGTGGATATAATAATGCCACCTCTGTGCTTTTAGTTAGTTAGAGAATCAGAATTATGAGGGTTGCAAAAACTGTGAAGTTGTGATCATTTAACACAAGCTGGTCCATCTTTTAGAATCAGCTCAATAGGCATTGGTTGCCAACCTGGAGTGTATCTTGCAATTAGACTCTATAGGAGAGACCAAAGGCGTGACATACTTTGCCACCATCATGCTAGGCTTGATCCCTGGCTGGGATTTTGTTAGGGTTTGATGAGAAGTTGGGGAGATGGTGTGGCTGATGCGTTGCAGTTGCCATGTCCGAGATTCATGGCAATGGTTATAAGAACAATGCAAGTTTTACTTCAGAAGCTACCATAATAATCGCCGAATGCAAGTGGGTTTATGTTTGGTTCCATTCATTATTCTGGACTTCTGGTTGTGACTGATAATTAATTTCTCTATGTAACTTGTGGTCCTGGGATTTATGGTATTATTTCAAGTTGGATATGTTTAGATTTTTCTCCACTCATGAATTCTGATTCCTGTGTGTTGAATATGAGTTCTGACTTGCTTAACATAGCCAAGCTTGCATAGATTAGGTTTCATAAGAGAGTGTTTCTGCAAAGAAAAGGAATACAACCACCAGATGTTGTAAATACTGAAGTATCTTGAAACTGGTGAACAGTTGCACAGACATTCAACTCTTGCAAGTTGAGGCATTCAAGAACACCAACATTTACGACAGGGTTGAAGGATTTCTTTCTCACATGGTTTTTGTTTTAATTGTGTGAATAAGGTTGAAATTGATTCTCTAAAGTTGAAAAAGAGAAGCAAATAATTCTGGCCTTCTTAGAATGAAACTTTTTCAGTGCCAGCCAACCCTGTCTCTGATGAATCAGCAAACATTTGTCCTTTCTTTTCAATGGTGAGGCCCTGAGTCTTGCTTGACATGAGAATGGTACAATAATTGATTCCCAAGACAAATATCTGACCTTACTACACAGTCAGTATTGTTCTTTCATGACAGCTTCATCAAGTAGTTCTAATTTTCTGTTCATAATTGAGCCTGACACTAGACCTAGATATCTGATGATTCATGGCTCACGTTAAGTTTAGATTCGGAATACTGTTTGAACTATTCAACTTTTGCCTGATAATTGTTTGTTATTATTCTTTTGTAGATATTTAGTGAATTCTTGCTCAAGGAGTATGGAGGACCTGGAACTTTATTGGTGGATCCCTTCACTGATATGTTGGTTGCTCTCAAGGAGAGGGATCTACCAGGAGCACCTTTGGCTGCAAGGGCATCACTGTTATGGGCTCAAAACTATTTGGATCAAGACTGGGATGTTTGGAACTCGAAATCGTCACAGTGATATTTCAATTTGTGAATCCACAATCATGTATATTACTTTGTAACGTTGTATTCTGCTGTTCATATATAAAACTCACAAAACTGGTGAAGAACACTCATGTCTATCACAAAAACTTCAGTTCTAATACAATGTCGGATTCAGTGATTTGTGTGTTGCTCTATACAGATGTTCTTATTACTTTGGAACATGGGTTGAATAGTTTATGGTTTGTGGTTGACATTGGATCAGAAAGCTTTGGTACCCAAGTCCATGAACTTTGGGTGATTTTAATATTTCCACACTCCAGGAGTACTCTAATTATCAGCTACTATGCATTTTCCATATATGTGCTTGGCATCTCTTTGATCTTCAGCTGCCAGCTTCAGAGATGCTCTGCAATGAAGGCCGCCAAGATTTCGACCTCATTACAGCACCAGCAGCATTCCCCGATGCCGTCCTCGGCGGACGCCTTTCATGATTTGTAGCCTGAAATTTTGACATGAACACATATTTAGAAATGTAACTAATTTAACTTGTAGAAAAGAGAAATGAAACAAATGAAATAGCTTTATAGACTTACATGGCTGATATTTTCCTTGTTCTCTGTCTCATCACAACTCGAATTCTGTTTCTCCGATACTGCCGTCCGTGAGGTTCTCTCAAGCAGTGATTCCACCTGCAGCTTCTTCGTCTTCGCATACTTCTTCGCTCTCAAAACCTCCATTACCTCTACAACCACAAAAACAACAGCAATACATCAATACGTGAAACTCTTCAACTCTTATAGACTTAAATTCATTAAGTTCTACCAACAAGCTCAATATATATATACCTTGTGTAGTGACCAAACGATAGGCATGGCCAAGAGCAAGAATCTCATTAGGCCGAAGAAGCTTCACCCTTGTGAAACGAACAGTACCACCACCACCGCCACCACCACCCTTCTGCTCCTGCATCTCCTCCTCCTGGTGATGATGATCAGAACCTGATTCTGTAGCCGTCAATGGGATGATCAAAGAAACATAATGACCAGGGTTCAACCTCATGACCTCGCTGGCGCTAATAGTCCAGTACAGCCTCTCTATCTTCCCGCTCGGGTGCTGTATCACCAGAGCCGCAGCATCAATGGCCTGACAGTTCCCCATGAAGCTCTGAAACCCAAGAAGATGAAGAAAGAGAGGTAGAAAGGCTTGGAATGAGAAACAAGCTAACAAAGACGAAGAAAAAGAAGAAGACGGAGGATAATGGGAATGAGAAACAAGCTAAGTCACTTTCTATACAGCTCTCTCATATATCATCTATCTATCCAAACCCCACAAACTCCAAACCTAAACATATATTGAAGAGAGAGAGAGAGAGAGAGAGAGAGAGAGAGAGAGAGAGAGGCTCAGGCAGGTCGTCCGTCCTTACTTGCCAACTAACTCATGCTACGTGCGTCAATTTAAACTCGAATTTTGCCATTAAAACTGCATGATTTTGTGTTCTTTATCTTGTTGAATAATGTAAAAGGGTGTGGACTTGGGTGAGAGTGACATGGAGCACCGGCACGGGAGACACTGGGAGAGAGTGGTGCCACGTGGAGAGAGGTGGGATGGTTGTGGTTTGGAAGGACATGTTCGGCGGTGTCGACGGAGTCAAGGTTTTCGGGGGAGCTTAGGAAGAACCGAAGGTCTTGTCTTAACGTTAATCACTAGTTAATTCCTAAGTAGGTAATCAGACATAAACGAAAATATATTATAGCTCATTAGCTCTGTTTTCTTTAACCCAAAACGGCAACAGATGAGTATAGAGAGCGTGCGTATGTTAAGATTCTTTTGTTTGGAATGTGGACAAGTGACAACGACACCCCACCTCCTTCATTAGCGATTGTTACGAGTCGATCTAACTCGATCTTGTATAGACTTACAGTATTTCGGAGCATTGAAATTTCGGCAATGCATTTAAGATATGTAAGTTTCAAATCGATGTACGATTCTTTCTCTAAACTTCAAAGCTAAGAATTTCGATTAATATTGATTCCAATTAGTAGTTTACAAGTCCACTTTGAGCATTTATAGAGTACCCGGCCACACCTATATCTTGGTGCGGAATAATTAAACTTCATGCGCGACTTTTCGTACTAGCTTTTCTTCAGTGATATGTTGAGAAGAAATATCATAGTATCTTGCTCAAGGTGTTTGAACATGCTTTGGTCTAAGATGTTCAATTATGATCATAATGTTTTGTGCTCTCCCCATCATATAATATCAGATCGAGCACCATTTATGTTTTCTCGAAACACCTTTTGAATTGTTCTTACATACTCATATGTTGTTAGACGTCAATCACAAAACAAGCTAAAAAGTCTGGAAACTACGAAGCATAGACCCGGATACAAGTGTCTGTATTAGACACGACGATATGTAGACACGTTAAATGTAAAATTTTCTGGACATGGACACGTAATAGACACATTAATTAAATATTATTTTTAATTATATAATTCTAATTTAAAAAAATTAAAACATAAATAATATTATTCTTTGTATTAAAACATGAATAATTCACATCTAAATCAAGATAAAGGTTCAAACAAAGGTTTATAATCAAACTCTAACACAAATAAAAATAACTAATGTCATCATTCAATCCCAATATTATCTTATTTATTGTTGTCTTTTTTGTTTCTAAAGTAAAAGACACACATATCCTCATGTGTTTAACATAATTGTGTGTCAAAAATAGAGTACGTACATGTCCGATCCATGTCCAAATTAGAGTATGCGTGTCCGGGCGTGTCCACCTCGTGTATGTGTCCAATACGGGACACGCGAAGAAATTGGAGTGTCTATGCTTCTTAGTCTAGAAGTATAAGTTGTTAGGGCATGTAACACAAGATATCAAGATGATCTTTATTTCATGTGTGAAATTTTAACTGCTTTATCAGGTGAGTTAACTATTTAGATCATATTAACAAAAACAAATGTTAGACTATTCGAAATTCCGAATCAATAATCCATGTCTAATATTTAGGAGCAATCTCTGACACAAGATTAACAACTCTAATCACAGAGTCGAATTCGAACCCCGAATCAAGTAACACAAGTTGTAGAAAAGAATTTGACCAAATGAAGGATGACGATCATATAAATCTCCAACAAAATCTTTCTTCGATATAGAACACTGGATTAAGAACAAATGCCTGGCTAAGTCATTAGATACAGACAATGGTACTGTCAATTACAATGTTTCTGACAATATTTAACTAATGTAAATCTGGTTTAACTTATGCCTTGTGCAGGCTACATATATTTGAGTTTAAAATCTTGCTTACCATATAAATATGAATGTGATTGACCATATGTAACCAAAAGTAAACATCCCTGGTTAAATGGCAGTGTATGTTAGCCATGTGAGGTGTTTGAAATCCTTGGCTCACATATTAAATTAGGAATGGACTATATCATAATAATCTTACCTGTTCAAACATGACCTTCAAGGGGAGTACATTGTGGCATTGTACCCTCAATAATAGATTATATAAACAAAATGGCCTTAACTTATTATGGCTATGGGTGTGACACTCATCTCTTTTTAATTCTAAGCCTTACATTTGAATAATGTTTGGACCCTCTTATTATATAGAAGTGGATGGCATTCAAAGCACCATAATGTTCATAGATTTGCAGCTTGTGGGGGCATAGATTTGAGATTAGGTCTTGAATGTCTGTTCCTTGACTCTTAATTAAATTTACATTCATACTAATTGAGAAATTCAGTTATTGAAGCCCTTATGCTACCAACCAATGTTGATTTCTTCTCCCTCTCCCCATAATGGTCTTGTGACTTTTGTCTATGGTTCTGGAAATATTGAAACTATGAAGATCTACTTGGACCATGCAAAAAAGCATGTCTAAGAATGTGCCTATAGATTGTGACTGGATGACTAAAACTAAATCAGCATGATAAATTACGTTCTGTTTTGAGGTTGATATGTGCCTATGGTACATAATTTGTTTATATATTCCACCTTAGAACTTCCAAAAGCCCGAAATAAAATCAAGATGTAAGATATTAGAGTAAATTGAAAGATGCTACTAAATTTGTTATCACTCAGATATATCAGACTCATTTAAATATGCATTACATAAAGGTAAAGTAAAGCCTTAAGAGTATGTGTCAATATGTAACCAGCACCCACAAATTAGTTTGAGTCAAGTTTAGATTATACATTTCATGGTATTGTAAAGCTTTATAGGGTCTACAGGGTCTATAATACTTGCCTGTTAAACTCAGGTAGATTAAGCTATCAAATAACACAATCATAATTTGTAATGATGTTACAAACTTTTCATGAATGTACAATTGGTCAATTGTCGTTAATTAAGCTACGGAATAACACAATTATAATTTGCAATATCTTACATATAATTGATTATACGATTGATGATTGATCGTGTATGAACACAAATGAATGATCAACAAAGTAAATTGGTATTTTCCGTAACGTGTCATAATGTCTAGATAACCATAAAAGAAGCTTTAGAACTATAGTGTATCTTCGCCCTACTATGCTGTATCCTTGTCCTCGGTCGCCTAGGACTCTTCAGGAACACATCATTATAGAAACCATGATCCTTATCTTCACTGATCTCAAGTGCAGAGAATCTGAGGGTCCTTAATTCTTACTCCTTACCTAGATAGATAGTGCAGCATCTCCATGGCAATCCAGTTAGTGGAAGAACTTTCTTTTTTAACGTCTTTATTTTAAATTTGCATCTTTCAAATGGATCAATAAATATTAATGAGGCACTTATAAGCTCTTCAGTAATATATTAAGGGAAAAGCTGGTCTCTTTCATTATAGGATTGTGTTTTTTTTTTTTTTTTCAAAAGATCAGGATATGATTAACAGACGCATATATATATATATATATATATATATATGTGTGTGTGTGTGTGTGTGTATTCTTCTATTTTTAGTTTGACTACTTCATGATGAGTCAACAACGTTGATCAGCTCGAGAAAATGTAACTGCATCTGATGATTCTGTAGCAAGAAGTTGCCACCCTTTCTTCTGTTTTAAGCTCAAAGCAATTCACCCACCACTTAGCTAGCTTTAAACAGTTTTGTTGGGTGATTCTGATGTTTAGAGGCATATATTCATGCATGAACAAAGTGAATAATTTATTATCACTTTTCCAAACTTTTATGATTTATGATTGAAGTGCCTCCTTTGCTTACTCACCTACATACCAGATAAGAACAAATGGGACTATGAGAGCTGCATTATTGGATTGATTAGGCAGAAAGATTCCAGTATAAAGTTATAAACATGGCATTGAGGAAGTAGAAAATGACTAGTCCCTTTGCGGTGGTCATATTGTTTCCCATTTGGTTCTGCTTAAATCACATCAGAAAATTGGAGTAATTGCCTTGGGTTTAGGAGACACATTAAGAACATAATTCGCTGATTTCTAGCCTAAACAGGAACTTCTTCCTTATCTGTTATACCTAATAATTTGTAGTGATGTTTCTTCATTTCTAATCGTTGTTCTAAAAAACGGCCGCCTAGGCGTTAGGCGTCGGGTCACCGTTGCGTTTTTAGGCTATTTGGTTATCCGTAGCGGTTGGGTGATTAGGCGGTCCTAGGTGGTCCTAGGCGGTTTGACTTAAATATTTTTTTTAATCTCATTGTTTTGGATTTGGGGGTTAGACCATTTGTGATTGTAAAACAATATTTACCTTTTGTTCTAAATTTCTAATATTATGGTATGAACTTTGGATGAGTTGAGACTATTTTGATTTTTAAACATTAATATTGAACACTTTTTTACTCATTATATATTTAAATCATATAAATAGTATTAAATACATGTATAAAATAAATAAATATTTAATAATTCAAAACCGTTTAGACCGCCTAGCTGTCTAGGCGCTAGGCGGTGACTGTCCGCCCGGCTATTGTCTAGCGTTTTTTCGAACCTTGTTTCTAATATATAGTTGTTATCAATTTCTTAGCTGACCTTCTTTGTTTTTACTTCTTAGTTCTTACCTTTTTGTTTCTTCAGTGATATGGTGACAATAATGTTGCTATTAGAAGTTATAATCTACAATAATCAAAGAGGCTAGAGAAGAGAAGAAGTCGGTATGGATACAGCAAATGCCAGTGTCCCTCTCTAGTTGGCTGCTGCCTAATCCTCCCAAAATAAAGGTCGACCGGAACCAAGCAATTAAGTACTCCTTTGTCCTTTTTCAGAATTTTACAAGTTGTTAGATTGAAGCTTCTGTAAGGTTTCATATTGCTGGTGTAGAAGCGATGTTGCATTGTCCTCATTGTAACCTGTCTTGTTGTAAGGCTTCAATTCCTTCATAAGGAGAGTTGGGCCTCAAAACTAAATGCATTTTTCTCGATCCTTCAGATCTTAAAACTACATGTATTGGACAAGTTAATTGGTATCTATAAGTTTCCTGTTCAGTATAGGAAAATTAGTTATGGCCTCAAGACACAGCTTATGTCCTAGGAGGAAATCTGATCGATAAACCAAGAGAATAGAGTCTACATCATACACAATAGTGACAATACAATCTCATGAAAATGCGAGTGCAAGTTGCATGTTGGAACGGTAGTGGCTAGTTTACTAAATACTACCAAGTATACTGTAATTCAGAGGACTCAACAAAAGGGTTTGATTCATCAGTAGTATCATCATTGTGCCTTTCCACGAGTTAACAAAGGAAGAGCGATACGCACAGTGTGGAACTGCTGGAGCATTTGATTCTCAAGCACCCCAATGTGAAAATCACACTGAAGGGAAAAACTTGTTGAGGTTGAAAGGCAAGGAATAGAATTCCTCGCTTCTTGTATCTGTCTTGTATGATCGGAATCTATCCCACCAAGGCAAGCCCCTGTCTTTCCTTGTCGCATTGTCCTTTTGATGCAGGGTGGTGTCCAAGACAAATGCCAATAAACCAGCAACAAATGGCTCCGATGAAAAAGGAACATTGATCATGTCATTGAACTGCAAAAACAAAAACCAAATGAAGCATTAATCTCTTCATGAGGTTTTAAGGAGTTTGGAATAAAGAATAGGAAAGGTATCATACCCATCTTGCTCCTGTATGCACTGGACCATAGCCTTTAACAAGGGTATATTCATTGAAGTATTGTGGTATTGAAAACCCCATGAAAATTGAGAAGCCTATGATAAATTTAGTCCTGAAACTGTTTAGATTGCAAAACTGAAGCAAGCTAAGACCTCCTGAACCTGCACTCATGCACAGTGAAGTAAAATGTATTAATTGACATTGCAATGATGTTATTAGCACATCAGTATTCATCGGTTGAAAAGACATACCAACGTAAGCGAAGAAGAAGCAATACATTGCTGCCACAATGGGTGCTGGTATTGAGGCAAACACAGCTCCAAATTTTCCTGAAAACCCATGTATTGTTAAACACACGCATGTGGGGATAGAATAAGGGAATTCTTAGTTATATGCATAACTTACCAAGTATGGAAAAGAAGATCATGAAGCAGGCAGAAATTTGGACCACCCTTCGACTACCAACCCGTGTCAAAGCTAACAAACCAGCATTTTCACTTGAAAACAGAAATAAAAATAAAATAAAAAAGGTGTTCATGCCACTTGGAATATATAGGCAGCAGCGTAATTTGAAATGTTATTACTAAATTAGTTGAGCTGCAAAATATTCTTACACAGATACTGATGATCCATTCCCAGTGCCAAAGAGACCAGAGAAAAGAATGCCCACACCCTACAATCAGAAAACTAAAAACCTTTGTAGAAAATAAAATGTGAAGCAAGATATATCTACAACTATATATATAGAATCATCTGGGGAAATATATCTAAGAAGTTATTTTACCGTTGCATTCATGGACAGCAGAAATACCAGAGGCGAAACACATCACATAACATGTATTTGCACCATTTCAACTACACTGAACATAAATTTCTAGCACAGAAGTCTAGTAATCTTTATTTTATTTCCCTCTTTCTGTGCAGAATTGTTTGTAGATAATGGTTCATAGGTCTAAGAAGTATAAAACTAGTAGTCGTAGTTACCTGCCAACCAATACCGCGACTTAAAATAGCAGGTGGAAGTGGAGTTGCACTTGCATATCTCGACACAGCAATAAAGACACCGGTGGACTGTTCAATCATAAAATTTGTGTTACAAGATCAAACTGATGATTTATCTATGATTAGTTAAAATTCTTGGAATTGAGAAGATATAGTTCACAAGAAAAGAGTAGATGCATGAAAACCTCAACAAGAGCAACAAATGAAGCAGTCATCATCGCAAAAGCTTCTCCAGCATCGAAAGTGGGAGCTCCCCATTGGAAAGGATATGGAACTCTTATCCTGTGCACAAATTAAAGAATCATCATCAAATATTGGATTTCCTATTGTGAGGCATATGTACTCTTGTCCTGTCTGAAAATGAGATGCAATATACACCAAACTGACTCATGCATCTTGCATACTTTGTTGAATAGAAAACAATTGAGACTACAATGCACTACTAACAACACTTAAATACATGCATAGTGATTCCTTCATTAAACTAGAAAAGAAAAGGGACTTCAAATGGTGTTGTTAGTGCATGTTGGATGGTAGCAGCATAAGAGAATTACCATGGAGCAGCATGTATGATGCCAGCACGATCAGTTCGACAGCTTAACTGAGTTGTTTCTGGTGTGTTCTTATAAGCCCCGCCCACAGTGAGCAGATGAGCATAAATCCACACAATTGTCACCGAAAATAAAACAGCAAAACGATTGAAGACATGTGTCTCACTGTGCATCAGATGAGGTATGTACTGGAGACATCCACTAGATTAGTAAACTTCCATTGAAATGTTTAAGTAGGGGTCATCAGTCTCGTAGTATTATTTTTTATACTGTTATGACTTATGAGTGCCCTACCAAAAGAAGGGAAGAATCAAATGATTAGAGACTACCTGTGAAAATATCAGTAGAAGGATGAGTTGTGGTAAGCCAATCTCCACGCATTTTGAAAACTAGACATCCAAAACACGAATTAGTACCAGGGTCCACAAAAACAGAAAAAAAAAAGGCGAGGGACAGAAGAGAAACTTCATCATCCATAAAGGAAAATGTAGACACATACCACAGGAAATCCAAGTTCATATAGCCCGAAGCCTGACAAAGCAACCAAAGGAACAGCAGAAAGTGGACTTAAGAACCTGCACAAGTATAACAATATAGATAATTATTCAACAACACAGATATAAGAGTAATAATTTAGAACAATGAATGAAGTTCCAAGTCAAAATGAAATGTCATCTTGAATTTTTTGATTGCTAATGGAACAATGACCAAGCACCACTTCAAGCAATTTTTCACTAACACATATATAAGAAGAGAGTGGGGATAAAAGCATAGACAAGCTAAAAGACCCCAAAACAACCAACAAGATAGAATTCTGAGAATTTCAATCATATGGTAGATTCTTAACCAACCTTGCCACATTACGCCAGAGGCCACTGAAACCAACAACAATTTGCAGAATAGAGGCAACAATAAGTGCACCCTGGGTTCCGCGCATTATCCTCTCAAATTTCTGCATACCATAGTAGTACATGTCAGCAATGTCAGATATAATTGCTGACATTAAAAAAAAATTGTTGAGGTACTCATGAGTGCGAGTCAATTGAAACAACCTCCTGGGGATTCACATAATCGCTATAGCGACCAGCCAAAATAATCGAAATGGTTGTTGGGACATAGGTATAAGATGCTCCAATCACTGCAGGTAAACGAGTACCAAAAAATGTCTGCTGCAATGTGTTGATTCCAGCAACAAACAGTATTGTCTGGATCATTTTGGCTTTCTCCTCCTATGAAGATAGTACTCACCATTATCAGATAGGAAAGAGTCTTGTAATTTTATCAGCATATCCAAGAGAATCATAAAATGCTAAAAATTCTAATAAAGCCTTACGTTTCCTCCTCCCATCTGAGGAACAAGATAGGTGGGAATGAGAACTGTTGTCCCAAGCATCACTAAGTAATGTTGGAAACCAAGAAGAATAGCCTCAGCTGCATAGAGCAATAATCTCACAATTACAGACAGCCAATCACATTGATAAACAAATACTGATTCCAGCAACTATCTCTCAATTTAACCAGGTTCATAAACCTCTAAGGAGTAACTAATAGAGTTCATGAACTGACATCACTAGTGCATTATATCAAGAGTATCAACATAACATAGAGTTATAAAAGATGAAGATAAATTGGACTGTCAATCTTCATAATAGATAAAAATCTCAACAAAGAGCAAAAAGAATTATGCACTCACGCCAAGGAGGAGGACTGGTAATGCAGTAGGAAATGTTAGGTAGCTGATCTTTCACCGGATGAGGCTGTAGCTCCTCCTGTTTTGGCGGCGGTGCATGTCCACCTCCTGCCATGTTCCTCTCTTTTTTCTTCCTGCTCCTGCTCTCTACAACACATCCAGAATTCACTCAACTTTCAGCAACTCAGCATAATAATCCACCTTCATAACAAAGCACCAAAAGAAACTAAAAGAAAGAAGAAAAAATGCTACTATGAACCAGGACAGAAATTTCCAACAAAATGGAAAATTCCACTAAAACACAGAAAGGCTAGGCAAAACCAAACAAATCCTTACTTTTGATGAAACACACCAAATTCAGAAGGCGAGTCCAGAAACTTGGCAAAACCACTGAAAGTTGACAGAAGCTAAACACAGGAAGAACAAAAAACTGAAGGGTCTGTGTGCATTGTAAATGAAAATGTGAATGCCAACATGGTAATAGATTTACAACCCAAATCCCACTTGGAACCCAAGAAACATAAAGTAAATGTGAAGATGTGAAGAAAAGCAAAAGGAGGAAGGAATTGTGAGCCTTCCATTCTTA
Organism: Argentina anserina; assembly: GCF_933775445.1. NCBI lineage: Eukaryota > Viridiplantae > Streptophyta > Magnoliopsida > Rosales > Rosaceae > Argentina > Argentina anserina. The sequence goes on along the minus strand of NC_065875.1, from coordinate 26,643,404 downwards.
AAGCATAAAAAAGAAACCAGCTAGAACCCTACTCTGACTCCCAAAGAGGAATCTCCTCCTCCTCCTTCACCATATCTTTGTCTTTATCATTTTGTAATGCATATCTCAAACTTGGCATTGTGGGTCTTCACTCTTCAATCGCGTAAGGAAGAAGTTTTCTCTAAAGCTATCACCTTTACCAAATTTTACTACCAAGTAGAGTCTTATTTATTGTGAACAAAAGAAAAAGCTTTGAACTTTAGATACTTTCAGGATGTAAAACAGGGAAAGATCTAAACTTTTATAGCACAGAGATGAAATTACAGTGTTGAAATTGGTAAGAAGAGAAGAACCCAAGTCGGCAAATTTCACTTTCATTCAAACCTTCAAAAATTTCATACCTTGTTGAAGAAATGAGAGCTCCCAAGAGAAAGAAAAACTGGTTATTTTGACCAGTCCCTTTCTTTTAGACCATTGTCAAACCTTTCAAGTACTTTTGCCTGCAGTCTTGCATGGCACTTTGTATTGAGCTGTTTTTGCAGTACAGTGAGACTGGTCCTCAGCAAAGCTTTAACGCCATTTTTTGACCGTGTGTTGTAATTTACCACAGTTTCGAGCCATATTCAATAGTCCGAAGTCGAAATGCTTTTACCATGCTTTTTTAACGTCTGAAAATATGTGATTTTTCGAGTATTTTCTACGGTTAAACTTATCTTTCGGTCATGATCTTTGCTGTTTGAATCTGTAATTTGACTTGAATATGAACTTTGGGACCCAAGTGGGTCAGAGGGGTGAGGGGTTAGCTAGAACAATAACCAAGTTTTAAGAACAAGATGCCAAAGAAAATGCTCCACTTAGTAACTCAAATTCCAAATTAGGATTACATCAACGAGTAGAACTTGAGTTTCTTTCCATGGGAGAAAAGCAACAAATTGTTTCGTTGAGTTGGAAACTTAAGGAGTCTGGTTGGTGTCACTTCATAAATGAAGTATAACTTTCCATTATTCTATCCTTCCTTTCAAGTAATGAATTAAGCATCAAATGGTTTTATTCCCTGCCCCAACAAAATCCACCCTACCCTACCTTATTTTATCTTTCAAAACCCAAAAGCATAAAATTCATTCATTAATCAAATTTAGAAAAGAAAAGGAGAACATATGACAGAGGCAAGAAACTAAAAAAATGGAATTGTCATTAAAAAGAAGAGTGTGATTAGTATATGATGAAGATCAAATCCCACAAAGGCATAGATTGATTATTATTATTATTATTAGAAGTGCTGGTCCACTTCATGAGTGATTTGAGCAACTCCTAGGATTATGGTAATCTTCCTACAAAGGTAGGCTGATTCTAGATGTTCCACTCCATGTTCATCATCACTTCTATGAATTTTGAATGCATGGTATATTTCATTATGATTCTATGATTCAAAGTAACATTAAGCTTGCAAGATTTGACCTTCATTGTCAAAGATTGGGACTAAATACTTCATGAGTAATTTTTGGGGCTAAGGCGGAACCCCGGCCATTTTCATTCAAGATCATCCACACAAATTGCACATACACAAAACATTTGAACAGCTATCCAGACCTTTTTGACCGTCCATCTTTATATTTCCTTCTGCTTCAAAATCCACCAGTACCACACTTTTAACAAAGTTTTATCAGACAAAATTTCAATGCATTAAGTTCACATCGGGTCAAAGCCAAATATGCATTGAAAAGATCAAGCATTTGAATGTTCTTTGGCTCTTCTTCCAGGTTCAAGATATACAGAATATCCTCCTTAAAAGTAGCAACCTAATTTGTGCTTGACAGACCTGAACACTAACCAAGAGGGCTGGTTCCAATTTTTCACCGGCAAGGCCAATCAATAATTCAATATGGGGATGAGTCAAAGAAACAAGTTTTCATCATAAAAACACAGAGGAACACATCATAAAGGCCAACAAAGGCAGGCACTACCCTGATTAATGGATAAACCTTGTACAAAAATTGAACTCATATACATCTGAACCAAAGAAAACCCAACATATATTTTCTCTATGCAGAACCTTCAACCTACCTGTTCTTGTTCTTATGGAAACCAGTTAAAACTTAAGAGTGCAAAATGAGACCCTAGCCCTGAGGTTGGTATCTCAAAAGCCCATGGTTAAACAGGTGTTCTGGTATCTGGAGAGTGAACAGTTTAAAAGTAGTCCAGAGCGTTTATGTTGCATCCTACAGTTTATCCTATTTTTCACAATGCTGCTACAGACCAACTCTAAATGCTGCTACAGTTTTCATATCGAATCAAATTACTTCTCGTGAGAAATGAATGAATCAAATAGCACCATATTGGTGTAAAATCCAATCTTTAAACACTTAACAGAACAGAACAGATATTAAATGAACTGCACTAGCGCAAATAGCAGTGTAGTTACAAATCAAGTGATATTGTAGTATTAAATTGATTCTTTGAAGTAGGACTTCAAATGTCTCAAAGAAATGATAAAATGCTCCCCATAAAGAAGGATGAGTATACAAACAAACCCATAAGGACTTACCCCTCGAGGAAACCTCTTTTCCTATCAGGCAACGAGATTCAAATGTGAATCCATTACCCTCACTGACCCCCACCACGAGTTTGCAACCTCCTCCTCTCCAACTCAAGCTGGAAAAAAGAATCGAATGTGTTTAGCAGAACATAACATTATATTTGATTGTCTGTCTTCTGAACTTTCCTGGTAATAAATTAAAGAAAATACTATCATCCTTTCAAGTATCTTACCACTTTCTTCACCCGATCATTGGCAGCAGGAGTTCCTCCACTGACAGACTCCGGAAGATATGGACTGCTCACACGAACCTCATTCATCACAACTATGACAGTCTTATCCCAGCGTACTGGAAGCCTGATCAACACCATGACAATCAGTCCAGGCAACATAATTTCCACAAACTGAAGATTACAAATTCACGAGTCACAACCTAGAGCTAACTTCATTGTAAATATACACCTTGAAAAATCCAATTTAGCATACATCAGTGTCTCAAAAGTACGGCGAACAGCCTAAAAGCTTGTAAACTTCAACCCTCAAGCTACTTTATAAACAAAACATCAGGGCAACACTTCATCAGTAAGTTCAACAAAATATGCCCTCCACAAACAATTGCTTGCATTTTGCACTAGAACCAGTGTTAAAGCATTACTAAGTTCAACGATCATGAACTCAAAAATGCAATTCAGTTAACACCAGCTATGAGCATTACATGACATCTTTAACTACAAACTAACTCAATAAGGGGCAAAGCACTCACGTCTTAGACAAAGCATCGAAAATGTTCTGAGCCTGGCTGGTGACACCTACACCAATCCTCTCACACTCTGCCTCTGCTTGTCTGCAAATCAACCACACCAAACACTTCATCATTCAACTCAATTCAAATTAGGTACTTCATGACTCAACATCACCTAAAAACTTATAATAACAAGCACTCACTCAAAAAAAAATTCCAAACTGGGTACGCAAACAAATAACCTGATAGCTGATTCCTCTCTAGCTCTGAGACTATTAAGATCAAGAAAACAGTTCTTAATATCAAGTGGGTCTTCAGCTTGACCCAAATAGCTCAACTCCTTGATATAGTTAGCCTTGAGTAGCCTAATGTTCCTCTTAGGCCCTCCTTTGGAACCCTCTTGTAAAGCCCCAAGAGTTAAGGACGAAATCAATGCAAGATCGGATTTTTACACTTTTAGGGTTAGCAGAGAAATCAAAATTGGAAAGCAAAATTGAGAAATTAGGGTAAGGATATGAAGAATGAGAATGTTGGAGGGGCGGTCGAAGGTGATGACCTGGCCCTGGAAGTCGTCGCCCAAGGTGGTCTTGATGGAGACGAAGCAACCCACGGCCAATTCCTCCGCATTGCTGCCCTCCATGGCCTTGTTCTTCCTTCTTCTTTGGAGTCTGGTTCTTTTTTAGCCCTAACTCGGTTTTTGTCGACTATGGGCTAAATGTCCTCAAGTTCTAGTCACCTTTACTTGTGTTTCATTCTAGCCTTGATTCGTGTTTTTCCTAGTTGGGCTGGTTTTATGCAAGTCCTCACTTCTCTCTTGTCGTAGACTCGTAACTGGATCCATTCGAGTGTACATAATGAAAAACGGCTAATAGGACTTAAATAAGGGGAAATCTTTATTAAATGTATGGAGTCATCATTTGGCCCATGAGTCCTAGCCCGCCCTACCTGATATGGCCAAAGTCCGGCCGGCCGGACCATTTCTCAAATAGAGTAGAGTTAGAGTTTAGAAAAGAGTTTTTTTCACCAACAGTCCCTCAACTCTGGTGTACCTACCAATGTGATACCTCAACTTTTAATCGTACCAATGTGATACCCAGACTCTAGTATTGCTATCATTGAAGTACTTCCGTCAGTTTTTTTCAACTTTTCAGTTATCTTGGTGACGTGGCAAGTACGTGAGGCCCACAAAGAGGGTTAAAAGACAAAATTAACCTCATCTGAGAGGAGCAATGTTTTTCCCGCCCTTTATCTTGAGAAAGACACCCAACAATTCCAATTTTGGCGCCAATTTTCCCTCCCTACTCCTTAATTTGTGTCTCTTATCTAAACTAAAGAACTACCGCTAACCAGTCGACCACAGTCTGATAAAACCTAGATCAATCTCATTTTCTATTTTTACCCTAGCACTTGTTAAACTAACAGAATAAATATAGAAATTTATATGGAACATCTTATGAGATTGAGCGGGAAAAACATTGCTCCTCTCAGATGGGGTTAATTTTGTCTTTTAACCCTCTTTGTGGGCCTCACGTACTTGCCACGTCACCAAGATAACGGAAAAGTTGAAAAAAACTGACGGAAGTACTTCAATGATAGCAATACTAGAGTCTGGGTATCACATTGGTACGATTAAGAGTTGAGGTATCACATTGGTAGGTACACCAGAGTTGAGGGACTGTTGGTGAAAAAAACTCTTTAGAAAATGAAATCCGGCCCTATCCTCAAATTCGGTCTCATTGAGCCATTTAGTATCAAGTTCAACTTGGTCTTAAAAAGTCGCCTTATACGGTCCTTTTAGGCCATTTTAATAATTAATTTATTTAATATTTTTTCATATCTTATATACAATATGACTTACCATTTTTTTGTAATCAATTTTGTAAGTTTTATTTCTTTAATTTATATTTGTCGCAAAGAAATAATAATTGATTTTTAGTGATTTAGATGAATAATATATACATATAAGTGATATAACCACTTAAATTTATATTTATAAATGTACAAAGTTGAGATTAATGTAGATATATATGTAAAATATAATTATATAATTAACAAAAGAGATATTATATAACATGTATGCACCAATTAACAACGTTTTAATGAAAAAACTTCAATAAATATATTATTATTATTATTTTTAATAAAAAAATGTCATGTTTGGCCATTCTCAACCATATTTGGAGAGCCCGCCCAACCTACTCTTTCAGCCCTAACAAAATGAGTTTTTAAGGTGAGCTAAGAGTTTACATATTGAAGCCCCGACCCTAAGAATATATTGACTAAAGTCAATCCCGCCCCGACCCTATCCTAAGCCCTAAAATTAAAGTTAGGGTCGGCCATGATGACCCCTATTTAAATGCATGGATGGAAGATAGAGGGAGTCCATTCTCAAAGATAGTAATTGAGGTAATGACCAAATATGCACCGGCATTAGTAAGAAAGTCTGCTCGTACAAAATGTGAGTGAAAATTATGGAAGTAAACTGTGTGACGAGTCTTCTATTATGCTTATGCAACTGTACTTGAGACACCAAAATTTGTCCCATACTGTTTTAGTTGTACATGTTACTACTGAGCAGAAACCGCACCAATAAAAAAAAACCAGCCGAATCGCACTAGAAAAACTAATATGGTCACTAAACTTAAAGAATTAGGTACATAAAAACTCGTCACCCGACCCTAGGCTTGGGCATCATAAGTCATAAGTCATAACTCATAGCCATGGCCATGGCTTGCTCCCTTGGATTTCAAACTTGGCTCATAAATGATAAATCATCCATATAATGAGTTATTGACCACCGTACGACAAAGAATTAGGTACCGAACGTGGACCCGACCCGGTGACCCGCAACACTGATATCATGGCTTTACCAGTGGCGACATGTCGACCCATCTCATTCTCGACCACAATCACCGCATCATAGAGCTGGTCACCGCTTACTTCTTCTTCTTCATAACTAGCCTCCTTCTCATCGTCATATTAACTTCTCTATCATGCAAATTATTGGAATTATATTCATTTTAGTTTTAAATTGCTTCATAACGTGTATCGGTGCATGCGTGTACAAATGTACAATTATCAATTTTGTTCTCTATATTTTACGCCAGACTAATCAGATGCTGGTTGACTGAACCCAGCTCTTCATCTGAGATCGACTAAAAACCTTCATTATTGAATGCCTAGATTGGATCTGAAATCTAAATCCCAAATTACTGTAGTTTTGAGACTCACAGAAACAATTATTTGTTGTTTTCTGGGATTCTCCATTACTGTTCTTGGTTTGAGCAGTTGGATTCCATCCTTAATTAACAGTACTCGACCTGTAATCCAACGAACATCCATATTCTAATGTTCTATAGGAAGCTTATTCCGAGCACCAAGGTGTGAGTGAACCGGTTTTTATAATACGATTTTCAGCAGTTTATTTAAATTATTCTTAAATAAGGTACTGTGACATTAGTTAATATTAATATTAACACTGTTAAAATGAATTCAAACGACAAACAGTAAATAAACGTGGTAACAACCATATCAAATTAATCTAAGATAAATATCATCGTAATTTTTTCCTTTTTTTTTTTAAATCTCTTTTCACCGGCATCACACCATAACCACCGTACCATAAGCTCGAACCCCGACAATGACACTGAGACTTTCCACACCATGGCGGTCTGCTTGGCGGAATTTTTCTTCAATCTACTTCGGAGTAGGAGTGAGAGAACTAACGGCTTCGGCCTGGGAGGGGTCAAACTTGGGCGGCATGGTTGGAGAGGTTGGGGTTGGGTAACTTGAGGCAAAGAGGGTTACTAGGTTCTTGTCTTCATACTGGTCCAATAGTATCAAATCAAACCAGGTGAAAATTAGATTAAGGCCAAAGAGAAGTCTTCGCATGTGGAATCTCTCTGTCATCTTTGTCTCCTCTTTCACCATCTTCTTCTTTCCTCTGTTAGTAGCTCTATATAGAAAACCATATAATTCAAAGAATCTAGGTAAGTACTCAACTACTTATTAAGAACATGCGTGGGAAATAGTCGAGGAGAGTGAATATCATATCAGTTTGAGGATTCAAATTGAATTTATTTCTTCGATCCGGTCGATGACCCATCAACCGAAAAACAACTAAAACAGTATTCTTTCGATCAGTGATGCGGACGTAGACCTCGACGACGTTGGGATGTATGGTCGGAATGGGTTGTATTTTGGGAGATGGAGAGAGGCATCTCGGTTTTTCTTGGTTTTTTGTTTTTACAACGCCATTTTTTATTCTCATCATTGACGATGTTAACTTTATCGGTTAAGGCACGTGACTTGCACTGGGCGGTGCAAGTGGACCTTGGTGCCTTAAATAAGTTCCATGTTCTATAACACACTTCTATAGTAATTTTACGAAAATTATATATATATGATTTTTCAAAGTTGGGGAGGTCTACACCAATGATTTTAGTGTAGATTTCCATTTTTGCATCATATTTCGATTGAATTTTCTCATCTCCATATTATAGTATTTAGATAATATTGTGTAGATCATATCTACAAAATTTCAGCGAATTTAATAATCGCTAAGTTCCTCAAACTCGAAAAATAAATGGACGAATTAAATTATGTTAAACTTGAATCGTTCATGTTTATAACAGACTAACGCAATTTTGAGGGGATTTTAACGATTACTAAATTGATTGAAATTTTTTAGAGATAATTTACATAATATTATTTAAATACTATACGATATAGATGAGAAAATTCGAAAAGTAGCGTAAAAATAGAAATCCGCCCAAAAACAATTAGTGCAGACCTCCGCCGCCAAAAAACCATATATATATATATATATATATATATCTTATATAACTGCGATCTATTATGCATGTATGCATGAGTTACTGAAGGCAATAATTGATGATTGCTCTATCTAGTACCATTTCTGCATCATTCACTGTGAAATGAAAGGAATTGAATACATCAATAGTGAACGATGTAGTGTAATTACATGCATATTTTTTTTGTGTTATAATTGAAAGCTCCGTAGCACCCACCTCGCAAAAGGCAAAGGAAAAAAAACAACTACATATGGTGGTCCGAAATCATGGGTCTACAACTCTACAACATGCAAGTATGTTCGAAACTTTGAATAATTTTATATGATATACGAATATGAAGGTGAGACATACGTGCTTAAGATGCTCTAAACTCAACTACATGCCTTCCACTAATTAGAAACAAAACAAAATACAGACAAAAGGTTCAATGCATTTTTCTCTCTGGTGAAATTCTGTGTTCTTCTGATCTTATATATATATATATATATATATTGAGTGAATGAGGGAGGGATGTTCTTGAAGGATGAACATATGAAAAGTGATGCCCATATATAATGCCTAAGAAGATATGAAACATTCATGTGATGCATCATCAATCTCTTGCCTTTTGCTCTGCCTCACAAGTTCACATGATGGCAATGAGTGACTTCTTTTCCTTTATCAAAAACAATTTTCCTTTTAGATGATGGCAATAAGTCCTGTCCGAGAGAGAAAAAGAATTGATTTGACTAACAATACACGATACGCATCATGTACAGAACAAATTAAATGAAAGCTGTATTGGTAGATTTAGACAGCAGCTCGGGCCACAACACTCCCCATCTGTTGCATTACAGGGAGATTACAGCTTTGGCAAACTGTGATTTGCAACCTGACTCCGATTTGTTACGTATATTACGATATTAGTATTACACCCATTATGTTTTTTCCTAATAATAAAATTTGCGACGGTTATAATTCATCCGTAACAAGAAAATACCATTACAAAAGTTGATACATTTTATCTAAATTATTCAAAGCACTTCTGATCTGATCGTAGTATTCATGGAACTGAAACAGTGAAACTACCTCTCTTTATCATTTACAACTCGTGAGTAATTGCTTATGGAGTAATTATACTATTTAGGGCTAATACAGAACGCTTAACTTCATCTTTCTGTTTGGTCTAAATAATCATATTTATTGTTAGTTGGCTACACCAATGTCAAAGAGGGACAAGAGGAAGTGGAGCAATATTTAGCAATAAACATATTCCTCCAAGACAAGCCACCGCAAAAGAGAAAATAATTGAAGAAAAAATAGTAAAAAAGAACGGAGGAGAAGAAGAAGAAGAGAAGCAGTACTCGTAGTATAGTAGTAGTACCACATGTTGCAACAGGCGTGAAGACAACAACAATCACCACACCGAAATGCCAATGGCAAATTGAAACATGGACTTAGTTCACGTCCAAAAAAAAAAGGACTTTGTTGTTGGCCAAACCTGAGGATTTCTTGGATTATATTGACTGAATCATATACCTGTTCCTTCTCTCCCTATCTTTCTCTCTTTCTTCCTCAATTCTTTAACCCCAAACTCCAACAAAACTACCCTGTTTATCCTCTCAACCTTTCATTTCATCATTCTCAGCTGGCCAAACCAGAAAACCAAACACCAACTTGAGCTTTGAATTGAAAATGGGAAGTCCATTCAAAGACCACCAATCTCACTCCCCATCTTACACTCACTCTTTCGTCAAGAAAATCTTACCATACTTCATCTATGTCATACTTCCCATTGCTGTAATCCGCCTCTACCTTTACTCCCCATCTCTCCCTCAATCCTCCACAGTCCATCACCACCTCTCTCAACCCTCCACAGTTCATCACCTCCCTCACTCCACCACCCCCATTTCCATAACCACCTCACCACCACCACCACCATCTTCTTCTTCATCATCTAAAAATGGTAAAGCAGCTTTCTTTGTTTTGGTCAATTACTCAATTGGGTTTGTTTTGGTTTTGGCAATTTTTGTGATTTTTTTTTGTATTATATAGCTAACAGGTTTCTGCTTTTGCATGTTGTTGTTTTGTGCAGACCAAGAACATAAAAAACCAGAAGCAGAACAAGAACTGAAAAAACCAGAAGCTAAAGAAACTCAATGTGACTACACAGATGGGGACTGGGTCCCTGACCAAATGGGACCTTTGTACAATGGCACAACCTGTGGGACAATCAAGAAAGGTCAGAACTGTATCATCCATGGGAGACCAGATTTGGGTTTTCTCTACTGGAAATGGAAGCCCAAGCAATGCTCTTTACCAAGGTTTGAACCCAACACTTTTCTTGAACTCCTTAGAAACAAGCACATAGCTTTTGTCGGTGACTCCATGGCCAGGAACCAACTGGAGTCCCTTCTTTGCATGCTAGCCACTGCCTCTCGCCCCAAACTTGTTTACAGTAATGGTGAGGACAACAAGTTTAGGAGATGGAACTTTGCTTCTCATAATGTAAATGTTTCAGTGTTTTGGTCACCATTTCTTGTTAAAGGTGTTGAGAAATCAAAATCAGGGCCTGATCATAATCAATTGTTTTTGGATCAAGTTGATGAGAGGTGGGCAGCTGATATGGGTAAGATGGACATGGTTGTGTTATCAGTTGGGCATTGGTTTCTGCATCCTGCTGTGTATTTTGAGGGTGGTTCAGCTCTTGGGTGTCATTTCTGTCCTGGTTTGAATCACACTGAGATTGGCTTCTATGATGTTCTGAGGAAGGCCATAAAGACTACTTTGAAGACGATAACTGAAAGGAGAGGGACTAGTGAGAATGGGATCAATGTAATTGTGACTACATTTTCACCTGCTCATTTTGAAGGTGAGTGGGACAAGGCTGGGGCTTGTCCCAAGACTAAGCCTCACAACAAGGGGGATAAAAATCTAGAAGGGATGGATGCTGATATGAGGCAAGTTGAGGTGGAAGAAGTGGAAGCTGCTAAGGTGAATGCGAATGGGGTTTCAGGGTTGAAGGTTGAAGAATTAGATGTGACCTACTTGTCATTGATGAGACCAGATGGGCACCCTGGGCCTTACATGAACCCATTTCCATTTGCTGATGGAATGAAAGAGAGGGTGCAAAATGATTGTGTACATTGGTGTTTGCCTGGGGCTATTGACACATGGAATGAGATAATGCTGGAGATCATGAAGAAATGGAAATGATTAGAGAGGTATGTGAGTTATTACAAGACCAGATTGGTGTGTTTTGCTTCTCTTCAATGGTGCTCTAGATATGGGAGGTGGTAGTTGATATGGGACAATGCCAACAGATGAGGTAGGCAAAACTGAATTGGCTGGTTTTGTTTGGTCTCTCCTGTAACTGAAGGAAGCAAGAAGATAGAGCATTTGGTGCAGAATTTTTGGGAGAGATTTGAATTAACGGTGTCTTTGTAATCATTATACTTGGAAGGTAGTTTCCATGGATGCTGATCTATGGGAACTGGGAAGTGAACAAATGAATTCAATTGCAAGAGGTGATATTGAATCGTTATAGAACATTCGCACTACCTGTGTTGTCTTCAGAATTTATAGCTGGCCTTCAAAATTAAACGTTCCCTTGAGAGAGTTGTGTGAATGTGAATTTATATCAGTTATTGACTTATATCTTGTTCTTCCAACTTATATTCTTTTTCTTTCTGAGAGTAACGCTCAAGCTGAAGATATACTCCATCTTCCATTCTAAGATTTTCATGCATGCTGTGAAACTTCTGCCAAACCATGGGGTGCAAATGAAGTTTATTACGTAATGTACTTGCATGACATCAAAAAGCTCATGTCATTTGTTCTAAATTGGTCAAGTCTAGCTCTCTACCAATTTGCTTTGCGTTGTAATTTACATACAAGTAATAGAACAACATCAACAAAATGTTACATTGATGAATGTCACAAACTCTTACAAAACCAAGTTGATGATAGAAGATCCCAATGATCGCCGTGAAACCTAATTAGATTTACCGGAGGACAAAAACGAAGACAAGTGTCAATACCATATAGAGCAAATAGACCAAAAACGAAGAAAAGAGTGATGTAATCAAACTAATCATGTAAATGGTTGAAGTCATGGTTCTCATCTAGTACTCTACAGTCTACACTAGTTCCACATCCACAGTGATCACGTTTGCTTTAGACTTCTATGGCTGCAACAGCTTCACTCTCTTTCTCTTTGGATCCACACCGCCACCTCTTTTCCAATCCCCACTTCACTCCCTCAACCTCACTTCCAATCCCCAAACACCCTCTTAGATTCTTCCACAACTCCAATCGTTACACTCTCAAATCCTCTTCTTCTTCTTCCACATCCACTACTCCAACCTCTTCATTTCTCGAAGCCCCACTCAGAACCGGCAGGTTCCTCAGCAATGAAGACCTCGACAAGCTCAAAACGCTCGAGAATTTCAGCTACTATCAGGAACTTGAATCCGGGTCGATGTGGGTTCGGGTCATGAGGTCCGAGGAGTTGGACATCACTGTTGGACTTCTGGCTGAGTCGTTTGCAGAGTCGATGCTTCTGCCTTCTGCGTATGTGGCTCTATTGGGCTTCTTGGTCAAGCAGTACTTGATGGAGCGTAGGGAGCTCATGCCCCACACTGCTACCCTTATTGGGTTTTACAGAAAACACAGAGATGAAGGTAAAGATGAGAGCTTTGAGGGTAAAGGTGAGAGCTTTGAGGGTAAAGGTGAGAGCTTTGAGGAGAAAGATGGAGGCTTTGGAGGAGAAGATGAAGATGGGATTTTGGCGGGGACTGTGGAGGTTTGCTTTGACAAAAAGGGTGCCAATGCTTCTACTCCGACGCCTACTCCGCCCAAGAATTCACCTTATATAAGCAACATGGCAGTGAAGAAGTCGCTTCGGAGGTTCGTGTTTTTGGTGTTTTTATAATGAGGCTTTTCTTACTTAAAATTGCATTGTGTGATTGGCAATGTGTAAATGCTTCATTTTGATTTCATTGGTATTGTGATAGGAGTTACAGGCTTACAGCTATATTAGGCATTGGTGTGTAAATGGAATAACTTGGATGCCTGTGTGGTTTCTTAATCTGTCTAGTTCTACTGGTATGATAGATTTAGTGGTATGAAAAAACTAGTTATGATTCTGCATTGTTCAGTAAATTGCAATTTAAACCGTAAGCGGTAGAGCATATGAGTTAAGTAGTAGGTGAAGTTGAGTTAAGCAGGCTTAATCAGCGTCTCATTCATTTGGCCTGTTTCAGCTTTCAGTCACTAGCTAAAACAGTCGAGCAAATCTAAGCCGGGGCTGAGGTTGTCTGGACCAAAATTGGATGCCTTCATGTTGCATAACTCCATTATTTATGAACTAGGATCTTCTCAGTATAGCATTGTAATCATAAAAAAAAAAAACCTTATGTTCCCAATTCATGACTGAGCCAGGATTGGATATATCTGATATTGTGAGTTTCAGGAGGGGTATTGGCTGGCATCTTTTGAAAGCAAGTGAGGAACTGATATCTCAGATGAGTTCTTCAAGAGAGGCGTACTTGCATTGCCGAATGATTGATGCAGCTCCATTCAACATGTATACAAAAGCTGGTTATAACGTTGTAAAGACAGATAGCATTTTGATTCTACTGACGTTGCAGAGGCGTAAACACTTAATGTACAAGAGACTTCCCGTCTTAACTAGCTTTTCAGTATCAGAAACTTTGTGTTCTGAAGACGATGAAAACCACTATTGAATATGTGAAAGTACGTGATGTGTGTCTATTAGGTAAATGCAGTTAGTACTAAATTACTCATTTGTGGTATATCTCCTCATTCCTCTCTCATCTCTTGATCTCTCAGTTGTGTTTATTGGAGATTTTTATCTAAGATGTACTTTTAAATAACTATGCTTTATAATCTCGTTATGTTGCATCACCCTAACTCCGTTTATTGGTTATTTTTCCAGGATAGCCGGTCACTAATCTTTGAGGGTGAAGATTATCCAGCTGATTGAAGTTAGAGAATTAGAGATATGTTTTGTTCAAGGTAACCTTATGAGGCATTGTCTGTTTATGTACGTGGTCTGTGGTCCTGATTATATTGCAAACATACATTTTATTCCACTATTCAAGTCCTATTCTGATACCTGTGATTCAGATATTGTACATATTTAAATATACAAAATTATTGTCCTGACTTCTTAACTTCTACTCTAATACTTACTCTAGTTTGAAACTTTGAATTGGGTAGATTTTAATTGACCCCGTGCTTTAAATCTTATTTTATCCGTGAATGGTCAAGATTTCTCTTTTTAAGTTGATTAATACTCTTCCTAGAGTTCTCAATTTGTTTCCACAATGAATTTCAACCTCCTCCATATATTTTTATAGCTTTGGTGCTAGAGGAATGAAGTTCTTCAATTAGTGTAGCGATAGTCTTTTTGCCGTAGAAAAGTGATATAATCTCTGTTTGGCTCTATGGAACTCAAAAGAGAACCTCTATATGGAAAACTAATAATTTTTAACACAGTATAAATTATAAAGGGGGAAGATTACAAAAACATTCTAAGACACAATCATACAAGAAAATGATTTTCTTTTCTTACACCATCTATTTATGTTTACTTATTAGATCGTTTGATTTCTCTTGATCATGTACAACAAATCAAGTTCAGTGCGATCTTGTTCTGTCTAATATGTTCACTGCATTATATCTCTTGTGAGTGCTTATCAAATGCTCTTCTGGAGTCTTGCTTTTAGGATCATAGGCCCACAACTTTTGAAGATTCAAGAATTCTTTTATCAGAAGAAGTAAAGGATCTGCATATGTCCGTCCAGTCTCCACCCTGCCCATAGTACGTGTGTTCTTTAGCTGGTGACTCACAAGCCTTTGGTATTTGTAATAATAATCAACTGCAGTTCTTTTACACACTCAGTCATGGAGGGTCTTTCGCTGCTGTCGGGACGCACACATCGTGATGCCAGGTTTGCAAACATAACTATAGATTCCATGGTGTATGAACTTCGACTCAGCTCAGGATCTATGACTTTACGTAGCTTCTTCCGATCATTTAATATGTGCCTTACCTGAGACATGAACTTAAGTCATATTTCATTCTGAGTGCCCCTTAAGTAGTTCAAGCACGAATGGGAAATTTATCCTACCTGTAGTACAAGATTCTGATCATTTGGCCCTTGGTTTAGGTCCAGGGCTTGACGTCCAGTTAGAAGCTCAAGAAGAACCACTCCATATGCATATACGTCACTCTGTAAAGTGAGTTTTCCTGTCTATTGCCAAATGCGTCTCTTGTCATATAAGTGTAAAACTAAGAGATGAAAATGTTACACAAATATTTCATTTATCATGTCTTCTTTGAATTAGGATGATATAAAGCTTCCTTCATGTCACACAAAATATAAAGTTGGTAAATTGGTGTCATACTTATAATGTTTGATTGGGTTACTTGAACCTATGAGCTTAAGTGCAACTAGATTTGATGGTGAAGCATTACCAACAACAAAAGCAAGTGGTGTTGAATTTACGTACCGATGTATACTCCGGATCAAAATAGCCGAATGTACCTAGTACTCTAGCAGTCACATACATTTCCTTTCCCTCCGGCATAAACTTGGCAAGCCCAAAATCAGATATCTGCAGAACAGTTATCAACATTTCAGCTGTATCCCTTTGGCCGAATTCAAAACAAAGCAAGAGGCAACACCAAGTAAAGATTCAGTATTTATACTTTTGCTTCAAAGTTGGCATCTAAAAGAATGTTGGTGGATTTGAAATCTCTGTGAACAATTGGAGTTCCAACGGCTGAACTTGAATGTAGATATGCTAAGCCCCTTGCTGCTCCAAGTGCCACTCTGAGCCTTTGAGGCCAACCGATCTTGTGTTTCTCATTGATCCCTATAAGATGACATTAATGTGATGGTTAGACAACTGTTTAGATTAGAAGCCTCTCCATGTTTGAGCTGAGAACTACCATTTAAGTGATCTTGTAGGTTCCCTTTCTGCAGATATTCATATACTAAAAACCGGTGTTTGCCATCAGCACAATAGCCTATCAAAGAAACCAGATTTGGGTGATCAAGTCGGCTCAAGATGTCTACTTCCACTCGAAATTCTCGTTCTCCATCGGCTGCTTTTAATGGTGGAAGCTCCATCTTTTTTATTGCTACAACCTTCAAATATCCAAAGAGATATCAGTATGTACTGGGAAACCGGATTGTATTGTTACCGTTCTTTTATAGAGCTCAACATACCTCTCCAGAGCGCAAAGTTCCTCTATACACGCGGCCAAATCCTCCTTTACCGAGGAAGTTCTTGTCACTGAATGAAGATGTTGCTTCTTCCATTTCTTTGAGTGTAAATACTGATGAACCATGATGGTGCCTTTTCGCCTGTTGATGTGTTTGGTCATCGAGTTGCCAGAACTCCACCGGCTTATAAGTCCCTGAAAGTGAGTAGGTAAATCATCATTCAAAGTTGGTGAGGACCCTGCAAAAAAATCTGCAGAGAAGAGGAGAAGAATGAATGGAAGAACATACAAGGGTCTGTGTGGTCATGGGATTTGGACCTTCTGCGCTTGTTCCATGCTGAGACTAAATTGAAAGGCATTACGGTTCTTAATCCCTTGAATTTGATCTGATATCTCTGTTTCAGAATTTGAAATGACTGATAATGGTACGTGAAGCAGACATAACTTGATGGACAAATAAGTTGGTTCTTAATTTGATATGAAAGGTGATGCTCAGATTAATATACGTAAATAAGGAATAGAGTAAATCGAGCTGAAATCTGAGATTTGCAGGAGTGTAAGGTAATGGGAATTGCGAAATGGAGTACGTATAGAGCAACTGAAGTTTGGATTGTTAGGAGAGAGTACTCAACAAATCATCTTCTTCAACAACCTAATACAGTAACAGTAGAGGTTCTCAGATGAAGTTAGAGGTTGTGCTTGAAGAAAAAGAAAGAGAGGAGAAAAAGAAAAAGTTGGTATTGCTTGCTTAACATTTTGGATGGGGGAAGTTGCTTGATAACGAAAGAGAAGCTGCTGCTACACCTCTCTCTTTCTTCTCACTTCTCGTTTACATTTTCAGAATTGCTCAAGAAAAAAACGAAGGGGTAGCCGTTGAGATGGTGCTTTCATTTGTTGTTTATGTCATAATTTTTTTGGTCAGTATACTTTGTTGCCATTCCACATACTGAAATTGACAATGCAATGAGAAGAAGGTCAATAATTAATTGAATTATATGGGACCCTAAGCTTGATACTATTCCAATCTTCCATTTTGAAGTTACATCCTATCATTTTGAATTTGAAGTTTCTAAAAGGCATCACATATCGACTGGATTCCAAAAGGGCTCTCCAGAATCACCAAACAGTGTCATTCATTATAGTGTACGAGAAGGAGGGGACTACTAGTGGTTATATTACTTATATATACTTCAAGAAGTTGAAGATTAACACTCGTCGAGTCGTCGAGATAGAAACGCATACGACTTGTTTCAATGTATTTAACCTCACTTGGATTGACACCATGAGCCTCTCTCTTGTGTAAGTATGAACATAGGCATCGTTTGTAAGATCCTTAACACAAAACCTAGGCATCACTTGATCTGGCGGATATTAAATAGAGTAAACCTACTACGAACGAGTACAACCACAAAACCTATATATATTAACTTCAATTAAGGTCAGATTAAGAGTCTCCATCATCGACTGTATTTATTAATGAAGAAGATCATATCCATGCACGGATCTAGGTAAGGAGTTGGGGGGACTCAAGCCCGTCCAAAATTTTGTAAATATATTTGATAGAATGTGTTTTCAACACGTTATTAAAAACTTGGTTGGCTTGGCTGAGTACTCACAATCTTCAAGCCTATCTCAGTTTGATCTACAGCTTCTCTCACCTTCTTCATCTATTTTATTCTTTTTTCTTTAGTTCTTAATTTTTCAATTCTACCCTTAATGCTTCAAAATTGGAAAATGCATTATTGGACTTCCATCTTGTTTGACTTTTTGAATCCATTTAGCCTTGATTTATATTCAATAGATTATTTTCTCATTTAATATAAGTAGTTTGAAAAAAATATATTTCTAGTTAGTTATATATTAGACGGAGTTTGAGATGGTTCTTAATATTTGCATGATATCTAATTTATATATAATATACTTTTATTCAATATTGATGATTATCGACATTGCAAATTTTTTTTTGAATATATAACTAGCATTGAATTTCTTAAGACTTCAATAAAAACAAATTTTCAAGCCCACTCAGTTATTCGCCATTGATCATATCAGTGTTTTCCGGTTCATAATGGTTGTCCATTAAGGAGCAGCTAGTTTTGGTCCCTCACACTTCGAATGATTACTTCCACTTGCTTCTTCAGTTCTTCATTTCCCCCGATTCCAACTTACTCAGCTAAAAGTTAATATCATTTACTCGATTTTTAGGTATGAATATATCTTTAAAGGCAAAGGTTCTTAGGCAGTATGATGCCCAGTTGTATTTGTATTATATGTATACAATTCGGGTCGTACATCAAGTTTAACTTTCAAGAATAGTTTAGGTAAGCTAAAATATACACTCCCTCGTAAAATCTACATTTGAAATTTATATCCACATATATATATATATATAGATTATTAAAAAAAAGGAAAAATGAGAGTGATGAGTATCGATTTGAGAAGTGTGGAAATATAGGTAGAGACAAGAGCATGTAGCACTTAGTGCACAGTTCAAGTGATAGGGGCAATAGGGCCCTTCGTGACAACTCCAATTGCAGGCGGTGGATCATGCATGCATGTGATGTATCAAAATTTTTGTGGTGAATCGATCTATTATATATGGAGGCTCTTAAAAGAGGTAGTTGAACTTGCTCCTACTCCAATTAAGTCCCTCCCTACTATATATTCATGCCCCAACATCCCTTCGATCTCAGGCAACTCTACTCCTTTCCCTTTCTGCCCATATCTATCTCTCCATCACTGCATTTCCTTCTCTTTGATACATATCAATGGCTGATTCAGATGTTGGAAAGCTTCACGTGGAAGTCGAGGTGAAATCTCCGGCGGATAAGTACTGGGTGAGCCTCAGGGACTCGACCGAAGTCTTCCCCAAGGCTTTCCCTCATGATTACAAGAGCATCGACGTCCTTGAAGGCGACGGCAAGGCTGTTGGATCCATTCGCCTCATAACATATTCTGAAGGTAGACTTCAATCACTTCATCGTAGAGAATGATCTCTTGTCGAGTATGCTAGTAACGCGCGTTCATATAGTTTTACATGTTTTACGTACTAGTACTTAATTATATATGTGATCGTTAATGCATGTGTAGGTTCTCCGATTGTGAAGGTGTCAAAGGAGACCATCGACAAGGTTGATGAGACAAACAAAGCCGTGGCTTACCGGGTGATCGACGGTGATCTGCTCAAGTACTACAAGAGCTTCAAGTGCATCCTGACCGTGAATCCTAAGGGAGAAGGGAGCTTGGTGAAATGGTCGTGTGAGTATGAGAAAGCTCATGAGCAGGTTCCTGAGCCGAGCATCATTAAGGACTTTGCTGTCAAGAACTTTCATGAGCTCGATGACTATGTCCTCGCTCATTGATCTTCAATATCAGAGGGGTGAATATGCATAGTAATGCATGGCCAAATTAAGATTTGAAGTTTGGAGCACTTTTCCTAATTATGAGTATTTTGGGGAAATAAATAAAGTGATGAGCTGAAGTCTTATTATGTATGCCATTATGAATTATGAATTGAGGGTCAAAAACTATAAACAATCAGGACTCGGAAGCAAAATATTTATGATCACCTTCTCTTGGATCTTTTGTATCAATAATTGGTGATCAGAGTCATATATTAAACCTAGCTAGATATTATGACAAGTAGTGACTAATCAAATATGGTCTCAGTAGCTGGTATACTTCAGATCATATCCAATGTGGGTCAAGTACTGGACCTGATCATTGATCGGCACAATATCATTTCCAGTAAAAACACCATTATTATTTTTCTTGCTATCAGTACATTTGCATAGTTTTGTGCCTTCCTAGCTCTCTGCAAGCTACATCCATCTTTCTCTCTATCATTAAGTCTGTCTTCTCTCCCTCACCAACAAATCTGGAGCTCTCAAAATGCTTCTTTGATACGTCACATTCATATTTATGTACCAAAAATTACTCATTGAAACCATGACAATCTACTGTTTACCATGTTTAAATCTGTGAACTCCAACACAGAGCTTCAAGTCACCCCCAACATAGAGTACATGTTTTTATACACCCTATACAATCTCTCATGAATGAAACTTCCTCTCAATACATCCAAACTATGTACAAATACAAAATATGCAGACATGCAGCCATATTCACAGAAAATATGCATACTTCCTTCCATGTGAATCATCAAAGAACCTTGATGAATTGATCTTAAAGTTCTTGTGCGTATTCAACTGTAATATATTCGATACGAATTGGCAAGAGAGCGATGGCTCTGATCATGTGTAATTAGAGATGATATCTGCCAATGAAAATTTTCATGTGTAGAAGGAAGCCTTCAATTGAGATTTTATCTGTTCTAATGAAGATTGATCTATACACCGACATCTTCTTCCAAGAGAGGGACCTTGGCTTCAGAATTTGTAGAATCCAGATGTCTCTGATCCTTATTCTCATCATCTTCTCTGATCTGCCCCCACATTATAGTAAAGTACCCTACTCCGGTCAGCACTGCTCCTAACACACTGCAATCATGTTCTTTAGTTAGTACAAAATTGATGTCTACAATTCTGCAAAAAACATTTGAAGGATTCTGATTCGCCTTCCTAATCATGTATGTAGCAAGAAAATAGCTAGAAAGTAAAGGGTTTTCGATCTCTCTGTCTTGTTTTTCTGATAAGATCATATCAGAAAAAATTACCTTCCATAATGCAGATTATTTGCAGATAAGCTGACACCGAAAATGGTGGCAAAAACAATGCCAAATGGTTTGAACTTTGGCACATAATGTATTCCCTTCAATTTCATGCACCAATTGTGTACATGGCTTCGGACTAGACCCGCAAAACATGCCTACAGCATACATACATGTAACCTTATATAGTAATTACTAATTAGTATGTGCTAATTACAATTATTGTGTTAAAAATGTAATTAATGTGCTTGCTTGATTACTTACTGTTAAAACAATGAGAAGGAGATCCATGTTGAGCTTTATTTTCCAAGCACTTAAGCTTTTTTCTATGAATAAAGAGAATATTACACACTGGATAGTCCCAAGCAAGCTATAATATGATACCACTTCCATTACTTCCACTTCCGGATATAGTTTCATAGTTCCCATCTTATTAATTACCACATAAAAAAAATCAGAACAGGTACCTCATTATATATATACTCAATGAATATCTATATAAGGGAATGTCATTTGGGTAGATTAAGTATTACCTGAATGATGTTCCATACTGAGACAGATATAGAGGCTCCTACCAATAAAAGTCCACCAAGAACCCAATGTTCTGTTGCTGATGAGGAGAATTTTAAATACTGTCCTGCTTTCTGAAATAAGACCATGTATGAAGAAGAGGACAGAACTGAAGATGGTCTTATATAAGGACCCTTGTAGAGTTCAACTATTACTGCCCCCATGATTGATATTACAGTGCCAAGTACTTTGGCTTGGAAAGTTGGGCTTCTCCAATCTGCGTTTGTCCTCCTGAAAATTACAGTACGTACTGTAAATTATACACTTAAATAACAATATATATGAAGATGAACTAATGAAGTCATTGAAAAGATGAAATTATTCTGAAGTGGTGAAAATGAAATAACTCACTTGAGGATGACAGAGAGCAAGAAGGAAAAAGTAGGTAGCATTAGGCCCATAGCACACACTAGAATTGGAGAACTGTAACTCAAGCCAAGAAATGCAAGGTTTTGAGATACTGCTATCCTACAAAACATATCAAACACAAACAAGTATGAATCAGCAAACTTTATAAATAAAATGACCCCTTTGGTGACAGATGACAATGACCAGAAATTTGACTAATGCGCTGGTCATTTACAACATTGCCTTTCAACACATAGAATTCTAGGGCCACCTGCATACATGAATATTCTAAGATTGTGGTTGTGGTGAATTAACTTTAGATTCCATGGATTCAGCCATGGAGTTTTGTCTACTGTATTACTGTATGTGATCAAATACGTCATATGTGTCTTAGCTAGAAGAAACGAAGGAAAGTACGAACCCTGTTAAACCCAGGAGGAAGCATCGAACGAAGAGACCAAAGGAGAAGAGTGATGGATGTGTTGCGCTTCTACTTCTGCAAAGTTATTCAAACCAGGACGTTAAAAGAGATGAGAAGCTAATCCAGAGCAGAGGTTAAGAGGGGACAGGATCAGAACCTATACCTGCAGTTGAAGACGAAAGTAGAGAGGAGGAGGATGATCGAGGATAGAACATGAGTGTAAACAACAAACACGAAAGGGCTCATGTCATAATCTGTCATAGCAGTTTTGGCCCAGATTGTTAAGATAATCGTACAACCTTCCATTACCACCATCACCGAAAACGGCAACATTTCCATAAGTTGAACACCACTCATGATCATCCCCATCATCATTTCAGCAGTTGTTTTGCCTTATAAGTTTACATAAATTATATACACACGCGCGTATGAACCACCCGGCAAACTTAAATATAGAGTTGTAAACTTGTAAACAACTAGAGACTTGTTGAGAGTTGTAGACTCGTCATATATATAGAAGGGATTATGGGAAGGGAGGTAACCCTTCATGAAGTGGTGAAGCTGAGAAGTTGCTACTCGGATGCATGTTTATGCTTTTCATTATTATTTCATTGCAGAAAGAAAATGATAGGGACACCAGAGACGTGGTATACGACAAAGTCGTGAAGTTTTCTTCTGCATGATAGTATCTAATACTTGGATGAGATTAATCTAGAGTTTGGTCGGGCCGGTTCTTAGTGTTGGAAATAGATATTTTTAATTTAATTATGCTGATTGCTGAGACTTGTGGTGAGAAAGATGATGAAAATTAGTGACTTCATAAGTTATGGAGTTATTATGAAGCTGTTATTTTCATGTACAGTGTAGTGTTGTAGATTGCAAATTTGCAGTACTAATGCTCAAAATATATGCAGGCCAATATTAATTGGTTAGTCCAATCTATTTGTAAGCACAAGGAGAAATTGTAGGCCTATCAGTTCCCAAAGTTGCTGCAAACAAAGAACTAATTCTTCCCTACGTAAGATCGCTTGGACCGAGTCATAATTTTAAGCTGAATTTTGATGTATTTCTGAGAATTCCAGAATATAAGTCTGCAGGTCCATTGCACAGATTGACCTCCTCTGATATTTGATTTAATGACAATCTCAATCTCAAAAGCAAAACAATGACATATTACAATTGATTCAACTGCAGAAGTCAACATATATTTTACAATTCACAGGAATAATATGTTCTTCAAGAACATGTCCCTCATCTTTTTCAACTTTGAAGCCTTATCAGTGTACTGAAGTACTAATTTCCTTATGAATAAAACTAATGAAGAAGGAGATCATGCATCTGGATTCTGAACCCGAAGAGCAAGAGTAGGTTTCACTTCCAAACCAGAGTAGCTTTTCACATAACTGTTGCTCTCATGACAGCTTCGATGTTTGACCCCGGAAACTCATGCTGATATCTTTGATCTTGATTATGCTCCCCATGTTCATAAATATCCATGTACCCCTATACATGACTCGTATGCTGGACAATGCAGAAGAAAATTTCAATTAAGATAGAACTACCAGATCATTGTCAATTAAATTATAGCTACCAACTCATTCTCAAATTGCCTACAAATCAATGCAGATGCTTGTGCTACGAAAGGCTGATTAATACCAACACAATAAAGCCGTCTCCTCATGAAATGAGGCGACAAATTGTTTAAGACGACAACTTACATTGACCTTTAAGATGACAACTCTCTCTTAGACTTATCTAAATTATCAAGACAAATCATATACATTTTCATAGTATAGTATTGGGATATCAATGTTCTGATGACACACCAATAATCCAACAATTTGAGAATAAGGGAAGAAAAAGGAAATTCTGGTGTGAAATGATGGACCTGAGTTAACCCATAAAAAACTGTTAGGCCCAATTTCCCTGCATCACTGCCATTGATGAGAATCCATTTATTATTCTCATCAATGGCCTGAACTATGAACTTTAAGAATAACCTGTACAAATCTTTCACAATGGTGGAAAGGGTAGCATTTAAATTGAAACCAAGACTAAAAGCAACAGAGGAGAGAGGAGGAGAGAGAGTACCCATTTGTTTGGCAGGAGAAACCTTATGGTTTATATGCTGTGAAATTTTTTAAATGTCTTCAATAATGTTTTGCAGTAATGGAACCCGCTGTTTCTTTGATGATAAACTCCTCGCCCTTGCATCATCATCCATCTTCACCTCATTGGCTTTGCCCCATATGACAGAGTAAAATCCAGTGACAATTACAATTGCTCCTATCAAACTGCAATGTTCAGAGACTGCAATCTAAGGTGCTGAAATAACCTCACTAATTTTTTTTAACAAGAGCATTTAGACATGGTTGTACAGCCAAACACAAAAATGACATGAAACCTACCTTCCAAGGTAGAAAGTATCCCCCAAGAAAATAACACCTATGGCAACTGCAACTACAATCCCCAAAGGCTTGAACATAGATACGAAAACTGGCCCAGTCCTACCAAGACACCATGTACATACACCAACCTGGAACGCTGAGCCAAAAACTCCCTGCAATCACTGAAAGTTTGAGCAAGTTTTGAAGGTGAGCAATATATTGTTATTAATTTAGGCTATCTGCTTACCGAGTATAGAACAGCGAACAACCTTAACTTAGGGTTTAAGGCCCAAGCACTTAAGTCTCTTTCCGCAAACCACAACGCCACTACAGATTGAATAGCCACAAAGAAGCAATAGTAAAAGACTATAATGAGCCCTGCTGGGTATTTTTTTAGTACTGATGCCTGAAATACAGCAAAGGTTTAGTAAATAACTACAATCTCCAACTGCCCCATTACGTGAAAATGGAAAATTTTAGAAATTTGACCTGTATGATAAGCCATGCTGCAGCCACCACACAATGAAACCCAAGGAGCATTCCTCCAATGACCCAATTCGACTGTGGCAAGAAAAGTTGACTGTAAGACAACATATCAACTGAGGCTGTCATAAAAAGTGGGGGTCCCTTGTAAAGAGTCACAATGAAAGCCCCTGATATTGAAACTACTGTTCCCAAGATTTTGGCTAGGGTACTGCAGCTTCTCCCATCAATTTTTTCCATTCTGAAATCACCCAATTGAATAATTTAGAATTGGGTGGTAATGTGCAAATGACTCAAACATGTATTGCAAAACTCTTATCAGGAATGAGGAGCTCATCAGCATACTACAATAAAACAAGATAACTGAGTTGTTTGCCTATTTCACTGTTACATTAGTTCTTCTACAATTTTTTTTAGGAGGATACAACAGAGTACGAAATGTCAGCTAAACAATCTTCCATAAACTAATCAAAAACACATTAACAAAATAAAACAACTGAGATATTCACACGCAAAAACAAGAAAATAACCCTGATTCTCGATCTCATGTAGGTTTCTTCCTTATACAACGGAAAGACAAACTCCATATTTTACACTAGAGACATAAGAGGAGGGCTAGACCTGAATATAATTGCAAGTACGAAAGTGAAAGCTGGAACAAGGTTGAGCATAGCCGTGCCAAGAGTAGGAGAGCTGTAATTAATCCCAGCATACCCAACCAACTGAGCTATACACCTGCAAAAAGCACCCATTTCAATTAAACCCACCAAACACAAAGCTGCAATCTTTGATTGAATTCCCTATCTGGGATTTCATCACAAACTCAAATATAAACTTACCCAAGTAAACCAAGCAAGAAAAACCAACAGAGAATAGAGAAAGTGATCGGAGGACGGTCTGTTGATCTGCCAAGAGCACAAAGAACAGAGAAAGAAGTCAACTTTGTGACATTTAATTTCTTTAATGTTTTCGGGTAGTTCAGAAAGAGTTAGAGATTTGAGTTACCTGTGAAAGAACAGAGAAGTTGGGAGAAGAACAAAGGCGGCAAGAGCGTTGGAGTAGCAGACAAAGATGAGGTTGTTCATGCCAGTAGACATGGCTGCTTTGCTTACTATCATTAACCCAGCTTGAGCACACTCGGCTAAGACCATCCCCACTATTGGTAGTACTCCAATCTTCGCCATGATCTTTATTTCTTTCTTTGAAATTCCAGAGCTGCAGAGTTTGGTATCCGACACAAGAAGTAAACTTGGTTCGTTGCTCCAGTTCAAGTACAATTTCAACAAACACAAGTGGAGGGTCAAACATGAATCACTCCGAATAGATGTTTTTGTTTTTGGTATGAACTTTTTATCATTTTATGTGGTGATTAATCATTGGTTGTCACAGCCGCCGGACGGCCGGAGTTTGCTTCAGATTGAAATTTGGCCCAAATTGGCTCATAAGTTATAAGGTCCAAAGACACCAAACCACCCGATATACTGAAACGGCCCAAACCAATGTGAATATGCATTCTGTCGAATATATAGTATATAGTGACCTTATTGAACCCAATTACAATCATGTTGGCTGGAAAAAGTACAATAATTTATCCATAAAACTCGATCAACTTCTTTTACACTTACGCTAAACATGACCTCATTCTCGAGAGATTCTGTTGTATGACAAAGGCACCACGTGGACTATGCAACTACCCACTCGTAAATCGACACGTGTAATTTTTTCTTCCACATCAACTATCGCTGGAAAATCAAAGCCGGAGCCCGACTATTTGCAGAAGAACCCATGTACCTTACTTGCCTCAGCCCCACCCATGGGTATACATACATAAATACTCTCTTTACAAACAAAATGATCTAGTAGGAGGGAGAGAAGGCAATAAGAGGATTTGGGATCAAATCAAGACTAGAATCTCTTCTTGGGTTTGCAGCCTCCACCATGAGCACAGCGCAGTGAAAAAGAACGCATCCACTTGGGAATCTATATAATTAAACCTTAGTGCAAGATATATTAAGGGTGTGAGTTAATTCCATAGCCGTTAGGGATTTGGAGGAGCTCCGGCTTAATGAATTAATTTCCGACTTCAAGTTTTTAGTTAGGGAAAAAGTGATACGTGTCGAACTATCATTGGTGGGTCGTATTGTCCACGTGGTGCGTTTGTCGCACAACAGAATTTCTCCCTCATTCTCACCCATGGTTATGACATATCGAGAGATTCTTCATTTCATCTATGAGGTCTTCATCCACACTTAGAACTTCAAGAGAGAAATTAAGAACCAAACATAACGTTGGACTCGATTTATACCCTAAATTAGTATAATTGATTTATTGGTCACTGAATTTGATATATCAATATTCACAATGACATGTACAGTATGTACATTTACATGTACGTTAAGTATCCATCAAGACAGTGTACTTCTATAAATACCTCTGCCGAAAATATATAGTTCAGGGTACGTAGCTAGCTACTTGTTCTGTAGTAGAGGAAGCTTGTTATCACCAACGCTAGAGGGATCTTCGTCATCTAGGTTCTCTAATTCTCTGGCCTTTCCCCACATTACAGCATAAAACCCAGTAACTATAATAATTGCACCAACCAAACTGCATAAAAACCGATCGTTAGCTCGAGTTAATTATAAAGTTATCATTTATAATATGAGATCGAGTATGAGCTTCCTTATGTGTACGTCTAGCTAGTTGATTCTACACGCATATGTACGAGTACGTACGTACATAGACGACTTAATCGATCTGATTTTATGAAAAACTAACCGTCGAGAGGCTAAGACGTAATTGAGTGAGTGCATAAATTAACAAGTTACAAATGAATTTGAAGAAATATGAAGCATACCTACCAAGGTAGACTGAGTCTCCTAAAAATATGAATCCCATGATAACACCAAAAATTATAGCAAGCGGCTTAAACATAGAGCAATATACAGCTCCAGCCTTCCACACGCACCATGTCACTAAGCTGTAACGAAGAACTGTTGATATAATTCCCTATACAAAATCAACTCATTCAGGTTTATATATCTGCATGCAAGGTATTAGTACAGCTACTATGTACGTACTTGATCGATCATGAACTATATATGATAGACTAATCATAACTATAACTTTATTAGAAGCATTACGTACGGTGTATAAAATAGCAATGAGCCCCATGTCCAGTCTTAGCTGCCATGCATTTGCATCTTTGATTGCAATTAGAGCAAACGCCGCAGATAGAATGGTGGTGAATAAGCATTGAAAAAACACAATAAAGACAACTGCCGGGTACTTCTCAACTGTTAGTGCCTGCAAGCGTGTATGTTTCCTAAATGAATCAGGAATGAGATAAATTTCTTCATGAAGTAATTAATATGTGTTGCTCATTCGTCTTGTTTGAGCTCTAGATATCAATTGAATAAGAGGGTCGATCGAACCTGGAGAATGTACCACAGAGAAGTGAAAAAAGCGTCAGCTGCAAGAAAAAGTCCTCCAGCAATCCAGTTTGAGTGTTTAAGAGAGAATAAGAATTGAGTGGGTGAACTAGGAACATCTAAGACTGGTGGACCTTTGTAGAGTGTCACAACAAAAGCTCCTGTAATTGATGTAATGGTCCCCAGAATTTTGGCTTGGCTACTTGATCTCTTCCAGTACACATTTTCCATCCTATATATATAATTAATTTGAACACCCATCGATCAATTTCTAAAACAATGCTTGAAATATAGGGAGAAATATAGGGAATTTATGAAAATATATCCTCCTAGTTCACCCTTTTTGCTTGTCTTTGCAGGAAAAGATATATAAAAGTTTACACGACCACATAGTGCCCGAGTAGTCGAGTTACTCGAGTATGTGGAATACGGCCATGCATACTGGGAAAACCTATTTCACTTGTCCTGTGACGTACTCCTGTCCCTCAACTTGAATTTAAAGATGAAAGCTTGCTTACCTCATTAGCGATCTCTTTCTTGTGGGGGTAAGGAATAGAGTTCAAATAGTTAAGGTCATATTTTCTCCAAAAACTAGTGGTTGACGATGATCGAAATAAAAGTAATAGAAGGAGATAGAAGTATACGTGTGGTACATATCAATACTAGCCCCATATATAGCAAAATTATTGAAATGGATCAAATTATGCATCCTTGATTATAATTAAAACTTCTGTAAACTGACCTGAAAATGATGGCAAGTAAGAAAGTGAATGCAGGGATGAGGTTAAGCATGGCAGTACCAAGCATGGGAGAGCTATAGTCTACACCAACATAAGCAAAAATCTGGGCTGAACATCTGCATTTATTGTTCATGCAAGAAATTAAATAATGAAAAATCGATCAAATTAAACTAAGGGGATATACACATGATATCATTAAGATAACGTTGCGATTAACCAGGCTATAGGTTACCAACCCAAACAGGCCAAGCAAGAATAATCTGCACAGTGTAGGGAATGTAAGTGGAGGTCGCACTGATGGTCTGCAATTTGATAATCGCCAGAAAATTAAGTTTAAGTAATGAACAAGCTAGACTACAGGACGAATAACTTATTGCTCAGTAAGAAGGATATGCACGGGGGAAGGTCTAAATCCAACAGAAAGAATAAACCTGTGGACGACGAAGGAGAAGGGAAGAAGGAGGAGGGTGGAGAGAGCGTTGGCATAGACGATCATGGTGTATTTGTTGACCCCTTTCGACATGGCGGCTTTGTTTAGTACCAGACTCCCAGCTTGTATCAGAATCGCCATCACCATTCCAGCAAATGGCAGTAATCTCTCCATCCCCATCTATCTAGCTCATACACGCAGAAAATCTATGAACAGAAGTTCCTAGTTACTTAAGATACCACATCTCTTTGGTTCCAATTAAAGTAATTTAAACCAGATCATTTTTATCCTCATCCGAAAAAATTGTTGACCAATCAGCCATAATTATTTTCAATAGATTAGATCATCCAGTCTCGTTCACACGATCAGTACCTGAATATGAAATTCATGCTCAACCACCATTGAATGTAAATCTAAAGGTTGAAAACAAAATAACTTAATTTTAAAAAAATTCTCCTTATTTTTGGATTTATATCTAATAGTAGTTAATATGAATTTCATATTCAGCTACTAACCTTATGAACGAGGATGTATGACCCTCTTCTCATAACTCTTGTAATAACCCTAGATTTTTGAAACGATATTTGAATTGAATTGAATTCTATAAAGTTATGAAATTCAATTAAAAGGAAATTGATTGTTTGCAAACTTTACGAAACGGAAACGGAAACGTTCCGAGAACGTTTAATAAGAAAACGTTACGTTTCCGAACGAATTTATCGACTTTCATTCCGTCGCTCGGTTGCGAAAACTTTCTTCACGAAAGTTGTAGAGCTCGTCGATACGAGTTCGTGGATCTGTGACGCGTTCGAATCGGACGTCGTATGTAAAAGTTATTATTTACGGAAGATAGTTTCCGATTTTAAAGGGGGTATAAAATGACATTTTGTGAAGTAGAGTTTCTATTTTCAGAAACCCCCTTCTCTCTTCTCTCTCCCTTCCCGCCGCCCCTCTCTTTTTTCCCTTCTCTTTTCTCTCTTCCTTCCCGAGCTTTTCTCTTCTCTCTCTCTCTCTCCCTCTCTCTCCCTCGCACCCTCCCTCTCCTCACCGACTGCAGCTGTGCCTCTCCGCCGTCCCTTGCTACCACCTCAAGCATGCCGTGCCTCTGTCCGCCGCCAAGGAGCCACAACGAAGAGGGAGCACGAAGCTCTTCACCGATGTAAGAGTTCCCGACGGTTTTGGACTCCGATCTAGGTAAGGAGGCATTTGATTCATGGTTGTGATGTTTTTGTGATGTTTTTGGATGAATTGGGAGGTTGTTGGTGGAGATCGGAGAGAGAGGTGGAAGGAGGGTTACCACCGCCTAGAGGCGGCGCGTGAGGAGGCTAGGGATGGCCTAGGGGTAGTCGGAGGCCGTAGAAAGGTAGAGGAGGGAGGATGGGGAGAGTTTGGGCACGGCGGTGGCGTGACACGCGCCGTGGTGGCGTCGGCGAGTGAGCCCCACGCGCCGCCTGCCGGCGGTGTGAATAGTTTTGACAGGAAGGGTATTTTGGTAATTTACTGTGTAACGGTAAATGTAAATTTTATTTACGTACGGTAAAATGTAATTAAATTTTACCTTCGGTAAATGTAAATATAAATTACTTTCAGTAAATGTAAATAGTAATTTGTAAAAGGTAATTAGTAAATTTTATTTACTGAGATTGTATTTACATTTAAATAGTACGTATACGTACAGAAATACATATTAATATTTATACGTACAGAAATACGCATATAATATTTATACGTACAGAAATACGTGTTAATCGTATATTTGTACAGTAAACCGTGAATAGTAACACTGAACAGTAATTTCGTAAAACCGAAAATTGCTGAACAGTAACCGATTATTACTGTTTCGGCATTTAAAGGTTTACGAAACGATTCTAAATTCTTTTCTTATCTTTTCAAGGTGATCATTAAATCGAGGAAATGAATTATCATCGGGAATTGTGGAATTATGCTCGAGTCGATAAGGTGAGTAAAATCTCACGTATTTACGAATCTACTCTCGCGGTGATTCAATATTTTGCAAGGGTATTTAATAATGAATTACGAACATGTATGCAATATAGTGGACTACATATATACTGTATAAATGGTAATAAGTATATATATATATATATAGTTCATTATGTTATGTACTGTTATTAATTCATTAGAAAAAGGTCATTTCGATGACGAGAAATTGTGTATTGAGCATGTGTTTGTGAAATATGACATGTATAAGATATAGTAAACTATATATATATTGTATAAATGGTAAATAAGTACGAATATATATAGTTTTCTATATAATATACTGTTATGAGTTTTATTGCGATTATATCGAGCATAATTTTGAAACGTACAATATGATGTGTGATTATTGTACGTGAGTTTAACATTGAGTTTGTTAAAAAGTTAATTTGTCTATGGACGTGATTTAGTACAATATGATGTGAGATTATTGTACATGTTTGGCAAGTCGGAACCTAACCTTGGCCGGGCGAAAGTTACGATACAGTTAGAGCTCTAGTCTGTCAGCCATAGTACTTCATGTGAGGTAACGGGTGGTTATCTACTCATGAGTACTCAGATTGTTTTGGATGTTGGGTAGCGGGTGGTTACCCAATATCAGCGTAGTACTGCATGTGAGGTAACGGGTGGTTATCTACTCATGGGTACTCAGATTGTTTTGGATGTTGGGTAGCGGGTGGCTATCCAATATCAGCGGTGTATTACGAGAGGGGTAACAGATGTGTACCAACGTTCTTGGTACCCGTATTATAAATGCATTGGGTAACCAGAAGGGTTACTTAATTTTCTCATGAGCGTTTCATTTCATATTCTTTGGGACAACCAGATGGGCTGTCCATTGACTCATGAGAGCATTTATATTTGTTGTTTTGTGATATTTCGTATATTTTGATATGCGAATTATATTTTGATTTTACTCATATGAGCTATAAGCTTACCGGGTTTGTGTTTACAATCCCGGTGCACCAATTCGATGGTGTAGGGGATAATTCCGCAGGTGCTGATTAGTGGAGGTTGAGTGACGACTACAGAGGCTCGAAGTCGTTCATATCCTACTTGCGGTGAGGTTTTTAGTGTGGATTTGTGTGTGAGAATTTGTGTAATTTTATTTGTGAGATTTGTGAGTGATTTGTGAGGATTATTACATTTCCATTTTATGTATGGATTATAAATTTGGGTTGTAATAATTGGTTGTCTGAGTTGTATTGAGAACTCAGAATTGATCCGCTGTTACACTTTAATGATTTCGATTTATTGAGATTATTTTGTGTTTAACGACTTTAAAATTTTGAGTTTTTAAGCTCGAAATTTTGGGGTCGTTACAACTCTCTCCTAATATTACCTCATGAAGAGATCTGGATCGTCCAATATGCATCAACGGCTAAGAAGAGAGGCTTATGAGGAGAGGACCTAGATCTGTTTTGAATTATTCTAATGAGTTCTGATAAGTTAGTCTGTTGCCAACTGTTCACTATTTAGTGACCTAGTTTTTATCTCTCTAATGTAATAAGCCTTAGAGAATTTCTCTAGAAAATGATAGGAAACACGAGCAAATTCCAGAGCAAAAAAGCCCCCACTGGGGATGAAGAAGACGGTGCTCTTAGCTCGAAAGGTGGAGTTGCTTCGGTACGTTTCCCTCATTTTCATCAATAGAGAATATCAAAAAATTGCTCCACTTCTCTTCTTCCTTTCTCTTTCAATATTATGTGAGATTTAGTTATAGATATTTTAGCAAAAATCACATGTGTCCCCACGTTTTCCTTAATTCATTGATATTTGGCTCTTTGTCGAACTTGTATTCATAGTTTTTTTTATCGAAATATAAACTTGTATTTATCGTTAGAGACGCTCTATATGATAGGCAATTAGGTATGAAATTTTTTGTAAGATCGAGCTTTCTATGGAGAGCAAATTGGCTAATCGAAGAGCGGAGCCAACTAATTAGTGGAGTAGTGGTTGCATGCTGATGTGATTGATCATCAATCTGTGTTCTTTGCTAAAGAAATGGACGCGTGCATTGGGCTTAAATTCCTCTTCGTATCAGCAAAGACGTTGGAGTATACGGCACTGTCCGAGTGCGATATCTAGCCCAATGCAATCACTCATCCTGTCCTTTTATGAAGGGATTGAAGCCATTGAAGATTGAACCTAGATCTAACCCAAAAAAAAAAAATTGAACCTAGAATCCTAGACAGGCTTATGGATAAGTTTTTATTTTTATTTTTTTGATACGAATGTAAATACGCACTGTAGTCCTGTCTTTGTTGAGCTAGCTAGCTAACTTCATGCAAGTGAATCACATTATAAATTGCGCCATGCATTTGTTAGAAGGTGTTCATGTGTATAATACTTTGAAACTGAATGATCCATAGCCATCCAGGGTACATGCATTTGCTTACTCCTCCTTCCCGGGCTGGAGGTTATTACGATTCTAAAGCTCACGTCAGAATAGTAAGTTCAATAGTTCACAAGCTTTACTTACTAGGGCAAGCTTGGTAACACTGTAACAGTACCCTTCGCAGCAATTAATTATATATATTCTGGTGATTAATGTAGCTTTTATTGACGTTAGCTTGGTATATATCAAAGATCCGCAAACCCTGACTGGCGTCTGACAAATGTAATTGTCTACCCGGAAAAGGGAAATGAAAACAGCTAGCCAGATAAGAAAATTAGGATAGGAAATTAGGATAGGTACATATATATTCATTAATTTGCAGACAGACTTGAAAACGATACCAACGCATTAGGCTCTCGCTTTGCGAGTCATGAGGTAGTAAAATACATCACGCAACTTGTGATCGACATGTAGTTAAGATTTTAATACCATGTTACACAACAATGCATATCAAATTAACACTAATTGGTTAAGCTTGTACCGGTCATTCCTTACTGTGAACGAATACCACATTACCACCGAATACGCGACTGCCTAATAAACAACACGTTGATTTAGCACCGGCAAGAAGTAGTAATTAAGTAGCAGAGGGGAGCCGGAGAATTCAGTCCAACCCAATTGCTGCGAGTACCGAGTACATTTCCATCCTCTCTTCTCTTCACTGACTTACTACTAATGATGCAGATAAAGAAACAAAAGCTTCCAGAGGAAAAACACAGACCGCGCAGAAGCATTACTGTACAGCATATATGAGGGTCCTCTCTCTCTCTCTCTCTCTCTGCCTTTGAGACATTGATATAGTGGCATTTCACTGGATTTCCATTAATTTCACAACTTAAATGATGCTATTGTCTCTGAATCTCAGATCATGGTACTTCTGCAATTCAAAGAAACTTATGAGCGTCTCCCGGCAATTAAATCAAATGATCATTGACCCTGCAATATTTTTGAAAATATTAATTGGACAGTGCATAGCTGCCTCTAAGTGCTCGATTGCAAAGTCCAAACTGACTGTTACCTAACCACACCAGGGCCAGAAACATGGACGATCTAGAATGAGGACTGTTGAGACTTGAAAGGATGTGGGATCAGATCCTGTTTTTTCTTCTTCTTCTTCTTCTTTTTCATCTTCTTTCATTTGGCTTCTTGGCCCACAAGCTTATCGGCCTTATTAGGGCATGCATATCCTTTCCCGGCAATTGCACCTACCACAAACTCAACATGTATCACGCTTTTTTATGTTTAAATTTGTTCGATTCATTTCCCTCTTTAGAGATAGACATTTTTTTCATGACCTTCCGATTTTCTCGATCTCACGACCTGAGCTGGGAAGGAATCGAATCCAGACATTAAACCTGTTTCGTATCAATCGGGATCCTCTCCTAACCTATTCCCAAGCTGAGTTACCTAAGCTTTGCATAAGATCACGACACGTGTTTCTAGCAAATCAAACGGTCAATAACCCATATTTCAGTTTCTTTCCTCATATCTCCTCTCAATCAATACACACACATGTGCCCTTCTTTCTTCTCCTTTTGTTCACTGTTTGGACTTCTTCTTCTCCCTCTACCCCCTGGATCTGTTTTCTTTCTTCCTTTGCTTCATACACCCCCCAAATTCTAATGAGCGCCAATATATGCCACAACACAGTGAAATCAAAATGGGTTTTGATGAGATTCCATATATATATATATATATATTATATATATAGAAGTTCATCATCTTCGTCCCTAGTTCAAATCCAATGCAATTACTGGAATGCTGGGGTCTGAGTTTAGGAGCTTTAGTTGTTGAGATTTGGTATTCTTGTTTTCCAGAATTGACTCAAGTCTTTTCCTAAAGAAATCGTACCCATCAATCCACCATCTTAATCAAACCGTCCATCCAATTTTTTTTATAATTTTGTGTCTGCAAGTCTTGGAAGTCTTTTCCTGAAGAAACCATACCCAATCCACCATCTTAACCAAAAATCTGTGTTGCTATGTTTGTTCATGGCTATGAATATTTGAAGCAGAGAGATAGGTAGAAGAAGACGTCTGATGTTCGGGCTCAAATTAGGAGAAAATAGAGGAGTGTATACGGAGTAGGACTCTTAAAAATTGAAAGAAGATAACAGCCGTTTAGATCTATATGGGACACGTGTCATTAATCCAGAAAAATTTTAGGTAGCTTAGTTTGGTAATAGATTAGGAGAGGATCCGGATCCGTCAATCTTATACTTCTTCAAAAACCGGATTCAAACCAAATTCCGAGTAAGTTTAGGTAGCTTAGTCAGGGATTTGGGTTGGCTTGGATTGCTAGTGTTGTTTTAGGGTCATGACTCATGAGTGTGTCGAAACAAGAAGCACCAAAAGTCATAGCCTCAATTTCTTGTTCATGCTTAGAAAGTGGAGAACAAGAGGCATCTCAGTTACAGACTTACAGTGTGGCCATGCCTACTTGCATATAATGCCAACTGTAAAGAGAGACAGAGCTTCAAATTTACTTCGATCAATAATATCAACTGTTAATAAAGATTCCATACTCTATCTTAGTTGCTGTTTTACTTATTACTTGGTATCACTCAGTAAAATGTCGAAGTGAGAAGAAGAAAAGGGTCGGATGACGAGGAGGACACTTTCTGTGCGATCTGATCACGGCGTCCCTATCTCACTTATCAGCTGCTGCTTCAAAATATGATATACCTTACCCACCAACCCCACAAAAATCTCAGTCACGTTGTCTTCAACTAGAGAGCTTCAAATTTAAAGATGCCTTCCATTTCTCTATGATTGATAGTCCTTTTTGGTCTTCTGTTAGCTTAGGAACCAAATATCATCCTCTTAGCCCGATTCAGATGGATGCAATCATGGCCACCCATGCATATATATATACACAAATTCCCTTCCAGAATGAAGCCCCACTCGGATCAAATTGAATCAAACTTTACAGAAGTGAGATATCTAACTGCTCTTAATTAGTTTAATTAGTTAAAAAACATAACGAAATCCCCTAATTAATAGCTACATATATCACTAATTAATTAACAAAAGTCAAATTGTTAACCTATAATTCTATGCTACGTAGTACATTCATGTTCTCATGCATGCTTCCCATACATAACGTACTCCGTTATCTATCATCAACTTTTTTTAAGATGTTTGATGAGATATCCTAAAAGACTAGCTGCGCATAAATCACTTAAATGACTTAATCATCGAAGAAATCAAATTACGATTTGAGCTTTCATTACCTTCAGAATTGTGGGCGGGCGGGTGTTGAGGGCACTAACAATCTCATATATCCTGAGGAAGGCAATTGTTGTCATTATAAGTGCAAACTCAGCTCTCTATATATAGTTTAATGCGTCTTGGGGTAACCATGAAGGCAGGGCTGATATATAGGCATATAGCGGACAATATCATAAGTTCATGACATAAAAGCATAAGCCAGAATCTAAGTTTAGGTTTTGTGGTTTCAAACTCAATCTATTGATTAATTAAACCAAACAAGCAATCAACTCTTGTTAAGGACATGATTGAGTATTGCTTTCTATGTGGACCAGTATATACAAGTTGGGAATTGGTTGTCCAATTTCACTTTATTTACGATGTTGATGGGTGACGATAGTGAAAGGGGTACTGTTGCTGATGATCAATGGGGATGGAAAAATCTATACAACCTCTCAAGGATTTAAAAATGCATTGAACATTTATATCCACACTAAGTGTCGGATGATCAATGGGGATAGAAAAAAATCTATACAACCTCTCAAGGATTTAAAATGCGTTGAACATTAGTATCCTCATTAAGTGTTGGATGATCCGTACATGGATCATCCACAATATTGACTACGATGCTTGAGATCTAGATTATGTGAGTGACATTTTTTTCCCTTCCCGCCGAAGTCCATGAACAAAAAAAACCGTAGAAAGCCAAGAGTTTAGTGTTGGGTGGCTTTCTATGATTTTTAATGCATTAAACTCGCAAAGTCGGAAGCGTGGGATGGTTCTCACTTCTCACAAGGTCAGTTTCTTCACAACGTAAAGAAAATGCTCATTGCAATAGGGCATGCTTGGATGAAAGCACATGAAGTAAATATATTGTTTGTGAAAATTTGTTTTATGTCTAATTACTTAGTGAGATGTTTGGTCGTGTGATCGAAAGCGCATCGTCCATTTTCTCGTAGCAGGTTTGAATTGCGATCACTATACATATGGTTGTCTCTTCTGCAGCATTTGATAGATGATGTGTAAAAGTTGGGTAGGAGAGAGGAAATCAAGAATACATTCGAGTACACTCTTTGGAAATACAAGAAGTGGTAGTCGTATTTTTACAGCAATGAAAAGGCCGGTTACCAAAGGTACCCAGAAAAAGGGAGATATACATCTTTAATCTCTTTGCTTCTTTTCCTTTTCGCTATGGATGAGCACGCACAAGCTTTTTTCTTGGCTAAAATTGTGAGCTTTCACGTGATCATGCCTTGGAGTTTTTCCCATCATCGGGCAAAAGATTTCACATAGTTCGTACTCTGATGCATTTGACCAACTCCCATCTTTGGACTCAGACTTCCCAATCTGTTTGTATATATGGCTCCTCCCCTTGTTTAATGATCACTTGGAATGTTTGAGAGCATTAAGGTGCACTTGTGGTTGTTTTTGCGATTTCTCTTGTTGTTGATCATACTGAATTATACTTGATATATATCGGGTAATTTACAACTTCATACCTTCCTAAATTTCATTAGGTTAGATAGAGGAAACTAGCTAGCTACATGTAAATATATTGGTTGTGAAGAAAACAAAACAAACCACTCAGATAATCATTAACCAAGCATTATTAAGAAAAAAAATATGGATGTCGGGAATCGGTGGTGTATTGTTTATATTTATCAGCTTCGAGAACAAATTGTTTTGTTAGTGGATAAGACATATTTCATCACTCCAAGAAACACTGAAATTTAGATTTTTGGACATCACATTGTGCCTACAGTGCCTAATAACAAACCCTTTCGAACGTATACAAATAACTGAGCACCCGTACCTGGTTTTTCTGTTTCATTGGGACAGAGGGAAATCTACCCAATAATCATTAACCATATTTATATGATCATCTCGATCTCTATATATAAAACCAATTTAAACATTCCAACCAATTATATTAAATTAGATTGGACATAGCTTTCTTAATTATTGAACAAATGGAGAAGAAAGTCGAGTGGTGGAGATGGGGATCAGGGTGAGCGATGATAATATGCCTGCTTTAGAGCATGCAATACAAGATACTGTCTCTCATTGTCTGATTATTTCTATACATATCAACAAATTAAGATACATCAATATTGTGTTTGTGAATTCAACCCTCGATACCCACATTTTATACTTCTTACTCAAAATTTTCTTTTAATAGTTGTGTTTTTGTTTATTCTCCACCATGTACATTGAATTGGAAAGGATGGGAAGAGGTAGAGAGAATGGGCACTTGTTCACCAGCATATTGAAAAGTATTGACCGATACTACTCTCTTTCGTCTCTTTCGTCTCTCTCTTTTCTTCCATACCTGTATAATAAATTCGCTTGTTTTGGTCATAGAAACAAGAAGGAACCATACACATAAAATATAGATCTGCAGTGAACCACGATCACTAGCACCATTAAAATCCAAAGCTCATTGAATTGTTGCCCCAAAACGCACTCCTTTTGCTTACCTCACAACCCTCAGAGACTGTCTCCGAAAACTGCATATTTTACTCAAAAGGGATCATGAATTCATGCATTGTAAAGATCCTAAAAAGCTACAATAACAGATGGAACCCATTCATAACCCCACGTCCTTTCTCTCAAATATACATAAAGACATAGATCTTGGGGTTGGATATAGCTTGGTGCCAAACTACGTACAGCGAACTCTGTAGTAAAACAATGAAAAATGACCCTAAACCAAAGTATTGGATCTTCAAGAAGCTAGCTAGCTAGCAAAGTGAGGGTATCAATGTTAATTGCTAACCTTATAATGAAACCATGTCGATGAGAAGTTAATGTTCATATATATTGTGTTTGGTTGCCCTAGCAGTGAATTATATACCTACACATTCTAATGATCGAGTTTAGCACTTTCACTGCATCAAAGGAATCGTGTGTTAATAATATTGGGATACGACGGTTTTCCTTGAGGAAAATGACGGTCAAAGGAGCAGAGAGCTGGGGCCAGTATATAATGCATCTTCTTTGATCTGTCACAATTTGTAGGTGTCAGCTAGCTGGGTGCAGAAATAATGAACACACTGAAAGCTCCTTTTGTTCATCATTTAAGTTTATTCAGAGAGAGAGAGAGAGAGAGAGAGAGAGAGAGAGACTAGTTTTCATCATAGCAGTCAATAGCTCATTTCCTTTGATTTCTCTTTGTATATATTTACTTCTGAAATCTGCAATTGAGAGAGACTGAGCTTGATCTATTTACAAGGAAAGTACAGTACTGTACAAAGTCGCTGTTCCTGCTAGTTTATGTATCTATGTCTTCTGTGTGCGTACCTAACTCACTGTAACTGAGCAGTCTCTGCAACCCTAGCTACCAGATTAATTAACCATAGACAAACAGTACACCATAAGGTTGAAAGCATATTATAATTAGCATAGTAAATATGTATGGTGATTAATTAGTAATTGTTAATTGGCGAAAATATAAAATAACAGTGGGCAACTAAGCCATTTTTCTTTGTCTCAACGGAGCAGAATGCAGAGTGCTGAGAGTGCAGACTGCGTTGGTTAATAATGGTGGTTGCCTGACTGGGGCTTATAATTGATACTGAGGCTTATAATTGGACAACTAACAATGAAGAAGTAGCAGGAGCTGAGGCGCGCAGAAGAACAGAAGTGTTACGTACAGATATTTATACAAATCCAATCTCTGTCTAACTGCATGTACGTACA
Source organism: Argentina anserina (assembly GCF_933775445.1). Taxonomy (NCBI): domain Eukaryota; kingdom Viridiplantae; phylum Streptophyta; class Magnoliopsida; order Rosales; family Rosaceae; genus Argentina; species Argentina anserina. The sequence goes on along the minus strand of NC_065875.1, from coordinate 26,602,314 downwards.
TGCGTAATTAAGGATGAAACTCACAGTAGATCATCCTTACCATATATATTATTAAGGACGTACAAATTAGTGCCTTACATATTTGGAACTATTCTGTTGGAATTAATTAACATCCGAAATGAAACGCATTGAACTCTTCTGTGGAACAAGCCATGGTTTACTACGCTGAAATTAAAACAAAGGAAGAGAGTGTTCATGGGACTGAAATCATCATGAGTGGCAATACTATTACCTATATGTGTCAGAAAATCAGAGCGTGATAATAATGCAACATGTATTGGGGCTTGGGGTTGGTGATGAGAGATCAAACATATGGCCATATGGGTCGACTCTTCTCATCGATCAAAGTGGTGGTATCTAGCTAGCTGCTACTACTACCATATCTCAATTCTCAGAATGATAATGATGCAGTTTGGGAATAATATTAAGGTTTGGTCGTTTCTCTGAGACGCCTAACCATAATAATTCATAATAATACCATATTTTGAATTAAGGGTTGAAAGAAATACCATTGGGAACCGCAAAGGTAGGCCCTCAGAAAATCATTATGGTAAAAGAAAAAAAAATCAAAATAGAGAGAGAGAGAGAGAGAGAGAGAGAGAGAGAGAGAGAGAGAGAGAGAGAGTAGTATAAATGAGAGACACCCGTGTAGGTGAGCTCATATATCATCATATGAAGTAATTCTTCGTTGGGGTTTTCCTTCTCATCTTAAACTCAAAGAGTTAGAAAGGGCAGAAGGAGCAGATCGAAGCAGCAGCAGCAGGTAGAATTTGAGAGACTAGTACGTAGCCAGCTAGCAATGGAAGAACATATTAACCCTTTGGCAGTGACTCATCTGCTTCAACACACACTGAGAAGCTTGTGCAGTCAAGAAAATTCACAGTGGATCTATGCCGTCTTCTGGAGAATCCTCCCAAGAAACTACCCACCACCCAAGTAATTAAATACTTTTACTTCTTCTTCTTCTTCCTCTTTCTCTTCCTCTTGTACAGGCGGCACACGTACAGTTACTTCATAGTGTAAGTTGAAAACTAATTAACTATATATTGTTTTATTTATAACAGATGGGAAGGTCACGGAGCTTATGACAGGTCAAGAGGGAACAGAAGGAACTGGTATATATATGTTTTTAATTGATGTCCCATTTCGTAATGAACTATCTTATATATATGATCATACTGATTGATCATCATGTATACAAATTAAATGGCAGGATATTGGTTTGGGAAGACGGTTTTTGTAACTTTGGTGCCTCACCCTCCCCAGCTCATGATCAGATCAACTCATCCAATGGTGAGTGTCCAGGAGGCCCTTCTTCAGTTTACGGTGGTGATCAGTTTCAACATCACCAGTATTACCATGGCCTGCAACCTGAGCTTTTCTTTAAGTTGTCCCATGAGATCTACAACTATGGAGAAGGGTAAGGCATCAATATTTGATGTTGAGGATGGTGGATAAGTAGTCAATACATTAATATTCTTGGTTTTTGAATGTATAGAAATCAAGCTTGATTTATTCTGGTGGTTGGGTAAGCAGGTTGATAGGGAAAGTGGCAGCAGATCACAGTCATAAGTGGATATACAAAGAACCAAATGATCAGCATCACAGTCATAACCCTAAATTTTAAACAATGTTAGTTTGATTTGGAATTCTATAAAATTTCGAATTTTATTAGAATGAACGTATTTGGTTGCGACGTTAGTAAACGAGAAACGGAAACGTTCTCGGAACGTTTAAATTGAAAAACGTTACATTTCCGTAACGTTTATATCGACTTTTATTCCGTCGATCGGTTGCGAAAACTTCCTTCACGAAAGTTGTAGAGCTCGTCGATACGAGTGCGTGGACATGTGACACGTTCGAATCGGACGTCGGATGTAAAAGTTATTAACGTCGGAAGTTAGTTTCCGATTTGGAAACGAGTATAAATAGAATGTTTTGTGATTAGGGTTTCCACTTTTGGAAACCCTCAGTTTCTCTCCGCCTCCCTCTCACTTTCTCTCTCTTCTCTCTCGTTCTTTCCCCCTCTCACCCGAGCTCTCCCCCTCCCTCGGCTTCGACCTTCGATCTCCCTCATCCGAGGGAGGTGTTCCTCACCGCCGGCTCCATGGCACTCAGCAGCTCGACGCGACGTCCCACCGATCATGGCACAAGCTCCAGCGTCGCCGCGAAGATCATCGAACCACACCGAGCCCAGCAACAACAGGTTCCAGTTCTCCGCCGTTCGAGCAGCCCTCCGCCGACGCAAGCACACGATCCACACCTCTCTCTTCCCTCCGACGCCGTAGATGAGCTACCACTATGCAACTCGAGCCGAGGCAAGTCCCCCTTGAAGGATCGAGCTCCACCGACGATCCATCCATCTCCGACGAGTTCCAAGAGCCCCACTATACGATCTAGGTAAGTATGGAAGTGATTGTTGTTGGTGTGTGATTGTGGATTGAAATTTGTTGAATTTGGGATAGTTTAGAATGATTGTGGAGTGAGAATCGGAGGAGGAGGAATTTTAGGAATACCGCCGCCTTAGGCGGCGCGTGGGGAGGCGTGGGGTGGTGTAGGGGCTGCTTAGGAGCGGAGGGAGGAAGAGGGGAGAAAGGAGGACGGTTTTGGGGTGGTGGTGGCGCCACACGCGCCGGTTTTGGGCTCGGCGCGTGTGCCACACGCGCCGCCGTGTGAGGCGGAGTAAATAGTTTCGACTGAAAGGGTATTTTGGTAATTTACTGTGTAACGGTAAATGTAAATGTAAATTTTATTTACGTATGGTAAATGTAATTAAGTTTTACCTACGGTAAATGTAATTATAATTTACTTTCGGTAAATGTAAAAAGTAAATTGTAAAAAGGGTAATTTAGTAAATTTTATTTACTGAATTTGTATTTACATTAAATCGTACGTATACGTACAGAAATACGTATTAATATTTATACGTACAGAAATACGTATTAATATTTATACGTACAGAAATACGTATTAATATTTATACGTACAGAAATACGTATTAATATTTATACGTACAGAAATACGTAATTAATATTTATACGTACAGTAATACGTATTTAATATTTATACGTACAGAAATACGTATTAATATTTATACGTACAGTAATACGTATTTAATATATATACGTACAGAAATACGTATATAATATTTATACGTACAGAAATACGTATTAATTGAGTAGTGAACAGTAACTTCGTATAAACCAAAATTGCTGAACAGTAACCGTATATTACTGTTTTGGCATTTAAAGGTTTACGAAACGATTCTAAATTCTTTTCTTATTCTTTTAAGGTGATCGTTAAATCGAGGAAAGGAATTAGCATCGCGAATTGTGGAATTACGCTCAAGTCAATAAGGTGAGTAAAATCTCACTGAATTACGAATCTACCCTCGTGGTGATTCAACATTTTACAAGTGTGTTTATCAGATGAATTACAACATGTATATAATTTTGTGGACTACATATATACTGTATAATGGTAATAAGTACATATATATATATATAGTTCATTAAATTACGTACTGTTATTAATTCATTAAAAATAGTCATTTCGGTGACAGAAAATTGTGCATGTGTGTGATTTAAATGGTACGATATGATGTGAGATTATCGTACGTAATTCTTCAGGTGTTTATGAAATATGACATGTATAGGATATAGTGGGCTATGTATATATTGTATAAATGGTAATAAATACGAATATATATAGTTTGCTATATAATGTACTGTTATGATTTTATTGTGGATATATCGTGAAAGTTTTCAAACGTACAATATGATGTGTGATTATTGTACGTGATTTTATCACGGAAAATGTGAACTATTGTGATTTGTCTTCGGACGTGATGTGTGGTACAATATGATGTGAGATTATTGTACATGTGAGGCAAGTCGGAACCTAGCCTTTGGCCGGGCGAAAGTTACGATACAGTTAGAGCTCTAGTCTGTCTGCCATAGTACTGCATGAGGTAACGGGTGGTTATCTGATCATGGGTACTCAGCTTGTTTTGGATGTTGGGTGGCGGGTGGTTGCCCAACATCAGCGGTATACTAAGTGAGGGGTAACGGATGTGTACCAGCGCTCATTAGATACCATTTTGTGAAAGTATTAGAGTAACCAGATGGGTTGCTCGTTTTCTCATGATTTTTCATTATACTGTGTTGATGTGGAGTTGTGTCTTTTATGAGACTTGAGTTATTTTAATATTTTACTCATACGAGCTGTAAAGCTTACCGGGTTTGTGTCTACAATCCCGGTGCACCAATTCGATGGTGTAGTGGATGACTCCGCAGGTGTAGATTAGCAGAAATTGACGGACCGCTCAGAGGACTTGAAGTGATTTACCTCCAGCTTGTGTGAAGATTTTGTGTGACTATTTTGTGAGAGATGGTGAGAATTATTACATTCCAACTTACGTAATGTAAATTATGAATTTGGGTTGTAATAATTGGTTTTTCTGAGTTGTATTGATAACTCAGTGATGATCCGCTGTGCACTTAAAAGATTTCGATTTTATTGAGATTATTCTGTGTTTAACGACTTTAGAATTTTGAGTTTTTAAGCTTGAAATTTTGGGGTCGTTACAGTTGGTATCAGAGCCTAAGTGTGTATTTGGTGATTATCAATATCATCCGGGAGCGATGATCCGACTGCAGGCGGGCACCCATCACATGCTCCTCGGTATTGATATGTCGCCGGGTACGCGAGAGTGTTAGGAGCCATACCTTATGGTTTGGTCCTGTAGAGAGTATTGTGACGATACTCCGATGATTCACCTTCTTCTGAAACTTCATGATTGATATTGGTTGGATCTATTTTGTCGAATTCGAGACTTCACATGTATGACTGAGTGTTAATTGTTGAATGGTGATGAATTTGGAAAATGGCCGTGGACAGGGCCGAGGACGGACGAGAGGTCGAGGCCGAGTTAGGGCTGCAGGCCGAGTCCGCAATGTACAGAACCTTTATTAGGAGGCTGCTCCACTGGAAAGACAAGTTGATCTTGTTGCTATCATTAGAGACGATAGTCGTGTGTTGAGGTTGATCACAGACATGAGTGAGCTGCTAGTGCTGTCATTTCATGACGCTTGGATCATATGGTAGCGGACCATTGGATCGGAGTATTGGGACTTACTTGGTGATGATTGAGTACTCTGAGTTAGAGAAGAGGATGATAGCCACATTCATTTATTGATAGTTGGCAGTGGAGGGGTTAGGATTGATTCCTACGCCTATGGGAAACTCTTTATGTGTCACTTCACTTTTGGAGTGTTCCTCGAAATTGGAGACAATGAACGGCTTGTCCTATTGTGATTGGAAGTAGAGAGTTCTCTGCTTATTTGATAGTGATTCCGGACCACCCTATGATGTGATCTGAGGAATTGATTGGTTGAGGCCGCAGTACGCGGTGATTGATTGTGTTGACATGATGAGTTCTTTCATAGACTCAGGATACCAGAGTTTCGTATCTGTGCCTCGAGTCGGATAATGCCATGATAGCTAGAGTCTTGGCAAAGGTGGAGTTTGTGGATCTAGAAGTAGCTATCACAGACATTGTTCTACTATTCGAGTATAGTGAGGTGTTTCAGGAGATACTGAGTTACCTTCTTCGAGAGTTGTTGAATTCTTTATTGATGATGTGCTTGGTATAGCATCTGTATCAAAGGCGCCTTATGGGATTGGGAAAGAACGAGTTTAAAGAATTGAAAGAGCAGATAGATGACATATTAGACCTAGGGTTCATCAAACCTAGTGTCTCAGCTTGAGTGGTGCCGGTGTTATTCGTGAATAAGAAAGAAGTCTCATGCGGTTGAGTGTGAAGTAAAGGGGAATGATTAGGGTGACCATCAAGACTATGTATCATTTACCTAGGATTGATGATGTGTGTGATACGTCCTTAAGGTGGTGATACAATTATTAAACTGAGATTCACTTTACGTCGTTGTTACGTTCTAACTCGTTTTGTTTCGGACTTTGACAATTGAAGTTACACATTGTTCTTGGCTGAGCAAGAAATCTAATGTGTTAAAGAAATTTCATTTAGACATCACGAATTAATTATTTTGCTAGATGAGCATTTAATTGAGAACGCTGATCTTTCAGGATTTAATTATTTTGGTGTTGGGGATTGGAACTTCACAATGCCACAGGTCCAAATGAGACGCAATGACGGGGAAGTAAACTCTATTGAAGGTAAGGTATGAGATGACCCTAGCTTAGTGGTGTTTTGACGAATTTTTCGTGATAAGCACCTTCCAACCGGTAAAGAAATGGTTGAGAATCAGATTTTCTTTTCAAGTGCAAGTAGTATTAGTATTCGAGACTTAGATGCTTTTTTCCCTCTATGCATCAAATTATTATTGTTGGATAAGGAGATGTTGAGATGTTGACTCAAGTGTTCAACAAGGGATAAATTTTATGATAAGAGAGTGATCAATTATATTGCTGCTTGCATAGGAGTTATTTTGGCCGAATGCGTTGGCCATGAGAGTTCTTGATAAAAGTAAAGAAACAACTGTTAGAGTGGTAGTGTGGCAACAATCTTGGGTTAGTCTAGACGAGATGGTGGATCCAAAATCAGGATTCAGTTGTTGAATTGTTTACTGAATTTATTATATTACGACTGTGGGAAAAATCAATACTATAGATGTTGCCACTGGGGCGTTGTGTGGGACCATGTGTCATACATTTGAGGTATGCATGAACAAAGGGGAATGTTATATCTCAGTTGTGGTTGTGTTTATTTTGCACTGTAATTCCACCTAATTTTCATGTTCCACTATCGGGAGATAAATATTTTCTTTACCTGTCCTGCGACTTGAAGCAGGTAGCTGTAACTTCTTTTCCGACGGTAAGCTTTGGTGAAGGTGGTAGGATGCGTGATGCATCTCTCTTGTGGTGGTAGTAGAATTTTCTACAGCCTTTTGCGTATATTAGTCGATTCTCTGGTGAACTGTTTGAGAGTAATTCTTAATCCAAGGTGGTGTTCTGTGGTGGTTGTGAACTCAATGAGTTAAGATTTCTTTATCGTGTTGCCGATACAAATATAGTACTCGAGTGCATATCATGCACGACAACTTTTTATGGTTACAATAAGATGATCATGAAAGGGGATTATTTTGCTGATTGGAAGGAATGGTAGGTTCGTTATTCTAATGATGATTTGTGGAGAAGTCATGTAGGTATTGTCGTGATAAAGCACGTTTATTTGAAAACCACTATGTGTGATGTAAGTAGTAGGCATGTGTTAATCATTAATTTGACTCATGTTAGATGTTGAGAGTTTCAGCCATGCTCAGTGGTGGGAGCTAACTCATGACGTGAGGATAGTCTGTCAAATCGCAAGAGAGTGGTAAACTAGACAAAAGAGGGCGTTGACGCCTCCATGCTGAAAACATCATTAGGTTTCGGGAGGATGATTATATTTTGAGTAGCTCACATGCGACTATTATGGTTAGGACATGTGACAGATTGTCTGATGGAGGAAGTTTGAGGTAACTGAAGATAGGTTGAGAGCTTGTATGCTGGGTTTTAAGGTAGCGGTGAAAACGTTTGACATTGATTGAGTTAGCCTAAAACGACAGTTACTATTCCAACATCGGCATGGTACCCTATGAGGCACTTAAGGTAGACATGTCGATCACCTATATGTTGGGCCAAAGTTGGGAGTAGTGAGACTTGACAAGAAAGAAAAGTTGGCGGAGGTATGTTGGGCCTTTGAGATTCTCGAGAAGGTGGGAAAACTAGCCTTGCCTACTAGCATGCCGGACTTTCACGATGCCTTCTACATTTCCATGTTGAGGAAGTATGATCCTGATGTGTCGCATATGTGATCGATCATAACACCATTGAAGTGAAGGAAAATGACACTTTTGTTGTCGAACCGGTTCGTATCCTGGATAGATCCACAAAGAAGCTTCGGAGGAGAGAAGTTGAGCTAGTCAAGGTGCTGTGGAGTCACCATGATGAGGGTGATGCATATTGGGAACTAGTGTCAGACATGATGACTAGATATCCACAGTTGTTTGTTGAGTGAGTTTGAATTTCGGGACGAAATTCCTTTAAGGGGGGTAGATTGTGATAACCCTAAATTTTAAACAATGTTAGTTTGATTTGGAATTCTATAAAATTTCGAATTTTATTAGAATGAACGTATTTGGTTGCGACGTTAGTAAACGAGAAACGGAAACGTTCTCGGAACGTTTAAATTGAAAAACGTTACATTTCCGTAACGTTTATATCGACTTTTATTCCGTCGATCGGTTGCGAAAACTTCCTTCACGAAAGTTGTAGAGCTCGTCGATACGAGTGCGTGGACATGTGACACGTTCGAATCGGACGTCGGATGTAAAAGTTATTAACGTCGGAAGTTAGTTTCCGATTTGGAAACGAGTATAAATAGAATGTTTTGTGATTAGGGTTTCCACTTTTGGAAACCCTCAGTTTCTCTCCGCCTCCCTCTCACTTTCTCTCTCTTCTCTCTCGTTCTTTCCCCCTCTCACCCGAGCTCTCCCCCTCCCTCGGCTTCGACCTTCGATCTCCCTCATCCGAGGGAGGTGTTCCTCACCGCCGGCTCCATGGCACTCAGCAGCTCGACGCGACGTCCCACCGATCATGGCACAAGCTCCAGCGTCGCCGCGAAGATCATCGAACCACACCGAGCCCAGCAACAACAGGTTCCAGTTCTCCGCCGTTCGAGCAGCCCTCCGCCGACGCAAGCACACGATCCACACCTCTCTCTTCCCTCCGACGCCGTAGATGAGCTACCACTATGCAACTCGAGCCGAGGCAAGTCCCCCTTGAAGGATCGAGCTCCACCGACGATCCATCCATCTCCGACGAGTTCCAAGAGCCCCACTATACGATCTAGGTAAGTATGGAAGTGATTGTTGTTGGTGTGTGATTGTGGATTGAAATTTGTTGAATTTGGGATAGTTTAGAATGATTGTGGAGTGAGAATCGGAGGAGGAGGAATTTTAGGAATACCGCCGCCTTAGGCGGCGCGTGGGGAGGCGTGGGGTGGTGTAGGGGCTGCTTAGGAGCGGAGGGAGGAAGAGGGGAGAAAGGAGGACGGTTTTGGGGTGGTGGTGGCGCCACACGCGCCGGTTTTGGGCTCGGCGCGTGTGCCACACGCGCCGCCGTGTGAGGCGGAGTAAATAGTTTCGACTGAAAGGGTATTTTGGTAATTTACTGTGTAACGGTAAATGTAAATGTAAATTTTATTTACGTATGGTAAATGTAATTAAGTTTTACCTACGGTAAATGTAATTATAATTTACTTTCGGTAAATGTAAAAAGTAAATTGTAAAAAGGGTAATTTAGTAAATTTTATTTACTGAATTTGTATTTACATTAAATCGTACGTATACGTACAGAAATACGTATTAATATTTATACGTACAGAAATACGTATTAATATTTATACGTACAGAAATACGTATTAATATTTATACGTACAGAAATACGTATTAATATTTATACGTACAGAAATACGTAATTAATATTTATACGTACAGTAATACGTATTTAATATTTATACGTACAGAAATACGTATTAATATTTATACGTACAGTAATACGTATTTAATATATATACGTACAGAAATACGTATATAATATTTATACGTACAGAAATACGTATTAATTGAGTAGTGAACAGTAACTTCGTATAAACCAAAATTGCTGAACAGTAACCGTATATTACTGTTTTGGCATTTAAAGGTTTACGAAACGATTCTAAATTCTTTTCTTATTCTTTTAAGGTGATCGTTAAATCGAGGAAAGGAATTAGCATCGCGAATTGTGGAATTACGCTCAAGTCAATAAGGTGAGTAAAATCTCACTGAATTACGAATCTACCCTCGTGGTGATTCAACATTTTACAAGTGTGTTTATCAGATGAATTACAACATGTATATAATTTTGTGGACTACATATATACTGTATAATGGTAATAAGTACATATATATATATATAGTTCATTAAATTACGTACTGTTATTAATTCATTAAAAATAGTCATTTCGGTGACAGAAAATTGTGCATGTGTGTGATTTAAATGGTACGATATGATGTGAGATTATCGTACGTAATTCTTCAGGTGTTTATGAAATATGACATGTATAGGATATAGTGGGCTATGTATATATTGTATAAATGGTAATAAATACGAATATATATAGTTTGCTATATAATGTACTGTTATGATTTTATTGTGGATATATCGTGAAAGTTTTCAAACGTACAATATGATGTGTGATTATTGTACGTGATTTTATCACGGAAAATGTGAACTATTGTGATTTGTCTTCGGACGTGATGTGTGGTACAATATGATGTGAGATTATTGTACATGTGAGGCAAGTCGGAACCTAGCCTTTGGCCGGGCGAAAGTTACGATACAGTTAGAGCTCTAGTCTGTCTGCCATAGTACTGCATGAGGTAACGGGTGGTTATCTGATCATGGGTACTCAGCTTGTTTTGGATGTTGGGTGGCGGGTGGTTGCCCAACATCAGCGGTATACTAAGTGAGGGGTAACGGATGTGTACCAGCGCTCATTAGATACCATTTTGTGAAAGTATTAGAGTAACCAGATGGGTTGCTCGTTTTCTCATGATTTTTCATTATACTGTGTTGATGTGGAGTTGTGTCTTTTATGAGACTTGAGTTATTTTAATATTTTACTCATACGAGCTGTAAAGCTTACCGGGTTTGTGTCTACAATCCCGGTGCACCAATTCGATGGTGTAGTGGATGACTCCGCAGGTGTAGATTAGCAGAAATTGACGGACCGCTCAGAGGACTTGAAGTGATTTACCTCCAGCTTGTGTGAAGATTTTGTGTGACTATTTTGTGAGAGATGGTGAGAATTATTACATTCCAACTTACGTAATGTAAATTATGAATTTGGGTTGTAATAATTGGTTTTTCTGAGTTGTATTGATAACTCAGTGATGATCCGCTGTGCACTTAAAAGATTTCGATTTTATTGAGATTATTCTGTGTTTAACGACTTTAGAATTTTGAGTTTTTAAGCTTGAAATTTTGGGGTCGTTACATTAATATTCTTGGTTTTTGAATGTATAGAAATCAAGCTTGATTTATTCTGGTGGTTGGGTAAGCAGGTTGATAGGGAAAGTGGCAGCAGATCACAGTCATAAGTGGATATACAAAGAACCAAATGATCAGCATCAAGAAATCAACTTTTTATCAGCATGGCAGAACTCAGCTGACTCGGTACAATACATTTATTGTATGAAATTATACACTAAATCTAGGATTTAGTTTCAGATTTCATGCTAGTTTTGCTACTTGTATATGCTTATAGGTTTAATTACTTCACTGGTGTTTATAATTTCGAATATGTGTAAGCGCATGTCTAGCTTGTTAGGTTTTTCATTTAATTTTTGCTTCTTTTGCTTCAGCACCCTAGGACATGGGAAGCCCAGTTCCAGTCTGGCATAAAGGTATATACTAAAACAATCGCCACAGAATTAAATAAAAATAACAAATTATACTTATCTGTCTGATCTATTAGATAATTTAGGTGTATAATATCATTGCAGACTATAGCTCTGATAGCAGTGAGGGAAGGCGTAGTTCAGTTGGGATCAATTAACAAGGTAGTTGAAGATCTGAGCTATGTTGTTATGCTCAGAAAGAGGTTGAGCTACATTGAGAGCATCCCTGGAGTTCTTCTGCCTCACCCATCGTCTCCATCATTCCCCAGCTTCAAGCTTGACCCTCATGGCTATGGTAATATTGGTGCTCCTTCAGATCATCATAGCCATGCATGGCACAATTTCCAAGGCATGAATACTAATGGTACAAATCTTCTTGTTCCACCACATCCAAGTACTACTCATGACCAATATTATGAGCACCATTTCAACATGAACCATCAAGTGCCAATGTTGAAAAACATAACACCCTCTATGAGTAGCCTTGAAGCTCTCCTCTCCAAGCTTCCCTCTGTGGTGCCCTCGCTACCTAATACTACTCATGATCATCACCAGTTTCCGGAATCGTCTCAGCATCATGGAGGAGGAGATATGCAATTTATGGCAAGTACGGAGCAGAAGGTAGTGGCTAAGGAGGAGACTGATGTTCAAGAAGAAGAGGAATACGGGGAACCGGAGCACAAGAAGGTTTGCGGTAACGTCGGGGAGAGCAGCAGTTCTATGTCCGCCGTCTACGGCCGTCAACAAGCCCAGCATTTCCATCACCAACACTGAGATCAGCTAGCAGACGTATATATATTTCGTGTAATCGATCAGGAGCTATACTAGCGGAGTAAACAGTATTGTGTTGCTGATTTATTAAAGTTAATGCTAATTTATTTTTGTTAGCTGCTTGCTGAATCTAAGGACTGAATTCTAACATTCTCAAAAAAAAAAAGGACTGAATTCTAACAATAAAATACTGAAATTATTGTTAAGGGTGATGGGAATTTACTGTTTTGTACCTTGAAATCTTGAATTCTAGCTAGTCAAGGGTGATCTCGTTTCATCTTGTTACCTAAAAATGTACGGGAGCCAAAGGCCCACACTAAGAAACTCTGGGCTAGGAAGTAGAGGCCCTGTTCTTGTCCCAAGTCCTAACTAAGGGTAAAGGAAATTTTCCTTGCTGTGGCCAATTACTTCATATCCTGACCAAGCCTAATGCTTACATATTTTTCTACACTTAGACCACCAAGCGCTAGATGCAAGTGTCCGCGCAACACACTTTTAAAATCAATGCAATCTTATTGTTATATGAAGTCATTTGTACCTATTTCTCGACCATATAGAACGTCTGATTTCAGTGTTTTTACAATAGACATGAGCTCAAGGCCTAAAACCCAATATATTTTATATGTGATAGCACCACTTTCTCCACTTTCATAAGCCCACATGAAAAAGTAAAGTGTGACAAATTTAAACCTAACTGTATGAGTACATGCATCTTCACTTATTCAAGGTAAGCCAGTTTCATTCTCCATTTAGTCCTACCCATTCTACATCTCCACTTACACATAAATTACATTTTGGAGGGTTGAAGGCTGCCAAGCTCTCTCTACCTTCCAACGCTTGTTCATGGTTGATAGGTTTTGGATCTTGAAGATGGAGTTCTTCCCCGTCAATGCGGTTCAATCACCACACAGAAACAATTGACATGTTAACTAGTTCTATTGTATATATAACCAGAGACTGATGGACCTTCGTCCTTCTGCTTGATCGATATTTTGGTACTCACTATTTTTGTTGGTTAGAAATAAATCCCATATGCTACAATGCATGATCATCTGGCATTATGTTTCTGATAACTGAAAAGTATAATCTGAAGTACTGAACTTCTTAGTACTGTATATGACACTAGTCTTACAGGGAAATTCTGTATAGTAAGTGAAATAAAGGTTGCTCATCTGATAGAAGTGTAAAGTAATTATTTTGAGCATTCTTCAACAGTTCAACAGAAAATTCTAATGCAAAGCTTACGTAAACTACTTCGTCCTTGAAGTGTTTCAGTAGGGATACCTGCTAATTGCTGTGCGTCGAATCTCCCTACTCAAGTTGGAACTGCTTCTGATAAGTCAAGGTTAAGTCATGAGAAGAGTAAGTAATGCTCCAAATTAAAGAGAAGAATGAAGGCACACTGGCAAGTGTTACTCATCCAGTGGTTCTTTCTATTAGGAATCTGTTTGAAAGCTTATTACACGAGTTCTAATATAGTATAAAGACCCTGTAGCCTCTAGGTATTAGTTGATGTATGTATTAATCGATCAGAGACTGTGGCTGTATTCTGATACATTCTTCTTAATGAAATCCCAAGCTTCTCTTGCATGCAATGGTACCAAAGCTAGCCTGGAAATCATGCAAAGCTAGCTCACGCATTAATTAGTGGCGATCTCTTCAGCTTGATTGACATCGGGATCTGGATCATGCTTGTTATTGTTATCCTGAGTTAAGAGCTGGAACAGCTGTGTTGGAAGAGCTGGTAAAGCATGAGTATGTTACTCATGGTGGTGTTAACAGCTAGATTTAATCATTAGAATTAGTACTAACAGCAGTGCAATATTCTCTAATCTTTCCTATAAATAGATAGCTTAGCCTTGTATCAATTCACTCAATATATCAAACAATCAATATAACATTTTAATTTTAACTGTTGTTACTTCGTACTACATGCGTCCGCTTCCGCTTTGTATTTTTGCCCCGGCTGCTTCAGTTTCTGTGGTAATATATCATGGATCTTTTCCAGTCTTCACTACTGCGTTTGTAGTAGTTATTGGTCGTATTTCTTAGTTATCCGGTATTGCTGACTTGTTACTAAGTGGTTCTAGTTCGAACTTCGTTGCTAATACTAATAAATCCCTCAAACGCGCGGCCGGGCGCGGGTAGCTCATGGCCTCTAGATCCATCTCCATACAGCCTCCCGATTGTTGTCACTGCTCAGACGATCGAATTGTCCAAATTCTTATCAGAATTCGAACAATTATGAAAACATGCAAGTGCATGACGATAAGAAACTCAATTGTCGTCCATGGCATGTAATCAAATTAGCTTAACATGCAAGTATACATAATGAGTTTAAATCATCAATGCAAACACACAGCATAAACGCACATACAACGACATGGCTATTTACATTTGGGTGGTATTTTTTTTTTTTGTGTTACAAGAATAAAGAACAAGCCAAAAACTTCTAAAAATTAGCAGCAGACAAAAGAAGAGACTGAATAATTCCAACAAACAAATACAACTATAGTAGTCCTATACTTGCTATTGCATCAGTCAAAAAATTTACTCCCTTTCAAACATGATTGATGATGGTTTGAGCTAACGTGGGTATGCCATATGCCTAGTAATAGCTTTCCTTGATATATAACTCATCAACACCAAGCAAAGTCGACGGAGTGTAAATTTGATACATGTGCAACCATGTGCGTTCCGTTCCCGGCCCACCAGCTCTGGCCACCACAACTTCAACTCGGTCGCAATTAGGGTCCAGCTGAGCTGCACACACATATGTACGTACCTTTAATAAGGCCATGACCTAATCAGCAACCAGCGTCAAGCACTAGCTACACGTCGGTCACCTTTGGTTTGATCCAGTAGCTTTGAGTAGCCAGCTACCTATATGTATATACCAGCTCATAATCATATACGCACAAAGTAATAATATCCAACCAATTAACCAGCTTGCACAGGCAGCACAGCTCGCACAGGGATACAACAACGGCTGTCTAGATCGAAGCGTTCAGCACATGTAAAATGCTCCAAATTGTAGCGTAGTATTTGTCGACTCTCTTTGATTTCAAAGGCCTTAAACAAAATTTTGTACCCGTATCTTGCATGGAACTCTAGGAAAAGAATTAAGTACGTATTATTGTCGGCAATTCGTATTGCCGGCGCCAGTGTTTTAACTGCAACTTGAGACTAGATTATAGTTCAATACTTCAATTACTCTCTGATCGAACTAGCCACCCATGCCAGTAGCTTGCTAGCTCCCTCCCTCTCTCAACTTGCAAGCTTTACACCCGGGGCCGGAATGAAGGCCCGAAACGAGCCGCATATAGCAAGGTGGACGATCCTGTTTCTATTTAAGTTTTAACTAGCCACCTTGCTAACCAGGTGGCAGCTGATATATATATGAACTCGATCGTATGAGGTCCCCTACCCTCAATCTCCAGTAGTGTCTTGTGTGCTCGTGTGCATGTGAGTGTGGGTGTCTTGTGTTTCCTCTGACTATGATTGCAGTTACTAATAAGCACCCATGTGTAATGTGTTCCATCTCTTTCGCTCTCGATCAGCTCCATCAGTTTCTCATAACGTCGCTTTGCACATTAACATGCTGTGTCCACAGCTAGCCTAGCGCAGCCTCTACGTGTGTATGACAGTCTTTGCCAGAAAGAAAGCTAGCTAGCTGCCTAGCTCAGTAATATGACGATCGACATGATCATTTTTTTTCTTTTCTTTTTTAGAAAAGAAACTATATTACACCAAAAAAATTACAATTATACTAAGAGAATTACACAATGGAATAACTAAATTTCTATGTTCATCCATACTAACAATGCTAGTTACAAGACTATCACAAAAGTAATAGACACGAGACAAGCAGTGGCGGATCCATATGTAGGAAAGTCTAGGCAGTTGCCTAGGCTAGGTTCAAGATCTGGGCGTAGAATAAGAAGTTTTTCCGGAGATAAACCATATAAAAATGGTAAAATCCGGCGAAAATGGAGGTAGAAGACGACGTCGTAGCAGCGAGTCTTTCTCTTGTTTTTTTTCTTTGCGTTTTGCCCAATACGACATTGTTTTCATTAATTATGTTTCCTTCCCAAAACAACGTCGGTTATATATTTTTAATTTTGGTTAACACACATGTAAATTGAAGCGTTATGGACTACAGAGAAGGAGTTTTGGACTTTTGGATTTCTGCCTATGTCCCCACCTTCCCAAAACTAAATTTTCAAAAGACAAAATACCCTTCTTAACTTCAATTTCTCCCCCAAAGCCCACAAGCAAGAGATAACTATTTTAGGTATGAATGCATTTAAGTAAGTATTTGATTCAATACACTCCATTCAAAATTGATTCACCAAAGTGTATCTTTGTTTTTTTTTCTAATTCGTTCATTTGTTGGTTAATGACTTATTTGAATGTTTGATTATCATGTAATCTTGTTGTCTCACTATGAATGTTGAATGAGTTTGATAAATTTAATTGAATTGTTAAATTTAGTTTAGATATGCAATATTACATGAAACCCTAATTTTGAATTGAAGTAATTACATTTTTAAGTGACAAGTAATTCTTGCCTTGGCTGGCGAAAATTCATGGATTCGCCACTAGAGCCAAGCCCAATCCCAACCAAACCAAACGATTCTAGAAGTAGTATCAACTCGCCGCCAATCGAAAACCGCTCTAATAACAACACATATCAAAATCTCCGATATATTTATAGAGACAATCAGTGGCAGATTTAGGGTTAGAATTCTACCTAGGCTAGTTAGATTTTTTTTTTTGAGGTTTGGAACCCAATCTAATACTCATCTGAGGAGATTTTTTTCCCTATTGACACTTGTGAAAGTGTAGAAATATAAGAGGAAATAATTTCTAAGTCTTTTCTCCACGTATGGTAGAAAATGCTAAAATATTCATTGTTTAATAAAACATTTAAAGAAGGAAGGTGAAGAAAAGTGGGAAGAAAAAAAAGACATGCAAGATAATTGAAAATTATGTAATTTAACCAAAGAAAGATATAAAGGATAAAGGAAGGAATAATATGGGAAAAATGTATAAAAACCCAAAGAATGCTTGTAGGAACAAACGAAACTTTGACCATGGAAAGAGAGTAACAAAAAAATTGGTCAGATTGCCAACTAACCAAAATCATTTTCATCACAACCATAAATCTACTTGTATCTATACAAAATTTTCGTATAGGCTGCCTATATAGCCTACTATATGCATCCGCCGTTGGAGACAATCCTCCGATATGATCAGTTTGAATCGTGTGTTAATTAACCCGTAAGGGCCTAGAACACGTCAACGTTTACATCAAGATTAATATACGACCTATGCGACTGTATATATATGAATTCGATCTGAGACTGTACTAATTAGCTCCATTTCTATGTATTTTGAATTTTCTGATACCTGATGCTTTTCGGAGAGGTCGAGATCAGTGAGTTGACAAACTCACATGTAATAGAGTTGATCTATAGGGACAATCGATGTCGACTGGCCCTCCATCGATCTCACTGTTTATAAGTTACCATACATACAATGCATGCAAATAAGTGAAATAACTCATTAAAGCCGTAGACTCACACATGCATTACTTATCGGGTACATTGTTGTATGTTATACAGCAATGTTTTAAAGGCAAAAGAGAGAGGAATGTGAGATGTACGAGGGGAAGTGTGTGAAGTTTTGGGAAAGATTTGCTGTATGCATGGCATACAGCCGCGTACAGCAGATTTTTTCTTATTTAAGTTTCTTTCAGTGGACCTTCTACAGGCTACAATGTAGATATCTTATCCAGCTAGTATTGTTATTTTCACTTGCATGCAGTGTTAGTTCAATGCCTAAACCCCCGAAACCGAGTCGGCTCGTACGTAGGGCGGTAGGTGATACCGTAAGCCATCTCATCGTACTAGGTAGACTACTATGAAGCACGATCGATTACTATTAAGCTAACACGCATGTTAAGTAATTTTGTGGACAAGTATCGTATATAAGCGTAGGAGGATATAACATGTCATCCAAGTGAGTCTATGCTTGATGCCTCAAACCCATGTTAAACGAACATATCGATCAACATCACTACCCTGTGCACTGTCAATCTATTGATATACACATATATAATGAATTATCGAAGATGCAAGAATAAAGCACGTACATACGCTACTTCTCAATTAGGAGGGGAGTCACATCCAAGTTATCCATGCATGTTACCGATAATTAATAGACATAAAATAGTTGCACTCCCTGCATACCATATTATGAACACTGGATAATAAGTTAGCATGCACAATCTTGCCCATATTATTCCGCTTCCATTAATGTATTTCAATCATCAATTACCTAAAGAAGAATAATGTCATTTCTCACATTACATGTGTCTCCTCAACCTCCACATTCTATTTTGGAAAAGATATAAAAGTTGATATCCATTCAATTTGCAAAATTGGTTACATTTCAAAACTCATCCAGGTTTGCCAACCTCACACGTTGTCATTATTCGTTATGGCCCTAACTCATTGAAAAATTATTATATGTACCCGGTACACAATTTATATGACATACCCCTTTAATGTTATTTGTTTATGTTTTATTGTATTTGTTTCTAATTGGTTACTCATATTTAAATAATTCTTCCCTTTCACCGCTTGCATGTTTACGACACCATGAAGTAATATGATCGACTCAGTATATCACATCACAGTGTCACATGATGCTCCAGGTACACATAATAATTATGGTTACAAAAATATATCACCAAATATGAAGGTGATAACCACGTCCATGTTGTTCCTCCAGCCCCCCCCCCCCCCCCCCCCCCCCCCGGTCGCTCCTTTATAAACACATGACATATCACGATGTGTATGATCTCCGGGAACATAGTTGGACTACACTAAAATTCCCATGTAAACGGGTAAATTTACACAAGAATGATGAAGTGCTCGTGACAACTACTTCAGCCACGTAATTAACATGTTATGTTCACTAATCGATTACCCTATATATGAGCTAATCTTATCAACTTGAAATAAAACATCGGAATTACGTGGTGTGTGACACTTTCAATCTACTAATTATAAAATTATAATCGATACTCAAGCATACTACCGTTGGATATATTTGTAAAGACGTAAAGCACAAGATACACTACGAACACATGCATGCGATACGGATTGCTAAGTTGGAAAACTCGAACGTGTGAATTCTTTGATCGTCAGAAGTTTGTAGCCAACGTAGAGAATCAGACCGGCGACGTAAGGGGTAGTTAACTTCCGGGATTCGGGGAGGGACGGGGACATGGTAAGTTGGTAACTAAACAGAGATGGAACTAGAAGGATGCAGATGATCGATAATGGCTTGCGTACACGAGCGTGCGAGAATAGCTGTACGACACGTGCGTGGGTCTAGCTCGGAAAGAACGGGGGTGGGGTTGGATAGGGACCCGCCGCAGTAGCCCCATATGGCAAAACGACAACGGAACTGTGCTCGTGAGGGAAATTTTGTGGCCTTATTGGGGGAATTATTGGTCCATCGGAGTTGGGGTGGTGATTTTTGGAGTGAAGGAGATCGAGGAAAAAACACGAATGGCTCGGCTCACATGGCCCCGTCGCCCTATATAGCCTCTGCTATATTACTCGCCTACCTTGCTTAGCTTTGCTTCCCCATCATTTATATCCCCTCCTCCTCCTCCACACTTCCACACCCTTCCTTCTTGAAGTTCTTCTTCTTCTTCTGAATCATTGTTCTTTTGTAACATACCTTAGCTTGTTGGATTATGAGAATGAGTTCGTTGGATCATGTCGAGTGTTCCATGAAGATGAGGTCGAGGAGGAGGAGGAGTCCGAGTGCGGTGGGGGGAAATCAACGAGGACGTCGATGGATGAGGAGGACGTCGAGGACTGTGAGAGTGAAGGTGAGGAAGCTGCAAATGCTGATTCCGGGAGGGAGAGGGCTGGAGGCGGAGAGGCTGTTTCGCCACACGGCGGATTACATAATGCATTTGAGGTTCCAGGTCGATGTTTTGCAAGCGCTTTCCAAGATTTACAAGCTGTGAAAATCGGTAGTACGTGTTAATGATCACCATGCGCATGTTAGTCGATCTACATCTTATTTCATGTACTGATATATATCATAAAATATGTAATCTTTTTTCTTTGCGATCTCCTGCTAGATATATATAGAGCTATTAATATGTGATATGCATGCATGTGAGGTCGATCGTTGTTAAATTAAATCTCACTGGTGATGTTCATCAGCTGAGAGCTGCGGGATCTCAGAGTTCAAGTCACGGTTTGATATTATTATGATATTCTAATTGTGATTATATAGTGAGAGCTATTAGCTTCTATCGATCATTTCTATGTAGCTTAATTTCCTGGCTTCATCTCCTCTCATCTTCTTGTGGCGGCATATATATTATATAGTATATAACTTTGGTAATTAGTAGCAGCGCAGCAGCTAGGGTTTTAAGTTTAACACACGCACTCGATCTTTTTTTTGGTCAATAACATGCACTCGATCATTTGGGCAATAGCTAGATGGTAAACTGTGTTAATACTCTATAGATTCTTCAACAAGTCTTCTGTTCTGAGTGAAGTACGTACCGTACTCCCATCTGTGATTTCCCACAAAAAAAAAGAGTTAATATATTATACATCAATATACGTGATACATCCTACATCCAACGGTTGACAATGAATATTATTTTTTGACCACACTCACAAAATAATATCGACCGTTTGATGTAGAATATATAACATACATTGATGTATACTAGTATTTTCCTGAAAAAAAGAAGATAGAAGTTGATCTGGTTTGTGTAATTAAAAATTGTATGCAAAGTATTCTCTCTAGTTATCTATAGACAATATTTGATTTGTCACTTAACTTAAACTATATGCTAGCTATTTATTTCAAAAAGCTTGAATAATAACAAACACAGTTTATCGAAGTACATGGAGTCAACAAAACAACAAAGAAAATTGAAAAGATGGGTAGATATTAACACGATTTTTTCCCCAACCAGCAAGTCAAGTCACTAATAGTTAATGATTTTCTCTTTCATTGATTTATGGAACTGTTTTGACCAAAAAAAGAAAGATTAATGGAACTCTTAGAAACTTCTGAAGCAGTTAGAAAGTTGGCATCCAGTATCTGTATACGTCAACTAGAAGAGATTCATTAATTCCAATTTATATCATTTGGTCCTGCAAATCAGTCATAAATAGCTTTACACATTACATAACTTCCAATTTGAAGATGAATCCAAATGCTGACGGTTATTTGGTAAAATAGAAAGGTTCATATCCTATTGGTCCTTTACATATCTGAGATTAACCCAGTGTAATTTGTTTCCATAACATGCAAACTATGGAACCTTCCTAATTGCTAAATTAATTACCCCATTGTTAAATGTTTTTCATCTATAGATGCAATTACAAGCAACAATTGTAAAATGTATATTTCCCCAAAAAAAGAAGGAAATTATAGATTACCTGTCCTATCACGCCCATGCATGTTCTTAAATCAATTTAAGCCACTATCTCAATTCTTATGGCATGTACCACTTAAGAAATGTTTGGCAAAAACTATACTAATCTCAGACCAAAGAACGTGTACTCGATGGCCTACCATCTCCGATCACAAGCTCACAATCTTCATTTCCAGCCGTGTATATAATATATGTGAGCTACTAACTAATTTCATCTTTTAGTTACAAAAACAAAGACCTAGCTAGGAGGGACTTATTGTATATATAATTGAGAAGATGCATGATGGCAATAATGATTGGCTTCAGGTCCACATCTCCGGCCATATGGTCATTTCACGTTGAAATATATTGGACTATATCAGTATTTCTAATTTATTATATCAAACTCCTCAAGAAATGGACCATATATAAAAATTGAATTTTGATTCCTCAAGTTTTTTTTCTAATGCATGAGACAGCCTCAACTAGAACACGCATTACAAATCACAACAAGAAAATTTCAAAGGTTGAACAGTGTTTCTCAACTACTACATCGTATTTCAAAATTTCAAAAGACTTTGGGCATGTTTACTAAACATGAATGAGATTGAGGGAAAATGAAATTGAGGGAGAATGGAATTGGGGGAGAATGAGATTGGGAGATAATGATTCTCTGACTCTCCGATTTCTTTGTTTACTTGATATATGGAATGAAAAATGAAGTATGAATCATAACTCTTTCAATTACAATAACACCCTCTTAATTTTTTTTTAAGTTGTAGGGCCTTGACATAGACAATTTAGAATTTTAATAATGTTATAAGGGTAAAATAGAAAATAAATCTGATTCAGGAGCGGCGAATTAAATTCAATATCAATCTCTCACTCCGAAATGAAAAAAGAAGAATGAATCTCGATCCAACACAATGCCCCACATATATTTGATTCCCCCGTAGTTTAGTAAACAACATTTCAACCTGGAATGGGAATGACTCCCAAACTGATCGATTCCCTTTCATCCAAAGTAAACGTGACCTTTAGGTAACCAGCTGATTCCGGCGAGCAGTCCGACCAATAGTTTTGTCTTCGGTTAGCCTAATGGGCTTTCGGATCCATGGAAGTGAAGATATACCGATCTTCTTGGGCCCGTAAAGACATGGTGGTACGGAAAACACTTCTCATGCCATGAGTCCCATGATGCACACGCATGAGGTCACCGTCCTTAATATCTAAATGACATTAATACCCCCGGTCCTGCTCCTTGGGAAGCTACTAGTTCCATTACACCAGGTCTCAGTTCAACTCCTACTGAAATTTCCTGAAGACTTTCTCTACTATAATCTGTTTATAAAGCCCCTGAGGTGGGACTGCGGCCTCTGCCCGTAATACCTTGGTTAGGGTTTCTGTAATTCCTCTCTGCCAAGCTCTGCAACATTGTCCAAGCTATTAACATGGACAGCTGGGCTCCATCAATGCCAGATTTCCCAGGTACACTGCAAACTGGGACAGTTCTAAGACAGAGTTCCTTGTTTTTATTCTTCTTGTACACCAGTTTCTAAGTTATGCCAAAGATTTTCTGAGGCCAATCATATTGAAGCTGCCTTTATAAAACTATTTTAGGGTCAAAGAACTGTTCTTTTTTCTGATTCTGACCACAACTGAGTTGGGTTTCTTGTGAGTTGCAAGATATGTAATGTGCATGTTGCTTGTTTGGTTCATAGTGTGAGTTGGGTTTGATCTCAAACCAAGCAAGCAAGTTGGTTTGAGCTTACATAAAGGGTCAAGTGTTATTTTGGTTCTTGAATGGTGGATTTAGTTTTCCTAGAAATCTAAAATGTCTTGGAATCAAGCTCAAATCAAGCACCACCATCCTCAATCTCGGTTTCTTTCTTCTCCTTCTCCACTGCCATATGATACTGAATATCAGAAGCAATTAGTACCACCATCTTCATCTTCCGACAATAAAATTAGTCCAGCAATACTGTTCATCATAATTGTTCTAGCTGTTGTGCTTTTCGTATCCGGAATTCTTCACTTGCTTGTTAGATATCTTACAAAGCGTAGATCTTCATCGATTTCTGAATCCAACAGAAACCCACAGATGTCTGGGTCTGGAGTTCTCCAGAGACAGTTACAGCAGCTCTTCCATCTTCATGATTCTGGATTGGATCAAGCTTTCATTGATGCTCTTCCTGTGTTCCTCTATAAAGACTTGAAGGGTCTAAATGAGCCATTTGACTGTCCAGTTTGTTTGTGTGAGTTTGCTGAAAAGGACCAGCTGAGATTGCTTCCGTTATGTAGTCATGCTTTCCACATCGATTGCATAGATACATGGTTACTGTCAAATTCTACTTGCCCTCTCTGTAGAGGGACACTATATGCACAAGGGATTTCCATTGAGAACCCAGTTTTCGATTTCGATGATTCGAGGGAAGAGGAAGGGTTTTCCAATGGAGGAAACGGGAGTCTGATTTCTGGTCACAAGTCTGCAGAGAATGAGATTGAGAAGAGAGTGTTTTCTGTGAGACTTGGAAAGTTTAAAAGTACTACCACCAGAAATGAAGGAAATGAAGGAAGAAGTGAGGAGAGAATAGAGGGGGAAACTAGTAGTAGTAATTTGGATGCAAGGAGATGTTACTCAATGGGATCATACCAATATGTGGTTGCTGATTTAGAGGTACAAGTTGCTCTGAGGCCTAAGAGATCAGGTGGTAATGGTGATAGTATGAGGATTGTGAAAGGGAGAGTTGGGCAAAATGGGAACTCCAACAGTGATAGTGATACTGAGGGGAAAAGAATAGGAGGTAAAGGTGAGAGCTTTTCTGTTTCCAAAATTTGGCTATGGCCTAGAAAGGGCAAATTTCCAAGTTCTGCAGAAACCCAAGTGGCCACTTCTTCGTCAGCTACTGTGGGTTTGCCATGGAGTTATAATAGATCTCAGGATAAATAACATCATGTGCTGTAGTATGTAATATGTATTTCTTCATCATACATATAAATGATATAATGGATCTATATAAATTCTTTATCAGAAAAAGAGCTCTAGGCTTTTGCTTTGTTCTGGAATTTGATTTCTTTGCTGTTATACAGATCCTGTCTCATATTACTTTGTCACAATATGCTATGCTCTTTATCTTTTGAGTAAGATGGTATATAGTGATCTTGGCAATGCTTTTACTTTAGCAGCTTTAGCAATATGCTTAGGACTAGATGCTGTCATTCTGAAGTTCTTTTGCTTCACATTTTGGCAAGGTGAAGATGTGGTAATTTCCACCACCTTCCACTGCATGAAATAGAAAATTTACTGTGGTTTAGAGCATCAAAACTGGAGAGCACTCTAGAACACTCAGTTTGAAACCATTGTTTTCTCTTCTTAGGAGTTCTAATCAAACCATGTAATGTGTAAACAAGAAAAAGAAGAAACATAAACTTTGTTGTAGATATATGAAATAGTGACTTCCAAATGATGATTTTGGCTGCTTTGGGAGTCTCTAGAAGATTTGTTTCTGGAGAACTCTTTGTGATCAGGTCATGGAATCCCTTTTTGTTTTGGAAGACATAGTGGTAGGTGGGATCGTGATGAAAAGGGGTGTGAGGGACTCTTATGATAAGGTGCCTGCTTGAGTTGACAGGCTGATCACGGTGGGCGGCAACGGCCCGTGCATGGTGGGCTCGTTAGAGGTGGCGTGTTCTCAATCATATAATGCGATAAAAGTTTCCGATTACTAGTCTCTTATCATTTTTTGAGTCAATTTTTCTATAACAAAGAAACAATTATTGAAGGGGAAGTGTCTCCGTCATGATGAATATAATAAAATGCACACAATATTAGAGAAATTTAATGAGGTCCACAGGCTCAATGGATGTGAAATTGGGGTTAGTGATCATTATATTTTGTATAATAATGTTGGATCTTGTTCAATCGCCATGAAATAAGCCTGTAGATCAAATGATGATGACGCGTTGGGGCTTTGGTAGTCGGTAAGTTTCATGATCTCACTACAATACCAACTCCGCCAAGTCAGTACCTTGGAAGAGAGAGGTTTTGATGTTCATGGGATTGTTCAATGTGAAGGGGGGAAGAATCCAAGGTCCTGCAGGTTGGGCATAATAAAAAAACATAACGACTAGTTAATATCTCGTAAGATTGAAAGGAGCCACCTTACCAAATATGTTGGACTTGACTTGGTATCAATTGTGATTTACTTCTAGAACAAAATAAAATGAGGTACATAATAGTGATGGTTAGATCAACCGATGAGATGCCCAGTGCAGAAGTGAGGCTAAATCACTAATCTTTTTCTCTAGAGGAAGACAGGTTTTTGGAAAATTTTCGGGGCAATACATCAACTCAAACTTCCAGAGATGGCTAGAGAAAGAAATACCTATCTATCGATATATTGCTCCACAAAAGAATTACCACAATATAGCTATTCGGCTATTCCCCATGACTTTTAATGAAGAATAAAAAAATCTTGAAGTGACATACAAAAGTAGATTCTAATTGTGAAAAGCTTACATTACTAACATCAATGAAAATTGTTACATTAAATCAAAGCTAATGTACTATATAGCTCATTCGTGTTTCAGAAAAAGAAGAGAAGTATAACTGATTTGCAATCCCACAACAAGGCTACTGTGCAAATCCAAACTAACAAAAGTAGAAACACCACCTCAAGATCTCAACATGACATGAGGTCCCTTCTTTGTGCAGTCAAAACAAAATTTAAATTCCCACAATTTCGTAAAGGAATCTTTTGTAATAATGTACACAAACCACTTACAAGGGGGGAAGAAAAATGTAAGGGGAGTTATGGGGCTATTGGATGAATCCCATATTCTAAAGAAAAAAAATTCACTCCCACTTGCTAAAGGAAAATGCCACCCCGCAACAGAAAAAATGCACTGACACGATAGACAGTGAGATTATGGAGACTTGGGCTCACCATTTTAACCATTTAAAAAAGTGGTCCAACTCATAGACCCTGCGGGAAATTGTTGATTTGTCCTTCCTCCAAAACATCTTTGTTGTTCATCTTGTAAGCTATCCTTATGCGCATGACGAGACTTTTCTGCAAAAAGAAACAAGTACATTTCTGTATTACACCACATCTACCAAAAAATGAGGGAAACAAAAATAGGATTCATTTAAACCTCAGCCCTAAAGACTGTACCAAAGATCTGAGTTCCACTTCCATGTCCAAGTGCTTTTGTTAGGTTTATGTGTATGGACATAGATGTGCACAAGTTTTGCAGCATATCAATGGAGACTTAAAAGTTGCTTAATCTTAAAGGTGTAAATGATTACAAGCCAAATGAGTGAAAGAAAAGTTTTCTCATCCATGAAGGGAAAGTTCAGATCTAAACACAACACACAGACAGAGATTCAGGTACCTTTCCATGTTGGCTATTGGTAACTTTCAAAGTTTGTGTGATGGACTCATTACCACTTGCCAGAAGAGTATTGCCGCTAGCTGGCTCTAAGTGCAGTTGTAGAAACTGTACCTCAGAACAAAATAGAGAAGTCAGAACTCAGAAGTGCACGTTGAAGTTAAGAACAAATAATTTATTGTCTGTGCACTTAAATTTCCAAGTACAAAATGAACCAGACTTTTAGTCACCAGTCACTCTAAATATACAAGATCACAGCAGTAACGAAATGTGGGAATCTGTATACGACCAAGGTCCTTCAAACATAATTTCTCATCACAGCAGTAACGAAATGTGGGAATCTTTTACGTAACGTTGAGAAAAGACATTTAACTTCTTAACTCGCACACTTAACTATACACGATAATGGAAGCCCACTGACAGACAAATAAAAAAAAGAATTAACAGTCAAACAAAGAAAGCAAGTAAACTTCGGAAGCCACATTACCTTTGGAACAGCCGCCTGAAAAATGAAATCTGTATAGACACTAGATGACAAATTAGTGAATGTAGCCTTAATTAATGTTGTTTGTGGATATCCAGGCAGCTTTGAGAAGTTAAAGCCTATCCTCAAATTGCTGCTCTCAAATGCTACTACAGATGGATAAGCAGGGCCATTGCTTTCTGGATCACATATTAGAGAGGGCTGTCACCAAATTAACCAAATAATATCTCAATGCCAACATCTCATTGTTGATGTAAGTTTTACCTTGTATTGGGGAGTTGGTGGCAAAGCTGTCCAGCAAATCAATCGTTCCAGCAAAAGAAGTGGGCTGTATGGAGTTTGAAGATGGAGATGATAGTACATCTAATGGTGAAACAGGTGCTTTGTTCTCTTGACCAGAATTTAACAGATCAGAGATAGCTGAGTTGCTTTGTGTAGGTGTACCAATAGACAAGAGGTCCATTAGAGCATTGGTTCCATTGTTTGGAGAATGATTAACACCTGTAAGAGTTTCTATATTAATATCTTTGGGCTGACTAGAGAAATACTGCAATCAATAACTTTTCCAACTCAGTAATATACTTAGTGAAACACCAAAACAATTGATATCCATATAATTACTTCCTGATATCACCAAACCAAAGAACAGATTGCAGTTCACACACTACATTCTACAATAAGTAGATTTCTCAGAAATGTCTCTTGTAGCATCTATAGGTCCAAATTTTACATCAATAACTAGCCTGAACTAGAACTCTGGCCATAAAGATTTTGGCAACATTACCATATCAACAGAAATTTTTCGACAAATCAACAGAAAAATAATTGTTTAATGTGCTGGTGAAACTAACCTGATTGTTTTGACAAATCAACATCAAGAAGATCATGAAGAAAATCACCACCAGAGGAGCTAGGGGCTGGTACATCATCTGAATTTAGATCAAGTAAATCCACAAGAGGAGCCGATGAAGGTTTAGCAACTCCATTTGGAATGTTGATAGAAGCATGAGCAGGAGTTGAAGTAGTATTTGGTATAGAACCACTCTGCTGTTCCTCCCACTGTAACAAATCCAACGTTGGCATCCTCTCAACCAGTGCAGATCTGCAAGCTCATACAATCAGCTTTGGGATTTAAAGTAGAACACATGCAAAGAGAGCACATGTAAATGAATGAGCACTATTGACAGTGCACCGCACACGCACACGCTTGTGTATGAGAACCTAATCAAAGAAAGTACAGGGAAAATATGCAACAATTGCAACTTATACCTAATATTCTGATGCTTCGAGATAATAGAATTCATTTCAATGGATCTTTGCTGCAATTCGAGCACAAGGCTTCCTTTGTATTGAACTACAATTTCTTTGATCCTCCTGCATAGGCCATTTTAACGAACAATCAGGCTGTGTAAATTAATATTAGACGATAATAAAACAAGCAAATTGAAATAAAAACATACTCTGAACAAACTGGGAAACGTGAAGATAGCTTCAAGAGAGCAATCAAAGCCATAGCTTTGGTGGTAAGATCAGAGGTATGGTGCTTAAGGGCAATTTCTATAATATCCACAGCATCAGATTCTGTTACCTGTTATTAATATTTATTTTTAGGAAATAAAATCAACTCGTCAGGAAAATTTGATGAAAACATAAAAAGATACAAACACATCGGACCAAAACACAGGTAATGTTACCAACATGAGATGGATCTTTAATCAATATGAGATGTTTCATCATCATCTAGGTATTAAAAGAACAATTTCGTAACCATTTGCCTCAGATATTGATTACTATTCCAACATATTGTACTAGATACTACAAACATAGATTATGAGCTTATAACTTCTATAAATGCACAGATGATCGTGACTTTTAAAATAAAGGAAACACGGAAGCAAAGAAAGCTAAGAATCAAGCACAACATAGTATACACAAATTATAATACTTGTGTACTAATGGCAGATAGAAAAAAGAAATTTTATGTGACTGAAAGATGAATACGCAAACTTCAGATGATGGAATGCATGAAAACGCAAACTCACTGTTATGGGATCCTCTACATCAAGCATGCCAATATTATTCACCAACATGTCACCATATTCTCCAATGCACCAGACTGCTACTCGGACCAAGCTTTCCTGGATGAAAATATACTAGAAAACATCAATGACATGAAACTGTGATACAGAAGATATTAGGAATTGTGAACTGGGCTCTAATCCTATTGAAGGAATTATTAATCACCTGATCTGCTGTTGTTTGGATTGCTCTGTATAAAGCTCTAACGGTATACCCATGAAGATCAGGGGAATTTGTTATAACAACAATAACCGCATGCCATACTTCATCTTTTACAAAATTTCCAGCCTACTAACCATAGCAGAAAGATGAGTATTTTGAAACAACGTGTATCACTAACAAGGTGTAAAAGTAGCTGAAACGACACATAATTACAGTAAGTAGAAATTTGAAGAAAGGAAACTAAGTTATGCAAAGTAATAAAAAAATTGTAACAAGTGGGCAATATCTAAGCTTCTAAAGCTATCATCCATGCAACTTAATTAAAGATTATAGCATTTCATCTAGATTTATACCTCAGAGAGAACCTTGAGCATCTGATCGATGTACCAAATCTTCTCAGGGGAAAACCTACGACACCACATGGTGCATGTTCATCAACTAGCAGTTGAAAAATAAAATATATATA
This sequence comes from Argentina anserina, assembly GCF_933775445.1. Taxonomy (NCBI): domain Eukaryota; kingdom Viridiplantae; phylum Streptophyta; class Magnoliopsida; order Rosales; family Rosaceae; genus Argentina; species Argentina anserina. Next base: position 26,572,030 of record NC_065875.1, on the reverse strand, counting down.
CCACATTATTCTACAATACTGAACATCAAATTAAATACATTGAACACATGTCACATAATTTAATAAATAAATAAATATAGTACAAATCACATAACCCTACAAGACTGAACACCAGCACTACCAAGTCATCCCAATATAACGTAAAACAAATGTCATCAGCAAACAAGTCAAAGAACCAAGAAACATCACGGGAATAAAGATTGCACTGAACTCATTAGGAAGATGCAGCAACTTCAGTATCCAAAAACTGCTAATATTATAATGGTAAAGAATCTGGGTTAAAAAAAAAAGACAACGTTCACAGTTCGAAAAGATCTCCATGCACCATAAAACTTTTCAATGCAGCAGCTAGCGCTAAATTTATAACTCATTACAGAACGTACAAGCAAGTGCACTCTGGGCTCCTTGCTGAATATAAAGAATCTAATTTGAATCCATAAACCCCATAACTTTTTGCGTTGAAAGACAAATATACAAACACGAAATGCAAAACTTACTTCTTGACAAGGGAACAAATTTTCGCTGTAAGATCTCCCTTGAAATCTTGATCACTTACTTCCAAGTAATCAATGAGCTCTTTAGTTAAAGGTTTCACGTTACTTTCATTCACAAGAACATAAACAAGTTCAAGGGCCCTTTTACGGATAGAAGCATCCAAATCCTGGAGGGAGAAAGTCAAGCTATAAGCTTTTTGAGTTATGAATAAGTATGTTTAGTTCATGCACTAATCATGAAGCACAATCAAGAACATGGCATACTTGATGGGTGAAAAAAGTTAAAAAAACAGAAAATTTCAGTTCATATCAAAGTTTAATCAGCAACAGTTTCACCCTTCTCAACTGAGTTAACACTAGCAATCATTATACCTTGACACATTCCAAGATAGTTGCCCGATGCCTCTGTACAGCTTGGGCATCAACTGTAATGGCTCTCATCAACATGTTTAATGCAACGTATCTGCAAGGGTGAGGCAATGGTATTGATTTAACAAATGTATCTTCAAGTGCAATAAGATATGAATCTGAACTCTGAAGGTTGTAAGATAAATTGGTTCTGTTTTTAACAAGACATGCACATTGCCAATCCATTCGTCAAACCAGTTTGTTGGAATAAATAAAATACACCATGTTTGACCTCATAAGCAACCAAGCAGTTTAGGTGCAACTTCATTGCAGAACAAAAAAAAAGTGTAGCGAATATTATTACTGTGAGCCAAACTCAATAAAAAAAAGGTAAAGCACTGCAAACAAACCTAATATTGTTGTCACGGTTTGATAAGAATCTTCCCAATATATTGATGGCGAGCACACGTAAGCCGCCATTATCTTCGATGCTCATTATAGTGGCTACGCATTCGTATAGAATTGCATTCCCGGCATTTTTGTTTGACTCAGTTTTGGTAGCGACCTGGGAAAGAAATAATAGTACGAATAAAAAAGAACTCGTCTATCTTGAGCCACGGCCTTGAAGAACCATGGACTACTTTCATAGTTTTACACAGCTCTCACAGTAGAAGAGGGTAAGATTACTGAGGTTGAAGTTGATAAACTTTAAATCAGTTGCTAATGAATTAAACTATGCAAATGAACTAAAGCTAAAGACAGCATCGCATAATGTCAATTACCTGGGCAAGTATGTCATTCATACATTCACTAGCATCCTCATTTCCTTGACCCAACACACGCAAAAGCTTCAGCAATCTAATATGGAGGAAAGGATCTGTAATCCCAGCAATGTCGTATTCTGGAGCATAGGGGCTGTTCACTAGATCCTTTAGCGTCTTGACCAAACCCTCTGTGCATTTCTGCGTTAACATAAGCACAAATTGTTTATAAACAGAGCAATCACTTCCTTAAAAGATTGCAAAGATATCATATATTTCTCCAGGAAGGGAGAAAACACTTAAAATATCAAACGTTACAACTACATATAAGCATTCATAGCAAATGGTTAAAATAGTCAAGATACCATTCTAAAGTATTCGAGGGCTTCTTCACTGGCTTTACAAAGATCTGTACAAAGTTGAACTCCTGTGATTAAAACGCCGTGATGCTTTTCTTTAAGTAAAGCAGCAGCAGGATTAATAAAGTTTTCCGCCAGTTCCGGGACTTTCTTTATAATCCTTATCGAGCACAACGCTGCCTGTATTGAACAGTGAGTGCAGTCAACGTACAATAATGGAAGCATATATTTCAGGAAAGCACAAGAGTCCAACAAATTCAAAAGAGCATAAATGTCAACCAAACAAACTTAGGGCTAGTTTGGTATTGATGCAACTTATAAAAATAAAAAAAACCGTTGCTGCTGTGCTGTGACTTGAATCAATTGTGAATTGAAACAGTTTCGTGTTTTCATGTTTGGTATTTATTTAACTTTAATAACTGCATCAAATATTATTTTTCAGTGTTTTGTATGGCAGCAGCTTCTAAAAGCAACCATGAGGCTGCTTCTAAGAGCTGCTGCCATTGACCTATAATTGTGTAGAAAAGCTGCTTCTATTTGATATACCAAACACGATAAAATTTAGAAGTTAATATAGAAGCCGATTTTTTTAAAAGCAAAGCTATACCAATCTAGGCCTTAAAAAACCATAAATGTCACCCCAGCAAACAATAACCATTAAAGCTCAACATATTTTCATTTGAAACAAAGAAAGGAAAACAATCAGAAAGAGGATGATAGCAGAAAGAAAAGTATTCGTGAATGGACCAATAAGAACTATTAAAATTTGTAGACAACTATGTAGTAGAACTTCAACAGATTGTCTGTACAATGTAAAGGATCGAAAAGATAAGTGCCAAAACCACTTCCAAAAGCGAGTAATCAACAAAATACATTTGTACCCAGTAGAGGCAAAATATAGTTGAAGGATAAGTAAAAATGCCACATGTCCATTCAGTAAACCTTACCTTTTTCCGGATATTTGGATCCCGAAATTGCAGCAATCTTTCTACTTCTGGTGCAAGATCACGAGCCATCTCTGCTGAACAAATATTTCCCAAAGCACAAAGAGCAAGTCCGACAATATACTGGTTTGAGTGATTTAGATCTCTGAACATGTATTAAGGTCGCTACAATGAAATTTGTGATTGCCTATCCTTGTTTTTGAGACATTAATTTATGATTGACAAGATTGCTTAATAAAATAGAGCAACCAAAACAGCGTGCAATGGGAAATAATAGAAAATAGAGCAAGGCTTATCTAAATTAAATTAATGTCATCTAGCAAATGGATACTGTTTCAATGAGTTCGTGACCAACATCAGAACTTCTTGTCTTTCATCGAGTAGCAGCATGAGGCCAAGATAACCTATTCTCTTCTCAGGAAAACCGGCAGATGCGATCAATTTAAGGCACTCCATTTGCCCAAAATGTGTTGGGTAACCCAGCATGTGGATGAACATGAGCTTAGCCAGGTTACGGTGTCTGTAGTCTTGATCATTTTCATTTATGGCAGCACGAATAGCAGCACACTCTTTCCTTACAACACCACGTTCCTCTGCTGCAGTTTTGCAAGCACGTATAGCCCGAATCATGTCCCTGCAATAAAACAGCAGTAAGCATATAACACAAAAGATGATATACAAGATCAAGTAAATAATAGTATGTCTTTCAACCTTAACCTATGATAGAAATCAACGTGATAAATGCAATTATATGGGTACATCATTTCTTAATGATATGCCTGGCACAAAATTCAAGGGTGCAACTTTACCTTACACCTAGCAACTGTTCTGCCATACCATAAACAATTACTTCTAAAGGATATGAAAACCTTAACTTAGCAAGATGCCCAATCACGCCTAGAATATAAAGGAGCAGTTTTAAACATTTACTTCCTGGACCTAGGCTGTCAACTCCCTTTATGTTCCTTTTCTTTCAAGATTACTAAAAGTTAGAATGGAAATAGCAACTTAAGGCTACTAGTCGGTATTTTGTACAAAGATGTGAGGGGGAGGCTGAAGCAAGCTTGAACCCTTCCAGATATTTGAAAAGCTTGCAACCTAAATTAAGGACACTGAATTGAACCCTCAGAGAACCCAGTACATTGCTTAACCAAGAAATACCGTTAGTCTCTAACAGTGTTAAAACTACATGTATTAACATTTTTCATATGTAAACGGTGGATCTGGAGATAAGTTTCTATCTAGACTAGGGAAGTAAAGGTGTTGGCAGTTGATGAGCACAATGTACTAGAGGTCTCCCAACACATTAACCCATCCGATAAGAATACAGATGCTAAGTCCAACCAGAATATGGCTCGCCTTCAGCTAGAACAGATTACTTCCATCTTAGTCATATCTATGTACCTAAATCGTTAATAGCGAAGAGCACGACAATATTAATCCAACCAATAACTTGCCACCTAATGCAACTCAAATTTCCCTTGAGAGATAGATAAATCAGAATTGCAACAAACTGGAGGACAATGCTCAGCTCTAACATTGATGCCGCCGACGCATAACACATCAAACGGCTTCCAATAAGATCAAGCACTCTCCTATCATACAACCAACGGATCATACTAACAACGCAAGTACCTACTTAGTCGAAAGCATATCACAAGCAACTCCAACTACAAAAATCGACGTAATCAAAACCACAGACACATTCATTTCAGCTACAATGCACCTAAACTACACAATTCCATAGATTAAAAACGACGAATCTTCCTCAACCTGTGAGAAACTCACAGAAAGCTAACATAAATTTCACACAATTGAGCACGTAACTCGAAATCGAAACACTGATCCTATCGGATAAGAAGCTTCGAGGTTACCTCAGGCGCGTTCCGGAGGAGAAGGGGTTCATGATTGGGTCCGCGGCGAAGCTCCGGCAGAGCTCAACGTGATCCGAAGACGGAAAATCAAAGCCCGGCGACGAACAATCACCTCCGAATCCGGCGGCGAAAGTGGGACAAGTCCGAATGCGAAATCGGAGATCCGAATACTTAAAAAATCTCAGAGATCTGAGAAGGAAGAGAGAGAGAGAGAGAGAGAAAGAGAGAGAGATTGTGGATCTGAGAGAGCGAAAGTGTTATATCGTCCCAGTTTGTATTCGCAGGGGTCTTTTCCTCCCACGATGAATATGGAAATGAAATTTTGTTTTTGTTTTTAACTCCGAAAAAAAAAACTCAATTTCGTCACCCGCGGGTGAGACTCTAATAGCTCACCCTCCTTATAGCGCGAAGTCTCAGTGCCGGGGTAAAACTGTCAATTTACTTTAAATAGTTACAAGATTAACATAAAAAGCAGCGCACTCGTTTCACTCTCTGCAGAGCGATCATGGCGTCGGCTGCTATCTTGGTCTTCTTCTTCGTCTTAAACCTAGCTTGGCTTCAAGGTGATAACTGTAATTTTCGCTTTTTGTAGAGGAATTTGTGATTGCGTTTTGATCGTTTTCGATTTTGATTTGATTTGAATCATTTGATTGTCAGTGTTCGCCGGAGTGGTGATGGGGGAGGGCTACACAGTCACGACGGTGATCGACGGCCACAAACTCGGTATCAACCCTTACTCGGTGCTGGCTCGGCCTGGTTCGTCCGATGTTCTCGTCCTTGATTCATCCGGTAGTGCCTTCTACACCGTATCAGTCCCCTTATCCAAATCCCAAGGTAAGTTACTGGTTTAACACTAATAATCCAACTCGAAATCTCTTTTAACTACGGTGAATAGATACTCAGTGAAGTTAAGTTTACAGAGAGCGTGGTTAAGCAGCTCGCCGGCGGCGGCGGGGAGGGCTATTCCGACGGCGAGTCGGTGTCGGCGCGGTTCAGGAAGCCGAGGGGGTTTGCCGTGGACCGGAAAGGGACTTTGTTTGTTGCTGATAGGAGTAATAATGTGATAAGGAAAATAAGCGCCTCAGGTTTTGAGTCTTGTTGTTCTTGCTTTGAATCTTGTTCTGAAAATCTAGAAAGCGTGGCATAATTGTAATTAAGGCTTTTGTGTTTTTGCTGCATATGTGATTTTGTGTTGTGTAGGTGTGAGTACCGTTGCTGGAGGTCACTCACTGAAGCTTGGGCACGAGGACGGTCCTGCGCAAAACGCAACGTTTAGTTCGGATTTCGACTTGGCTTTTGATTCGGATAGGTGTGCGCTTTTGGTCTCTGATCGTGGGAATCAGTTGGTGCGGTTGATTGGTCTTAAACCGGAGGACTGTGCCAGGAGTTCTCCGCAATCCGGTGAGCTTTGGTTTTGATTGCATTGGTGCATTTCTGTGTTTTTCGTGGTGGCTTTTGGTTTTGAATGTGTGATTTTGTTTATTTCGCAGGGCTTGGATCAGTTTCGATGTGGATTATGGGTCTGGGATTGTCGTGTTTTGTGGGGATTCTGGTTGGACTTGTAGTTCGGCCTTATATCATACCTTATGTAAGTTTTGAATGCATTGCTTCTATCATATTTGTGGTGATTTGGATGTCAAGATTGTGACTTTAACCAAATGTGTCTAACTAGTCCTGGTAGACAGGAGGGCAACAACCGGCTCGGATTCAACGTGACATGGAAGCGATGCCAAATCAATCTGGGGAAGCAAGCACGGACAATTTGCTTCGCCATCAAAAGCGCAACTGCTAGCTACTCCACCCCTGTTTTGTCTCTGCTGAGGCGGCTCTTTTGGTTGTCCATCTCACAAATTTCTCTTATGTTTAGTATTAGCAGTGAGGAGTCACGAGTTTCGAGGAAGGATGTGTGTCTTTGCTCGATCTCGATGTCAATAACAGTAGTAGTTCTGTGATAACTGAGTCGTCCAAGTATGTGGATCAGTTGAAAGACTTGATGCTTGTAGATGGAAGCATGAATTTTTCTGCCTCAGATAGCCGGGTGCCGAAGCACAATGATGATGCAGGAAGGAGTGATGTATTGTCTGGTTGCCATGGAGGAATAGAAGGCATGATAGACATTAATATTATGGGATTTGTGGATGGGGCTTCGGGAGGCAGTTCAGGTTTAGTTAAGAGGAGATGAATTGTGAACTGCTGTAGAACTCATCGTTGTATATATGTTTATCTGGGAGTTGTGAGCGTGATTTTTCATCAGGTTTTCCCCTAAACTGGCGAATATGAATGTGCTAGTACTAAATCATGTGATAAACTGTTAAGTATCTGTCCAGCTATTTAAAAGTATGCTGATTTGCTACTACGTGATGAATTATGTAAGCACAAACAAGGTTACCAAAAAGTATGGATCAAAGAATACATTCAGTTGAAAGGAGACCAGCATTCTTAAATTATGATAGCAGTTATATAAGAGCCAAATATGCTTCCACAAGGACCATGCGTCATTGCGACAAAGCTGTTCCCTGAAAGGCTGAAACCCTTCACTTACATCCTGAATACCACCCACCTATATACCTAAATGTCGAAGGAATTCATATAAAGGATTGAATCAGGTCAAAACTATGCATCTCCCGGACTGTATATCATCAATAATCAATGGGATAACCCATTGAATCGAATCGGTAGCCAACACTCCGATGACCAAGCATGGGATCTCCATAATCAATAGGCTTTATAACCACAGCCTCACCCTTCCTGCCCTGCTCCTGGACCGCCCCAAACACAATCTCAGTGGTCTGATCACAGCTCTGCTCATAGAAAGTTTGTGGAGTCGATGACTGGTGACGATGATAATGCTGCTGCTGTTTTGGCTGCTGTTGATGATCACCCCACCCATTGTAGAAAACTCGGCTTTGCCGCAACTGTTGCATTGTTTCAGCATCCTTGGCCATAAACGCATAGGTTTTGCGTGGGGTAGGGGTTCGGGTCTCAATTGTAGGTGCCTCATCCTCATCTGCTATCACATAACTATCTTGCACAGGCCAAGTATTTGAATGCTTCTGTTGCTGTTGCAGATGGCTTTGGTGCTGATAGTTTGAATGCTTTTTCCCAAGAATTTCCAGGACAGATGCCCAGGCATTGAGTAAAAGCTTTCCAAGTGATCCAAGGAAGCCTTCTTCTTGCTTCTCCTGCTCATCTTCAGTTGGAATCAGAGGTGGCATGACTGATTTCAGAGGCTTTTGGTATGGACTTGATAGCATTCTTGGCTTGGTTAAGATTTCATCCTTCAGAAGAAAACTAAAAGGTTAATTTCATGCTCTCATATTTGATGATTCTCAATAAACAAGCCTAGCATGAAACTACAGAAAGGTATCTCTAACTAATTTCATACTCAAGTAGCTATTTACACAAAGATAAGGGAATTATCAGGTGATTGCACAACCAGTCCTATGACTATCTTAGATTGCTGTTCGCAGAATAAGTAAGACTCAAAGTCAAGCATGGGATCTACTTTCCTATTACTAAGCAATCTGAGGCCAAAGCAAGTTACAATGGTAGCTACGAGAATGCTAAGCGCACACAGACGTACAGGGAAAGTATCTATCCCAAAGGTGTAGAAAGCAACAAATTATGAATAAGAAAAAAAGGCAAGATTGAAAGCTTACATTTTGGGAAGAGACGATTATACCCACTCTCCTTTGCAGTAATGCTAACATGTAACCAAAAAAGCCTGCCCCCAGAAGCACTGCAATGCCTGCAATGATGAGTTTCAGTACCTGCCTGTATACATTTCAATATTCAACAAAAGAAACAAAATTGGGTAAAAAGAGGTTACCAAGGGGGAAACCACTTCCATATTGGTAAGCACAATCATCAAAATGGAGTTGGATCTCCCTGATAGCTTGATTTCCTCTGTCTATAACGAGTAAGGAACAGCTGCTTCCAATGTAAATGACATCAAAGTCATTTGAAAATTTTGCATCTTCACTTGGTCCATCCACATGGCTTCCCCCACGGACTGTCCTTCCTCCTGCAATTGTTGTAACCCCTACAAGTACAAATCCCAAAGGAAACAAAATTAAATATCTAGCTGAGGTTGATAAGAAGCTACAATATGCTTCACAAGAAAATAAGCATATAAATATGCATTACAGTATGCAAATCACCTATTGCACATTCTATATTACTAGACCACAAGTATGTGAGGAATTAGAGAAGAGAAGAAAACAAATCGACTTTGTGGTGAAATGCTGAAATAAAAAGCACTTGTTTATGTAAAAATAAACATGGCAATTACCAGCATCACTAATCTTCCTGATTGCCATATTAACTGTGTCTGCAATATAAATATTTCCCCTGTCATCAACTGTTAGCCCCTTGGGGTGGTGCATTCTTGCCTCTCTGGGCTTTCCATCTATATGTCCAACATTACCTTCAGGGGACCCTGCAACCAGCTTTGGTCTGCTATCTGCAAATGTTGCCGCGGCAGAGAACAAAAAGATTAGAAAGTTGATTCCTAAAGATCGGCTTGTTGTGAATATAATTAGAGAGTTGATTCATAAAGACCTTGATGCAGCTACAGCATACGTATTTAACTTTAACTAAAGCATGTATCAACTGGAAGATAAAAGAAATTAACATAATTTAGCATGCTTCCAATACATATCACGGCCCTTCCAGTTTAGGACAGTTTATAAATTGAAAACCATATAATAGCTGGATAGTGGATGCTATAGATTCACTTGCTACTTATATACTTGCAAAAGCAACAACTCTCTTTCCTTATAGCGTTCTTTCCGGCTCCTAATATTGAATAAATCAAGAAGTAACAAATGAAAATCTTCATTCAAACTAAATGCCGAGCTTGCCAATCAAGATAGGATAGATGCTTTCAGAAAGATTAAAGAAAACACCATGTTGTACTGGGTTGGCCGAACAGCATATTATTTCCAAAAGTGGAGGATTGCATCTCCAAGAAAAGCAAACTGATAGCCCATGTGTTATACATCCTCTGCTATCTTTTGTAATCGAAAAAAAAAAATCCTCTGCTATCTTTTATATCACATAAGTGCATAGCTTTATAACATGAGATTAGTTTTTACAGTTGCATACTGTGCTACCTTTCCATAGTTGGAAAGAAGAACCTGAATAAATTGTAAAATCATATCAAACCCCTCCAACTTCTTAACCTCAAGCGCTTATCGTCTGAATCATACTAAACATACATGTCATTACTATAATATGCAAACTGATTAATACCAAAACTATATTATCTCCAAGCAACAGAACACCCACTTACATATAGATAGAGCCGACGACATCCTATATATATTACTATTAGCAGAGTCCAAAATCAAAACCTCCCCATTCGGCAAAACCTCAACAGTGTGAGGCTCAATACCAAGCTTGCTCCCATCAAACACCGTCTCCACACTAAACCCACTCTCAAACTTCACCATCGGACGGCCAGAAACCGCTGCACACAAACAACCCAAAATCTCTTCAGATCACAGTAACCACATAAAACCCTTCTTCATGATAAACAAAAACCAAACAATGCACAGCATCTATCACCAGAGAGATCCATACCAGTCTTGGTTGTTGCTTTGAGTGACCGCACCCATTTCATAAACACAGACGCCAAATTCGAGAAGTACCCACTTACAATCTCTGCAAACCCATGACAGAAAACCACAGCTCAAGATTAGATCATTACAACAAAACCAAATATAGATCATAAAAGAAGAGTGACTTACTGGAGGTGGGGATAGTCGGAGCCGACGAGGCACCTCCGACGAGAACCAAGAGAAGAAGAAGACCCAGAACCAACACTCTACGACCCATTTGAAGAATAAGAGGATGAAATTCAAGGTGGCAGCATTATAGAAAGCCCTAATGGGTGTGGAGAAGATGCTTCTTGGTCACTCTGAGAGAGTGAGCTAGCTTTTTGAGAGTGTGGGAAAAGAATGAAAGAGACAAAAAAGGCGAAAAAGGTGGTTAAACAGAGGAGGGAGGGAGGTCACTGAAGCGAGTGAGGTGAGTGAGTGAGTGAGTGACTCAGTGGGGACTGGGTTTACAGTAAAGGGCGGCAGGGAGGATTATGCGCTGAGGTTAGCTTAATTAAAGTGTGTCATCAACCAAATTATACGCTGGTTTTCCTTTTCTTTATTACAACCAAAATTAAACCAAACCATATGCCCACACTTATTCTCTCTTACTACCTAAATTCTCGCCATGTAATTAATTTTAAATTTTATTTTATTTTTATTTCTTTCATTATTTAGGTCTTTTAAAATTAAAATAAAGATTCAACAGCTACTTAATGCTCTCTCCTAAGTCTTAAATTTATGGAAATTGAGAATGTTGATATGAAACGTGCATGATTGAACCTCCATTTGCGTTAAATAACACACCAAGAATCGTTTTGAGTTCATAAATAGATCAATGTTTTAACTAAAAATACTTGCCCCTTTTTTCCTTATTCAATAAATTCTGTCATCTTGATCTTTCCATGTATATAGTCCACATCAATTTCAGTAGGGTTTGCATCAACAACTTAACCCTACTAGACTCATTCTGACGGGCTGGTATCACCTACTCTTCTCAAAGCAAAGCCACATTAACCATCGGTTTAAGGCTCATCAAGGCTGCTTTCATTCTTCTTTCCCCACTCATTAACCTTTGGTTACAACTTACAACAAAGGGCCATACCGCTCATATAGTCATACATTCAAGCCTTGGTAAAAATCACGTTCATAAGCATATATTTAAAGGCCGAAACAGAAATTGTCGTGGCCTGAGCTGAGCTGTGGTAATAGCCCAGTGTTCAATCCCGACACTCCGACAGTACAAACGGCAACAATCATCATGAGGCCCATAGCAACTTTCCATCCCAACCAATCCAGCAAACGACACTATAAATTTTAAACAACACCACCCTGGGGGAATGAATGGCTTACGTGAAGGAGAGAACATGTCAAAGAACCAAAAGGAGAAAGCTTATTGGACACAGCTCGGTACCACTCTACATTTTCCCAATCAATAAAACAAGACCCCGAAAAGCCGCTGGAATTTAAAGCACTTGTGGTCACCACTATTAGTTGTCACTGTGAATGGACTAAACTGTTGTGGGAATATATTTATATCATTAACGATGCAACTCACAATTACCTACTTGTGAGTCTGAGACCAGAACATTGTATCTATACAGGTTAAATGGTACCTCCAAGAGTGCGATTTGGACATTTGAAAATCTGGTTACAATTACCAGGAGGAACCGGTAAATACATATTGATGTCACCATGTACAAATCAACAATGGTCAAGTGCTCCATGCTCCCGCCAATACCTGAAAATTTGCTTTCTCGCCGAGAGTACCATTCAGAGGCTGTAATGAAACCAAACACACGGCAGGAATCCCCCCCACAACTTCATTTTGGATATCACAAAACAGAATCAAAGGCGCTCTCAAAAGAAACCTGGAGATGGGGTAGATGTCTAGGCTTCGGGTTTGAAGCCGTAGCAAGGCCCTGAAGTAATTTCAGAACATCTACTGCGTCATCGAGATAGTACTTGGCCTTGCTTGGCTTTCTTCCAACTGTGCAAGCAAATATTTCTGGACGTGAAGGCAATAAAGGACTGGCAACTGTGCTTAATATGCTTTCAAACATGTCTTCATCAGATCTGTCATCTCCAATGCACATCACAAAATCTGGTGGCTCACCATCATTGACCATTTTCAGAAGAACCTTCTCAGCAACCAATCCCTTGCTTACTCCCTGCATGTAGCAAAGTGATGAGTGAAAAACTGAAACTTCACAATTCATATCATGTTGCGTGAGTCTGTGTGTGACTGTGTGGATGCAAAGAGAGAAGTAACGGATTCAGTCTTACCTGCGGCTTAACCTCCACGATATGCTGGCCTCTCTTGACTAGAGCTGGTTCATTAGCAAGCACATTCTCCAGATGATCCAACAACTCCTTGGCCTGACATGATCCAAAGTCAGGGTCTGCGTCTTGATGATGCCATACTATGGCACTCTCTTTACTTTCTATGTTGGAGCCATCTGTTGCCTCAGTATACAATCTCATCACAGGCTCCACGATCTCTTTCCAATCAAGGTCAGCTGAGACTAGACTGGTTTCCCACTCAGAAGTACTATTCCACCTAAACCAAGATCAGAGTAAAATGCTGAAGTTTAGTATCAAAAGTGTGCGCAAGAAAAATAGACAAAACATCATATACCTGACATATAACTGACATACCTTAAGAAGTAGCCATGCTCGGCAGCAATCCCCAACTGTTCACACGAGGCAAACCAATCGCCCAGAGAAGTCCGACTCCTCCCACTAACAATAAAAACAGTGTTTTTTGGATCTTTGCACAGGGAATTCATCATAGAAAGGACTTCTGGGCTTGGGGACTTGATAATTGAAGTTTGGGGAATGACAGTTCCATCATAATCCAAGAATATTGCCCTCCTACTTGTTCTTTTATAAGCCGAGACAATATGGTCTACAGACAGCTTCCTGAAATGTGGAGAAAGGGAAACCACTCTGAACCTCAAGCCCAAACCAATTCCCCAGCACCTTTTACTGTAATGCTCTTGACATGCTCTATCCAAATCCTGTGAAAAGCTTCGTGCCCAGTATGCCACATCATGAGAACTGACATAACGATAGTGCTTCTCATGGCGTAATTGCTTCTCGGAGTTAGACATGGTGATAGCCAAGTTCAATGCATCAGCCACAGCATCGATATCCCAAGGGTTAACCCTGATTGCTCCACTTAAAGAAGGTGAGCAACCAATAAATTCAGACACAACGAGCATACTCGTCCGAGGAGAATCTTCTGTTACGCCTAAAGTTTCATTCATATGTGGAGTTCCCTGCCTGCAAACGATATACTTGTAAGGAACTAAGTTCATTCCATCCCTTACGGCATTCACTATACAACATTCAGCCACAGCATAATAGGCTGATTTCTCATGATGAGAAACAGGACGATCAATCAGAATCACTGGCTCATAATTAGCAGAACCATAAACCTCATTGATCCTTTTGGCAGTTAAGTACGTCTCATTCTTAGCTTCCTGGACATCTTTCCCAAATCCCCTCGCAGGATTCACAATTTGGACCAGGACTATATTGCCCTGCAACTCAGGATTCTGCTGAAGGAGTTGTTCAACAGCTAGAAGTTTTAGACTGATGCCTTTAAATATGTCCATGTCATCGATGCCAAGGATCACTTTTTTTCCCCTGAACTGTTCTTGAATCTCTTGGATTTTGGTGGTCGTGGAGGAAAGATTCAATGCAGATTCAAGCCGGCCCATATGAACTCCTACAGGCAGAATTTTAATGTAAACTGTGCGGCCATAATAATCAAGCCCAATGTGCCCTCGCTTTGATTCATAGTCCAGGCCAAGCATTCTACTGCAGCAGGAGAGGAAGTGACGTGCATAATCAAATGTATGAAAACCAATAAGGTCGCAATTCAGCAAACCCCTCAATATTTCATCTCTAACTGTCAAAGTACGATAAATTTCTGATGATGGGAATGGGCTGTGAAGAAAAAACCCAAGCTTTACACGGTAGTATCGCTTCCTCAAAAATGTTGGGAGAACCATCAAATGATAATCGTGAACCCAAACACAATCATCCTCAGGGTTAATGACTTCCATCACCTTGTCTGCATATATTTTGTTTGCCGATACATAGGCCTGCCACAATGAGCGGTCAAAGCGGTCACCATGGTCGGGGCACATGGGCAACATATAATGAAAAAGCGGCCATAGTTGTCGTTTACAGAAACCCAAATAATACTTCTTCTGGAGATCACTGGGCAGAAATGTTGGCACACAATTAAATTCCTCCAGCAGTTTCTGTGCAACCTCATCTTGTTCACTAGCATCTATTTCAGCCTTGAGAGACCCCACATAAACAACCTCAGTTTCAGATGAAAATCCGTCCTTCAACTGTAACAAAATTGAATCCTGATCCAAACGGAAGCACCATTTGTTTGTTTCTGGATCCCTTTTAGCATTTAACGGTAACATATTCGCCACTATAATTTTCCGCTCGCGGCAAACAGATGAAGAGGCATCTGAATCCCCATCATCATTGCTGTTACTGTCCACATCAGAGATAATACCAGGAAAAGTCATCACCCGTGGAAGGGTCCTTGGACTTGGAGTACAAGGAATATCCAATATCCCAGATGCCAATTCTAAAAGGTTTGTGCAAGATCTTGAAGCCATGATTGTAAAAGGAACCTTTTACTTGAACTATACAGAGCAACACACTAAGAGTGGAGTCAGAGATGTCCACAGACCTATACGGAACCAAAAAAAAAATATAATGAGCTACATAAAACCGGCTGAGTAATACAGCATTAAGATATAAAGTACTTCAAATATTCTCGGTTCAAGGTCACAGCTTTTTTGGAAAAAAAAAACACCAGATGAAGCATCATTTGACCTATTTCACATAACTAGAATCACATTTGCTAAGAACACACTGAATGTAGAAGCGGCTCACATAAAACTGATAGAAGTACGATCACAAGCACATATAAAGCAAACATGCATCCAAAGCATATATGCACAACTACCTCCTGATCTAAACACACTGAAAATAAAATTTGGAACAGCTGGCACAATAAGATCCAAATAATGTCAACATACAACTTCACTAACACAGCTTATCTTTCTGGATAAAGTAGGTAGGGCTATACATGCATCCAAACAACTATAATAACAGTTATCCAGAAAAAAAACCTTGCATTCATAATTACATTGGCCACAGTCCTATTCCACGGTGATTCACCGCATCTATTTGAATCTAAAGCAAAAAATAAAAAATAAAAAAAAATAAAAACTCCTTTTTCTGGTACGACATCATAGCAGATTCAGCGTTTTCAATCAAGTACCAACCAAGTGACCAACCATATTTTCAAGATTATGACACAGATAAATCGCCTCTATAAGTTTATAATCAACCACACGAAATCGCTAAAGCTGTAAATAAACTTTGCAGACAGCAATTTCTACTAACCTTACAAGAACACTTCATTTATTTTTAAATAAAATGAAAAAAAAAACACACACACACACATATATTCATCACAAAGCTGAAGAAACTTTGTTATGCAGTGTTTTTTTTTTTTTGCTGAAGCTACAAGTAATCGAAGATGGTGAGCAGTAGTACCTGAAATCAAAATCTACTGTTAAAAAATCAAATAGCCTCGTACAAAGCTTCGATCAACAACTCCCTGACCAAAAAAAAAACAATACTGTTAAAATTACAAAGAATCAAAAATAATCAAAAGCTCCGTCAACCAAAACACGGCCAAGAGATGAAATTCCGGCCAAGCGGTTTCACCGTCCGTTTGTTCGTCCGAGAAAGTTTAATTAGAAGCAGTAAAAGTAACACAAAAGCACTCTGTAAGCAACGAAAACAAGGCTAAACAATCACATGATAGTCCGGCGAACAAGACTCGAGGTCTGAATTCAAAGAAGTTGAGGTCAAGAAATTGGTGTTTACTACGGTGCGCTATGAGAAAAACTTCGATTATCAGAAGTAGATCAGAGAAAGAAGACGAGCGACGTTACCTTCGCGGCGGGGGTCCGGCGATCGGAGACGGCGGCGGTTCGGAAATAGAGAGAGAAGAAGAAGAAGAAGAAGAAGAGAGAGAGAGAGAGAGAGAGAGGCTGCGCTGGATATTACGAAGTCTTTGAATTAAAAATGAGAAGGAAGATCGGAATGTTAAAAATATAGAGAGAGAGAGTGAGGGATGGGGTCCATGTGAGCACAATTTTTACCGTGCGGTTTAACTAGTGGGGGTTGGGCTATTTGGATAAGACTTTAGGAAATGCCAACTCATACGCGGCAATGACCACTGTGCCCCTTACGTGCTTCCTAGGTCTTTCCTATTTTGTTCTTTAATTTCTTCTTTAGCTAAATCACTATTTGCAAAAGAAAATGCCACGTATCATGTGGTGGTTCGAGTACAGTGTATCACCCGTGCAAGGTCGTTTTAATTACAAATGTAATATTTGCCAAACTTAGATAAATTAAGCAATTGTCGTACATGACATGACATTGTTCGCCTTGAACTCATTACTTCGTCTCAAGTACAACTATGTGATAGACTGATAGTCTCGGCCTTTATTATTTCGTGTATATTGATTTTTTGCAACAATCTAGTCCACATAGATCAGATATTGTATGTTTAGGGTCATATGTCAAACTCACACCTCACAACTCCACATGTATTCGTTCTTACGGTCTTCTTCCTAAGACATATCTCATTTGAAAAGCTGATTACTGCACGTATAAACACAATTTTCACTATCTCGCGGATAAAGTGTGATTTAATGACTTACTTGCCTGTTATGTTTCTAACAAAGCGTCTCATCCTCAATTGTTGATATATTTATATATATGTACATAAAAAATTCAAGTGCTTTCTAAATGACTTTGAGTAAGTTTACATTGTATACATCTAGGTTAGTTCAAAATAAAAGTTCATTGGATAGATACATTTATATTATTTTGTCCTCAGTAATGACAAATTCGGGGTACCTTAATTTAAGCTATGCTACATTTTCTATGAGCATTAGCCGCGTAGGTTCGGCAATTTTCTATTAAATCACTTTGGGTCCATATATATTTCGATAACGATGTAATATTGTATGCTACAAATGTATTGTTAATCATAGTCTAAAGGTTAGAAGTATGTAAAAAATGAATAGGTAGTGTAGCATGGTTAAGCTATAAGCCCCGTTATTAGAAAACATTATCCTCCAATAGTTGTAGTTAGGTCAAATGTCTGTAAGGCTAAACCTTAGCTCAACCAATCACGTATAGTTATCCGCATCATGTAATAAAGTTTAATAAAATGATTG
Organism: Argentina anserina; assembly: GCF_933775445.1. Taxonomy (NCBI): domain Eukaryota; kingdom Viridiplantae; phylum Streptophyta; class Magnoliopsida; order Rosales; family Rosaceae; genus Argentina; species Argentina anserina. Next base: position 26,554,352 of record NC_065875.1, on the reverse strand, counting down.
ACATCTTAATTAATTAAGACAACAACCCACGACTCCGTTTTTTTATGCTGCACGCCAATAGTGACTAGATTATAGTGTTTGATAATCGGAATAAGTTGATAATCTAATCCACACTTGGAATACTTAACACCGTTTACCCATGAGATTCATGTACTTTTATGATGATACAAAAATTGGTGTAAAGTAAATACCAATTGGTATGAAATTATGCAATGAGGTAAGTAAGGATGAATAAAGAACATACATAAGGGGTAACTAGGTAAGTTATCATAAAGTACAATTCAATAATGAATAAACACACTTTTTTTATTAATCTATAAGACGTACTATATAAGCGGAAAACGATTGGTTTAGATAATTTATCGTGATTATCACATATTTTATCTCTAACCGTTGATCATATTAATTTCATATGAAGAATGCATATAATACATGCAATGAAGTATAGGAAAAGTCTTGGGAATCATCACCCTACGCCGGTCCATTGAGAAATGTATGCATATACTGATATACGAGTTTAAAGCTGGTATCATGTATGTATTAAAAATAGAATCAGGCAAGTCACCAATCTTTGTAAAGTACTTACAGTTTGTTTAGGGTTTAAATAAACAATTAACAAACATATATGAAGAACAAAACGGAATATACCGTAGTCCATAACTAAAAGATGCCATATTCTGCCGGGAGGACAAGGGTAACGGAGTGGATGAAAAATAGTTGGTGGATTAATTAATCAAAAAAGAAAAATGTGAAAACCAGTGGGAAAGAGATGAGCTGTGTGTTAATAAATGACAGCTGGGTCTGCTCAGGTTCGCGACTTCGCGTTTTGGTCCCCGAGAAACTGTGAACTGTGAAACAATTTGATTCCTTTTTCTTTTCTTTTTTGTTTGCTTTTATAATTAGAAGGTCTCAAGGCTCGAGAAAAGAGGATTGACTATGTTCTCCGACAGCACCACGTCCCAGCTTTTGGCATTACGGATTCAGCAACTCGGATAAGATTTAACCAGGACCCTGTTTACCAAGTTACCATCAACCTACACTCTTTTTTACATAATTGCCAACCATTTGTCCCTCCTAAATTTCCAAATTTTCATCGGAGGTTATGTAAAAGAATGTAGAGGACATCATCTTTGCTATTAAAATGAGTTACGACGAGCCAATCGTTATAATGTCGTATCTATGAGTAATGAGTCAATAGAAACTTAACTCCTAACTACAACATTCTTTATTTTGAATAAGTTATGTATTATTGCGGACGAACAACTTAACATTCTTTGAATGCTTGATATATGAGAAGTTTCAAAAGTTGCTTCAATTGCCAAGATTAGCCTAATTTGCTCTACCAATGCATCCTCCTTTGCATATCACTCACCTACACTATTTGAGAAACGTATTAGTCCTAACACAGTAGAGAATACACAATAGTTTAGGGTTTAGAGTTATAAATATACTACACAATTCATTACAATAATGGCAAGTAATATAGTAGTTAATAAAATATAATTAGAGCCGTCTCAAAACATTTAGAAGTCTTGTGAGAGATTGAAACCGCGGCCTTAACTTTTCGCACTTACATAAATACATCATTAAGTAAATTAGTTGTAAACCATAGCAAATTTCAATTGTATACAACCAAATATATACATCTAATCATATCTCATTCTCTCATTCTTTAACAACATAACTATAATATTTTTTCTTGATAAAATATCTATTAAAAACAAACTAACAGGGGGGGAATATAAAAGAAAGATAAAGGATAAGTAGTATATCCAACCAACAAATTAGGAAAAAAGAATGAAGGAAATTTAAAAAAAATGACGAGGAATTTTTGGACAATGATGCGTCTATTGCCACTCCACAATCTCCTTTGTTCACCCCATAGTCATATTCAATCCAAATATTCCACCTTTATCTTTAAAAAAATAATAAATATTGTAAAATTACAATTAAAAAAAGGTCAAACTGAAATGAATATCTCTTTCATTTTTCTTTTGTAAGAGGGTGTTTTGTGCATATGCTTTTAGAATTACTTGATTGCCTCTTGTACCCCATTTTGAGTTCAAGAATTGTGTCCAACGCTTGAACAAAGCTTTGTAGTGTTTTCCCCAAATTTTCCCGCAATAAAATTGGCATGCTGCAGTGACTTGGTTCTTGTGATATGTGTTGGCATGAGATTCAAATGGATTTGATATTGAACATGATACATGAAGAGAACTTGCAAGGAGGCATGTGGCGTGGGAGCTATAAATACATGAATTGCAAGATGAGATGCTTACTGTTGTGAATTATTGTTGAGGTTAATTTTGGTGCAGGGAAGATAGAAGTAAGGAATTGAGGTGCATGGTTAAACTTAATTAAGATTGTCTAGAGCTTGAAAATGGTTTTGGGTTGGAATGTTTTGCTTGTTGGATCTGGATGGATTGCTTGGGGGAGTATTTGAATTATGAAGTGGCGTTTTGTTGGGAGGAAATGGTTGATGCCTGAAAGTTGTGTTGCTGGGAGGAAATTGTGATGATCTTTACAACAAGCAAGGGCCTTAATTTTTAGGCTGAAGTGGGTGAGGTTGAGATGCGGGTTCATGGGATAAAAACGTTGGATATTGAAAGAGAACTATAATGGTGAAGCTAAATTTATAGAACATGGTGTTATCCACATGAAATTTTAGTGGGTTGATTGCATGTTTTGTGTGAAGTACTAGAGAGGCGGACTTCAAGAAAAATACTATTTTGTGTAGTTGAATTAGTAAGAAATATGGTATAGTTACAATATTGGTGTTGGAATTATTAAATAAAAAATATATATATATTGCAATGTTGCATGATACCTATGGAAAAACTTACAACATGATTGTATTTGGCGTAGGAGAGGAGAGAGTATTGCGGGGTAAATCAAATATTGTTGTTTTGATAGGCCAGAAATATTATTAGTGTTAGGGTTAAGGCATATGACTATACTATATGGTTTTATGGATTTAGGTCCTCATATTTGCATGCCTATATTAAAATTTAGATTATTGGTCTCCGATTTAGGTCCCAAGTTCAAAACCGCCAGTAATTGACAATTTAGACTACGCATCATGTACTTTAGTTACCTTTCACACCACACTCCCACTTGTAAGCTCCAAAAGCGTGATTGTGGCTTGGGTCCACGTGCGTGGCATGCCGGTAATATTTTGGTTTCCCGAATGTAGTTATGCATGTGTACATTCTTGTTGTACCTAGAATATGTGTACGGCGTATTTGTGATTTTGTAAGTATCAACATCTTTTAATTCATCATACTTTTTATATTCAAATTTTTCGCAACCTCATATTTTCTATATATCTTTCATTATTTTTGCTTGATTTTTCTCTACTTGAACTATATATACATATAATTATGTATACAGTGACAATATTGAAGATTAAGAACAAAGAGCTTAATTAGAATACAATATGCAAGAAAATTGTAACAAACTGTCACATGACGAGTTGTTAGAGGTGTTGCATGTGTTTAATACTAAAATTTAAATAATGATTTAATTGTGTTTATCGTTAAATATGTTTTGTTTTATTATATTTTTTTTAGTTTCAAGTGTAAAAGTGGATACTTGGGTTGAAATATGATTGTGGAGTGATTAAAAAAGACTGTGGGGTGGTAATAACCTCACCATTTGGAAAAATGTATCTACAAATTAAAGAAAAAGATGGAAGGAAATATGCCAAAAGAATCATTTAAATAAATGCACTCAAGTGATGTGAATCGAACTCTTGAACTAGTGGAAAATAGAAGAAAGTGAGTGAACCTCAAATTACCAACTAAATCACTCAAGGTTTGTACTAAGTGTGAGTGTGTGTGTGTATAACCTTAAAATTTGGGATCATGTGCCGTCGCTTTTCTCACACACGTTAAGAGCCGGCCCTGAATATAATTTAACAAATATATAGACATTAATAGCTTCACAAACATCCTTCAATAACGATGGGGATGGGATAACAATATATAGATTAAATTCATATTAGGTTTTATTGAACTTTATTATTAGTTTGTTTTTCAATCTAATGTTCCATCACGTGTTTTAACTTTTAGTTCAGCTCTCAAATAGCATCACTCAAGTCTACAATTTGAAAATCAACTCAAACATAACGTCAACTGACTTAGAATCCCTAATTTTCAGACTGAAGTTCTTGGTAACACTGATCGTGACTCTACCCACATTTATGGTATCCAAGAACGAAAGCGACCGTGCCTGCCCATATGTTAAGCAAGCCCCCTAATTTCGCCCACAGACTAGTGAGACTACTGCCTCCTTCCTCTTCAATGCAAAACTTGAAAAGCGCCGAGAGTGATGCACCCCGAGACTCCCAGAGCAGTGTCCCTTCTTGGCATTGTGAAACTCCCAACGATGGCCTTCCCGTAATTATCTCAAACTCCAGCTGCTTTTTCACTAGTTGCGGATAAAATCAAGCAGACAGGGACTTCTGCTCACCTTTTTTCTTCTTTCTTTCTTCCCATTTTCCTCGTCCCGGTCACCTCAACACGTGGAACGCTCAAAACTAGTGAAAGGAGGGACCTAACTTCGTGGGACCCGCCCCGGTCATCATCCACCACCATTACCAGCCCATTCAGTCCGGCCACGTCAGCTCACCCCGAGCCGACAACGAGCACGCACCAACTACACGGACATCACGTGACCTAATGGTCCAGGTCATCCCCAGCAAACGATGTGGGGCCCTGAGTTAAAAAAAAATTAAAACCCGGTTCGGCGTGTGGGGGCATGGGCCGCTCCTTTTATCCAAAACCAATCTTTTCTTTCCGGGCCGTGGGACCCATTTAGGGGTGATTCAAACTTATCTCTCACGCTACCAAATTCCACGTCCCTCTTTCATCTTTCATTTAAATAATTCATCTCCCCGGAAAAGAAAAATGTATTTATGCTATTCATTTTCATATTGGTATTTGCGTTTTTCTGTTTGATTGATAGGAGATGGCATCCAGCTCAATTTTAATGTCGGAGGACACCACATTTAAATTCTAATAATGAAAGCTGATATGTCTGATACTCCCTTAATGGTTTAGGCCACCTACGGTGTCTTGCAACGACGTCGGCGATGAAGAGATTTAGCACTAAAACTCAAATTAAACAACTGTCTTAGCGAGATTGATGGAGTGGTTGATTGGCCGAACTCATACTTTGTTATGTTCTTTAAAACAAGATCTGTTTTTCCCTCAATAAGTTAGTTCTCATTAAAAGGAACTTATAGAGCTTCAAAATTTTAAAGTATGCGCCATATTTTGGTACTGTATCTGTATTTATAGTACTCTCATGGTAAGCCTCCTCCCGGGGGAGTATCAGATATTAATGTTGAGACATTTGGTTTGATATTAATGTTGAGACATTTGGTTTGATATTAGTGTAGAAAATGCAGGGCAGTAATCATGGGTCCAGAAGCGCATCAGGTCAGTGTTCAGTATTCACAGCATCACAGAGATACAAGGCCCATCTAACCCAAAAGTAAGAGCACAAACTGCACAATGATACTACTACACAAAATCTAACGACTATTTTCTCTAAGATGCTTCTTACATCTTAGTGAAGAGCAAGACGAATGGGACTGTATGCAATTTAGGGACCTATATTCTTCTGTCCATATATCCTCTCACAAACCCAAAATAGAGGATGATGTACTTCTGCCAATTTCCTGGACACACCATATAAATCTGTGGCCTTCAACTATTGCACAACATTACATCATCCATTGAACTTTGTATGAACAAAATCACACATGGTAGATCATCCCCACCTCTAAAGTAGACGCGTGAGGAATGTTTAGCGCATAGCTAGCTGTTCTGCTGTTCCTCCTCAAAAACTCGTATCCGTAGTTGATGGCGACTCTCTTCATCCAACTTGACCCTTTCTTTGCGTTCATGTAGTTGTTCCCTACTATGTAAGCTACTCCGGCTTCCCTAGCTTCCATTAGCTCTCGCAGTTCCTCCCTTGCACCTGTCTCTATCTTTGGGCTCTCCGGAACAATGAACCTTACTTTCTTCCTTCGTTGGGGCAATGGAGGTGGTGGTGACCTTATTTCTCTCTGTTTCACCGGTGGCGGCGGTGATCTTATTTCCTTTTGCCCCAGCATAGTACTTTCTGGAGTCATTTCTACACTGTCCTCATTCAGCTGAATCCCTTCTGCATTAGTAGAACGTGTACCAACAACAGTCATTTTTTCATCTTCTTTCTCAAAGTCTTCACTGATAATCTTTCTATCAGGACTGCTTCCTGATCGTAGGAACTCTGCTATACTACATACAAGATCATTCTCAAAGTCCACATCATCTTTGTGAACATCACGATAGCCATATCGTACTATACACCTGTACAGTCGATACTCTCTTGGACCTGTTTGCCCGATTAGAAACCGTTCCTCGGGTCTAACATGTGGGACTGGGACAGACTTGATGCAGAGGAAAACAACCACCTGGTGAAAAGCTGGAAGGTTGGCAACAAAGTGGGAGAAGATTGCCGGAATGCCAGACACAAGATCAGTGTGTATGAGGCCAATTCCACGAACCCTAACAATGCCAAGGCTGGGACCAAGGCTGAGAAGCCAGTTGATGGAGACCTTGTTGTCGACTTCAAACTCATATTTCCTAACTGTTCCATAGTGCCACACATACATGACAAAGAAAAAACACAGGCCAAGAGCAACAGGAACCCATGCTCCTTGGTGGAACTTGACAAGAGAAGCTGAGAAGTAAAGAGCTTCTATTGTGCCGAAGAAGAACACAAAGCAAATTGCAAAGAAGACGCTGCGGTGCCAGCACAGGACAATAACTAGGGACATTAAGCAGGTTGTGACCAGCATCACAGAGATGACTGCAAAACCTGTTCGACATGAAACTATAAGGTTAAAGAACTCTCTCACAGGGCTGCATATCTATAAGCAGAATTTAATGTTAGATCCACATCTATTTTCACTAAATCCTGATAAGCATCTAATAAAATCCAATCTAGTCGAAAACTTACTTCAATACACCACAGAAATAGACTTCAAAAAATAAGCCCAGTAACAGATGCAAATGCAGGGTCTGTACTACTTATGAGAAGATAAATAGAAGTATAGAACTGTTGAAACTTTAATAGGGAAATACAAAACTGGTGATATGGATGCAGAACTTTTGTTCCTTTACATAAATGCAACCTCAGCAATATCTTGTTTGGTACAACTTAGACAGTGTATGTGCCTCGTGACACTACCACAAAAGTAGAAATATTAAACATTGGTGGGTTCACTAGATCGTAAATAATCATTATACCTGATGCGTTTCCCATGCGCTTTGTGTCTCTGAAACCAATAGTAACAGCCAGACATAGCAGCATCAAAATCCAATTGATTTCTGGGATATATATTTGGCCATGGATTTTGGATGATGTATGGACTATTTTGACTTTTGGGAAGCAATCCAGGGCCGAACATTGCTTGATGATTGAGAAAGTCCCAGTTATGATGGCCTGGCTTCCTACTACTGCTGCAAGTACAGCTATAACCAGAACAGGCCATCTCAGTTGCTCTGACAAGTAGTGGTGTAGTGCCAGATTAGCCAAGGAGTTGCATATTTTTCAAATTCTAGTAACTTCCTGCTAAACAAATCAAGGTGTCTACCTGGCACAGATATGTAAAATCCAATGCGGGAGTTTCCCCCCTCGTTGTAATGAGTAGATATGTACGCTGCTTGTCCCATGTATGCAAGCACCAGAGCTGGATAAACCAAAGAGGTGAAAGCAATCTGCAAAGAATATGAACATCTATTAGCCAAAGTGATTGTTTCATAATGGTGAAAGACTAAATATGAGAAGAATGTTATATCTCAGATAAAAGCAAACAAAATCACGAAAGAAAGTTTGTGAAATTTCTTCTTGTTTCCCAAGAAACTTTTTAGGACACTAGTGGGGATTTGAAGCAACAGTAATGTCTGAATAAGATGATGCAAAATACGTGTCGTAGAAACTATCTCATCCCAATCAATCCAAAGCAATTTAGTACACAAAATCTGGTAACATTATAATTTACAGGCTGTAATGTACCTGGATTGACAGTTGCGAAAAGTGTCCAAGATCAGCAAACATGGCTTCTGAACCTGAAAAAGTATATGTGTGTTAGAAGACTAGGGAGCCACTTTGCTTGTTGTAGCATATCTTAAATGCACACTTACCTGTTATACACAACAAAATCCCACCCAGGGACATCCAACCTCCTTTCTGCGTTTTCTTCAGAAATTTGTACATATAATATGGAGAAAGTGCTTTATACACAGTTGGATTGAAGTGAAGTATATTGTAAAGACCAATCGCACTGATGCACAGAAGCCATGCCAGAACAATAGGAGCAAACAAGAACCCAACTCTATGAGTGCCATAATGTTGAAGTGCAAACAGGCATATCAGAACTATGCAGGCAATTGGAAGTTCTATATCTGCAAAACCATCAAACCTTCATGAGTTAGTGCCAATACGAGTAGGCTAGTTGAATTAGACTGTGAATTCCAGCAAATCAGAGGAAAATGGATCAGATTAAGAATTACTTAACAAAAAAGGGAATCATCCAAAACTCAAACGTGAACAGAACACAGACAATAAATACCACAAAAGGAACAAAAGTCAAGAACTCACATTTGTGATGCTTCTCGGACATAGAAAACTCAAGTCCAGAAACAGCAGAAAACACTGCACAAAATTAAAAGCAAATTCCCAGTCAGTCCAAAAACATTAACTTTTCTCCAAATTTGCTAGTCATAACCCGAAAAAATTACCAGAAATAGCAGGTGTGAGAACACCATCACCAATCACAAAACAAGCTCCAATCAAAGCAAGAACAAGCAGAAACTTCTGCAACACCCTGTGCCTCTCCAAGGTAGACTTCAAGCTCGACCCGAAGCCCGAATTGGGCTTCAAGGACCTTGCATCACTCTCCTTCTTGTAATCAGTAAGCTCCTCATCAGCTGATTGGCAATTGGGCAGTGAGCTAACTCGGGCGTGTCGACACAGCAAAGAATACAAAGCAAATGTCCCTCCTTCACCATTATCATCGGCTCTAAGCACAATAAACACATACTTGAGAAGAGGCACAAGTGTGAGAGTCCAGAACACAAACGACAACACCCCAAAGATTTCTTCGTTTGTCTCAGAGTGTACTATGTCTTCAGCAAATGTGCTCTTGTACACATACAGAGGTGAAGTGCTCAAATCCCCATAAACAACTCCAAGGCTCTGATAGGCCAGAGTCAGAACTGTTCTCCATGATTCCTTCTGTTACCATAAAAAAAAAAAAACACTTGGTCACAAAACCAAAGTGGGTTCTCTTCAACATCAAAAACAAAGTTAACAACCAACAGAGCTCACACCTATACTTACAAAACTGAAATCAAATGAACATTGAAGACATAAAGCTCGCACCTTTACTTGGTTTCGATCAGTCCCAGTCTCCAGATCCATGGTGGGTTCTTCTCAGCAATCAGGCATTGAATAAAGGACCTTTCATTTGGCAATTAGCAAAGTTCACCTTCTCCCCAAGTTTTTTTTTTGGTCGAATCTCCCCAAGTTTTATTCCCAGAAAAACTCAAACTTGCACGCACGCCTTTTGTGGGTTTCTAAAATCAGATTGTGTCTGTATTAAAGTGACTTTCTGAAATCCCAGATGGGTTTCTTTTGTTTCTGGTCAGAAAATAACAAAAACCCAGTTGCAGAAAACGCCTGCCCAGGAGAACACTCGAGGCAAAGAGCGTTATATACGAAATTACTTTTTAAATTTAAGGCCAATTGGTCGAATCTCCCCAAGTTTTATTCCCAGAAAAACTCAAACTTGCACGCACGCCTTTTGTGGGTTTCTAAAATCAGATTGTGTCTGTATTAAAGTGACTTTCTGAAATCCCAGATGGGTTTCTTTTGTTTCTGGTCAGAAAATAACAAAAACCCAGTTGCAGAAAACGCCTGCCCAGGAGAACACTCGAGGCAAAGAGCGTTATATACGAAATTACTTTTTAAATTTAAGGCCAAGAGAAAAAGGGACAAAGATGATTTAATATACTTTAAATAATAATAGTATGCAAGTTTAGGGAAGAAGTAATAAAGTAGTATAAACATGAACCAGCAGTTGAACAACCAACAGCAATGGTGAACACACAAGAAATGACAAAGATGATGGTAGGGGTGGTTGTTCTTCTTCTGCTTCTAAAATAAGAGAGGGAAGTTTGGTGGGGGATCTTTCTGATTTTGGGGTTTTATGGTTTTAACTATGAAGACTACTGAGTTGAGTTGAGTAATATAATGACACCACTTGGCTCTGAGGGAGACACAGTATGATATGAAGTGGCAGTTTTCTCAGATATCCAGCAGATGCAATCTTGGAGCTTCGACCCTTATTCTCTTCCCAAATCTATTGTAAATTTCAGATAGTTGACTCAGCCTGCCACTGACCAGAAAATAGTGACCAATTATAACTAATTTGGCGAAATTTGGTATCATATAAAATAATTTCCAGACCACAGAAATCAGATTGAGCAAAACAAATACGTGTTTTCTGTTTATAGGAAAGATCAAGAATGTTCAAAGATCGTGTGTTTTTGTTTAAAGTGCCTTTCATGACCAATTGTGTGCTTAAATTCAATAATTGCTTTTCGGATTATTGTAATCTGTCGACTCTCCTCTATGTTTAGGCAGCCATCAGGTACGAAAATTTGACTTTATTGATAGGTTTGAAAGGTTATAACTTGACTAGGAAGTTTGTGATGATATTTATAAGATTGTTGCTGATTAATTATTTAAGTGATAAATTGGATTATAGTGCACAGGGTTAACAGTTTTCATGGTGTGATTACCATTTTTCAAGCTTCCTTTAGGTTAAGTTTGACTCAAACTCAATGTGTATCATATGTGTGATAGGCTATCACTCTAATAAGCAAAGGCCAAAGTGTGATAGGGAACTAGAAAAAGAAAAGGATATGAAAAGAAGAGAAGAGAGTCACCCATTGAATCACTCGGTTGCTAATTAATGTGTCTCTATAGTGGGGAATCTCACAAAGCATATATAATTCTCATCTCAATTTGAAAGGTGCTTTTACATGCTATTCCACCACAAAGAAAATATGATGAATAGATTAATTAAAAGATGATTTGAGAGTGACTAATTGTTGATCAAAGCCAAGTTATGACTTAATCTTGGGGGGGGGGGGGGGGGGTGGGTTGTTGTCATTATTATTAGAAGCAACAACTATTTTGGCTTTCATGAATCGTTTGCCGAACTAGCTTAATTTGGCTTTGAAAGCGTCAAGTAAACCACCAACATGTACAATGTGGGAGGATATGCTAAATAAGTACTACTATATGTCTATATATCAACTTTTCATTGCAAGCATGAAGCACCCGGCAATTAGTTGATCCAAATTAATGTGGATTGATGATGCTTTCTGGCATGGTTTCTATTATAAAGCTGAAAATGCTGAACTACCTCTTCATGAGTTTGAAAGGAAACTAACATTACGGTAATGCCATGGCACATTTGGCCCTTGATCGAGTATGTCCGCCTTTTAGTATCGTATTGTTTCATATAATCTTAACAAAGAACATTAGATTTTTCATTTTTCTTCTTTTGAAAAATCTCCATGTTTAAACCCTTAAAGATGTGAGCAACTGTAAAACACAGCTAATGCGATGGTCCTTAATCGAGCATCTTTCTTCTCCGACTTTTGGTATTATTACCAAGAGAGCTAGGAAACGTAATATGATTAATCTGCTAATTAGAGTTTGGGTGGTTGGTTGCGCAGCTCAATTATAGAAAATTCCAACACGGTTGGTCGACGAAGGATCGATCGATGATCAGTACGTGGTCGTGCCACAGTCACGTGGCAAATTCTAAACAGCACGAGTATGAAACCCTAGGCGACCTTCTTTCTTCCCCAGCAATCTATCCGTCTGGATCTAAAAGTCTGCCAACAAAGGAATAGAGTGGACGACAGGGAATCAACTACACTGTTCGGAGAATCACGTTCGAATACTGAACGACCTCTCCACCGTTAATCCATGTTCGATGGATATCATGGATATAAATGTCGGCGTGAATTAGGCCGGGAATCACGGCCCGTGAATCACGGAGTAATTAGTGGTAGTTAGTGCTAGAAATAGTGCTAGATTAGTCTATATAAACAAGTGTAATCCATGTATGAATCAATTAAGCAAGAACACTAACCTTTCAACTTGGTATCAGAGCCTCCGTGCTCTTCTTTATCCGGGTATTTTTCCCGTCTTTTTTTTTTTGCCGGCAGGTTACACCGCTGCCTCCTTCCCTCCGGCGCTCCTCACCGCTGCCTTCCAGCGCTCCCCGACGTCGACGACCTCCGGTGCTGCTCTCCGACGTCACCTGACGTCGTCCTCGCCGCTCCTGCTTTCTCCGCTGCTGCTGCTGCTGCTGTCGTCGCCCGCTCCTCAAGCTCGTCGCTCGCCCGCTCCTCAGCTTGCCGTTCCTCAGCTCGCCGCTCCTCAGTTTCGCTTACTCCAGACCTGAATCCCTCGATAAGAATACGCTTGAATCTAAGAGAGTGAAGAAAAGCTGCGAACTTTGGGAAGAAGAAGAAGAAACTGCGATTGAGAAAAGCCCCATATCGCACAACTCAACCTAAATCAGCCCTAGATCCGACCCGGTCTCGTTCACCAGGCCCGGCCCAAAACACGACCCGACCCAGCCCAGAAACAGTACGGCCCGCTGGATCCGACTCGGCCCGCTTGGTCCGACCCGGCCCATCAATAATCAACAACTGTTTTTCACGCACCGTCAGTGCAAGTGCACCGGCAGCAGATTCTTCTCCATTTTTATGGTTCTTTGCTGCCTATTCTATCTTCTTTTACGTTGTTTCTTTTTAATGGGTTCCGGACATGAAACGGAGGGTTCTCAGCTCCATGATGTTCCGACCTTCGAAGTGTCTGTCAAAGGTTCTGACAGTGGTTCATTTGGGGGCGCCAAACTCAACGGAACCAATTTCCGTAAATGGAAACGACTTATGACTGCTCATCTTCGAGGCATGCATAAGATGGGACATGTCACCGGCGTCACTAAAGCTCCTAGTCCTGAGGATATTGTTGCCTACACTAAATGGGACGACGATGATGGTCTTGTTGTGTCAGTCTTGTGGAAAGCTATGAATGATGAAATAGTTGATCTGGTCGAAGCATGTGCCACCGCGCAGGAAATATGGGAGACACTGGCCGGATTATATACTAATGACTCTGATTTCATACAGGTTCATGAGTTAATGTGCACAGCTTTGGCAATACACCAGGATGGGCAACCGGTGGCGCACTATTTCACCAAACTAAAGAACATTTGGGCTGAGATTGATGTGAAACGTCCTTGCATTATCAAAAATCAAGAGGATATTGTTTGGTACCAAAAGGAGAAGGAGCTTGAACGCGTTCACCATTTCCTGAAAGGTCTTGATGCCAAGCATACCAGCGCGAAAGGCGAATTACTCCGAATGACCGAACCACCTAGCCTACTCACCGCTTTCACCTATATCCGAAAGGATGAATCAGCAGGAGAGTATTCTTCAGGCACCGGCTATCATTTCCAGTCTCACTGTTCATGCTCGGTCTCCGGCACCACCGCTTCCGCAAGCAACTTCCGCTCTCCTTCATCGACACGGACCACCACCAGGCTTCGGGAATCAGCCCCGCCCTCCTTGCTCTTATTGCCATGATACTAATCATGCTCGTGCAACCTGTTGGAAATTGTATCCACACCTTAGATCTAAAAGGCCTAATTATCGTCCTCAGACTAAAGCAGCTCTTCAATTAGTTCCTGAACCAGATATCTATGGTGTGGTTGGGCATGATCATCATACTGCTGGCGGAGCACCTACAGCCTCCATCGTTGGTCGTGGTCAAATTGGTATGGTTTTAAATATTTCTAACTTTGTTGGTTTTGATACATGGATTATTGATTCTAGTGCATCTGATCATATGACTTATGACAAATCTTATTTTACCGTATTATCCACTCCACCCGTACCCTATGTTACTAATGCTAATGGTGAGGCATTCCCCGTGTTAGGAACAGGGTCCGTTCGTATTACTTCCACCATAGAGCTTCATAATGTACTATATGTACCTGCTTTATCTCATAATTTGATATCTGTTCCCCAATTGAACGCTGACGCTCGGTGCTCTGTGACATTTTTTCCTATGTATGTGCTCTTTCAGGATCTTCTCACCAGACGGGTCATTGGTCGGGGGTATCTGAGGGGCCGGTTGTTTCATCTGGATCTGACATACGCAGGGGAAAAACCAGGGGGACAGTCTCGGACCGCTTTACTCTCCACTTCTGACAAGCTAAGTGAAGTTTGGTTATGGCATCGTCGCTTAGGGCATCCATCTTTTAGTGTTATGAAAAAATCTATGCCTACTTTGTTTATTAGTGTGGATGAGTCTTCTTTATGTTGTGAGACATGTGTTTTGGGAAAAAGTCATCGATCTACTTATTCCCCTAGTATTTCTCCTAAAATTTTTTTTCCTTTTGAATTAATTCATTCTGATGTTTGGGGACCCTCTAAAGAATCTACTGTGTCAGGCATGCGATATTTTGTGTCATTTATTGATGATTGCACACGTCTTTCATGGATTGTTCTTCTTAAAAATAAAGATAAGGTTTTTCCCGCTTTTCGTGCTTTCCATACCTCTGTCCAAACACAGTATAATGCCACCATTCGAGTTATTCGCTCTGATAATGGGGGGGGGGATATGTGAATCATGTCTTTCAGGAGTTCTTTAACACACACAGAATTGTTTATCAAACAACGTGTCCTTACACTCCTGAGCAAAATGGGGTTTCTGAAAGAAAAAATCGTCATTTACTTGATATGGCTCGATGTATTCTTTTTAGTGCCCACATGCCTAAATACCTTTGGGGTGATGCTGTCATTACTTCTGCCCACCTCATTAATCGTCTTCCATCTCGTGTCCTTCAGGGAAAGTTCCCTATGAGGTGCTTGCATCTCATGTCTCATTACCCTCTTTTCATAACCTTACTGCCCGTGTTTTCGGTTGTGTTGCTTTTGTTCATCGTCCACCACATCAACGGTCTAAGTTGGATGCTCGGGCAGTTAAATGTGTGTTTGTTGGGTACGGCGGACATCAGAAAGGGTACAGGTGCTATCATCCCCCTACCCGGAAGTACTATGTCACTTTGGATGTTACATTTTTTGAGGATATGAGTTATTTTACCTCTTCTGATATTGCTCTTCAGGGGGAGAATTCATATTTTGAAGAGTTGTATCATGGAGAGGGGGAGACAAGTAAGCCAGTCGATATGATAACAGGTTCTGTTGAGATTACCAATGTGACAGCTACACAGGCACCACCGGAGGTCGTTACTCGAGAGATTCAGGCACCAGAAGATGATAACACAACTCCCCCTAATGAAACAACTGCCCCTCATGTCTCCCGTACAACTGTTTATACCCCTGACCAATGCTCTCCTGGTGCAGAAGATCACTCATATGAGGTTAGTCATAGGAGACAATATGTTTTGCCAAATAGGTCTACTCGGGGGCAACCAACAAAACAATATGAACCTACCCTTCAGACTAAAGCCAAGTATCCTGTGGCAAATTTTATATCTACCAAAAGATTATCTAAGTCATATGAGTCATTTGTGAATCAAATATCTACTGTATCAGTACCTAACAAAGTGCAGGATGCATTGGGAGATCCAAAATGGAGAAAAACAATGGAGGAAGAGATGAAAGCATTACAAAAGAACAATACTTGGGAGCTTGTACCTCCACCACATGAGAAGAAGACTGTAGGATGTCGTTGGGTGTTTACAGTGAAGCATAATCCAGATGGGTCAGTAAGCCGGTATAATGCACGACTAGTAGCAAAGGGGTTCACCCAAACATATGGCATAGACTATGATGAGACGTTTGCACCTGTTGCAAAAATAAACACTATCCGGGGTGTTGCTCTCTGTCGCTGCTAACTTGAATTGGCCACTTAGGCAGTTTGATGTTAAAAATGCATTCCTTCATGGAGAACTAACCGAGGAAGTATACATGGATCTTCCGCCTGGATATGTTGCCGCTTCTCCAACTACCTCTGTCTGCAGATTGAGAAAGTCCTTGTATGGTCTTAAACAATCACCTCGTGCTTGGTTTGGAAGATTCTCAAAATTCATGAGAAAAATTGGCTACAGACAGAGTAATTCAGACCACACGTTATTTCTCAAACATCAACAAGAGAAGGTAACAGCCTTAATTATATATGTTGATGATATGATAGTTACTGGAAATGATACTGTTGAGGTGGATAGATTACAGAAACAGCTTGCCAAAGAGTTTGAGATGAAGGATCTAGGAACACTCAAGTACTTCTTAGGCATTGAAGTAGCCCGGGGAAATGAAGGTATCTATCTCTGTCAGAGGAAGTACATTCTTGATCTTCTAACAGAGACAGGTATGTTGGACTGCACTCCCATTGATACTCCTATTGAGCAGAACCATCGGTTAGCAGAGTATCCAGATCAAGTCCCTACTGAAAAAACTCGTTATCAGAGGCTAGTTGGACGCCTAATTTATCTGTCACATACCAGACCAGATGTTGCTTATGCAGTGAGTGTAGTGAGTCAATTCATGCATAATCCCAGTGAGGACCACATGGATGCTGTTGTAAGGATTTTGAGGTATTTAAAATCAGCTGCGGGGAGAGGAGTAATGTTCTCTACGCACAATAATATCCTCGAAATTTGTGGCTTCACAGATGCAGACTGGGCTGGAAATATTACAGATCGAAGATCCACATCAGGGTACTTTACCTTTGTTGGGGGTAATCTTGTTACATGGAAGAGTAAGAAACAAAATGTGGTAGCACGATCTAGTGCTGAAGCAGAATACAGAGGTATGGCTCATGGAGTGTGCGAATTGTCATGGCTTAGAAGTTTGCTACAAGATTTGGGTATTAAGCCTGAATGTGCTATGCAGCTGTACTGTGACAACAAGGCAGCCATTGATATCTCCCATCATCCTGTGCAACATGATCGTACAAAACATGTGGAGGTTGATCGTCACTTTATAAAGGAGAAGCTAGACGCGAAGATCATCAGTTTTCCTTTTGTTTCTACAGAAGAGCAACTTGCCGATATGCTTACAAAAGGAGTGTCTAAAAAGGCCTTTTATGATTCACTTAGCAAGTTGGGCATGGTTGATATGTATGCACCAACTTGAGGGGGGAGTGTCGGCGTGAATTAGGCCGGGAATCACGGCCCGTGATTCCCTCCGTGAATCACGGAGTAATTAGTGGTAGTTAGTGCTAGAAATAGTGCTAGATTAGTCTATATAAACAAGTGTAATCCGTGTATGAATCAATTAAGCAAGAACACTAACCTTTCAACTATAAAACGACAAGCGTAGGGATCGATCGACTTGGCGCATGTAATTTTCGTTGGTGTTCGTTATCGTCAACCGTAAGATCGAGCTGAGCGGATGGGGTTCCGGCCGGACCAGGGAAACTAGAATTCTAGAAAGCACAAAAATGCATGGGAGTTTAAGTAGTTCATGCAAGACGGTGTTTCTAATTGTCAGCTAATATAATTAGTTGCATGCACGCGACAGAGTGCACCTAATTCAAACCAGCAAATTCAGAAAATATATATCTACCACCCCTACCTCTAAGAATATTTCAGCTACTGTGATGATGCATGCGAATGAATAAAATTGCCTACTAACCTACTTCTACAGCTAGCGGCTCATCACGTCTGTTTCTTCCATACCTGACCGCAATTAAAAGAGTTATTATAGCTAGGGTTTACGTACGTACGTGACAACCAAGTTCAATTAATTATGACATATTGATATTGTTTCTTTGATATCAACCCACATCAACAGAATTTTTTTATGATGTATCGAGAGATAAAAAAAGTTTATGAGCTACATAAGCTTCAAAACTTTGCCGCTGGTGGTATTTATGTTGTGTACGTACGTTATCTCAGAACTGATTCGCATATTATGTTTCATCGTCTCATTCACGGCAACAGAAACTCCATGCCAAGACAATTAAGCTAAGATATCATAGAGTCCATCTTGGATTTGTTTGACAACGTCCCCGACCCCAACTGGCTGAATTTGGCATTCACTGAATAGAAAACAGAACCCGCCATCACATAAATTAATGACGAATCAATTAACCATCAACCTAATGCAAGTAAGCATCATATTAGTTTAATCGTACATATGAAAACCAGGGAGGGCCGGGGCGCATGGAGTGCGAGAAAGATTAAAGAATTAACAAAGTCGGTCTCATAACCAGAATTCTACTTACACATCCAGAATTGATTATTCAATGAGATTAATTATACCTCAACATGGGCGATTTGGTGCATTAATAATTATAAACCTGGAACAACATAGTAAGTAAGATAAGAATATTGCCATATCACAACAATGTTAGGTCAAGCATGGATGTAATCAACAAACCGTAGTATTAATCAATTAGTTAATCTGCAGCTGTGGTCTGCGAAATTACTTGTTCATCAAGCTCTGAAGTACCCACTAGCTAACGTGTTGATTATGAAATCATCCAGCTTTTATAAATTAAAATATCCTGAAACACATATGGGTCACCGTTGTTTATAACAGTCTCAATTGCCACCTAATTTTTTTGACTCTTCTTCTATTTGTTCTTTTCTGGAAAACTCAGAATTATCAAGTTTCAACCATTTTTATTTTGCTTCTTGCTTTCATTGGAGGATATTTGATCTTTCAAATTTTTCTCCACAGTAAACAGATGTTTGTGTGGACGTAATGAAGTTGAACGACACGTGGTGGACTTATACTTGGGAGGGCCCACCGGTTTCATTTTATGACGCACTGTGAACCCCCACGCAGACACCTACACACGTGACACTCCCAAAGTCCAGGCCCGTTTGTCTGTGCTTCTAAGAAAAGCGCTTTTGCTGAAAGCTGAAAGTATCCAAAAACCACTTGAAAGTGAGCTCAATGTCGACTACTTGGGTTCGAGGGTGTTCCAGCTTGCTCTACATTCTAGAATGGTTAAATGATTCGCTCATTGAAATTTGAAAAGAACACCGGGTATCAGTATCGACAGTCGTTTAGAATGTAACTGTTTTAAAACTTTAGATGATGTCAATACTGGCAGATCTTGGGTGCTTGTTTAAGGGATGTTTGAAGTTTTAAATTGAAGAAGAAGAAAATAGTGATAATCGCAACAGTGCGAGTAAATTTTATTAATCGAAGCCAAAATAGATACACCTAGTTATGAGGTAGCGTAATGAGTCTAATTCATCAAATGCATACAATCGAAAAAGTTAAACTAACTAAATTAAACTCTACGAGTCGATAGCTCTGCAAATTTTTTTATAACCTCTTCATTCCTTATAGATTCAGAATACTCTTTCTCAATATGAAAGACCATACAATCGCCAAGAAACTCATCTCCTCTCTTATTTCTAAGTTTAGTCTTGATGATGTTCATAGCTGAAAAATGTCATTTCAGTTGTTGTTGTAGAAACATGAATAACCAAAACTAAACAAATCAATCTATAAAGAATAGGATAAAACTGACTCTAGCCAACCTTATTTTGACACTTCCGTTTTGGTTATGAGCATTCTGACATTATATTTATTTAATCTAATAACCTATAATCAGTGAACAACAAACTTAATTAAACAACAACCAACATACTAACATACATAACCAAACAATTCAATTCAACACAAGTCACATAACAATTCAAAAATCTAGAATTTTATTCAGCAATAAGCAATTCATATATCAAGTTCATTATATGAAGAAAACATAATGAATTCATGAATGATTATCTCCAAGCATATGTAATCGAGGGTAGATGGAAAGCAAATGCATAAATCTCAAATCACAAAATCCCCAATTTGATCATGACATCCGGTGCTCACTGGAGGAGTGGATGCCGTGCATAACTGGTTGGTGGAGTGAGATCAATCCCAAGGTCCCAATTCCTAAGTGCGATCAATCACTCTATTTAGGAATTTGGGGTTTTTAGGGTTCAAGATTTAATTATGGGGAAACAAAGAACTAATAAAGGGAAGAAGACGAAGAAAAGAAAAAAAAAAGGTCTTCTGTGAGAAATTGGAGATGTTGGTGTGGGAGGGGATTGAGTGTGAGGGTGAGTGATGAGATTGAGTGTGGAAGAGAATATGGAATGCTCCAATTAATAATAATAATAATACTAGCATTTTGTTTTTGCTGATTGGGTTGTGCATCCCCACCTTACATAGAGGATCCGCCCTGAGATGTAACATGACCGAGTATTAAAAACCTGAGCATGTAACGATTTTTTAGCAGGTTGTCTTACTGTTAGAGTTTCAGTACCTGGTCCGGCTGGTCGCAGATGAGTTTTAATACTCGTGTTCTAAAACAATCTTTGGAGAAATCAAACCCTTACAGAGAGGAGGAACAACCGGCAAAGATGTAACATGGAAATGACAGAAACCAGACTAAAAACTTATTACCTGTAATGAATTATTTTTTGAGGATCTACATAGAGAGGTCAATCGTTGTAGCCAAAAATAAAAAAAACCTGGGACAATTCTCTCTAAGTAATCCTAGAAATCACACCATGTAAGTCATTCCCACTTCAATGATGTTCATGTGTGGTACAGTGTAATTTGCAGCACCAGCTCTACAATTCCTCCTCAAGAATCCGTAGAAGTAGTTTATGACTAGCTTTTTCAAGAAGAACGAGTTCTTCTTTGCCCTCACTTCTCCATGTGCAAGCAAATAAGTGAATCCTGAATCGGTTGCTTCTCGCAGAGCTGAGAGCTCGTACTCCAGGCTGGGGTCTTCATCGGACGACATCATGCTAGAGGGCAATGCTGCACTAATACCATTTTCTTCCGAGGCAGTAGAAGATCCTATGTCTTGCAGCCTTGAATCACGCATCAATGGGACTTTAAAATCCTCAATCCCCTCGCCTTCTGGGAACCCAACTGACACACTGTCACTATCTGATTCATTCCAGTTGGTCTCCAATGCAAGATCTTGAGCCTCCCTCCTCAAAAACTTCTCCAGGCTTTCGACAAGAAGTTGTTCGAATGAATGGTGATCTTCCTTTCGAATATCTGTGTAACCATACCGAGCAATACAACGGAACATATGATAGTCTTTGGGGCAAAGTCTTCGGAACAGAAACCTCTCTTCTTGAGGAACCACAGGCACGGGGACATATTTTATGCAAACAACAACTATAACAGAGTGGATAGCTGGTAAGTTGAGAAGGAATTGCCCAAGAATGGATGGGATGCCTTGAACAAGCTCACTATACAGCATTCCAATTCCTGGGACTCTCACGGTCCCAAGGGTGGAGCCAAGCTCAGTCATGAAGTCCATGGATATCTTCTCCCTGACTTCACTTCGGTACTTCAATACACTCCCATAGTTCCAAATGTACATCACACACAGGAAGAAAGACGCAAAAACAAGTGGCAGCCAGCCACCCTGATAGAACTTTGATAAAACAGCAGACATGTAGATGAGCTCTACTGAACCAAATACAAGCGGGAAACACAAAGCCAGAAACAAGTTGGTCTGCCAAATGAGAAGCATAACAAGTGTCACCAAGATAGTGGTAACGATCATGACTCCAACCTCAGCTATACCTGCATGCATTATATAACCGCATTAGCACATTTCTCTTTGGTGCTCACGCAATTTCACAATCTCACAATATATCTAGGACGGAAGAGGAGGCTTAACCATATGCATTGGCAATCTCTGTGGTGCTTCGAAAGATGGCAACTACAACTATGCACATGATCATCAAAAACCAATTGATCATAGGGATGTAAATTTGGCCCATCATCCTCCTCGAGGTGTGAACTATCTTCAGTCTTGGAAAGCATCCAAGCGCCATAGATTGCTTAACACACGAAAATGTAGCAGATATCATTGCTTGGCTGGCAATCATAGCTGCAAGGGTGGCTATCACAATGACTGGCCAGAAAAGACTATCTGTTTGTCCATAAGATTCAGGAACTGGAAGTGTCAGAATAATGCTCCAACGGTAAACAGATGTCCCTAATCATAAAATATTGGTAGCCATTATGTTGGAGTGTCACCTGGCACAGAATCATAAAATATTCTTGGAGCAGAATCAGGGTATTTCATAAGATAAGCAGCTTGACCCATGTAAGCAAGGAGAAGGCATGGGAATACCACAAAGGAGAAGGCAATCTGTGTAAAATGTGGGGATTATATAATGTTTCAAGAAATAATAACACGCAAAAGTAGTGATGACCAACCTGTATGGCTCGGACAGAAAAATGTCCCAGATCAGCAAACATAGCTTCAGCGCCTGCAATGGCAAACCAATGCAATGGTGTGTTAAACAAGTTTTTAAATCCACCTGACAAACTGAAATATGAGAATAAAAATAAATGGCTATCACATTTAAAAAAAAATACAGTAATAATTTCATAATTCTGATTTCTGAGGCTCTACCACAGAACTGGCACATTACAGTAAAGATGACTCACAATTTTCACAAAATCAAATTCCAATTTCATGAAACTACCAAATTTAAGTTCGGATGGTTACTTTGGGTACCTCACGACATTACTACGGCGATACAAGTAGAAAGAGCTAATAAGGCCAGCAGAGACACTTCAGTTTCAACTTTCAACAACATAGATCTATAGAACTGTCAATTGGGTTTAAGCAAATGAGTACACTACAAGCCAAACCAAATATTACTAGCAGTTTGCTTCTTCTAAAAAGTCCAGTCCTGCAGATTTATTTGGTACAAACTACAAAGTTTCAACTGGTATTGCCTATCACCTATCCAGCTCGAGTTATAAGAACAAAGTCTCAAATATATGGTACACTGTTAAATATTCCAACTTCAACAAATTTGCTCACTGCTTTAGTACCAACAGTCCTATAATACCAAGAATTATGAATATATAAAAAAAGAAATAGGAATTCATATTCGGGAGGACTCCTGTGTGGCTTAGTCCTGCACCCTGATATAGACAATGGAAGCTGATATTTCTACTTACTGTAGTTTTCTTGTTGTTTGTTTTGGGATTGGCAGGATACAGTACAAATATTGGCAGTTATGGATGATATTTGTACTGTATCTACCAATATATTGGGTTTCTAAGAATTACCCTACTTCCCAGAGATCTGGCTCGTTATGTTTGTCTAAATGAACCCTACATTCTGACTGTGACATGAGGAGCAGATTGCAAAATTATCTCTTTTACTTGGAAAATATAATAAATATGTGTCATCTGTTAGATATATCTTAGAAAATTTGCTATTCTCTCCTGGTCTCTCTAAGGTTTAAGGTGAGATATACCTGTTATGCACAGAACACAACCACCAAGAGCATACCACGCTTCTTTATCGTGCTTCTCAAAGAAGAGATAAATATAAATAGGATTGAATGCCCTCAGGACAGAAACATCATGCTTGAGTAAATTGTAAAGTCCAATAGATCCCAGAGAGAGAAACCACAAAGCAAGGATAGGAGAAAACATGACACCAACTTTACTAGTCCCAAACTGCTGTATGCCGAACAATACCACCAGGATTAGGATTGAAACAACAACAACAGCATCTGTAATAAAAATGGATCAGATTATGGGCCATCTTGTCCCAAAAGAATAATTGGGCTATAACATGTTGAACATACTACAAAGTATAAAAAAAATTCCAGTGAAGTGAATCCAGTGAAGTGAATAGGTAGTTTGGTCGGTGTAAATGTACAGATGTCTATAACCAATCGCCTCATACAAAGCATGTTAGACTTGGGAAGTGCATGGTTTCCTAAAGAACTTTGGATCAGGGAAATGTCTGTTTCATTTCAAACTTTTAAGTAACAAGTTTCAATTATTTTTAACTGCTCAGATATACTGTACAGAAGATCAGTAATTGACTTAACCACAAATACTCAAAGGAAAAACAAATACCCACTTGTGCCAAATCCCGGAACTTCACCCTGCAGGCCACTCACAGCTGACATCACTACAATAACCAAACAAAAAACATCAGTAAAAATCCTACAGGACCTACACAAAAAGCAAAACGATTTTATGCATTGTTGTGGTTCCAGGCAGCTCAAAGGAAAGCAGTTCTACTTCCATATTAATAATTGTGAACATCAGTACAATCCCGCACAGATAAAGCCAGTCATTTTGTATTTTAGGTTGGAAAGATTGTATGCATTGTAGCGGTTTCAGGCAGCTCAAAGGAAATCAACTACTTCCAACGTAATAAGTGACAATAATTAAGTCTATCAAGTTGAGAAAACCCTTCTTCCGGCTATGAAGAGATAACTAGTTGTTATTGGCTTATTGCTTGCTATAATATGCTAAAGAGAGTGGGGAGTATAAGAACTACAGATTTAGGCAACGATTTTTCAGATGCTCAAGTGTGACTATCTATGTACCTGATATAGCGGGTGTTAGAATACCATCTCCTATAATCATTGAAGTTCCCATCAGAACGAGCAACAAGAGAAGGGTCTTTGCAGCTGATCTCTTTTCTAAAGTCTCTTTTATACGCAAAGCCCTTTTCAATTCTTGAGTGGGTAATTTTAGTCTAAAGCTTGAGATATGTTCATCAGCTGGCTGATGATTTGGCAACATATTAACCTTTGCATATCTGCATATCAGTGAGTACAATGCAAACGTTCCTCCTGCAATTGGAAGCATATGTATGACAATTAGTATGCACATAGCCACCAAAAAATGGAGAATACAATTTTGATAAGAGAAATTCTTGCCTTCTCCATTGTCATTGGCTTTGAGAACTACAAAAACATATTTTGCTAAAGGTATGATGGCAATTGTGTACATCACTAGTGATAAAGCCCCCAAGATATCAACATCCGAATCAATTTTCACCCTGCTGAACACATCGGTAAAGACATATAAAGGGCTGGTGCCCATGTCACCATAGACGACACCGAGTGTTTGGAATGCTAAAGCAAGAGTTCCCCAGGCAGAAGAATCCTATTTATTAAATAGAGTTAGTAAGATATGGATAGTAGTTAGGGGTGGGAGATGATTACGTATCATACTCTTTAGCAACATAACTTTTACATGTTTGAGCTAAGACAGACTAAATACTGGCTTTAGAGATGAAGTTGGTGTCTGTTAGTTAACCATGCTCACTCAATCACTCTTTATAATGATACAAGACTTCATCATTCTATCTGGGAACTACCGTACACGTCAAAGTAAGTAGATCTATGCCACACATATATGATGAAGGATTCCAAATAACTTCAATCATTTGAACTATGATCGCAACTTGCTCTCAAATCTTGACTATAAAGCATATTTATTTATAAATTCCATAGTTATGAAGAATATACCAGTACAGCTGTTCTTTCATTCACTGCTAAAGCTAAAACCTCTCACATATCCAAGACACCATATAGGCATATATCTTCAAGCATGTTCATAATCTAGTTAGTCATGAAGTAAACCTCCGCCAAGTTGGCATTCTTTAATTCAACAATGAAATGAGCACCATATTCTAAATCAAGCTGAAAGCAACACACTGCAACTAACAACTCCACTCACATGCAACACCCACCCAGCATTGTGAACCTAAAGCAGATTTCCGTACTCGGAACAGAAAGATTTACCAGAAATGAAGTAATTCAAGAACCTCTTACATAAACAAGCTCAGATGGCATTAATTTACTTTCACAGTTTCAGCACATGAACTGATTAAAAAAAAATTAAAGGGCTCATCTTTTTTTCAAGTCATTTTACTTGCAAATTGTCAATATTCATCTTCTTCAAAGCTCAAAAAATCTCAAAATACACAGATAGGTTCATTTCAACATTTCAAGACTACAAATTCAGATTGCATATGGCTCAAAACACAGAGATTCACACCTTATTAATGAACTAAATAAAAAAAAAAAAAGCTAACACATAAAAAGCACCAATCTTTCACCAAAACTCATCAACCAGAAACCAAATTACTCACCTTTGAGTGGTGGGCATAAGCACCAGCAATCTCCATAGCTTCAACATCAAAGGAATCAGCTCTCTTGGGCTTCTTGACAAGCCTCCTCCTAAGATACCCTCCTCCTTCACTGCCTCCATTATCAGAAGGCACAATCTCAGTTTCCACTTCACTCCCATCAACCCACCTCGAATCACTCCCAGTTCTCGACGCCACTCTCTCACTCCCTTCTTCAATCTCATCTCTCACCTCCATTTTCACTCCAAACCCTTCACAACCCAGAAACCAATATAGTGAAAAGCACCAAACTTTGGACTCAAAAACCCTCCAATAATTGGTTATGACTTATGAGATAATTGAGATTCTGTCGTTTTGTGCATTAAAAACACCTAACTGCCTAACTTCTGCGGCTGAAAGGACAGCCATTGGGAGTGTACGAAGGTCTCTGTAACAACAAGACAACGTTTTCTCAGTACTTTTTATTATCTTCGTCGGCTAATTTTGTAGGGATGGATATGCCTATGGTCCATATCGAATCTTAAATCAGTTGTTTTTGTTTATTTTTATGTTATGTGTTTTTATGGCTATTTTGACTAAAATTTCGGTGAGAACGAAAATATCGAGAATCTAAAAATTAGAATTTTCGATGAAAATTTCGAATTTTTTTTATTTTAAAAAATAATTAAGTAAATTGATGAAAATTTATATAAAAACATGAAATTTTTGAATGAAACTTTGAGAAATGTTTATTTGATCAATTATCTACTATATGTCATAATAAATTATTATATAACTATTAGTTTATAGTGAGTTATAGTAATTTGAGGTAAAATAATTGTCGAGAATTATTAAAAATTTACTTAATATATATATATATTTATTTACTTAATATATATATATATATATACCCAAAAAGAGACTAAGTCATCACGTCTTATTTAAATATAAACATGAGTGATTTAGAATCACATAAATAATTTATGATGTACAAAATTTTCACTATTTATTATGTCCTTAAGTAAAACTCTGCATATATTGTGAAGAATAATCATTAAATGATACCTCTTATTTATAACTTATATATCAACCATATGGGTCGTGAGTGATTGACTGTGGGTTGTGGTAGTTATAGTTCCCATTCGGATCAAGTATTTTTCGACTTTGACCATAATCATAACTTTGTGAAGTTTGTATATCAGATTGTGTCCATATGTTTTCACTTGATTGCATCTTATTAGAAAATAAATATGGTGTATAATACATATTGAATTTCCCCCATAAGGGTAAGGTCTATAATTGCTTCCTCTAGATCAAAGAGGTTCGATTCATCTCACAACTAGTTCAGTTTTATTTTAATTTTATGTGAATGTTGAGACATGAAATATAATATATAATAAAAAGAGTCATATATTACAATAAGTTGGTGTAGTATAGTTGACTATAACTTAGTGCTTGCAAAATAATGAATTAGAGGTTCGATTATTCTAACAAGTGATTTGTAATTATATTTGAAATTGGTCTGACACGTGGCGATATTATGAAAATATCAAAATTTTCCGGATATATCGGGAAATTTCGAAAATTTCAATCGAAAAATGCTTGGTATGTAACTGATATATCCATATGCCGAAAAACGGAAATTTTCGCAGAAATATCGAGAAAATTATGGATATTTTAATCCTTGGTACAATCTCATTTGGTCACTTTATGTATTATTAAATTACTGAAATATAAAAATATTTTAATATAAAATTACACTAAAATACGATAAATTGGTAAAATTATTATAACGAGTTTGTTGTAGGTCGAACTTACGACCACTCACGTACGAACTGAGGGGAGACTATTAGACCAAATAGTTATGGGCAAAATGATTCTTTTTTAATACAAAAATTATCCGTTTTAAAGGGACGTGCCCTGGATAATCTTTAATCATGCACACTTCTAGATAGGATAATAAGACGACTTGTAATTAAATGTTAAATAACCGACTACTATATGCATGTTTGGTTTAGTAGTATATCGTGATATTGAATATTATATTTGCATAGGGATTCTTTATGGGGTTGTGGAGAGAGACAGAATATAGTCCATATTACTAGTGGTTGAAATTGTTTAATTAGTAAAATTATGTTTTTTTTTTGCGCTCAATTAGTACATCTTTGTGCATATTAAATAACACCATATGAACTTGAAATTTGAGGTGAGAAGGTGTACGAATTCAAACTTGGTTACGCACCAACGATTTTTTATCAGCAATATATGTCACAGCTTTGCAAATATTTCTATTTTCTATCATCTAGTCATCCACAATGAGGAGCTGCTGAAATAATTATCTTCTTTGGATGAGTTCCCTCACCTGGGTAATTTGTTTAATCATAGAGGCCCATATTAGTCGTAAAGCCCGTATAAAATGAGCACACGAAGAGGACAGTTGGACCCGCTATATTTAAGGCGGGGAATGCAACAGCTCAGATTAGCAGTTAGCTTCTCTGCGCGTCTAGGGTTTATTACAGCTCTCCGATCACAACCGGAGCCCCTCTCCTCTCTCCGATTCTCTATCGTCTTCTCTCTCCGATCAACCGCCGAGGAGTTCAATCCAAGGTGAGCTCCATTGCTCTCTCTCTATCTCTCTCTCTCTCTATTTTCCTGAAATTCCATACTCGTCTCCGTCGCGATTTTCCGATTTTGATCGGTGAATTTTGATTTCTCAGGTTGAAAGCGACGATGACTCGTGTTTACGTTGGGAATTTGGATCCTCGAGTGAGTGATCGGGATCTTGAAGACGAGTTTCGGGTGTTCGGCGTTCTTCGCAGGTCAATTTTTACTCCATGAATTAATATTTTTTTACTGTTGTAAGGTAATTAGGTAAATTTTGACATTGATGTTAGTTTTGATGAATTTGATTAGTGTGTGGGTTGCTCGGAGGCCACCGGGTTATGCCTTTATTGAATTTGATGATCACAGGGATGCTCTCGACGCAATTCAGAGATTGGATGGTTTGTCTAACACTCTGCTTTGATCTTTTAGTTATTTATCGACTGCGCATTGTGTGTGTTCATCAATTTCATTGTGTTTGTTTGTTGATGTGATGTCTGTGTTGAAATGTATATTGTTGGAATAGAGCTCCCTATCTTTGATTTCGTGTTCTCTGCAGGAAAGAATGGTTGGCGCGTGGAACTTTCGCATAATTCTAAGGGCGGCGGCGGCGGCGGTGGTGGAGGAGGACGTGGCGGGCGTGGTGGAGGTGATGACTTGAAGTGTTATGAATGTGGTGAACCTGGTCACTTTGCTCGAGAGTGTCGTACGCGTGTTGGTTCACGGGGGTTGGGTAGTGGAAGGCGCAGAAGTCCTTCCCCTCGACGTGGCCGCAGAAGTCCCAGCTATGATGGTTATGGGCGCAGGTGTGATGATCACCGTGTCAATCACTAAAAACTGGGATAACAGATGTCGACTGTGTCCTGGTATTTTGGTTGAACAAAAATTTATTCGTATGTTGGCCTTTGTGTTGAAATTATTGTACTTATTGCAGGGCTTATAGTCCACGCAGGAGAAGATCTCCTCCTCCTCTACGACGTCGCACCCCATCACCTCCTCCTCGACGTGGAAGACGCACCTACAGCAGGTCTCCTCCATACCGTCCTGTTTCACCTTATGCCAATGGGTAAGTGGTGGCTTTACAAGGCATCACTGTTTTCTGTTTACAAAAAGAATAGTGGATGGCAATAATGGCATACTCTTTAAGACTTCAGTATCTGCTGGAGTAGGATTTCCTTGTAACTTTTTACTTGTAGTTAACGTCAATGACTCAATGTGTTTGTTTGGCTTTGCCAGGGTCTGAGCTGCAACTGATACGAGCAAATGCTGGATGGGTGTTGAAAGACTGATATCTCTCTGCTATAAAGTAGTTCTGATAGGCTTGGTTGAACTGACAAGAACCATGTTAGTTATGTTGATCATGTTGTTACAATGCATTCTGTTCGAAGTGTTTTGCCTCAAAAGAGGGGTGCCTTGGTCACCGTCTTGCGTCGGCGCTGTCGCTTCAGCTTACTGAAACTCGGAGGTCGAATTTCTACTTTTATGTTTCCCTATTATATCTGGTTATAACTTTATATGTCTTTATATGTCTTTATATGAACTCACTATGTGGTTAGATTTCAGTGTTTTCTCCTAGATTTTCCTAAATTGTTTACTTTCTTTTGTTTTGAGGTATGATTTCCGGCTAAAAGAGCTTTGTTTCGCTGCTTACTGCATCTTAGTGCACACCGTTCCATCTCTATCTTCACCACAGTCTTCTACTTGTAGTTGCTCCTGCATATTGTTCAGTGAAATTGAAACGTCATGCAACTTTGGTACTCTGGTTGCATATGGCTCTATTTTATTGCTATGTTCTGCAACAAGCTTCCTGAATAAACTTTCTTGTTAGTTGGTCCAAGAAGGTGAAGCTGTTTTATGCCTCTCATCTCTGCAGATCATCTACTTCCGTTGTCTGCATGTTTTTACTTGAGAAACTTGACCGTGTCATATTGTGTTAGTGTATCATCATTGACAGTGTCAGAAACACCTTCACATATAGTTTCATCTGGTCTTCAACAATGCTCTCTCTGCTGTATGTTGCACTACTGGTTCTCTTCTCAGGTTATCAATGGTTGAAAGTGAGCATCCATTTAGTAACTTGAATGGTTAATTAGTATTCGCCAGTTTACTCAATGAGTTGAGATGTATGAGGATCCTTCTCGGCTCATCGATAAACGCCTTGCTGCTCTTTGTTACTCTGTTTGTACTCTTCTCCCTAGTCGGGTCATAAATGGTTGAAACTGGGTTTCCATGGTAGTAACTTAGCGGGTACTTAGTATTGGTCAATCTACTCATCCAGTTGCTGTATTGGATTTTCTTCTTGATCGTGGAGTATTTCTTACAACCGCCATCTTATGTCTGCCAATGTACTCATTGAGTTGAAATGAATTGGGGTTCTTTTTCTCTCGTGGAGCCTCTCACTCCCATGACCATTGTTGTTGCCTCCGACTACATTGCATCCAGTTCTACTTGCAATATATGACTGTATGTCTATTATAGGATTTCAATCATGGGATATAGAGATTGGATATAGAGCTAGTTTGGGTTGAAATGATGATGCCTTGATCTATTAGTGGCTCACATTACATTCCCATCTTGATGCATGTGTACAAACTAATTGCTTTAATATTCGCTTGGGTTGAATTGTACTTGCTTGGAGATTTGACTGATTTGTAGTGTGGATCCGTCACCTTTTGGTGTTTATCTCGATCTTCTTCACCTTTTGGCTTAAATATAATCCAGTGCATTCAATAGCTCAAATGGAAATGTCTTTACTCCAGTGCATTCAATAGATCAAATGAAAATTTGCATGCTAAATTTGATGTTTTATTATCCGTAGCTTATTGGTTGGAGAGTTTCTGTCATTGATTACTGCATTGATTATAATTGTATTGATTCCACTAGCATTCTCCGGTTGAGAAGGCGAAATATGCTATAGCCAAATCAGAAAAATACTATCTGAAAGATTCAGCTCACGTTTTCTATTTTCCCTGCGCGACAGATCATAGTTTTGAAGTTAACTTGAACCCTTGGTCAGTGAGATTACAATATGTTATATGTGCCCCCTTTAGTTTATAAATCAACTTGGGGATCAAGTAATGTTTAGAAGTCAAATGCTGAGATTTGTTTCGGAGTCCCAAACCTTAAATAATCAACCAAAATTGAACACGACCGCTAAGAAGATGAGAATCACGCTGAACTAGTACCAACATGCTGGAAGTCACCATGTTGGAAGTAGCAGTCCGTCATAGAACTCAGTCTCTTAGACAATCCAAATGGAGAACTCGAGAGAGAAGCAGAAACTTAGGCTTCTTGGCATCTTTGGTATAATCAGAGCAGAATCAGCTAAGTTCCCACTCCAACAAACTCATATCTATTACCGCATGGCTTCTAGATGGCATTCTTAGAGTTAGCATTGTTCAACTTTCTAGAGTGATCACCTTGGCGACAGTCACAGTTATTGATTCTGCTTCGACCATATATAAGAGCGAAGCCGGGAGACAAATTGGTGTCCGAGATCTATTACGAAACTCGTTCAGAAATAGGTGGGATAATTCTATGTTCGTAACTTCGTATACATAACCATGTACATGATGTCAAGGATGTATTTGGATGCTGTTCTTCTTTATGGCACTGCAGGTCCGTCGAGCTCATTGAGAAATGAGTGGGCGCCGCCTGTACATTTCTTCCTCAGGTTGGATTATCTTTCGTGCGCGACGAGTGTGCTTGGTGGCAAGTGGCTCTTGTTGTTTCTGTTTTGGAGGAGGTCAAGTTTCAGTTTGATGGGTTTTTTACATCAGCGAAGTTGAGAAAAGCAGCAAGAGTTGAATTGCTTGAGTTTGAATTGATATTCATATACAGATTACAAGGGTATATATAGGCTATTTCATCCACCTACTCACTCCACTATCTCCACTATACCTACTACATTCCACTCATACTCACACCTACTACATTCCACTTACACTCCCCCTCAAGTTGGCGCATACACATCAACCATGCCCAACTTGCAAAGTGAGTCATAAAAAACATTCTTGGACACTCCTTTGGTGAGTATATCTGCAAGTTGTTCTTCTGTAGGAACAAACGGAAAGCAAATGATCTCAGCGTCTAGCTTCTCTTTTATAAAGTGACGATCAACCTCTACATGTTTTGTACGATCATGTTGCACAGGATTCTGTGAAATATTAATAGCTGCCTTGTTGTCACAGTACAGTTGTATAATACTCTTAGGTTTAACACCCAAATCTTGTAGCAAATTCCTAATCCACAACAACTCGCACACTCCCTGAGCCATACCTCTGTATTCTGCTTCAGCACTAGATCGAGCTACCACATTTTGTTTCTTACTCCTCCACGTAACAAGGTTACCTCCAAAAAATGTAAAATACCCTGATGTTGACCTCCGATCTGTAATATTTCCAGCCCAATCTACATCTGTGAAGCCACAAACATCAACGATATTGTTGTGATTAGAAAATATTACTCCTCTCCCTGGGGCTGACTTCAAGTACCTCAAGATCCTTACAACAGCATCCATGTGGTCCTCACTGGGGTTATGCATGAACTGACTTACTACACTTACTGCATACGCAACATCTGGTTTGGTATGTGATAGATAAATCAGGCGCCCGACTAGCCTCTGATAACGCGGTTTGTCAGTAGGGACTTGATCTGGATACTCTGCTAACCGGTGGTTCTGCTCAATAGGAGTATCAATGGGAGTGCAGTCCAACATACCTGTCTCTGTTAGTAGATCAAGGATGTACTTCCTTTGACACAGATATATACCTTTGCTTCCCCGGGCTACTTCAATGCCTAAGAAGTACTTGGGTGTACCTAGGTCCTTCATCTCAAACTCTGTGGCAAGCTGTTTCTGTAATCTATCCACCTCAACAGTATCATTCCCAGTAACTACCATATCATCAACATATATAATTAGGGCTGTTACCTTCCTTTGTTGATGTTTGAGAAATAACGTGTGGTCTGAATTACTTTGTCTGTAGCCAAGTTTCCTCATGAATTGTGAGAATCTTCCGAACCAAGCACGAGGTGACTGTTTAAGACCATACAAAGACTTTCTCAATCTGCATACGGAGTTACTTGGGGAGGTGGCCACATATCCAGGCGGAAGATCCATGTATACTTCCTCTGTTAGTTCTCCATGAAAGAATGCATTCTTGACATCAAACTGCCTAAGTGGCCAGTTCAAGTTAGCAGCGACAGAGAGCAATACCCGGATAGTGTTCATCTTTGCCACAGGTGCAAATGTCTCATCATAGTCTATGCCATATGTCTGGGTGTACCCCTTCACTACTAGGCGTGCTTTATACCGGCTGACTGACCCATCTGGATTATGTTTTACTGTAAACACCCAACGACATCCTACAGTTTTCTTGCCATATGGTGGAGGTACAAGCTCCCAAGTATTGTTCTTTTGTAATGCTTCCATCTCTTCCTCCATTGCTTTCCTCCATTTTGGATCTCCCAATGCATCCTGCACTTTGTTAGGTACTGATACAGTAGATATTTGATTCACAAATGACTCATATGACTTAGATAATCTTTTGGTAGATATAAAATTTGCCACTGGATACTTGGCTTTAGTCTGAAGGGTAGGCTCATATTTTTTTGTTGGTTGTCCCCGAGTAGACCTATTTGGCAAAACATATTGTCTACTAGTATCCCTAATAGAATGACTAACCTCAGATGAGTGATCTTCTGTACCAAGAGAGCATTGGTCAGGGGTATAAACAGTGATACGGGAGACACGAGAGCATTGGCAGTTGTGTTGTCAGCTTCTGGTGTCTCAATCGATTGAGTGACAATCTCTGGTGGCGCCTGCGTGGCTGATACTTTGGTAATCTCAACGGGACCTGTTACCACATCGACTGACTCACTTGTCTCCCCCTTTCCATGATATAACTCTTCAAAATATGAATTCTCCCCCTGAAGAGTAGTATCAGAAGAGGAAAAATAACTCATATCCTCAAAAAAGGTAACATCCATAGTGACATAGTACTTCCGAGTAGGGGGATGATAGCACCGGTATCCTTTCTGATGTCCTCCGTACCCAACAAACACACATTTAATTGCCCGGGCATCCAACTTAGAACGCTGATGTTGTAGAAGATGAACAAAAGCAACACAACCGAAAACACGGGCATGAAGATTATAAAAAGAGGGTAAGGAGACATGAGATGCAAGCACCTCATAGGGAACTTTCCCTTGAAGGACACGAGATGAAAGACGATTAATAAGGTGGGCGGAAGTAAGGACAACATCACCCCAAAGGTATTTAGGCATGTGGGCACTAAAGAGAATACACCTAGCCATTTCAAGTAAATGACGATTTTTTCTTTCAGAAACCCCATTTTGCTCAGGTGTGTAAGGACACGTTGTTTGATGAACAATTCCATGTGTGTTAAAGAACTCCTGAAAGACATGATTCACATATTCCCCCCATTATCAGACCGAAGAATGCGAATGGTGGCATTATATTGTGTTTGGACAGAGGTATAGAAGGCACGAAAAGCTAGAAAAACCTCATTTTTATTTTTAAGAAGAACAATCCATGAGAGACGTGTGCAATCATCAATAAATGACACAAAATATCGCATTCCTGATATAGTTGACTCTTTCGAGGGTCCCCAAACATCAGAATTGATTAATTCAAAAGGAAGAAAACTTTTAGTAGAAGTACTAGGGGAATAAGTAGATCGACGACTCTTGCCCAAAACACATGTCTCACAACATAAACAAGACTCGTCCACATTAATAAATAAAGTAGGCATGGATTTTTTCATAACACTAAAGGATGGATGCCCTAAGCGACGATGCCATAACCAAACTTCACTTAGCTTGTCAGAAGTGGAGAGTAAAGCGGTCTGAGACGGTCCCCCTGGTTTTTCCCCTGCGTATGTCAGATCCAGATGAAACAACCGGCCCCTCAGATACCCCCGACCAATTACCCGTCTGGTGAGAAGATCCTGAAAGATCACATACATAGGGAAAAAGGTCACAGAGCACTGAGCGTCAGCATTCAATTGGGGAACAGAGATCAAATGATGAGATAAAGCAGGAACATAGAGTACATTGTGAAGCTCTATGGTGGGAGTAATACAAACAGACCCTGTCCCTAATACGAGGAATGCCTCACCATTAGCATTAGTAACACAGGGTACGGGTGGAGGGGATAATACGGTAAAATAAGATTTGACATAAGTCATATGATCAGATGCACCAGAATCAATAATCCAGGTATCAGAACTAAAAAAGTGAGAAATATTGAAGGCCATACCAATTTGACCACGGCCAACGATGGATGCGGTAGGTGCTCCTCCAGCAGTATGATGATCCTGCCCAACCACACCATAGATATCGGGTTCCGGAACTAAGTGAAGAGCTGCTGTTGCTTTTGCCTGGGGACGATAATTAGGCCTTTTGGGCCTAAGATGTGGATATAATTTCCAACAGGTCGCACGAGCATGGTTGGTGTCATGGCAATAAGAGCAAGGAGGGTGGGGCTGACTCCCGAAACCTGGTGGTGGTCCTTGTCGATGAAGGGGAGCGGAAGTTGCTTGCGGAAGGGGTGGTGCCGGAGATCGAGCATGAACAGTAAGGCTGGAAATGATAGCCGGTGCCGGAGGAATACTCTCTTGCTGAGACTCATCCTTTTGGATATAGGTGAAAGCGGTGAGTAGGCTAGGTGGTTCGGTCATTCAGAGCAATTCGCCTTTCGCACTGGTATGCTTTGCATCAAGACCTTTCAGAAAATGGTGAACTCGTTCAAGCTCCTTCTCCTTTTGGTACCAAACGATATCCTCTTGATTTTGAATCATGCAAGGACGTTTCACATCAATCTCAGCCCAAATATTCTTTAGTTTGGTGAAATAGTGCGCCACCGGTTGCCCATCCTGGTGTATGGCCAAAGCTGTGCACATTAACTCATGAACCTGTATGAAATCAGAGTCATTAGTAAATAAGCTAGTTAGTGTCTCCCATATTGCCTGTGCGGTGGCACATGCCTCCACCAGATCAACTATCTCATCATTCATAGCTTTCCATAAGATGGACATGACAAGACCGTCGTCGTCGTCCCATTTGTTGTAGGCAACAATATCCTCAGGACTAGGGGCCTTAGTGATGCCGGTTACATGTCCCATCTTGTGCATGCCTCGAAGAGGAGCAGTCATGAGTCGTTTCCATTTACGGAAATTGGTCCCGTTGAGTTTGGTGCCCCCAAATGATCCACTATCAGAACTTTTGACAGATACTTCGAAGGTCGGGAGCTGAGAACCCTCAGTTTCGTGTCCAGAACCCATTGAAAAGAAACAAGGTATTAAGATAGCAAACAAAACAAAAAATTGAGAACAATCTGGCGTCGGTGTATTTGCACTGACGGTGAGTATGCACTGACAGAATCTGGCGAACCGGGTCGGGTCGGTGGACCGGGTCGGGTTGGAGGACCGGTTCGAATCTGTTGACCGGGTCGTGGACCGGGTCGGATCTAGAGCGGGCCGGGTCGGTCGGGGCGGTTTTTGGGCCGGGCCGGGGCGAGCTCTAACCGGGTCGGTGTAGAGAGATCGATCGGGGAAATGCTTCGGCGAGCAGCGGCGACTGAGGACGGACGTCCGGCGAGGAGCGGCGAAGAGCGGAGAGACTACTTCGGGTCGAGTGCGAACCGGAGGTCGTCGAAGATCACCGGAGATCGTCGGGTTTGCCCGGCGTCGGAGGGAGACTCGTGAGGGAGCCGGATGGGAAGAGCGTCGGAGGGCAGTAGGTGGAACCCGACCGGAAGATGGAGGCAGAACCCACAGAATCCGACCGGAAGAAAAAACGAGAAAAAATCCCAGAAAAAAACAGAGCTCAATGCTCTGATACCAAGTTGAATTGCTTGAGTTTGAATTGATATTCATATACAGATGACAAGGGTATATATAGGCTAATTCATCCACCTACTCACTCCACTATCTCCACTATACCTACTACATTCCACTCATACTCACACCTACTATATTCCACTTACAGCAAGTTACACAGGTTTCGTTTTGATGCTTCTCTATTTTGGTTGGCATTCCTTGCCTAACCTCTTGGAGTTGGAGAAATGCAGGTTTTCTAGTGGAATTGTATATACTTTTGTTGACAGAGGCTTGTTCTGTTTGGGACATTTTATGAATTGGGTTGCTTGCACGATTTATTACCATGATTGCAAGAATCGCCAAAGACAGGAGGAGGTTATTGCCAAAGAAGATTAATTCCACATCGGATAACTGATGTCCTTAGATGTTTACTTATGGAGATCAAGATTAATTCACAGGGAAGCTACATTCTGTTAACCAGCAATGTGTTTCCTTTGCTCAAATTTATTTCAATCTGTTTTGGTTCAATTGTTGTACGTAGCATGTGTATCTGGTGGGTAGTTTTTTATTTAGATAATTAGATGCCTCAATTTGATAATCAACTTGGGGATCAAATCATGTTTAATTGAAGTCAAATGTTTGAATGATCGGACATAATTGATATAATACACAAAGAAGATGAGAACCAAGCTGGACTGGTACCATTTCCATTACAATAATGGTGAAAGTCTTCATACATACATTATGATACACACATAAAGGGAGGAAGGAGGAAGGAGTAGTAGATTCAACCACAGATTCAAAGAGAATATAACCAAAATGGAGCACTCGAGGGCGGAGAAGAAGCCTAGGTTTCTCGGTATCTTTGGTATAATCCGAGCAGCCGTACAAATCCCTTTTATCAATCCAAGTTTCATTGCCTTTACATTCATCACTTCCCTTCCTATGTTTTGCATATTGATACTACCAAAGTTGTCATTCGTGCCAAGTGAAATCAGAGACGCATTTGTTCAACTAGAACAGCCTAATTCCCACTCCAATATGCTCATGTCTGTTCCCCTAGTTAACCTATCTGCACTGACCACATTCCTGGCTACCGTTACAGTCATTGATTGTGCTTCAACAATATACAAGGGCGGAGCTGGGAGGTCAATAGGTCTCCGAGATCTTCTGGGAAACTCCATCATCAGAAAAAGGTGGCACAGTTGTATATTTGCATACATTATCATGTCCTGGTTCTCAAAGCTGTCTTTGGATGCTGTTCTCCTCTATGGTAAGTCTGGTCCTTTCAGCTCATTAAGAAATGAATGGGCGCCCCCTCTGCATTTCCTCACTCTGCTTGGGATCTCTTTCGTGCGCGACGAGTGTAGCGCATGGTGGCAATTGGCTCTTGTTGTTTCAGTTTTGGAGGAGGACAAGTTATACTTCGATGACCTTCTGGCCTCATCAGAGTTGAGGAAAGGTAACAGAATCAAAGGGTTTGCTCTGATGCTTCTCTATTTCGGTTGGCGTTGCTTGGTAATGGAATTGAAGAGGTGGAGGTTTACTATGGGAGTTGCATATGATTTTGTCGACAGTGGATTGTTCTGTTTGGGAACAATTATGAATTGGGTTGCTTGCACCGTATATTATCATGATTGCAAGAATCGTCAAAGCTGGGAGTTGGTTGCTGCCAATGAAGAATGATCCCACATCGATCGGATAGTCTAATCTCTGTGTAGCTGATGTCCATAGATATTTACTTCTTGTACTACAAATCTATTTTCTGTTTATACCTAAAGTTGCTTTCCTCCAGTAAATGGGAGAAGTCAAAGCCAGTGAAATGTTACGAGAGAGTGTGAGTGAGTGACCAAGTATCATTACCGGATTAAAATTTTGTCGGATTTTGACCTTTGGGCTTAGGGATTTGAATAGCAAAACCCTTACGTGATCCCCGAAGGATATACTGGGCTTGCTCAAGCCGTCATATTGGGCCTCTTAATTGGGCTTGTTCCAATGCTACTTCGGTACTTCCTTTTCTGAATGGATCTTATTTCTATTTTAGGTCGATATGGGAAAATGACATATGTCAACCATACGCTCATACCAAATTACAATTGTATCTTTTAGGTTCTCATCGACTGTTATTGTTGGTTAGATAGAGATCATTCGTGGCTTTTAAGTTTATCACTGTGTTCTCCCTTATGTTGTAATTTTAGATTCCATCTATACAACTGTGATTGTTACAAGATTTAATGACATAAGTAAATGCATTGTAATATAATAAATTTAAATAGAAAAATGAAAGAAAAATATTTTTTTAATGTTGAGCTGACATGTTTTCATAGACTTTTAGGCCACATTTACTTTGGGTGAAAGTGAATAATCAGTTTGGGAGTCATTCTCATTCCGAGTTGAAATGTTGTTTATCAAACTATGAGGGAATCAAATATATGTGGGCCTAATGTTGGATTAAGATTCATTATTATTTTTTATTTCGAGGTGAGAGGTAAGTATTGAATTTAATTCACCCCTGAATTAGATTTATTTCTTATTTTACCCTTACAACTTTATTAAAATTCCAACTTATCCATGTCAGACCCTACAACTTAAAAAAAATTATAAGAGACTATTATTGTAATTGACAGAGTTATGATTCATACTTCATTTTCATTTCACATATCAAGTAAACAAAAAAATCAGAGAGTCAGAGAATCATTCTCACTCAATCTCATTCATCCTTAATCCCATTCTCCCCCATTCATGTTTAGTAAACATGCCCTTAGGCAACTCTTTTGTTCATTTCCTTGTAGTTTCCTCCCTCCCAAACACAAAACATTGTTATCTTCAACACGATGACCTTTCACATTTGTGCTGTCTGAGTCTCTCAGTTTCCCTCCCAGATCCAAACCCAACCATTGACACTCAATGAAATGGTTCACAAGCCCTTTGATGTAACTAGAGTCATAGGCACATTGGTCACATTTGTGTAATTGTGTATGCTGTCATCATGTCGATTGGTGTGGTTAGCAGCAGCATACTATGTTGTCCTCATATTTTTCTATGATACGCTCGTCATTATGTGGTGTTCTGTGGGAATTGTGAGACTTGTGACAATGTACTTGGGATGGACCGCCGCGTTGAACATGAGCGTTGTGATTTCAATTCTAGAGGGGAGATATGGAACCAGGGCAATGGCTTTAGCGATTTCTTATACAGTTGGTAATGAGTGGAGAGGGGTTCGTCTGATGCTTGTTTTCTTTGCTTGGGAAGTTGGTTTGAGGTTCCCCTGCATCTACTTTGGGTGCAAAGGAACTTGGAATGTTGGTATTTTGACACAGATTGGCTTGTTCTGCTTGGGAAATGTGGTGAAATGGGTCGCCTTCACGATTTACTTCCACGATTGCAAGAACCGTGAACTAGAGAGGAAGTTAATGATGAAAGCTAAGAAGAGAGCTGTTGAAAGTGGATGATAAATAGGGATGAGTTTCTCTGTATTGCAATATTGTGTAATGCGCTCAATTTCCATTTTTTCGAAGTTGCTACAGTTTCATGATCAGATGTGAGCTTTCTATTACTACATATTAGTGGAATATCCCAAATTTCAGAGAAGAAATGACAAAATATGCATATGATTTGAAGTTTAGTTAGAACTTTGTATTCGCGCCTCTTACTTTCTTCTCAATCTTCTGTATGTCTTGCATGTCTACTTGTCCTCTAGCTTTTTGGACATTTCGACAACCAACAACGAATAAGTACTGTATTTTAGGCTGTGTTTTGATCATCACGTCAAATGAATAGAATGATAAAGATTAAAGAACCAGCAAGATTTCTAGCATTGTTCATTTGTTTGAAATGAAATGTGAAGCCATTTACAATGATTCCGATCTGTATTATATATTGTGGAGGAAACCATACCAAACCCACAACATTATTCAAACTTTGTACCAACACAACTATCGGAAATGAAGAATCCGAATGAGCTTGAGCAGACCAAGCCATGGTTTCTTGGCACCATTGGTATCATGGGATCAGCCGTGAAAATCCCTTTGAGAAATCCCAATTTCGTAACCTTCACTTTGATCACTTCCATTCCCCTTTTCTGCATGATGAAGTTCATACCAAGCTCGCCTTATAACTTTCGGCAGCCTGGTTTCTTAATGGAGGCATCATTGGAGCTAAGGCAGCTCATTACTCACCCCAACACTCTGACATCTTCTATACCATGGATTCAAGATTGGACACTACGACTACTCCATGCGTGGTTTTTCAACATGCTTAAGTTGCTCGTTGCACTCACATCGATCTACTCTGCTTCCATAATCTATACTAGTAGTGTTGGCAAGTCAATGAGTCTCCAAGATCTTGTTCAGATGTCGATCACCAGAACTAGGTGGCATGAGCCAATTGTAACATACTTTTCTCTGTCCCTGATTTCCTATATCTTCTTAGAAGGTTTTAGACTTTGGTTGAAGGCAAGGCCGACGAATCGGTATTTGATCATCCTACAATTCTTCGTTCCATTTGTGGCCGTTGCCAAATGGTTAGAGTTCACAGCCTTGACAAATGTAGCTGTTATTGTTTCCAATTTAGAAGACAATATCAGAGGACCTTTTGGGGCCTATTCGACCTCGTCAGAGCTGACAAGAGGAAACAGACTAAGAGGGTTGGTGTTAATAATTCTCCATACTACTGTGCTCTCAGGATTCAAAGTCCTCTTCGAGTGGATTTTTTCCAGTATACCTGCATATCATTTCATTCAGATAATTCTCTACTGTTTGCAGAGGATTATGTTTTGGGTGACTTTTACTGTTTACTACTATGACTGTAAGAATCGCCACAAAAGCATGTCATGAATTCTTGCAATTCTGTGTACTAAATCAGGTGTAAACTTATTTGCAACTTCCATCAGGTCATTGCATAATGCATATACATTATGTTCTCCTCTATTATATAAGATTAAGACAACTTATACAATTCTCTGTGTGGCAACCTGATTTTTTCAGAATTACTAACTCATTTGCAATAATCAAAGGCAAAT
This sequence comes from Argentina anserina, assembly GCF_933775445.1. NCBI lineage: Eukaryota > Viridiplantae > Streptophyta > Magnoliopsida > Rosales > Rosaceae > Argentina > Argentina anserina. The sequence goes on along the minus strand of NC_065875.1, from coordinate 26,511,893 downwards.
TTCCAAATCAAAGATAAAATGTATTCCATTGCAGAAGCTAGAATTGCATAACACATATTTCGATCGTAACAGAGAGAAAACAGAATAATCTCAAACGGAAATGTATGTAAGATCCTACACAATGATTCTAATAAAGGTCGAGTTCATTCTTCGTCACTGTTGGGGATATTACGCACCAAAATGCTTTTCCCTCACATAATATGACATGACCTTCATTGACAATGAGGCAGTGCTTGTGGAGCAGCTTCCCCATTTCAATTTTTTATTGTTTGTATTAGTGCCTGTTTTTACATTCTTATGTTTGTCTTACTTGCCCTAACCTTGTCCTGTATTATTTGGACATTTCGAGAGTTCGTAATTACTTTGTTGCATGATGTTGTTGGGATCATCGAGTTTCAAAGAACAAAAAATGTTAGGGTTGCATCATATATGAAGGAGATCAAGGAGTGCAAATATTAGAAACCCAGTACTACTCAAACTTGGAAATGGTAAATCCGATAGATCCCCAGCAAATGAAGCTATGGTTTCTTGGGACGTCTGCAATAATCATATCAGCCATGAAAATCCCCTTCAGAAATCCCAATTTTATAACCTTCACATTAATCACTTCATTTCCACTGTATTTCGTATCGTTAGTGCCAGGACTAGTTCTTAATCAGGATGAGCTTATTTTTCTGTTCATAAAGGCATTTGCAAAAGGAAAAATTCTTACTGTTGACACCAGTTTCAGCACCATAAAGACCGTTCAGGCTGTAAAACCTCCAGTCATTCAGTTTCCGAAAGTGTACATTGATGACCTGATCGACTTCCTCACTGCAGTCGCAACCATCTATGCTTCCTCAACAATCCTCACTAGAAATGATCATAAGGCCTCAATGAGTCTCAGACATATTCTGAGAAATTTCAAAACTAAATCACGTTGGCGTGATGGCGTTTTCACATACATTGCTATGTCCATGTTGCACAAGATCTGTTTACCTTATGTGATCAATTGTATTTATGTACAACAGCTGCATTTATCGAGCTTTAAAAACAGTTTGATCTTCAAATGTTTACATGTTATGGTACCTGCTGTGACATTTGCTATATGGGTTGAATACAATACCTGGTGGAAGTTAAGTGTTACTGTGTCTATGTTAGAGTTAGAGGAGCAGAGAGGATTTCAAGCATTTTCAACCTCCTCGCAGTTGAGGAAAGGAAATAAACTACGAGGGTTCATCCTGATGCTTCTTCTTTCGATCTTGGTTTGGCCAGCCCTCTATAGAGGACAGAGTTTCTATGTTCCAAGTGGACATATTGGACATGTTTTTCTTCAGGCAAGCGTATTGTATTTGGGGAAGGTCATGACTTGGATGGTTTTCACAGTTTATTACTTGGATTGCAAAAAATTTCAGCAGAAAAGGTTGTCACCTATTCTTTAAGATCCGTAGCTCACTAGTTCATAGTTTGTTAACAAGTTTTTGTATGTTTCAGTTTGTGACATTGTGTTATCACTTGTCAAGGTTTGGCCTAGTAGTCAAATAGCTATATCGAGTTTGGGTGACTCTCTATTATGTGATCGTAGGTAGATTCAATGTCAGATTTAGAGTGAAAGCTGCAATTTTTGTCACATTCCATTGTCTGATAATGTTGACTTTTTGAGCAATTGGTATACTATAACTTTCAAATACCAACCAACCCAATGGCACTGAAAAATTGAATCGAAAGGGATTTAATTCCAGTCAGTCATTTGAAAAGGGATTCAATCGATGATGATTTCAGGTTCTTCTGAGTTGTTTGTTTTGAGTTCTATGTCTATTCCATTCAGTGAATGAAATAATATTATCCAATCATTCAGTAGAGTTTCTTGTTGGTTTACAATATGCTTTCACTCTAGTTTATTCACAAAACTAGGAACAGCTTAAGCAAATTGGGATGAAAATGCAGTTATGTTAAGTACATTATTCAGATGTGAGTAAACCGTATTATCATGTATTTTTTCAAGAATTCCAGTCGTACTAGTACAGTGTTCATCCATACCGATGGAATTGATGAGAAAAAAAGCCAAAGTATAGACAATTTGAAGTTTTGAACTTATATTAGGTGCCTGTTTTTATTCTCTTATGTATGTCTTGCTCGCCCAAACCTTGTCCTGTATTATTTGGACATTTAGTACTCAACAAGGTTGGTAATTACTTAGTTTCAGATGTAGTTGGAATCATCGACTTCCAAAAATAGAAGCACCGGCTAGTGTTGTAAATCTGTAATGTTGTATCATATATGATGAAACCCAAGTAGTGAAAAGAAATATAAAAACTCACAATCTTCCAACTTGGAAATGAAGAACTTAGTAGATCCCGTGCAGATGAAGCAATGGTTTCATGGCACGTTTGCGATAGTCATATTAGCCATGAAAATCCCCTTCAGAAATCCCAATTTCATAACCTTCACATTGATTACCTCAATTCCACTATTTTTCATAACTTTAATCCCTGAACTACCTCATGTTCAGAACCAGCTTACTCACTTGTTCATAGAGGCATTCGTAAAGCGAGAAATTCTTACTAAACAAACCCTAAAGACCATTGCTGTAGATTTGTCATGGGCTGTAGAACTAGAACCGATTATTCAGTTTCTGAAATTTTACACTGTTGGCCTAGTCAACTTCCTCACTGCACTTGCAACCATCCATGCTTCCTCAACAATTCATACTAGTAATGGTGATCACAGAGCCTCTGTGTGTCTCAGAGATCTTCTCAAAAGCACCATAACCAAAACACAAACACGGTTGCGCGACGCTGTTTTCACATTCATTGCTATGTCCATTTTTTATATCGTTTCTCTACCTTGTGTGATCTATTCTATTCATAACCAACAACGGTTACATATTGATGGGTCTGTACGTGTTGTAGTTCATGCTGTGACATTTGCTATATGGGTGGAATGCAATGCCTGGTGGATGCTAAGTGTTGTTGTGTACATTTTAGAGTTAGAGGAGCAGAGAGGATTTCAAGCATTTTCAACCTCATTACGGTTAATGAAAGGAAACATACTACGAGGGTTCTTCTTGTTGCTTCTTTTGTCTGTTCGAATTCGAAGCTCGGGTTGGATTACCAGCCCTCATAGGGGTTGGTGTGTTCCACGTAGACATATTGCATATGCTTTCCTTCATGCAACCGTATCGTGTTTGGAGAAGGTCATGACCTGGATGATTTTCACAGTTTATTACTTCAATTGCAAGAATCGTCAGCAGAAAAGGTCATAGATATTACTCACTAGTTCAATAAATAGTTTGTTTAAAGTTTTTGTTATGTTTCAGTTTGTAACTTTGTATCACTTTGGCAAGGTTTGGTCTGGTAATCAAATCGCTATGTTGAATACTGCTTCTAGATACAGTTTACTACAACTCTTAACAATAACTCCCATGAGAAGTATAGTAGTAGAGAAAAATCAATTTAGGGTGATTTCTGTTATGTGATTGCTGCTAGATTGTTAGTCAGATTCAAAGTGGAAGATGTTGTTTTGGACAAATTTCAATGTCTAATAATGTTGAGGAACAGGTATACTATCATTTTCAGATACAAACCAATAACCCAATACCCACTGGGTTAGAATTGAAAGGGATTTAACAATCTTGATTATATAACCCCCTTCTTAATTTGCAGCAAGTGAATTACTTAAGGGCTTGGCTATGGAAAGCAACCATATCATGTTGAAGGACTTGAAGCCGAAGCTTGGAGTCTTTGATATACTCAGAGAAGCTCTTTGTTTAGTCTGCAAGAGTCGCAGATTCCTTATACTCTCCTTCCTCACGTCTCTACCCTTTTTTTCTGTTTCTCAATTTACTATGAATCACACCTGCAAAGAACCCTGGTTCAAATCTTACAGTTTCTAAAACAAAATTCTGATTTGTTACAACTATGATTGGCAAACACAGCTCCATACTACAAAAAGTTTGGCCCAGATGTTTTCCAACAACTTGATACAAATGGGAATTCTTTATCAGATACCTCTCCATCTCCTAGAGCTTTTCAGTGCTTTTGTCATCATCAATTCGGCCTCCAAGATAGACGGAGAAGGGAAGTTCGGGGAGGTTTCCAGTGGTAACAGTGTTACCAGAGCGGTGCGCGCTAGAGAAACTCTGATCACATCCATCCGGGTACTTTTCTTATTAACTTGTACAGTACTTGGATCAATATGGTTGGTACTATAATGTGTTGTGGAGTGTTACATACGGCAGCCTGTATGGCACTGCTAGCAAATTACTTGGAATGGGGTGCAACATGGAACATGAGTATTGTGATCTCATCACTGGAGAACACACATGGGGCTAATGCATTGATGCTTTCAACCTATCTAAGCAAAGGTAGAGAACAGCGGCAAGGACTTTTATTGACGCTTATTTTCAGTGTTTGGGGACTCAGTTCAAGGCTGGCATACCTCTTCTTTGAAAGCTCCAAAAGAGGAATTGTTGCTCAGATAGACCTTTTATGTACTGGCAATGTGTTGAAGTGGGTTGCATACATGATTTACCCCCAATACTGCAAAAAACAGATTTTAGAGAAGAGAGCTGATTCGGAAATAGGACTAGTAGAGAAGTAACAAGACCAAATAAGAGGGATAATGAGGGACATGTATATGAATGATGAATGTAGACCATCTATTTGGAAGTTACCACATCAGAGTATTTGATTTGCAGAATTAAAGTTACTACTCTAAAATAGACTATGGAGAAGGCAATTCTTCCGGATAATTTGGAAAGCCAAGGGGCAACTCGAACATTGAACTATCATCTAAGCTACCGATGAGAGCGCGCCCCAACGCATATCCTAGTGCACGTGCCACAGGGAATGCCACCGCATTTCCAACTTGGATGTATCTAAACAACGAGAAATAAGATGTAAGTTTCACTCTGTTTCAACTAAGAATGAACTGCACCATCAGTGAAACAAAAGACAACACTGTAATGTCACAATACCTTTCTTTTACTGTCCCGCAGAGTTTGTAATAATCAGGAAAGCCTTGTAATCTTGCATTTTCTCGTATTGTCAACACCCTGTCTTGCTCAGGATGCAAGATAATCTGTACAAAAATCCAAATTATGTATCTCATTCATGTATACGTCAAAATATAATGCCACAAATATAGATCATACGTGGTTGTGTGGCTCAGCACGAGTAACAACAGTAGATACAATTTCATCCCACCACAAACGTCCGAACGGTCTGCAAAATTGTTAGAGATGACAGATGATGATATTGAATATTCGAATACCTAAATTCTGGATCTAGAAAATTAGACACTTACTTTTTGGATTTCCCTTTCTTAAATGACATAGCATAGTCAGGAACCTATAATTACAATTTCAAGACATTTAAGCAGTGGTGGAAATTGTGTAATACCAACAAGTATAGTATGGAAGTAAATCACAAAAGAAAAACTTCAAATAGATACTATGTTTACCAAAGGATTGCCCGACTTCAATAAGGCTCTCTGTTTTGCAGGATCAAAATAAACTGTTTTACCATCAGGACGCAATAGAACCCCTTCCAGGTTTCTGAAATTCGCACCCTGATTAACGCATAAATAAGTTCAGATAACATGATTATATCAATTATGGAAACCAATTATATGTAATCATGTACTGAAGATGAAGAAAGGAATAACCTTCACTTTGGGAATGCAAAGTATACGATCATAATCATCATCACTCACTTTCAAAGGCTGGTGATCATATAGCGTCACATTATAAGGCTCACTCCTAGAAGACCCCAGCAAATCTGCATCAAGAGAAATACATTATTTTTAGGTTGTTCAACCACCCCTACCATCACAAACTACACAATGCTTCCTGGACATCGTTGCTGTTGCTACTTTGCTATTGCTAGTTTATGCATAATATCTTCTGTGTGTACCTGGCTAACTGTAACTCGGCAAATCCTGTAATCCTAGCTATAAATATTTATGAATTAACTGTAATTCGAGCTCTGAGGCTTGACTAACCTTCATACATAATTATTATTGCATCCATACTTTTTACTCAACAATATAACCAAGTCTTATACACATGCCCGATCCAGAACTAATGTATTTATCAATATTGTTTCCAAGGTATCTTTTTCTTTTAATACTTGCAACAATAGTATACAATGTGCCTACATTCTTCCCCGTATACAACACAAGTGAGAAGTGTCAAATCACTAATGATCCATTCTATTTGTCCCTATTTAGCACTACTTTCTCAATTACTGTCATACTATTAAACGATAAAATTGGAAGCTGCAAAGAAAACAGACTAATGAGAACATAATTCAGTGCAATCATACAATAAACATAAACATCTTACAGTTTTTGCTAAGTCTTATCATTTTCTGGAACTCAGTCTGAGGGAGACTCCCATAAGGCATCTCATCACGCAACTCGTTATATTCTACCTGAATAACATATAATGGACAATATATGAGAACATTGTTAAGGCGAAGAATAATTATTAATAAAGAGTTCAAGAATCAAGACTTTACAGCAGGAAGGTCAGACAAGGCATCTCCTAGTAAGAGTTTTTCTCTTAATGCAGCTTGATGGCCTTCACTACAAACTACATTATCCTGTAAATATCACACATTTTAAGGCAAAAGCATAGAGAAGCAAACTTGAAACATTGTTGAGACTCATACCTCCCATTTTTTAGGAATATGACCCTTGACAATAACATCATGGGTAGGAAGTGGGTATTGAGGTAAGCACTGTAAAAATCAAATAACCTCCATGAGGATTGAATCAGTCAGTGATAAAAATGAGCAATTGAATCAACATACCTCTGTAGGACATGCCCCCCATAGAAACACACGCATACGGTATTGAGGAAGCCCGTATGCTCCTGCACCCATCATACCAATCCTTGTCTGATAATTCATATCAACAAGACGTCCAATAGCATATCGACCAAGGAATCCTTTAGCAAATTTTAAAAGGTCGACCACATTTTCCATCAAGACATATTTAGGCTTAAGGTGCTGAACTATGTCCATGAATACAATCGCCTGCTTGTTTTTCTTATCCTCCAAAGGTTTTTTTTTGTTCCTAAATCTGTTATAGCCACTTATACCTTGGCAAGGTGGGCCACCACACACGACATCAACATCTCCCTATAACAATTTTACATTAACCTTTAGTTACAATTAAATAAACAAACCAACTACAATAATTAAAAGAAAAAAACCTTAAATTGTTGAAATTCAAACTTACTGGTAAAGGCAACAATTTTGAATTAAAGCTGCGTGAAACAAATTCTTCTACACAATTTTTGCAATCCCTGTTTAATAGATAGTTAATCAGTTAAAGTAAGACCTTAAATATCCAACTACAAAAGTATTGCAGAGATCGAAGAGTACCTCAGTGAATCAAGAGGCTCCCAAGTATCTTCATCTGAATCATAACCCTTCCAATGGACCTAAATGACATACATCACAACGCCAATTCTTTACATTGTGTTTTGGAAAATGACCACACAGGTCATTTATTAAAAGCAAATAATCAATTATTCATTACAAATGAATGCAAGCACAAACATACATTCAAATATGCAAATAGCCAGTGGTGTAGCCAGAAATTTAGGCCGACTGGGGCACAAAAGTTAATAGTAAAAATATTTCATTTGTCTATACTAATAACCAAATATATTAGTCCGCCTATATATACTTGTGAAAATAGTCTTAAGAGATTTTATATTTTGAATTTGATGCAGAACAGTCTTCATAGTCTAAACTAGTGGATATGTCTTCCCCGATATATTAATTTAAACAATCCTTCATAAACTCCTCACAATTCGCCTCCATCACCAAGTTAGTCTTCAGTCTTCACAATGTTTAACTTAGAAAAAAAAACTTTATCTACACTTGTAATCACAATTTGTAAATTTAATGTACATTAATAGATGACTAAAAAATTCTAATGGAATATATTATATATATATATATTAGTAATAATCATCATTATTAAAGTCAATTGAGTACATAATACAAAAAAATAAAGAACAAAATAAGACACTAAAGTGCACATATTCCCCAAATTCAGCTTATATGTAATGAAGTGTTAGAAAGTCAAGCAGTAAAATCATATGCATAAATATTGATTGTTCTATGTATAGGTCGTGTATTAGCTGTAGCTTTCCTTATGAGTATTTTAGGAAGTCAATTGAGTACATAATACAAAAAAATAAAGAACAAAATAAGACACTAAAGTGCACATATTCCCCAAATTCAGCTTATATGTAATGAAGTGTTAGAAAGTCAAGCAGTAAAATCATATGCATAAATATTGATTGTTCTATGTATAGGTCGTGTATTAGCTGTAGCTTTCCTTATGAGTATTTTAGGAAGTAATTAGCTGCTGATTTGTAGGATCAGAGGATTCCTCTATTATAATCACTTATGTATAAATGGGGTAACCATGTATCATGAAATGATCTATTACCAATCTTGTTCACACGATCAGTAGCTGACCGTGGAATTCATGCTCAAACATTATTGGATGTAAATCTAAAGGTAGGGAGAATCTTTTTAAAATTGAGTTATTTTATTTTCAACCCTTTGATTTACATCCAATGGTAGTTGAGCATGAATTTCACAGTCAGCTACTGACCGTATGAACAAGACTTGATCCATTACACCAATATCTTCTTCTCTGATTTCTCTTGTTTTTCATAGTCTACATATTACATATAATATTAATGATAATTTATATATATATTAATAATATTTTGGTGATTTAGTGAGTGGGGCACTAGTGTAATTTTTTTCCATGGTATTTTTCCTATAAATGGTGATTGGGGCACAGGCCCTAGTGAAGCTCTATGTGTCTCCGCCCCTGCAAATAGCTCTTGCTTAGGTACTAAAGTTGATACCTTGAGATACAACCCCTTATCTTTCTCATCAGGTTCCCCATAACATATATCAAGTATTCTTTCAACTTCATAAGCCTCAGGATCTTCAACATTATCCAGGTTCTCGTCATCATTTTCTGAAGTGTCATTTGCAACAAAGTTGAAAGGTATATCCGAAGTGTCTCCCTCGATCAAATTAAAACAAATGCATAGATCCTTCCACCGTTGTAGCAACATCAGAAAGTTTTCCGCATATGACATTCTAACCTGAAATAGAAGTTCGCGAAAAAATAATGTTAATAGAACTTAAGAAACTATACAGATAGAATAAAAACACATGCGAGCTATTAACACATACCTCAGTTTCTGGATGATTAAGCTTTAGACTTTGGAGTGCATATTTGTTAATATCAACAGCCCATTTCTATACCATAAATAAGAATTGAGAGAAATAAGCTCAAAATATCTTGAGTGAAAGAATGACACATGATAATAGTTAATTAATAATTAAAGAAAGAACTTCAAAAGATTTTCACAGGAAACAAGCCAAACTCATGGCCTCTAAGTGGAGGAGATATGGAGACAATCATACTTTTTTGTATCTGAATGAGGAATCTCCCTCTTGAATAAATTGGTATCATTTTAAAAATTAATAATTAATTCAATACTTTAAAAAGAAAATTGTTAAAATATGTCTTCTTCATTTCAAGTTGCTACTAGTCTTTGAATAAGAAATAGATTTGTACCAAAGCATATGTTAAAAAAGTACAAAGATCTAAAGTTTAGCAAATTATGAAACAAAACATACAAAGCAGATTATGATATCTTTCTCTATTAAGAATGTCAAACCTGAATGCAAGCCTGATAGGAAAAGTGACTTACCGTAACTAGATTTACGTTGGATAAACGGGCACCCAAACAAAGACCGGTGGACATTGCACCACATCCAGCATATAAGTCAAGCACTTTAAGTTCTTGTATACATTGTTCCTTGACGATGGAGCTTTCTGTAAGTTCTGAGTTACCGTCACAAGAATCTCCAACAACAATCTTTGATGCAGTATGGCGATCAGCTTGCTTATTGTCTGTGAGTTCAATATATGGAAAAATGAATGGTATATCCTTGTGAATAAAGGGTTGTTCAAAATGACACATCAACCAACTTATTAACATATATGTAAGATAATAACCTGGTAATAAATTGACAAAGCTTGAATGAAGCACCACGTATTTGGTGTTGCAATAATATTTGCAACCTTCTATGAGTTTATCCTTTACATCAGGATCAACCTAAAGAAAAAATCATAATATTCTTGTTAGATTGTCAACTATATACATATATATATATATATATATATGAGGGCTCTTCCACTAAGGGATAGCTCATTAACCAACTTTTTGACTACATTTCAACATCTCTACCGTTTGACTTTTAGGGTCTAATGTGTAGATCACCCCTGTAAAATTTCAACCAAAATGGTGATCGTTAGAGTATCAAACTTGGCGAAAGCAATGGACACACTAAATCTGTCAAACATAAACCATTCATGGTTATAAGTTTAAATCACAGTTTTGAATGCTTAAACACTTCCATTTTGGCTGAAATTTTACAGATGTGATCTATACATTATACTATAAATGTTAAACAATAGAGATACTGAAATGTGATCGAAAAGTTAGTCAAGTGACCTATATCTTTTTTAGACCCCAAAAAGAGATCCCTTAGTGGAAGGGCCCTGATATATATATATAGGAAAAGAGTGATTTCGAATTTCATGCATACATGTAAAGCCAATCGAACAATACTAATCTTCTCAAGGAGACAATCCAAGGAATTGCGGTCCTTCACATCTGAGTAGAATATGCGCCTGGTATCAATCGCAACACTTTTTTTAACGGCCTAAAACACAATAAAAAAGAAAATGAATAGTATCATTAATCATCAAGGCGGTGAAATAGCAAAAATTATATTTAAAATTTTATGTGATCAAACTTACGGTGTCTTTAACTCGGTAGTACCACTGAGCTGTAAAGTATAATTGGCTATCAACGGCCTCAAACATTTCTATAATCTTGCAAATGTAAGGTGGCTTTCCTTCTTCAGCCTGAAGGATCAAATAAAGCAAAAATGATTAATTAATGGAAGACAAAAACGAAAGGACTATATTCAAGTTTCATCTAAATGATACCATATGTAGGTGATAGCTCTTCCTTAGTTATAAACACTATTTAACTAATTACAACCAACATGTATAATGGTTTTTGCTTTCTCTATCAAAGTAAATATGTAATGATTTTTGTTTTCTTTCTCCATCACAGAGAATGATCAATCTAGAATTTTATGTTTAATTTTATTAGCGAGATCAGTAAAATGAGGATAAACGAAGGATCAATGAATACCTAAACTACTGATACCAAATAAAAAATGTGTATTTCCTCTTGAATTGATCAATGACAGAATGTACAGTAAATATAAGATCACAACCACAATCTTCCAATCTACAAGATATGGTAATTGTAGACTGATACTATAGTACAGCTAAACACAATTATGACAATTAGTTTTGATATTATAGCTATACACAATCACTGATCCAAGATTGAAGCCATGATATTATTGCTATTACTCTATTTGATGTGGAAGATAGTGTGATTGGTGACCTATTACAGTGAGGAATAGTCAACAATAGTCATAATCACATCACAATATCAATTACATAATCAGAAAAGATTATAGAGAATCATGATCATGTGTTAAGCTATTGTGAAGAGCTGATTTAGCTAATAAATATAACAAGTGTGATTCTTATACCATCTACAATTTTAACAACGCTCCGGTAAATCCTTCCAACGAAGAACAACAAGACTTACTTGTACATGAGCATCATCATCTAGATGATATCTTACACCATCCACCTCAGCAGTCGTGAAGTGACGGCGGGCCTGAATCGGATTTTCATCTCTATTGAACAATAAATCACAATAAAATTGAATCAAAAACAGAGAACAAATTGTGCCTATCAAATCGAACAAACATAATCAACTGTAACAAGTTAGTAAATAGCAATTCTCACCCCTTTATGTACGTTTCGGGCCACCTCCTTCGCGCCTCCTTGTCGGAAAGCGGTTTGCCGACGAACATAGGCTCCGGCGCCTCCACAACAATGAAAGAAGCAGCTGCCTTGGCTTTGCCTCCCTTCGACTTCTTTGACGGAGAAGCTGCCTTGTCTTCGCCTCTCTGCCGCTTCTTAGATTCGGGAGCTGAGGCCGGAGGCGACTCGGCCTGGTTATTCGCCGCCTCTGGATTCACCTCTCCGCCGTCGACGACCATCGAAGTATCAGATTCCGGATCTGAGGCCGGAGGCGCCTTCTCCTCCTTCTTTCTTGCCTTCGCCTCTCCGCGGTCGATAATCACCGGATAAACGGCTGGATCCAGTGGAGGTTGCTCCCGCGGGGATCTCTTCTTATTATTCCAACGGAGCCTAGGGTTTTTGTTCCGATCGGTTCCCATTGAAACTGAGAGAGAGAGAGAGAGAGAGAGAGAGAGAGAGAGAATTTGGGATTTAGGGTTTAGAGAGAGAGAGAGAGGGATAGGGTTGTGAATTTGTATAGTGGGATTAGTGGCACGAAATTGTGGGGGTGTTGTGGAGCTGAGAGGGGTGAGCGGGAATTCAGACTTTAAAATTTGGGATTGGATATTTGGATTGACTTTCCGTCTCTTTTCTTAAAACGTTGCGACAGATTAGGGGTGTTGGGTTGGGCCTTAGGTGTGTTGGGCTTTGTTGCACTCGTACCACAACCATATTGTGTCACACTGTCATGTCATAGTCATACTGTGTCGTCGTGAAAGCTTATATGATTTGAATTGAATCATATGAGCCCCTGTAATATAAGAATGCATACTTGTATAGTATATACAAATTATGAGTTTCATTTTCTGGTAACTTCCTTCAACCAAACCATTGCAATACTCGTACGAATCTCATGTTTTTGAATATCTCGCAAGTGTACAACTGTATTATCATCTTTCAAATATTTTGTAGAGCGGATCCATATGTCCTATCATTTTCAATTGAACAGCTTCGAAATTTTGAATTTAAATGCATGCAAGTTTAGTCATTTCATTCACATGATTTGTACGCAACAGCAACATACAACCTACTATTGAAAACATGTATTTCATTAGCTAATTACAAAGTATTTCTTCAATTCATCAAATTTTGGTTGGAAGTTGGAAGTGCAATGTGGCAAATATAGCAAACAATTAAAACTTTACTCTGCATAGTTACATAGTCACGACTGTTTGTACCAACTAAATAATGTCGCAACTTATAGTCGAGTTCATATCCTTACTATCTATATATCACAATATGTGGTGAGAAACAACACGTGGTTGTTAAACGCCGTGAATCTACAATTTTTTCAGGTCACTTTCCCTCACGAACAAACCGTGAAAACCATACGGCACTCGCCGGGGCAGCTTCACGGCAGCCACAATGTCCAGCTCGGGCGACTTGGCGTCCATAACCAAAAACCTAGACTCCCCCGTCTTCTCATCATGAACATACGACACCAAGTACCCGTCGTCCTCCTCCGCCTCCGGATTCTCCGGCTCCCTCGCCACGAAAAACGGCTCTCCCCCGAAGCAATCCCGACCGTACATCCTACACCCCACTATGCTCTCCTTGTGCTCACAACCCGACACGTCGAGCTTCACCACTCCCGAGATCTTCGGCATGGGGTCGCCGATCGCCGCGTAGACGTACCGGTTCTTCTTCCCCTGGAAAGCCGGGTTGATCACCGCGAAGTCCAGATTCCGAGTCGATAGCGGTTGCCGGGAGACAATCCCGGTCTTGAGGTCGATCCTCACTTTCTCCACGAGCGCGTGGAGGAGCTCCATTCTCTCTAGTGTGTGCTCCGCCGACAAGATGTTCGGCGCCACCACCACTACAGCGTCGTCTTCGTCCCACGCGTTCACCGCGTGCATAATATTGAACCCCGGCACCTCAAACCACCTCATCTCCGAATCATCCGCTGCGTATTTCGGTATAATTCCGATTCTTGAGACCTTCGAAGCGTCCAGACCCACCGGAGATCCTCCTCCGATCATCTCCATAGGATTCATTCCGATCTGAATGTCGGCGAACACCGCGTACTTCTTAGTGATGGCGAAGTCGTGGAGTAGAGAAGGACTCGTCATGGAGAACACCGGCACGTCCGGCTGCTTAGCTCCGGTGGGGTCAAACCGAAAGTAAGTTAAAAACGGCGGCATAGGGCCGTAACGGAAAGCGAAGGCCTCGCCGGTGTCGGGGTCGACTTTTGGATGCGCCGTCATGCTCATGAACAGCTCGCCGTTAAAGTCGTGACGTCCCACCGTCTCGACGTCGCCGTCCGCCGTCAAACGAACCTCATAAGGGAGATCAGACTCACCGAGCGCGAAAAGACGGCCACCGAAGAGCGCCAAACTTGTGTTGGCGTTGCCAATGCCGTTAATAGGGTTGTAGAGCCCGGAAGCCACGCGGACAGCGGAGAGTGCCCCACGTGTGGCGGAGGCGGTGAGGCCATTGAAACCGGAGAAGACGTTGGGGAGGAGAGGGAAGCCGGCTTCGCGCTCGACGGTGTATTTGTACGTCTTGACGTAGCGGCTGCAGAGGACGGCGCGGCCTTGGGAGATTCTGATGGAGTGGAGCATGCCATCGCCGTCGAAGAGGTGGTAGGGCCCGCGAGGGAGGTATTGTGGGTTAGGGCCGTTGCGGATGTAAGCGCCGTCGAGGCAGGAGGGCAATGCGCCGTGGATGACGTCGCACTCGGTGGGTGGGAGTTCGGAAATGGGGGCGAAGTTGCCGGAGAGGACGTGTTTGGGGTCGACGGAGGGGCGGATGGGAGGATCGACGAAGGTGTTGATGAAGTCGTCGAAGAGGTTGAAAATGACTGATGGGAGTGTTGGAGGTGTTGTTGCATTAGGTTTTGTGGTTGATGAGTAAGATGGAGTAGTTCTAGTAGTTGTAGTTGAAGTAGTCTTGTTCTTTGGTTGTGTTGTAGTTTTTGGCGGGGTTTGGGTGGCGGGTTTCTCTTCGATTCTGACGGAGGAGATATAGAGGGGTTTGGTTGGGTTGAGTTTCGGAGCTGTTGTGGAAGATTGGGTTGGAAATGTGGAGAGGAAGGAGGAGGACAAGGAATCCATGGCTGGGTGGAGTGAGCTAACAGATGGCTTGCTTGATTGAGCTAAATAAGTGTGGCCGTGTTGGTTTGGGTGGGATATTTTGTTCATGTATGAGGTGGATAACACAACCCAGAAGTTGATGGAGGGGCCACATTATAGTTCTAGGGTTCGATCTGAAATGAATGGTAAAGGACCACAGCATTAGGGATTAGAGATTTATATGAACAAGGGAAAATAACATTAGGGGATATAGGAGTTTTCTGTGTCACTAGAAAGCATTGAATATAGTGGGACTCTGATTAAGCATATCCATGAAGGTCAATTTTCTTCTCGTTTGATGAAGCATTCTACAATCAGTGATAAATCGAATAAAGCTTGTCCAGAAAACCTCACAGCTCGGAGATTTATAGAATCCTAGCCTCTTATGCAAATACAAGTTTTGATACAAACAATGTCAGACTTTAGGTTTAGCTTGAACTCCGACACTTGTATGAAAGTCTCAACTGATTCGCCCAAATTTCTTTTTGTATACGGCATATAAATACAAGACACTATGAAAAATGGTTCAAATTTACACCTACACGAAAGTCTCGCCTGATTTGTACCATGAAATTAAGTTAGGCTCAGGCAGATGCTCACCGGGAGACATGATGTAAGGCTCAGGAGCATAGCCCAATTTTGATTGACATAAATCTACTCGTGTTTCCTAAATAGAACAAGAAAATGGGGACGGTCCAGAAACTACCAACCATCTGGGCCGTTTTAAGAAAAGGTACAAAAACTGTTTCCTGAAATGGGATCCAAGCGAGAGCTATACATAATCATCACAACTCATCCGCGGCAACCATATAGGCAAATAGATTTAATGAAAATTGAATGGAGGCAAAAACTTGTTTGCACATATAAATCTCATGACCACTAATAATAAGGAAAGATGACATGATAAAATATTTCTGATCCAACTACAGCTCTAGAGACCCCAATTGGGACAACAGTAATTTGAATATCAGATTATTTAATGGTTCATTGCTAGATAAACCATTTCAACTACGAGAAGAAGGCAGGTATTCAGCATGAGCATATCTGCTTGTTTGATGCCCGGAGAGAATTTTCCTCATGTTGCTTTTGATTCAATCACCTTCTTTGCAAAAGATGGTAAGCAGAAAGCAGCAGTGTGAATCTGGAAGTGAAAACAAAAACTACTAAATGAAACGGCTATAGACTCTGACCAATTTACTAAAACGGTAATCATTATCAATTTCTTTAAAAAAAAAACAGACAGACTAAAGCAAGACCATACCTCAGCGTTGTAAAATTTCAAGGGGTCTTTAGAACCGTCATTTTCAGGTAACGGATTTACAGGGTGCTTGAAATCAACAGCAGGTCCCTCGGTCGAACAAAGCATGAAACCAATCACTCCACTGAAATACACAATAAAAAGCAAATTAGCAGCAGTAAAGATAAATACAAGACTACCAATTGTTCTGTGCACTCCGTAACACAATACAGTTCTCATAATCCAAGACCTCAAGTCAAGGGGACGCAAAAGTATCGTTTTCAGGAAAAATAAACAAAACAAAACAAAAATATAATCATTGAGCAGTTAATATGTTGGCTATTTTTATTCAACACCGGCAGCTTGCAACATAGAGGATGTAAAAAGACTCAGAAAAGTGTATGCCTTGGATATGTAGGGACTGTTGTCCATGCGTAGTTGACAGAGCCTTTGAATATCTGATGGCAGTTTGACACAATATCCTCAATAATGTGCATGTGAAGCCATATACTCTCTGCCTGGGTGCACACAACTCCTCCTGGTCGGAGAGCGTTTGCTACCGACTGGAAGAAGGGCTTCTCAAAAAGCTCTTGTGCGGGACCTGATTAAGAAACAAACACCAAAACCAGTAGTTAAGCAATTTCAATGTTTCTATACAGCCAAGATGAATATGATATTTCTGTATCACAGTATTACCTATGGGATCAGATGAGTCCACAATCACTGCATCATAAGTTCCTGCTGGAACAGCCTTTAAAAATGCGACTCCTACAACATTAACATAGAACTTATGAGAAACGTTTGGAAAGGGAAAAAAAAAACAGAAGGCAAAGTTAGATTAAAGAAGAATAAACAGATCTTACCATCACCGATATTAAGAGTCACCCTGGGATCCTCATATCCAACAGCTACACGTGGGAAAAATTGTTTTGAAACCTGGAATGCAGAAGCAAGAACAAGTCACTATTTATCCTACAATTTCCCCAAGCTCGTTAGTACACTACAGTATAACACGTTCTAGCCAAACTGAATTTATCCAAGTGATGTACCAGCGCATATAGACATACATATTATGCATCAAATATTCCTTCAGCCAATGGGGATAACAGAAATATTAATAGCCTAATCAAAAGGTTTCATATTTTTACTTACATCAACAACCATCTTGTCAATCTCACATATATCTATTTGCTCAACAGAAGAATGACGAGCCACTTCCCGCAGTACACCACCATCTCCTCCACCAATAACCAAAACCTGATCAACACCAATTTAGAAAGATAATTAGTTGACAAGAACCCAAAATGAAGGATACTACATGACATCAAACATAATCTTCTCAGTGAAAATTTGAAAATCAATAGAAACATGGTTCACCAATGTAGCCTCAACCCATGTGTAATGTTCTAAAATTGAAAAATAATTTGACAATGTGTCAGTCTGGATTTACTACTTAAGAAAGATGTGTATATTTCTACTTTAGTCCTGTGTTTTGCAGATAATGAAATTACCTTCTTTGGATTTGGAATTGAGCAGAGAGGTAGATGGGTAATCATTTCTTGATAGGCACATTCATCCCTTTCTGTCAGCTGAATCACCCCATCCAAGACGAGAACCTTTCCATAGGTCGATGACTGTAAAGAGAATATGTCTCATCAATATATTCAAATTACTAGAAGATGTAAGACAACAATAACTTCAAAGTGTTAGTTACCTGGAAGACCATCACATTCTGATAATCCGATTTCCCTTGAAACAAAATTTTCTCTATTTTCAATGAGTGTGCTTCTCCTGCAACAGAATAAATGTAAATCAGGTTCCAAAATGTATGCAGCCAAATTCTCTACCATTCTACCAGAAAAAGGGAAGATACAACAATCCACACTAAACTCGGACAAAAGCACCTCTTATAAAACTGACAAAGCTGAAAACCTATTCTCCATGTCAATCATGATAGTGTTATCTATTCAAGTTTGAAAAACTGCACGTATTGAAACTTCGCGACATGCTATCATATAGCATCGATAGTTCAAACTTTCAACTGACCAAATAAGAAGCATCACAGTTCAACAGTTAATCACATACAAAAAAGTCTCCGACAGGAATTTTACATTCACCACGTGTCATAAACTTATATTCTTGAGTTCATATCACAGGCCCTGAACTCATTGATTAGCAAAAACAGGTGTTTAGAGTTATTTTGATTCATGGTAATCTGGTGCTGCAAAACCTAGTTCACTCGTCTTCGATACCAAACATGTCTCGCCAAAAAACATATACAAGCACAACGATTCACAAAACCCACATACATGTTCATACTCCAAAAACATTCATGAGCTATAAAAACAGGTCCATCAAAACAAAATGGTAGAGAGAATGAAAAAACTAACCAGGCCACATTGGGCTAATCTCAGAGAACCACCCGGGCATAACACCAGAGATGCAGTCCGGCTCCTTCCCAGTCTCGGTCTCCATAGCCGCCGCCGCTGCAGAGCCGCCGTTCTCTTCCTCCTCCCTGGCCCTCTTCACCGGAAAATCACCTGAACCCACGACGCCTTCTGCTGCCATGAAACCCAATAAAACCCTAACGAAACAAGAGACGTGAGGAGATGATGAGGAAGAAGAAGGCGAGCGGTTTAGGACTCTGGACAGACCACAGTCTTGGTGTGGCGAGCTTTGTATATATAGCCACGAATATATTGGGGTAATAATTAATATTTTATTGGGGTAAAAAGTAGAAAGGTAATGTTGGGAGAGGCGCAAAGAGTCTGATTAGTATTTGGTTTCTTTTTCTTTCCGCTTTTACCGGAGCTGTGAATTATTATTTTTTACCAAGAACGATGTATAAAAATGATGAGGTTCTCGATTAGGGTTTTGGGTGAATTTGGGGTTTGGTGCTTTGTCGGGATGCGGAGAAATGATCCAAAACATATGTGCTTTTGTTTGATTGTGTATGCTATAGAATGCCATTTGGCTTGTGATTTGTTACTAATTTGCCACTCAAAGGGTTGATTACGATTAGTCAAGCATCGAGATCACAGTTCAGTTGCATGTTTAGTCGAGATCATATTTAGGACATATGGTATCACTGTTTGACTAGATCGGCAGTTAAGCATTAAGATAATCAGCACTTTCGGGGTATAATGCTTCAATTCAGATTTAATTTTAATTAGTATCGGTGTGATTCAAACTTATGTTTATTTTTGTTTGGATAACACTCAAATTTTAAAGACAGAGGTTCTTTTCAGAAGTAACTTACTTTTGTGTTGATCACTGATTAGAGAAAAGTCTTTGGAATCAATTGATGTGGGCGGTGGCTTTTGTATGGATGGCCATGATTGTGGTATACCTTCACAATGGTCGAAGGGACACATTAGTTGTGGGGGCAGCGTATCAAGTGGGATGGATGCTACAATTTTCCCCTGATTTTGCTACGTTCGTTTTGAGCGTATCATTTTTTTCCTTTTAGCAGATTAAGGATACCTTCGTTTGCTATGGAGTTTGTGGATGCTTTGTACATCTAGACCCTCTAGTTGTTAGAAAAAGACAGTGTAGAGAATGTAACATACAATCACGTATATAATACTGTGAGATTCGGTTTTAAATGAATGTATGTATACGTTCACATTAAGATATGTCCTTATTAGAATCATCCTCTTAGTACATTCATACGTATCTAATTGAGAGTGATAGAGCATGATTACAAAATTAAGTAAGCATTTCTTATTGAGATTCATCATCATTCAAAAAACAAGTTTAATGGGTCAAATTCCACATTGATTTGGATGTACGTACTACAATTCTTCGTTCCTTATAAGTGAATCATGCATGTATTGGAAACTCGAGGACTTAAGGAAGCAAGTGGCAGAATTTTCTTTCCATGATAGCTTGATCGACCTAAGTGGGGGAATGATGGGTGTGTGTGTGTGTGACCAAATTGTTTGGTCATGATCACTTGTGGCTGAATTGCTTTCATCGTAAGATATGTAACAAGACAGCAATGATGCCCAAATGACCAACTTTTGTTACATGTTTGGGAACTTCTCCATTAGTCATGACCAAACAATGATGACCAGCCATGCACGAATAATGAATTTGATGTGAACTTTGGGTGTACGATTATGAACACAACGATATGATGATTCTGAACACGATGATGATGATGATGATGCCCATTTGCCTAGCTTCTACAGTTCCGAAAATCGTGGACATGCAAAAATCACTTGGTTTCAGATGAAGAGAGACTGAGAAACTTATAACATGGCTGCTGCAGCTTGTATTATACGTTCCATATTACTCATGTCTTATTTTAATGGTTAGTAACTCACTGTAGTATGCAACTTCTTCAGGATTGAAATACCAGTCTTTTGATTGTAGCACCACATTGAAAATCATACCAGTACAAGATGACAATTACTTTCGACCATAAAACTAACTAATACTGAAGAAAGTTTCACTAGATTGGTGTTAACAACTTACAATAAAGGAAAAAAAAAATACATAATTCCTCAGGCAAATATGACTGATTATAGTTTCGGACATAACATACACAATTAATAGGACTACAGGATCCCTACTTGTTAAGCATCGATGATGCATTGCTATATGTTAACAGCATCAATCAAATGTTGTTCTGAAATATTATGGATATATTACATTGCACATAAGCTTGTCATCGATCTGCGTTTGATTGAATTATATTAAATATTAGTGATGTTTAATTCATGGTTTGATCAGAGGCATCTTAGGGATAGAGAGTATTGGAATCAATGTCTGGTTGAAATTAAAGAACAGGTCAAGAAATTAGCAAT
Source organism: Argentina anserina (assembly GCF_933775445.1). Lineage (NCBI taxonomy): Eukaryota > Viridiplantae > Streptophyta > Magnoliopsida > Rosales > Rosaceae > Argentina > Argentina anserina. The sequence goes on along the minus strand of NC_065875.1, from coordinate 26,490,783 downwards.
TCGGTAAACTGAATATTCATGACATTTTAACATTGAAACACAGAAGGAAATCAAAAGTACATAGAGGAAATCCCTACGAACATAACCAGAACAGCAGCAAAAAAAAATAACATAACTGAAATGCAAAACAGGTCTTCTTCAAGCACAAACCCCAAACTGCAGAAAAGTGCAATTAATCACCATATGTAACAATGCCATCCATGATATTGGCCACAACCTCCTTAGAGTCCCTCAGTTTCTTGATACTCTTGTTCAGCTTCTCACGCTTAACAGCCACAGCCGGTGACTCCTCAAGCATCCTCTCAATTCCACCACCACCACCACAAGGCCCCATCAACTCATTAACAAACTCAACTTCCATCTCTTTGTTTACCAGATTTGAAACAGATAACTGCAAATGCAGCGCCATACAATCGACAAACCTCCTCAGCACAACTTTCCAATAAGCAGTCATCCTCATCTTCAGGTCGAAAGCCTGTGCAAGAACATGAGGGTGATGCCTAAGGACTTCTACCTCGACCTCCCCAATACCCTCTATAGCTATGGTAGAAGGTCGATTCTCATCATGCAGAACCCCATTCATAAATGCTTCCTGTTGAGCCATCAACTTATTCCTTTCAGCAACATATTCAGGAACACATGTATAGTCAGTAAGCTTCTCCATTTCAACAATCTCCATCATCCACCTAATGGACCTATCCTTCATCTTAGCCATCAGACTATGACCAGCTCTTCTGGCAGACAACTGAAGCTGGTAATAGTTCTCCGAGTGTTTCATCAAGACTGATATTACCACATCCTCAATGTAACTCCAGACTTGATCAACAAATCCAATAGGAATGCTTGAAATCTCCTTCACTTTTGATTGCAAGAGAATGAGAAAAGCATTTCGAGGAAAAAAATTGGGAAGAGCAATACCTTTGGCTTCTTCCAGAACCTTTATCTCAGCCATCAAAAAGTTTATCTTGGGGTCACTCTCCACACACTCGTAAAGATCATCAGAGTATTGATTGAGCATCTCCACCAAACGAGCCGTGCAGTGCATTCTTTTATCATCAAGATACTCATCAAATTCGCCTCGCATAAAGATTTTCCTGAGTGACTCCTTGGCACATCCAATGATCTGCATAAAAGCTGTCATTGCTTCTGCAACAGATGAGAGATTTTTTGGCATTTTGTTCAGCTCAGACAGACAAGCACTGAGTCTGTCATTGATCTTCTTAACAATCTCCGGCAAGTTCCTTGCTATACTGGTTGCTTGAATCTGCACCAGCTTTTGAGCCAAAACTGGAATGCCAACAATAGATTTGTCAATCTTGGAAAGAAGAGGATGCGTTTCAAACAGCTGGTGAGCAATAGCGCTTGCCTCCTCATATGTCTCATCTCCAATTCTGTTCCTTACACAAACATAGCCAAGTCCAATGTTGACATCATCAGCTGTAACCTTCTCCAATAGCCCCTCCGGTGCCTTATCAACCTTAGTAACCACAGCAAGAGTCCTTTCGCCAGTCTTATCCACGCTCTGCGACATCCTAATTGATTCACAAGTGGTAAAATCAACACTTGCAGACAGAACATTCAGAATAATGCTCTCTTCCGGCTTGATATACTCCATAATCATGTCTCTTATCTGGTCATAGATATTCTCAGGCTGGCCATGAACGGGAACTCTAGTGATTCCAGGAAGATCCACCATTGTTAAATCCGGTACTCCGTTCTTCTTCACTAGCAATGTCAATGGGGCATTGCTAATTCCCTTACCACCTCCAGCTATATCATTAGTTGCCTTCACAATGTCTTCACATATGTTGTCTTCATCGGTGCGGTCCACTCTGCCATTGTACTCCAAAGACAGCTCCGGCTCCACACTAGCATGGTGCTGCAGCCTCATAATGAGTGGCACCCTGGTGCAGATTCCTTGGCCTCGTGGGAGGCTGATGCCGGCTAGAGATTCAAGGACGCTTGACTTTCCCGATGACTGATCTCCGACGACTACGATTGTTGGTAGCTGAATGCCTTCATCCATAACCATGAGATTCCGGAGCTTGTCCACTGCATCAAGCAGAGGACGGATTCTGACGTTGTAAGACGACACAATCGGTGCTTCGATTGAGAGAGGTACTACATCTTGGACTTCCACTAACTCTTGGGATGCGTTTCCTAGTACGTTTGGGATTGATTTGTTTTTCCTGCTTTTAGAAGCAGTGTGCTGCTTTGCTCCTCCTGCCATTTCTAAGTGAATCGGAAAACAGATTGAGAAATTGAATATTGGAGAAGGAAGACACACAAGCTAAAGAATACACATGAAACTCGCTATTTATAACCAGTTTATGAACCCTTTGAGCTTCAAATTAAACTAAAACAACTCGTCAAATAAAACTGAAGTAAATGAAGGATCATTAATTCATTATCATGCCTGTCGATAGAAATCGATCACAACACTCGATGATGCTTTCTCGATATATTTCACCTGCTAATACCAAACTTTTGGATTTCCAATAATAATCTCTCTTGGAATATTCAAGTTTGTGCATGCTAGAGTAAATGGGAATTAAGATTAGCAGAGACCCTCTAGGCTATTGCTACTCTCCCAGTCTCCCACTAAACTGTCCTCATCTTTTATCAAATTGTTGGACGAATTTTTTTTTCATTTATTAAGAGAACTAAGGATTTGATCTACTGGAGATGTTACATGAAACTAGATACATATTTTTATATGCTGATATCTACCATCTTCTTAATTCATTCTTCATTCATTCTCTGGACTTTAAAGTTCTAACTTTATAAGTCAAATTTTGGAAATAAAAACAGATAAATGGCCGATGGTTCCCGGCCAAGATTAAAAGCTACAACATCCGATGATACTTTTTCAGTTTTTTCTTCTTCATATGACCACGCTTTTCAGGCTTTTGGAATTCCAATAGCAGTAACAGGAGTTAGGTCAGTTGTAACAAGTCTTTTGGAATTACCAATACTATTTTTTGAGCTCCCTTTTCTCTGCACGCTAGAATCAATTTAATTTCAGATGAAGAGAGAGACCCTATGGCTACTCATCATTACAAACTGCCGTTTAAAGGACTCCTTCAAAATTCCCACGGTTTTCTAGTGTACCAGGGTAGTCTAGACTTTTTTTTGTTCACCACTGATATCCAGTAGTGTTTAGGAGAGAAATATAGTCAGTAATCTTCAGCATTCAGCAGACTAATTACTCGATCAGCAATATTGATCCAATCATGCTCATAAGTATTAGGGAGGTCTTCTTTTTTAGCCGTTTCAATGGAGATAGTGCATAACTACATTAATACGATTGCATTTTAAAGGCCGTGCCTTGTGACAAAATGTAAATGGGTCATTGGTGTTCTGCATGAACCCATACCCGCAACCATCACGGAACCCAGGTTCCATTTTTAGGCTGATTCAGCTTTTTGCATATGCCACAAACAAGTTTCGATTTAGTAAACTTAGGGATTTCGCCTTCAGAAGGAACCTTCAATTTCTTTGGAATTTTAAGTTCCAAGCCGAAGCATTCTATATCATGTTTGGAACCTATGACCTCGTGAAATTTTATAGATAGATTTTCATCTGGGTTCAATTACTTAAAATAAGAGGATAGATGGAAGAGGTCAAGAGGGTAGAATGAAAAAGGAAATAAAACATTTATTTAATGTTGAACGTAGACGCCACATGTCAAGTAAAAAATTAACTTTGCGATGGTGTCCATACTCCGGTGGAGCACGAAATAAGCTCCCATTAGATTAGATAAACTCTTTTTTTTTTGCTCTTTATTTAGTGCTAAAACGAATTTGTGAAGACTAAGACTCACTAAATGCCTATCTAGTTATGCGATCTAGTCTCTATACTTTCACATGTCAATACACGCAATTGTGGTCCAAGTAATTATAGAACTCACCTCATAAACATGAAATCGGTTTTAAACTAAGCTAAAGCCATTCCAACCCAAGATCAAGCTCAGGCCCAAAGGCCTAAGCCCTTTGGTTGAGTAATCAAATTACCGTAAACTTATGGAACAAGAGGTTTTGAAATGTGAGCTAGAGTGATCCGCCTGTCTGCATATCTTCAGCTACTGTATATATCTTCAATTCTTCAGGGTTGGAAGAAAAAAATCAATAGTTTAAATCTCGAAAAATAACAGTCGTATATGGCGACCACGACGTAACTTAATAATGACATTATCTTATGGCACCATAACGTAATCAATTAGGATAATGAAAGTTCTATATTTGTAAATGCTATATTTCTGGAAGGAGCCTTCTTTACCAATATAATAAGAATATAGAATTATCATTTTCGAATTAATCTCTTCTTTATCCATTTATATAAACCTCCAACTTATCTGACCTTAAGCCGAGCAATTCTGACTTTTATCTCTTATCATTTTTGCAATATACAGAAGTAATTTATGTGTGTGATTGTATTGATCTATTTCCTTTTTGAGGAAGCAAGTTGGGAGGTGGGTGGGTCGATCATGATTTTACTGTTTTCTTTGACAATATCATCCTTATCCCCATGTCATCACGAAACCAAAAATAAGGCAATAATTCAGAAGTCATGAACACGTTTGCTATACATATATAAAGCCATTGGTTAACAAGGTACCAACTTATATAAACACACACACACACAATTTCTCATAGTTTTTTTAGAAGCTAGAGAGACTAGAGATCATTGATCATGGCAGCTCGGCGGGTCTCGTCTCTTTTGTCTCGCTCATTCACTTCTGCTTCTTCCTTTTCTAAAGGTACGTACATGATCATATGCCAGTTCTTTAAACTCATTTTTGATTCTGTTCTGTCTTTGTTTATGTTTTGGATGGATCATTGTGGTTTAAACTTTAAAGGTCACCTGCGTTTTAGTGATCAGAAAAATGGAGGTTAAAGATTGATCTTTTCTTGTGTTTTCGACTCTGATTTAAATTCCAGTATGATCCTTTCATTTCCAACAATCAAAAGCTTCTTTATTTGGGAAAACAAGGATCTGCAGTAGGATTTTTTTTAGGGATAGACATGAATGTTTTTGTTTGTTTCTCTTGTTCCTGGGCGAGCAGATCGATCGCACCACTACAGTCTTTCACGGCTCCGTATGACCTACTTTTCTTATCTCTGAGATTTTGAAAGTGACTTAGTTTGAACGGACATGATTGATTTCACATCTTGAGGGTCCCTGCTAATGTATGTTTTATAGCCAAGCAAATTCAAGGCAGAAATGTTTGACTCTCTTTCTGCACATTCTCTTAATTCTATTATTATTAGGAGATTTAAAGGAAATATTAAAAAGGGTCGTCACTCGTGCAAATTTATTGAACATCAACATTCCTAATTTATTTATTCTTGTTGTGATTTTTATTGACATTTATGATTCTATATGTGTCTCACTGGTGGATACTACTTTTGTTAGGGAGGTCTTCTTCTGTGAGTAGAGGAATTGGTAAATATAGTACTGCTGCTGCTGCCGTTGAGGACCCAATCACTCCTCCTGTTAAAGTAGAGCACACTAAGCTCTTGATCAATGGGCAGTTTGTCGATGCAGCATCAGGTGAGTTTTTCTTATTCATTAATGGGAACATAGTTGCTCCTGTAATCTGCCTTGTAAGCAATTTAGATGCTTTGAGATATGTGTTGTTTAAATTCAATCTGGTTTTAGTTCTGATTCTGAACTTGTGATGCCTGGTCTGGTATCAGGAAAAACATTTCCCACACTGGACCCTCGGACTGGGGATGTGATTGCTCATGTTGCTGAAGGCGACGCTGAAGATGTAAATCGTGCAGTTGCTGCTGCTAGAAAAGCATTTGATGAAGGACCATGGCCAAAGATGACAGCTTATGTAACAAATCCCCTTGTTTTACTTACTATCGGATTTGTGCTAGTATGGAATGTGACAGGTTTCCATTCCAGTGCTTTACCTAATTTTTCCTTGCAAATCACCCTCTCCACAGGAAAGATCTAGGGTCCTTTTCCGCTTTGCTGATTTGATTGAGAAACATAATGACGAAATAGCAGCACTTGAGACTTGGGATAATGGGAAGCCATTTGAGCAAAGTGCTAAAATTGAAGTACCAATGCTCGCACGTTTCTTTCGTTACTATGCTGGTACGGCTATCTTCTACAACCAACTGCATGTTATGCTTTTTTTTACCTTAAGTTATGATCTAATCTGTTAGATGTCCCTCAGGTTATGCGGATAAGATTCATGGTCTCACCATTCCAGCTGATGGACCATATCATGTCCAAACCTTGCATGAACCTATCGGTGTTGCTGGTCAGATTATTCCATGGAACTTCCCTCTTCTCATGTTTGCTTGGAAGGTTGCACCTGCTCTAGCATGTGGTAACACTCTGGTTCTGAAAACAGCAGAGCAAACACCATTGTCTGCTCTCTATGCAGCACATCTGCTGCATGAGGTACTCATTAATGAATCAAACTTTTCTTGTCTCAACCTTTACAATTAGATCATCGTTTACTACTGATTATGTATCAATGTGGGTTTCATTTACTAGGTTCATGTTGAATAACTTCACTTTTACTTGTTACAGGCTGGACTGCCTGCAGGTGCTCTGAATATAGTTTCTGGTTTTGGTCCAACTGCAGGTGCCGCAATTGCTAGTCATATGGACATTGATAAGGTGAATTATGAACCGACAATAAGTAATCATGAATTTTGCAGTTATTTGTTATCTGCAATTATATCTTGTTTCTCAGGCGTAACAACCTCTCTAAACTCATGAGTCATGGTTATAAGTTAATACTTAAGAACTATGTTGTTTGAGGGTGTTTGAGATTGATGAGGCAAAAATTGATCACTTTAAAGTAATGAACTGATCATAGTTGATTATGTTGAGGTTCTTTTTTAATCAAGTATATATTATTCTCAGACAACAAGGTTGGTTCTAGTTACCAGCGTTAAGAATGTTTGGGGATCCTTGAGCTTTAGCAGGCAGTAAAAAATGGCAGAAAACAAGGACTGAATGGTTTATATAAATCATATCTTATTTGGAGTCTCATCTTTTAGTCTGGACCGAATCAACTTACATATTATGAATTAGATGTTTGAATCAGTGTGTCATCAAATTATAGAAGAACAACTAGCTCCTGCTTCCTCCGCTAAGTGTATTGGTGGTTTGTTTGCAGGTCGCTTTTACTGGATCAACTGATACTGGTAAAATTGTACTTGAACTGGCAGCTAAAAGCAATCTTAAAACAGTAACTCTGGAGCTTGGTGGGAAATCTCCATTTATTGTATGTGAGGATGCTGATGTAGACAAGGCCGTTGAGTTGGCACATTTTGCTCTATTTTTCAATCAGGTATGTCCAAGCATTGTAGTTAGTTCTCCGGAAGATTGAAATGCATATGTTCATATGTGAAAGAATGAAAAATCATATGATTCATATAACATCTCTGTTTGTAGGGTCAATGCTGCTGTGCTGGTTCTCGAACTTTTGTACATGAACGTGTATATGATGAGTTTGTAGAGAAAGCAAAGGCGCGTGCCGCGAATCGCGTAGTGGGTGATCCATTTAAGGGGGGCATTGAGCAAGGTCCTCAGGTAAATTTGTGGCTATCAGGCAACTGTTCTGTTGCTCAATCTATGTGTATAAGCTTTGAACTAAAACATACACGTTTTCTTGTGAATCAACATGTGTCGCATCAAAAGACATTTATGATATACTGATTTGAGTCGTATCATGTTAATCAGATTGATTCAGACCAATTTGAGAAGATCCTGAAGTACATAGATTATGGTATTAAAGGTGGAGCGACACTGGAAACAGGAGGAGAACAATTTGGCTCAAAAGGTTACTATATTAAGCCCACTGTATTCTCAAATGTGAAGGTACAATTTACACTGCACCTCATAATCATATTCACCAAGAATTTTAGCTTTGGATATGGTTGATCTAAACATAATTTTCTCTTGGATTAGGATGACATGCAGATAGCAAAGGATGAGATCTTTGGCCCAGTGCAGACCGTCTTGAAATACAAGTAAGCAATAATTATTTGGGATCTTCTCTCCGTAGTTGAACATCAATACTACAACTAACATTATGGCTCATTGCAGGGAACTTGATGAGGTGATAAAGAGGGCAAACAATTCTCGCTATGGCCTTGCTGCAGGGGTATTCACACAGAACATAGACACTGCAAACACATTGACGCGTGCATTGCGAGTAGGTAGCGTATGGATCAACTGCTTTGATGTGTTTGATGCTTCGATTCCTTTTGGAGGGTACAAGATGAGTGGAAATGGTAGAGAAAAGGGTATATACGGCCTTAAGAATTACTTGCAAGTCAAGGCTGTGGTCACACCCCTCAAAAATCCGGCATGGCTATAATCCCCGAAAAGCTTTCCAAATTGTCAAAAATAAATAGACAAGTAGAGAACCGAGGCTTGATTTTTTATGGTGATGATGATGGCAATATTGCTCCTCTGTAATGAACTAGCTCAATTTATTAATGTCCAATCAATGTTGTGGTGGATTAGTCCTGTGATTTGGTCCATTTATTTATGATTTAACCTAATGATTCTCTGTGCTGATGCATAAATGTCAATATTAGGTACATGATTTAACAGGCTAATAACTGCTATTACTTGGATTTGATGGATGAGACCTTAATGAGAGTTGTAATAAAGTTATTAACACAAAGGGGAACATGGCAGATCTGAGGATGATGAAAAAAGTGAATCTTCTGGGCTATCTACTGGCCCACTGCAATCTCATTATGTTTCCCCAACCTCTGATATGGGCCCAAATGAACATCAAGTGCAGATGAACATGATTCCTAAGCTACCAGATGAACATGTTGAATGTTTGAGTATGAAATTGTATGTGGATGTTTGAATTAATTTTGTTCTAGATGAGCTTATACATATAATGAGGTTGCAGAACTATCTGCACTCTGGAGGCATAACCTTAAACCTAGATGTATCTTTACAATAAGAGTAAAACATTAGCTTCCTTCTTGCCCAATCCATAGCACCGGCTTGTTGGTTACTCAACTTCACAAACTCTGGTCCTTCAACTGGGTCCAAACTTGAAGGGGTCTTAGAACATGAAGGAGCAGAAGCACTGGGATTGGATATGCAACCACTTATCTCCATTTCTGCAAATGAAACTGTAAATGGTGCATTCTTGTAGTTAACTGGGTACTTTCCTCCATGTGTTGCCCACTCTGATCCATCCCATATTGTTGCGTAAACTGACATCGGTTTTGATGGGTAGAATGTGCTCTTATGCTCAAACTCTCTCACTGGTATGTTGTCCACTAGAAACCTGAAATTTTCAGAACTTTTACAATTCAGTAATTCTGATTAGTCCAACTGATACATGATGTATTTCAATTTTTTTTCTTACACTGTGTGATGGTTGTTCCAGATGATGGTGTACTGATGGTGCTGTGTTGTTGGATCAAACCATAGGTAAAATTTCTCCTCTCTTCCTGTGCTGACACTCCCATTTGCGTACACATTTGTTTGAATGACCCATTCATTTCTTTTGTCATGGCCTAATAGCTCTATGTCTATTTCATCATGATTGTGGGGGAAGACATCTGCATTAGATAACTGAAAACAAAGAAAAAACATGCATTAATTATCAAAATGATTTCAGTGAATGAGACCCCTACGTAATTTAAATTAGGCATGCATATACAATAATCGAAAATAGTATAACGATATGCATAATATACTTACATAGAAAGCTACCACAACTCCAGAAGAGTCTCCAGGAGGCAGCTTGATAGCAGCACTGAAGAATCCATAGTGATATTTGTTTACTGATGCCAAACCAGAACCTGCAAATTGAACCAAAACAAAGAACTGAAGATTATATGTGAACTTATTTAGAAACTCTATGAGTTACAGTCATCAGTGTTCTATGACTTCTATTAAGTAAATTCACCTGAGGTTTTGTCAAGAACAAGAGTGGCCATGGATCCATTACCAGTCACCTGAACATTCGACCCTCCAAAAGCTTTCGAAAACACATTACTAATCGAGACATGAGGAAAAACATCAGTAAGCTTCGGCACGCTTGGACTTGTGTATCGTCTGTTGCGTGTAGAGGCCGAAACCGAACTCATACATGAAACCAGAAGACACAAAAAGACTGATTTTGCTTGCAGAAATGCCATGATAAATGTATTAGAATATGGCTGAGATAAAAAAAAAATGCTTCAAGTTGTTGGTATTTATTGTGAGATTTTGGGGAGGTTCATACTTCATAATCATTATTCATAATCTTGCTTAGTTGTATATTAGCTGGCTGGCTCTATATATTCCCTATCAAAAACCTCTTTTATTAAGAGTTTTAAATTTTGCAAGGCTCAAGATAGTAAGCTCATCATGCAGAGAGATTTTGAGAGGTTTGGCTCAACTTTGAGGGATGCAGAAAAGTCCAGGTTATGCATGATTTGGACACTGTTTTACTTAAATGTTGATGGTTTAGTTTCCTATCAGAATATCATTTTGATCAGTGCACCATTCGATTGAATCGATTCTAGCTGTGGTCCTTGAAACCAGAAGGAATTTTAGTTCAATTAACCACTCTAAAGCTAAAACCCTACACGCTACTTGTACGATACAATATGTGACAATCACTTTGCTCAAAGAGCACGATATAATATGTGACAATCTTTTCACTCCTGAAACTTATGTTGTTAGAAAATGTTTACAATGTATAACAAACTAATGAAAAACGCAAAAAAATTGGTTACCGCAAGCTCAAAATTAATTCTAGTTCATCTAATACGTGTAATTTGTGGATGAATGTACACGAATTCGAGCTTTGCCAAAGTACAATGAGACCAGAATCCATTGGCAACTGATCAGATTTGCCAGAAGTGTTGTAGCTGGCTGAGATAGCTGCAATGGTGCATGTTAGGATGGTTAACATGTTGTGACATATATAAAAGGGCCAACAAGTTGTGGTCTGGGGAAGTCACAATTTATTCGACAAAAATTTCAGGTTTGATTGATGTGATGCTATAATTGATTAATATTCCTGCAAATCTAAGCCAGGCTGTTACATACTGTGATGGGTAGGAACAAGATCACTTTGTGCCAAATGCTGTTGAACTTGGGAGGCTGCTAGGAACAAGAAATGAAGAAGATGCCAATCAGTCTGATTTCCTACTTGCCACACATGGTCAAATATGCCATTCTCAGAATCTTATTTCTTCATATAAAACCGGCTTTTCTCAATTTGGGCCTAGCATCATACAAGAGGCTCATCTAATCCCTTCAGGGTCAACCATAACTGACTTCGAGCCCACTTATTGTAGAGTGAGGCGTAACTATAAGCCCATCTAAAGTGAGCAGGCCAAACCAAAGACCCGGTATTCTTTTTACCTTATTGTTTGGAAGATTCAATATTCTTAATAGGGGTGACTTTGCTGGTCCGTCGATGAGAGAATGTTCTGAAATAGAGCTAACAGTTGTATAGTCCATATACTATGGCGTTGTCTGTTTAGTCCTGATATTTCAATTTTGAGATTAATATCCTTAAAGTTACCATTGTTAATCCGAAAAGTCAATTCCGTTAATATCTCAGTTAGTATGATGATGCGGCAGTTATGAGCTCTCCAACTGACCAAAAAAACCCTTGTTCAATATTAGCTCAGTCTAGCAGTAGTATGAACTACGACCATAATCAATCAAATACTGCAAGCCCTTCACCGATAACCAAGAAATCGCCACTACAATCGCCACCTCATTCATCGTGGCAGCTGCAAAGTAATAGCTTCCGACAGATTCTCCGATACATCCAGAGATACCCCACCAATATTCTTCGACCCTCCCCCACTCGCCGTCAGCATGTTCCGAACAAACCCAAATCCAGCCGGCAACAGAAGCAGAGCATTTGAAAGTCTCCAAATCTAATTAAACCCACCAAAGCTTGGAATTTTATGATCCAAAGTGCTTCCAAAGAAGCGCTTTTGCGTCAGCAAAATGATTGAAATTTGGTAAAGATTAGATTTTGTGGGTTCTGAAATGATGTTGTTGCTGTCGTGAAGAACATGAGAGAGCCAAGGACGGTGTTGCTTTCGCTACGCTATGGTGGTTGCCCAGTTGAGAGGCCTCGCCAGTAAGCTATGTGGATCTATGTTCAAATTGATTGGGATCTTGCATCTGGTTAGAGTTTGAGTTTTATGATTGTGGGAAGGAGTATTGGGAATTTGGGACCGAAGGTTTGCGTCTAGTTTAAGATAGTTGGGTAACCTGGGTTCAGCTTGTAGATGAGCTATGGTTGAGGGTAGTTGAAGAAAGTAGAATTAGAAGAAAATTGAATAAATTTCAAGAAAAGAAAGAAAGGTAGAAAAATCAAGTAACGAACATGGGTGTTTTAGTCAGTTGGAGAATTTATAGCTACACATCATCACACTAATAGAGATGTTGATGGAATTGACTCTTTGGATTAACAATCGTAACTTTAAGGATCTTTCAATTAATTTAGAATAACATAGACTAAACAGATCAAAACTCTATAATATATGGACTAAACAGATGTTAGCCCTTCGAAATAATAATAGGAGTACATGTAGATTTCAATTATTATATCACGCGCCATCAACTAATGCATAACTAACTACTCAATTTTCTACACAAATCTCGGTCAACGAAATGATGTTATTGTTAAAGAATAAAGTGGTGAATTAGTTTGACGTTTATATCCCTACCGGAAAATATATCATACTATGTGATGTAAGGACTAAAATTTCGGCGATAATAGAAATATCGAGGATCTGAAAATTAAAATTTTCGATGGAAATTTTGGAAAATTTTTTATTTAAAAAATAATTAAGTAAATTAATAATTTATATAAAAACATGGAAGTTATGAATGAAACTTTGAGAAATGTTTTTTCGATCGTTATCTACTATATGTCATAAGAAATTATTATATAACTATTAGTTTATAGTGAGTTATAGTAATTTAAGGTGAAATAATCATCTAACATTATTAAAAATCTACTTAATATATATATATATATATGTATATATATACACCCAAAATGAGACTAGGTCATCACGCCTTATTTACGTATGATACATTAAATATGAAATTTCATGAGTGGTTTATAACTACATAAATGATCTATGAGGTGCAAAATTTTCACTATATTCATTATGTCCTTGAGTAAAACCCTGAGTATATTGTGAATAATATTCATTAAATGATATTGTCCATTTATAATTTTACATATACTGACTTATATGTCAACCATAAAGGTCGTGGGTGATTGACTGTGGGTTGTGGTACTACTGTACTAGTAGTTCCCATTCGGATCAAGCGTTTATCGACTTTGACCATAATCATAGCGTTGGGAAGATTGTGCATCATATTATGTTCACATGTTTTTACTTAATTGCATCTCATTAAAGAATAAATATGGTGGATAAAACATGTTGAATTTTCCACATAAGAGTAAGGTCCATCATTGTTTCCTGTTAGACCAAAAGGGTTTGATTTCTCTTAACAACTAGTTCGTTTTATTTCAATTTTAGGTGAATGTTGAGACATGATAAGCAATATATAATAAAAGAGCTATATATAACAATAAGTTGGTAAAATATAGTTGACTATAACTTTGTGCTTATAAAAAGATGTATCGAAGGTTCGATTCTCCTAACCACTAATTTTTTTACATTATTTGAAATTAACTTGACATGTGGCGATATTATGAAAACATCAAGAAATTTTGGAAATTTTCAAAAATTGATATTAAATAATAATTAATATGTAACAGATAGATATATATCAAAAAATAAAAACTTTCGAGAAAATATAAAAAAACTTATGAATATTTTACTCATTGATCTGATGTCAATCACACTTAACTGCTCAAGCCTATCGAATATTTTCGGATCATTGAATGACTTTGAAGATGGTTGTTCGAGTACAATGTTGCGAAATGGTTGAATTCCATTATTTAGTCTAAGTCACACATTGGTACATTATTATTCTCCATTACTTCATAAGCATTGACCTCAAAGGAAGGATACGTTGATGCTCGTGTAACCTTCCTTCTACATAATCTAATAGAACAACGAAAATAATACTTCATTCAAATCTCATGAATAATTTGACTTTCAAAAACAAAATTAAATAATAATTGCTCAAAAATAATTAAATTCCCACGACTTTCCTCTAATAATTCCACGTTCAGTGTCGGCTACCTCCACACTTCCTACTTCTTACCGGCACGAGCCCAGCCCATAATCCCAGCGCTACGTGTCTCCCCCTCATTGCCCTATTCTTCAAACCTACGAAAGCCGCATTTCCCATGCCCTCGTGTTCCTTCCACCACGTGTCCCTCCCTCATTAGCAAAACCCTTACGTCCATACCTTATATCCCGCACACCCTCCATGACCCAATAGTAACTCCCCATCTGTCCCAACGTATCTCCACCACGTGTCCCCGACTTAATCGCCTATATATACATTCAGCTGGGAGACGAAATCTATTAACACAAACGAACAAACCAAACTTTTTCCTTCATCCAAATCTTTCAAATGATCCAGAGATTAAATTCGGGTCGTCGGATCCTAACCTACCCGGCGGTTCATCCCTGCGAGAACATAGCTCCGGAGACGCTTCTGATCTCACTCATCGCTCTCAGCCACAACATCTGCTCCTACAAATCGAAATTCAATGCCAGCAACAAGCGCAACGCACTGGAAGCGATCCGCCAGATCGGAGTGGTTCGGGTTTTCCTCGAAGAAATCCGGGACGGGTCGTCGGGTCTTCCGGACTCGACCATTTTGAGCTTCTCGGAGCTCCATTTGGCTCTCCAGAAGTTCCAGTACTTGCTGGAGGACTGTACCCGGGACGACGCCAGGGTATGGATGCTGATGAACTCGGAGCGGGTCGCGGATCAGTTCCGGGTCTTGATTCGGGCCATATCGACGGCTCTCGATGTCCTGCCTCTGGATAACATCCACGTGGCGGATGAGGCGAAGGAGCAGGTCGGATTGGTGATGAGACAAACAAGGAGTTTCAGGTTTGAAGTGGACCGGGACGACAAACGAGCGGTGGAGGTTATTAAGAGCGTTTTGGTCGGGTTCGAGAAGCGGGTCGACCCGGATAGGAGTGAGCTGAAGCGGGTGCTGGATCACGTTGGCTATAGAAGATGGAGCAGGTGCGAGAAGGAGGTGAGATTTCTGGAATCTGAAATAGGGTTTGAGAATGTTAGAGAGGGAAAGAGAGAGGTGAGAATGCTGAGCAGCCTGACCGGGTTGCTGTGCTATTGCCGGTGTGTGATGTTCGAGACTGTGGACGGGTTACCCGGATTGCGACCCGAGTCCAAAAGCAGCAGCGCGGTTGTGAGTTTTTTGAATGTGGAGGATTTCCGGTGCCCGATATCGCTGGAGATAATGACGGATCCGGTGACGGTGGGGACGGGTCATACCTACGATCGGAGCTCCATTATGAAGTGGTTCAGAGCTGGGAAGCCCATTTGTCCGAAAACAGGGGAGAGGCTGAAGAGCATGGGGGTGGTGCCTAATTTGGCTCTGAAGAGGTTGATACAGCAGTACTGCTCTGAGAATGGGATATCATTTGGTGATTCCGGTCGTCGTCGGAGTCGCGACATTGGGAGGACTATAGTTGCAGGCAGCTTGGGAGCTGAGGAGGCGATGAAAATGGCGGCGGGATTTCTCAGTGAGAGAGCTGCTGGTGGGACAGTGGGAGAGAGGAACAAGGCTGCTTATGAGATTCGGCTTGTTTCGAAAACGAGCATTTTTAATAGGTCTTGTTTGGTGGAAGCTGGTGTGGTGCCGCATTTGTTGAAGCTGTTGGAAGATATGGAGAGTCAAGAGAATGCAGTTGCAGGGTTGTTGAATCTGTCGAAGCATTCGAAAGGGAAAGCTGCGATTGTCGAAAGTGGGGGTGTGGATTTGGTTGTGGGTGTTTTGAAGGAGGGTCTCAAAGTAGAGGCTTGCCAGCATGCTGCTGGGACGTTGTTTTATCTTGCTTCGGTTGAGGAGTACCGGATATTGATCGGAGAAAACCCGAGGGCCATACCGGCATTGAGGGAGCTGATCAGGAACGGTTCTGACCGTGGCAAGAAGAATGCATTGGTTGCTATTTTCGGGCTGCTCACACACCCTGCAAATCATAGAAGGGTGCTAGCAGCTGGGGTGGTTCCTTTGCTGTTTGAGATACTAGCATCTTTCGACAGTGAAGTTCTAGTGACAGATTCACTAGCGATTCTCGCAACTCTGGCTGAGAAACCCGAGGGAGCTGTTGCAATTTCGCGTTGCAAGGCACTGGATTTGATTGTGGGGATTCTGAATTCTTCGACTTCAAGGGCTGCAAAGGAGTTCTGCGTGTCTTTGTTGCTTGCGCTTACTGCAAATGGTGGCCACAATGTGGTTGCTCTTCTAGTTAAGAGCCCTTCTCTTATGGGATGTTTGTATTCCCAACTTAGTGAAGGCACATCTAGAGCAAGCAAAAGGGCCAGTGCTCTGATCAAGGCCCTCCATGAATTTCAGGAAACAAGATCTTCTGGTCCAGTCAACCGGGTTCTTCCACAGGAGCGCTTTGTTCACGTTAGGTAGCCCAACATTTTTATGGGTGTACTTGACACATTGATTCTTTGCAGGCCTGTAAATTCAGGTCATTGTAGATATGCATATAGTGTGTTTGATTCATTATTGGCTCGGTTTTTTTTAAGAGCTAATAACTGTATGCTTTTTTAAGAGCTAATAACTGTATGACAGCTTCTGCTTTTTTGAAAGAAGCTTTGTACTTTTTTAAGAGCTAATAACTGTATGACAGCTTCTGCTTTTTTGAAAGAAGCTTTGTACAGAAGGATTGTAATAAACTGTAATGATTCTTTTCTACATGAATGAACAAAATGAAACCTTTCTAGTACTTAAAAACGGGTTAATCTAGTATACATCAATGTATGTTATACATCTCACATTCAACGGTTGATAACATATATTATTTTTTTAACTCCACTCATAAAACAATATCAACCGTCGGATGTGGGATGTATAGCATACATTGATGTATACTAGAATTTTCCCTTAAAAACATACTGGGTTGTTTCAATATGCAATAACTACCTCACAACTCACAAGATTTCTTCAGCTTTTCAAGTCAGGAGATGGTGCTTTCTAACCTGCTAGGCTTTTTCTTTGATTTCAAGTCGTGATTGGTGCAGCACGCGAAAATGACTCCATTTGAGTTGAGATATGTAATGCCTTTTCTAGTCTCGATACCACCTCACCCATGCGTGGTCTTTGTTGCTTGAGTCCTGTACATGACAAAGCAAGTTTGAATATAAGCTCAAAGGCTACTACTGAGTACTCCCCGTTAAGTTTGGGATCAGCAAACTCCATGACATCACCGCCTTTTGTGAGACCTCTTGCCTGAAGAGCAAAGACATGGAACAGAAGAGGAATCAGTGACTTGAAATAGCCGGATTTTTAGAAATGTGGAAGGTAACAACTTCCTTACCATCTTATTTAGAGACATTGGTGTGTTGGAATTCATATTGATAACCCTGCGCCCTGAGATAAGTTGTAGAAGAACTATGCCGAAACTGTAAACATCTCCTGAAGCATTTACATGGTGATTCTGTCGGTATTCTGGATCGACATAACCAAATGTCCCTCTCACTTCTGAGCTCACGTAGGACTGACCCATGTCCATAACTTTAGATAGCCCAAAGTCAGACAATTTGGCTTGAAAGCTGGCAGTGATGAGTATGTTTGTTGGCTGCAAATAAGAAATGTGACAAGAAAAATTGCTTGAAGAAATGAGAATATAGAGGAGCAGAAAATGAGGCAAATATATAGGATAGACTTACCTTGACATCACGATGAACGATGCAGCCTTCCGGAAAAGTATGGAGAAACCAAAGACCTCTTGCACTGTCGATTGCAATCTCAAGTCTCTGAATCCATGGTAGACTTCTCTCTTTACCTGCATTCATCTTTCAGTTGGCTATAAAACAGTAGAGAAAGTGCTTCAAGAATGGAAATGGAAACGGAAACACACCAAATAGCCACTCCGAAAGGTTCCCATTGTGGCACAGTTCATACACCAGGAAACATTCTTCTGTATCCTTGCAATGGCCAAGTAATGCTACAAGGTTGGGATGTCTAACATGTGAAAGGCTTGTCACTTCTCTTACAAATGTCTCGATGGATACATATCCATCGTTAATAATGTGCTTGACTGCAACTTCAAGCCCATTTAAGAGTACACCTTTGTAAACTTTTCCTGGAATATCATCAGAGATTCAGAGTGGCATCAGTTTTGTGATCCTAATTCCAACTTCTCTTTTGTCATTTTTAATTTCACTGTAAATGTGTTTGATGGCCTAAAAAGCTCAATTCTTGGTGAGTTCTCTTCTACTCTAATCCGAATATCCAAATAAGAAAGTTTAAACATTGAATCAAAAAGGTTCTTACCAGCTCCACCTTGGCCAATGTAGTTCGATGCATTTAAATTGCCGGTTGCTGCATAAATGTGCTTGGCTGATATTTTAAGGCTGGATTCTTGAGTCAGTGAATCATCTGGTGCTGCGCATTCAAACAACAAGGTTAACAACTTTCCGGTATTGCTAGGTTTCAAGGAAAATATGAATTTCTGGAGTAACATACCATCTTGTTTTTCATCTTTTGCAGCTGAAAATATATCTGGCTTCTTTTTCTTGCATAAGGTCCACATAGCAAT
Organism: Argentina anserina; assembly: GCF_933775445.1. Taxonomy (NCBI): domain Eukaryota; kingdom Viridiplantae; phylum Streptophyta; class Magnoliopsida; order Rosales; family Rosaceae; genus Argentina; species Argentina anserina. Next base: position 26,472,074 of record NC_065875.1, on the reverse strand, counting down.
AAGTAATATTACAGTTATTCCTGCTAGACCACCAGATAGAATCCATAGACCTAACAGTAACAGTCGATCTCAAAAAATTATTTGAGACTACCAAGATACAAAACTGCTAAAAACTTTTTACAATTTTGAAGTCGACATATGATATCCATTGCTGTATCTATATAATATATATTACCTGTGCTCCATTTTGAAAAACTGCTCAATCCTTTATGCCGATGATCTGTAATGGGCAAAAATGCAAACTTTCAGCTGCAGTAAGTCATATAAATCAACATGTCATATTTAGAGTAAGATTGACAGGTGCATACATATGGAACCTGAAAATATCTGATTTCCAAGGCAATGATAAACTGCTTGAACCCAATTTGTATCATGAATTCTGTTGCTTGTTAAAGACACCAAAACTGCAAAACCACATATATTGGCTTCAAGTTTTGATGACTCCCTACTATCTGATGATGCAATACTCTCTTCCCACCTTTGCAAACAGGCACTGCAAGCCTGATCAGATATACCGGATGTGCCCAGATATCGACAGTCTTCATCTAAACCTTGCAATGTGCTACCTAGGTTATGAACAACATCTAGTTTAGTATAGTCAGAACATCCTCCACTTCCACTTGTTAGCTTCTGAATTCCACAACTGAAAACATCACTTTTGTTACTCTTCATCCCCTCTAAGCAATTTTCTTGCCCTGTTGAATTTAAGAAGAGCTGTCTTGCAGTGTGATTTGCCCTATGTCCCAAGGCAGATAGGTAGTCATCAAAAACTGCTCCACAATTACAATCACTTACAAACCCTCCCCAATTGCCTGCTTCACAAATTGAGCTACTCCAAGATGAAGATTGGTGAATATCAAGTACACATAGTGCACTAGGGGATTGTGAGATAACAGAATCCAAGGCAGTGAGGAACACAAAGACTAGTATCAAAAGGGTTGGTACTTGGCTATACTTCATTTGACTATAACTAAGCAAAATCGAGATGAGTTTAGCCATGGTAGTTATCTTAGCTGATACAAGTCAAGAGTGCAAAAGTAAATACCACTGATTATGTCCTCCTTCAACCAGCCAAGAAGTCTATCTAACAACGCCTTCTCTGTGAAACTATGTGCTTCTGTAAAGAAAAGATAGATGCTCAAAATCTCAAACCAGGTCCTGAGGACCTCTGGAAGCTTTACAGAAGGAAAATGGTATAGGGATCATAGGCATATAAATCAAGGAGATAAATTTTCTGGACTATAGACGGCTGTGACGTATAATTTATTAAGTTTAATATAAGCAGTTGAGATGCCATTAGAGAAGAGATTTGGAGTTATTTGGAAGTTGGAATCTGTTATGTGTACAAGGCAAATGGCTGTAGAAGAGAGAAGCTAGTGAGGTCATATAGCTGTTCTATGCAATCAGAGTTTATAATGCAGGCCATTTTCAGTCATAGTCGACATAAAACTATTATTTAAGAACCAATGGCCTCCTTATAGAACATTTTCATGAATTTTTAAACAGGTAATGCCAAGTCTTGAAATATCAAAATGATTGTGAAGTTAAAGGTAGAGACGAGCAAGTATGATAAAAATACTGACATGCTGGTATATTACTTAACCTTGCAATCAGATAATTAGGGGCAAACAGCTTTTGATAATTGTATTGGATCATGGCCCTTGATGCTGCTATATGATCACTTTCTTAACACTATTACTGACAATGATATCATTTTTTTCACCCTAAAACACTAAACTTTGTAGAAATCTCATTTCCAAATATACTATATATCTTGTGAAACCGGATTATGTTGGTCTGCTTCTGTATCTGCTATGACGCTTGATTACAACTACCAAAACTTCCAAAGGGCCAAAGATGATGATACCCCTTCCAAATGTTGGCTATTACAAGTGAGGAAACTGCCTAAATACCAAGAATTGGGGTTTGAACAAAGACATAAATGGAACAGTTTAGCCTTAAAACAGAAAAAACAGTTAGAATCTGTCTCCTAGACTAATGTTTCCTGGGTGTTTTTGTCCCAATTCGGTACCTCATCCAGCCTCGTTTGATAAAATATCAAAGTTTTTTCGAGAGTAGATAAATTTCATGTCACAATGGACTAAATCTCAATATTTATTAAAATTTCATTGGTGTATTAATGTATGAATACATTAGAAACGAAAAAACAATACTTTTATAAAAAAATCTCAATATTTATTAGAACACAAGCGTATAATATTAATGTATTGTTTTTTCGATTTTAATGTATCCATACATTATTACACCATTGAAATTTTTGTAAAAATTATTGAACAAAGTGGAGCTCAGAAGCAGAAAACCCTTGTAGCCAATCCCATCAGACTTCAAACTGCAAAAATCACATGTTCATATTTTTATTGGTTGGCCTCTCCTTCACTCCACAGACTCCAATTATGGGCGCAACCCACAAAACGACACCGTTTCATGCTCAGCCCACAACCTCCATCACCAGAAAATCGAACTTCTCAACAGAAAGCAACACCAAACCTTCAAGCTTTCAGCCTTTTCCTCCAAACCCAGAAACCCATTTGAGAAACCCGACCCGATTTCCCGATGGGTTTCGCCGCCACCAAAACCCCCGAAGAAAACTCCGAATCCAGCCTCCTCCTCCTCCTCCCGACCACCACCACTCCTAGCGGCGCCGCCGCACCCAATAAAATCCCAAACGACCCGTTCCACCTAACCTACATCATCTACTTCACTCTCGGCCTCGGCTACCTCCTCCCATGGAACGCCTTCATCACCGCCGTCGATTACTTCACCTACCTCTACCCTGACGTCAGCGTCGACCGTGTCTTCTCCGTCGCCTACATGCTCGTCGGCCTCGTCGTCCTCCTCGTCATCGTCTTCTACGCCCAGAAGTCCGCCGCGCACGTCCGGATCAACGTCGGCCTCGGCCTCTTTGTCGTGTCCCTACTCATCGTCCCGGTCATGGACTTGGTTTACGTCCAGGGCCGGGTCGGGTTGTACGACGGGTTCTACGTGACCGTCGCCGCCGTTGCGCTTTCCGGCCTGGCGGATGCTCTCGTCCAAGGCTCGCTGATCGGCGCGGCCGGGGAGTTGCCTGAGCGGTATATGCAGGCCATAGTCGCCGGCACTGCTGGCTCAGGTAAACCAAACGAAGATGATGATCTTTTTTTTTCCGATAATTACGATTTTGTTTGATTTTAATGTTGCTTAAGTTTCGGGTAGAGATTGGTGTTTGAATGGGTTGAAATGCAGGAGTACTTGTGTCGTTTTTGAGGATTCTAACGAAGGCTGTGTATCCGCAAACTGGTGAGGGGCTAAGAAAGAGTGCAAATCTCTATTTTGCTGTGGGGATAGTTGTCATGGTGATATGCATTGTGTTCTACAATGTGGCGCCGAGGATTCCGGTGATGAAGTACTATGAAGAGTTGAAGATTCAGGCTGTGAATGAGGAGAAGGAGCTGAAAGGTCCTCTGACGGGGTCTGCGCTGAGATCAACGCTATGGTCTATAGTTGCGAGTGTCAAGTGGTATGGCATCGGGATCCTGCTTATCTACATTGTGACCTTATCGATATTTCCGGGGTATATTACTGAAGATGTGCACTCTGAGCTTCTTAAGGATTGGTACGCGATCATCCTTATTACTGGTTACAATGTGTTTGATCTGGTTGGCAAGGTGCTGACTTCGGTATATCTCCTCGAGAACTCCAAGGTTGCAATTGGAGGCACAGTTGCCAGATTGCTCTTCTTTCCTCTGTTCTATGGGTGCTTGCACGGCCCAGCGTTCTTCCGAACAGAGATTCCTGTGACTATACTGACTTGCCTTTTGGGGCTTACTAATGGCTACTTGACGAGCGTGCTGATGATTTTGGCTCCCAAAGTTGTCCAATTACAACACGCCGAGACTGCAGGGATTGTGATTGTGTTGTTCTTGGTTGTGGGATTGGCTGCTGGTTCACTTGTATCTTGGTTCTGGGTCATCTGAATTTCGCAAACTGTAATATATTGAAGACTGATGGTGCCTGCATATCACAGCTGGGAATGGGAGTTCAGTTTCACTTTCTTCTGCTTCTGTACATCTGTGTAACTCAATTGTTGACAATGTTATCTTGCTTTCATTGAATGTAAATGGTTCATCTTTGAGTTGAGAAATTCTGGATGATGATTTACTTGTGGTATCAAGGGCCGACTAAAATCGTGCTCGCTTGGCTTTCAACTCAAACTAATATTTCCATGCTTGGCTTTCAACTAGGCCGTGGCCAGTTAGCCCTGCAATCCTATGTTCAAATTGTTTGTTCTGGTTACAGAGCTTTCAAACACCTTGAAATGGAAGTGCACCTGGTAATCCAGACAGATTACAAAGATCAAACATTACTTTTCTTTTCATTTCACAAATATTGAAAGTATTTAAAGACATCAGATTCGACAAGAATCGCCAATAGGACATCTAATTGGTTCAGATCTACAAACCCAAGGAAGCTACAAGACAAAAATGGGTTTATTTGTTCATGGACTAGTTGCAATTTGTAGGAATACAAACTGAAAAATGTGGTTTAACCTTGCAAAAAGGGAAATCAAAGGAATATTTATACCGACTACATGGACCAACATCATGATCTTGTCTTTGACGGTAAGCCTGTCTCTACCTTCTTAATTTCAAAGATAAGCATCCTCCACATCTTGAGAACAAACATTTCAGCTTCCTCGTCTAAAATGGATTGAAGCAGCTGTAGCATGCGTTCAGCTCCCACATGTTCTTGCGTGCTAGATACAATATAATCTACCAGTGTGGCTTCTTCCTCTCCAAGGAACTCTGTGATCTTCCTTGAAATCCATGGTTTCATCCTCTCGTGAAGTGCATGCTGTGAAAAATAAACGCATAACAATAATGAGAAAGAATAAGACAATTTGGGATAGTAATTAAAACCAAAATTTTAAATCAGATAGATTTAAGCTTTACCTTATCATAAATCGCCCAATTAATTTCATATGAAAATAACTCCTCTTTCGTCTTTGGAATCGTATCAATCAGTTGTTTTGCATCCATAAGCTTCTTATTATTTGTTGTCCTTGGTTTATCCCGCCCATGTTCCCGTTCTGTATCACGGTCGCTAGTCTTCTCCTTGTTCTCATCTCTAGTTCGATTACTGTCATCATCATTTCTATCCCTGTCCCGATGACTCGACCTATCATTAGCACGTCTGTTTCTCTCCTTCTCTGCATCGTACTTCTCTTCTTTAACACCAACAGTGGATATTCGCTTTGCAAATTCTGCAGCTGCAGCCAAATTTGATGGCGCTTGCCCAGAAGCAGCAGGTTCAACAGCCTGTAGTTCTTCAGTTGAATAGTCAATAGGGACCAGGGGCCTCATCTTTTTGTCCTTGTGCGCATCATCCTCCTCCTCGAAAACAGAAGGAACAGAAGTACGTTTCCCAGAGCCGACTAAGCCAAAACCCAACTTTTTGGCTGCGGCACTCCCACTCTGCTGGGGTTCTGCTGTCATGGCTGAATCATACCCAGTGTTCCCGTTTTGTAGAGTCCCATCACCTATCACATAAACAAAAACTACATGAGTATAAATGAAAACAACACTAATAGAGGAGAGTAGAGTAAAAAAGGATAAGAAGGCAATAGATTCAGAATTAATTTACATACCTATATGGTTCTCATGACCAGAACCAGTGTCACTCTCCTGTTTAATACCCATATCTTTTGATTCCACACAGGATTCTTCAGCCAAATCAGCCTTTTCTCTTTCATCTGTAAAATGGTCAGATGAAGCCTTCAGTGCATCTCTCAGTTTCTGTAGCTGCTTTTCCTCCTCAGCCCTCCGGTTGGCCTCAGCAATCTCTTCCTCTTCTCTTAATCTGTCAGCCATGTCATCTTCCTTCTCCCTTTGTCTCCTCTTCCTCTTGTCTTCCCACGCATTCCTCCGCCACCTTTTCCTAGAATCTTCTTCCTCATCGTCTTCTTCATTAATTACATCTTTCTTCCGTTTGGTTTTCCGATCTTTCTCCCTGTCTTTTTCATATTGCCGCTGTTTCTGTTTCTCCCTTTCCCTATACTCCCAATCTTTGAGACATTCTTCAAACTTGCGTTCTGCATCCTCCAGTTTCCTCCTTTGCTCTCTTTCCTTCCTTATCCGTTCTCGCTCTGTTTCTCTTTCATATCTTTCAATCTCTCGCTCCTTTTCCTGTTTCACATCTCGCTCTCTGTCTCTTTCTCTACTTTTATCAGGCTTTCGACTCTTCTCAGGTGAGCTTGTTCCAGGCCTGTCCTGCTCATTCTCTGCTTTGTTATCACTAGTTGTCTCTTCATCATTTTTTTCGTCAGACGCATCTGAAACAAAAAACAACTTTCAAAACAAGAAACGAAACTGGTACTAGTAAAGGGCTGTAAACAATACCAAATCTTCTCAAGTAAACACATTACTAACAAAAATAATGCCCAGTATGATAATTCAATATTTAAAACTTTACCATTTCTTGTCATATCCACATCAGGATCTCCATCCCTTGACTTAGCAGGAGGCTCTGAGATGGAATTACCAGTACGATCGCCAGGAGCAAGTGGAGGCGGTGGAGGCAGAGGATTTGTTTTTAATCTCTCCTCTATCATGCTTGTAAGCTTCTCCAAAGCCATCCTGTCAGCTTCCTTGTCTTCATCAGTCACAACCCCAAAGTTCGCAGTGTTGCTTTCTTTGTTCCCTGAACTACTGTCCCCCGCTTTCGGATCCACACCAGAATTTGGAACTACAGTCTTATCAACAGTACTCTGACCCCCTTTCTCATCTCCCTCAGCTTGACTGTCGTTCAGCTTCTCTGAGTTTTCAGTTTTGTTTTTAACAAACCTCTCCAGAAACTCCCTTGTTGCTTGATTAACATTTAACTGTTCATAGTTTTACAAGATTCAAATATTTAAAGAATTAGAAACCAAATTGTAGATAAAAACATATACAAGCAGAAAAATTTATGTGAAATTTAGCTAAAGTAGGAATTATGACATACCACCAGCTCCTGCCCATCAATGTTGAATTTACTCAGAAGGCGTAATGCACGGAGGACCCCTTCAGCAGATTCAAACTCACAAAATCCAAAGCCTCTAGGGGTCCCTGTGGGATCTTGAGCACGCTTCCAATTCTTGACAGGTCCACATAACTTAATGAAATGTAAAACCATTAGTGCTCAGAAATGCAAAACCATACACCAATAGCACCAACATTTAGTGTGTAATACTTTACTTCATGCAAAGGAATATAGTTTAATGTAGAAGGACATAGATTATGGAGTTTGATAATATACCTGAAGGAGATATAACATAAAATCATTATCTACTGTTGGCGCTATCTTTCCAACATACACGGTTGTTTGTGGTTTCTCAGCTGGAGTAACAGTAGGAAGAGCTGGCCTAACAACAGGAGGCAAAATGGGGCGAACCCCAGGAATTCCCGGCATAGGAGGGCGTTGGATAGATGGAAGCATACCAATTCCTCCAGGTGGTCGTGATGGAAAACCAGGCCGAAGCATTGTAGGATATGGAGAGGGATAACGAATAAGTCCTGCATAAACAAAAACAAATACCTTGCAAAAGCATTAGAGAGTGTTTGACATAACAGCACCTACAAGATAAACCATTTAAATACTATTAAAATGTTACCACACACTAAAAGAATTTTAGAGATGGCAGCACAGGCATTATAGCAAACACCAGCTGAATATATAACCTGAAGGAGAAATTAATGAAAAATAGAATTGCATTCATAAACCATGTATGAGTAAATTGTGCTTACCTTGTGCATCCACTTGCACGATGGTAGTCTTCAGAGAGCCCCATCGACAGAGTGCAAATTTTGGGATTCAAGTAAAATGAACATCCATTCCCAAGCGTAAGATTGGGAATTGTAATATTCATATACATTAAAAGTCTAATGTCTCTCAAAAACTTATCAGCAGTCAATGCATTATGAGTACGAGAAACGATTTTAAATACACAAACACAACATAGAAAAGAAATCAATAATTGGAAGGGTGATGGATGGACATATAGCATGCACATATCTATGGATAGAGAGACTGCAATTGGAAGGGTTGTGATACCTTAGAAAAACAATGCCAATGAGCACTCAGTTGCAAACAGTGTCTGCTTCGTGGAAATTCATAGACCCATGACAGGGAAAGTATCCTTAAAACACTACCAGAAAGACATAAACACGACGTAATACAACTTTAGCAGGGCAAGTTGAGCAGTAAACTGTTCCGAATTGGGAATATCATTTCAACTTATAAACTCCAAGACCAATTTCAGCCAACATGAAACTTAAAAATACATATACGCATACCAAAAAATTTGTAGGGGGGAGAGTTCTCAAACCATTATGAGCAAGCCTTCCAACCTTTCTCACCGTATTCAATCAAGACACTGTAGGAGAAAACATCCTGTCATCGATATCCTTAATCGTCTCACACACACTTAACTCTTTTAACAAACTCCTCACTCTAATTCTACTCTAAGAAACACTTCCCACTACATTATTTCGATTAATCTTGATCCGAATTTCGCTGCGATAAATTAGTTCTACGCCCTAAAAGGACCTTGCTTTGGTAAATTCAAGGCACATTTGACTAATGTAACTCTATCACATAGCAAAATTAACACTCAGCAATTACAAAAACACACAATGCAGCGAAAATCGACAATCATATAGTAAAAAATATCAGTAAATTTGACAAGATAAGTATAAAGAGAGGTAAAAACCCACCAGGCGGAGGAACGGTTCCCTGCGGCGGAGCAGAGTAGCCGTTCGGCATTGGCGCGTAGGGCCTCATCGGCTGTTGCATCTGATAATGCATCATATGCTGCGGCGCCGGAGCACCGGGGACCATCGGAGCGCCGGAAGTCACGCCCGGCGGAGCAACGCCGCCGGGAGTTTGGTAATTCGGTATGGGAGAGAACTGAGGGACCGGCCGGAAGGATGGCGCGGCTGGAGGAACCGCGAAGGCAGTGGAGACCGGTTGCGGGGCGTAAGACACCGACGGCGGCGGCGGCGGAGGTAGAGAAACTAGGGCTGGATTGGGACTGGGATTGGGGCTTAATTTGGTTAAGGTGGATGAAGGAGTAGAAGGATCGGGTTGTTGGGACTGGGGAATCGGGTTATCGGGTTGCGGATTCGGGTCATGGGTGGTCGGAGCGGAAGGATCGTCGGCCATGATTATTGGGGAGGGAAGAGGTAGTGAGATTGAATTGGGATTTGGTGCCCTAAGAGAGAGAAGCGAGCTGCTTTTTAAGTAGTTGAACTGGGTTTCGGGACAAGTACAGTTTTTTGTTTTTCGTTGATGATGATTGCGTGGCGTGGTGTCATTGGTTTGAGCTTGACTTCGGTGACGGTAGTGTTTTTTTTTTAGGAGTAGTAATATACTTGCATGGAATACGAAATACTTTGTTGGGTTGAGTAAATACTTTGGGCCTTTTGTTTAAGAGTTTTTTTCACCAACAGTCCCTCAACTCTGGTGTACCTACCAATGTGATACCTCAACTCTTAATCGTACCAATGTGATACCCAGACTCTAGTATTGCTATCATTGAAGTACTTCCGTTAGTTTTTTTTAACTTTTCCGTTATCTTGGTGACGTGGCAGTTACGTGAGACCCACAAAGAGGGTTAAAAGACAAAATTAACCTCATCTGAGAGGAGCAATGTTTTTCCCGCCCTTTACCTTGAGAAAGACACCCAACAATTCCAATTTTGGCGCCAATTTTCCCTCCCTACTCCTTAATTTGTGTCTCTTATCTAAACTAAAGAACTACCGCCAACCAGTCGACCACAATCTGATAAAACCTAGATCAATCTCATTTTCTATTTTTACCCTAGCACTTGTTAAACTAACAGAATAAATATAGAAATTTATATGGAACATCTCATTTCCACAATCTCATAAGAATAAAAACACATAACTTAACGAAATTCAAATACATGTTTAAGTACCATTAGTTGCCACCTTTTATGTTGATCTGCCATGATTTTTACTTGTAAGAACTAATGGTACATGTAGTTGAATTTCGTTAAGCCAGAGGGAATAATACCCGCAGATAAAGCATTGTACTAATGGTACTTAAAAGTTCTTACAAGCAAAAATCATGGCAGATCAACATAAAATGTGGCAACTAATGGTACTTAAACATGTATTTGAATTTCGTTAAGTTATGTGTTTTTATATTCTTATGAGATTGTGGAAATGAGATGTTCCATATAAATTTTTATATTTATTCTGTTAGTTTAACAAGTGCTAGGGTAAAAATAGAAAATGAGATTGATCTAGGTTTTATCAGATTGTGGTCGACTGGTTGGCGGTAGTTCTTTAGTTTAGATAAGAGACACAAATTAAGGAGTAGGGAGGGAAAATTGGCGCCAAAATTGGAATTGTTGGGTGTCTTTCTCAAGGTAAAGGGCGGGAAAAACATTGCTCCTCTCAGATGAGGTTAATTTTGTCTTTTAACCCTCTTTGTGGGCCTCACGTAACTGCCACGTCACCAAGATAACGGAAAAGTTAAAAAAAACTAACGGAAGTACTTCAATGATAGCAATACTAGAGTCTGGGTATCACATTGGTACGATTAAGAGTTGAGGTATCACATTGGTAGGTACACCAGAGTTAAGAGACTGTTGGTGAAAAAAACTCTTTGTTCAATGTTCTCGTTCTTACTCGAATATCCACAATTGTTGTTAGTTTCACAACTAATCCAATTCGTTGCTCACTAGTACGTAGTATTACAATTCTGCGCCTTTATACAGCTTTTGCGCCTTAAAGAGGGTAATTTGAATGTTGGATTGTTAACGATAGATTTATTTTTTAGGAAAGTGGTATTCAATGTAGAAGTTTTAGTAACTAATACCTTCATGCATCTGCGCATTTTTTCGTGCCTACGCTTAGTGGAGAAGACATAGAAGATAAATTATAGGTATATATAAAAAAAATGGTATTTGATGAATGTTGATACCTTTTTTTCTACAGTCTCAATGTCAAAGCCCGACATGCAGATATTTGAGTCAATGGTTCTAAAATCACGCCAAGTTTAATATCAAACAAAGCATTGATAACGGATATCATGAGGCATATTGTCGAAATAGATAACGTAAACACATTTTGGGTTTGGGAACCAAAATTCATGCATTATGTGACTCTAAACTTGACATTGGGCTAGTACTCCTAGTAGATAAATGAATTTTTAACCAAACAAAGCCAAAACATATTACATAACTCATAACCCATATCCATTTCAGTCCTATCTTCCTCATTTGGAAAACACGTTCTATCATATTTGTTGTTGAGACTGGTGATCAGTTAATTATGGCAGCACCAGAGAATCTGAAAAAGATCATCACGATTTAATCTTCAAAAGTCTCTTCAGTTCTTAATCTTTTGTGACCTCCTTTGAGCACGTTTAAGGAATTAGATTCCTTCATAGACACAACAGCCTAAGCCATGCAATACCACTGTCATATCTATACTTGTGTCACCACCCCTAACCTCCATATCCTTTGACGAATCTAATTCCATCTTTTGAAGTATTTTATCCTTCCCAACTTCACTATAAAAGGGAGACAAATGTTATTACAATCTAACTTATCCCAACCTAGAAGCTACAATAGAGAGATCAAACTTTATCTCTCTTATCCAAACCATTAACTACCTAACCTTAATCATCACCCAAATCATGCAATTCCATCTCTACTGAACTCATAAGCATCCAACTCCCTTATCACGCTTTCGGTAAGCTCCGATGTTGTGTATTGATTTGTTGTTGTATCAATTGGCTGCTGTTACCATCAAGCTAGTCACAACGAAGTCGTTCTTGGATCATTTTCAAGATTGATTTTGGGTATAGTTGCACTGCATCAAAAACACCCTCATACAATGAAGAATTTCAATCAATCATTAAACTAACTTGTAAGTTAATAAGAGGTTGTAAATTCAACTCACACCAGCGTCATTGTAACCTATTTAGTTATTGAATATGAATGAATTAAAGATATTTGTGCTTGTTAACACAAAAGACATAACAATGTACCTCAACCCTAATCTCAAAATAAGTAAGTAATCTCCATTCAAGATCCCGATGCTCTCCACATTTTCCTCCGATCATTAATTCCAAGTAAGTAAACATGTTGTATTCCAAGTGAGTAAACATGTCGTATTAGGGTCCACGACGAATGATAGTTGGGCCTTCAGAACGAAGCAGCCTCAGGGCTGAATGATACCCACACACAAAACACCAAAGAAATTTGGCGCACACTTCTTAATAGTGTGAGCAAGCTCAACACAGTGTAGTAGTTTGACCCCATTATTACCAGGACAACGAAAAAGGAGAGACCTTGTTTACAGTTTTGCAGCACCAAATTCTAGGGCTCTTCTCCTCCTCCCTCACTCTACATTTGCATGGAATCAGAGAGAGCCGAGAGGAAGAGGCCGCTTCGTCTTGACTTGGACAAACTCTTGGGCGACGATGACGATTTTGACCCCCCTGAGGTAATCAGAGTTAAGAAGACCACGCCCATCACCATCATCGCCGACGAGCCGCCGAAACAGGCGGAGATGAGCGGCGGCGATGAGGAGTTTGCGACGTTGAGCGATAAGGACATCGATGAAGCGATTCGGCGGCTGAGAGAAAATGACAAGCGGTTGAGTCACAGCTTGCCGGACAAAGGCGAGAAGCTTCGAATTCGTCTGAAGAAGATGGAAGATGAGAAGCAGTGGAGGCTCCAACACCCCAAGAGGGTATGTTCGTCTTTTGGGTTTTGGTAAAGTTTGAGTCTTTTTGTTTTTATTATTGTTTTTTGTGTGATTCTAGTTTTGGTGTTGGCAGAAATGGTGGAATATTTGAAGGGAAAGTTTTGATTTGTATGGTTGTAGTTGTTGTGTTTGAGGTGGTGAATATGCAATGAGTAATGGCATTGTGATTTTTAATGTGGATTTTGGGGATACCAGATTGATTGGTTACTGTGTCAAATTGGAGCTCTCATTTGTGGTTTTTGTATAATGCTGCTTCATCTGGGCTGTGAGCTGAAATGTTTAGGGTCTGGTGTTGTGGGTGATGATATGAAGTAGTTATCAAAGTGGGTTCACTGACATTAGTTGCTTTTTCATTGAATAGGATACCAGTAAGGTGGAGAAGCCTACCCCAGCAGCGAGTTCTGCAAGTAAGGTTTTTCTATGGATATGCTCTTTCATTTGAAGACAGTGTACTGAATTTGGTGTGGTTACAGACTGTGGGTTATTATTATCTGTATCTGAGAGTCCCTGATTGAGAGACCTGACTGTGACTTCTAGGTGATTATAATGGCTTCAGAGAGGAGGAGGTGCCATCAACTCCATGCGAGCGGCGTTCTTCATTTCCTACACTCCTACATCAAAAGTTGGATAACGATGTATTGTGCTTCAATATGTCTTTATTTCTAGGTTTATCTTAGGCCCTGTATCAAATTCGTAATATTATTGCTTGAATCCATTCTTAATTTATCAAGCAGACAGATTCTAGCAAGGGAAAGGCATTTGAAAGAGAATTATCAACTTTGGGTCACTGCAACCGCCAGAAAAGGAGCAATAATAGAGCATTCTTGCAAAAGGGGGCACAGAAAAGTCGATCTTCATCAAGACAATTCTTTTTTCAGAGCCCTAGCGAGTTTTATAGTGGTAAAGATAAAAAGGATCTCTCAAATGGTGATCATAAAACCCAAGCTTCCAATAACTCAGGTCGTCACAGTGAGGAAAACTTCTCCAGCAGCTTTGCGAAAAGGTATCAATCTTTTTCTTCACCTGAGCTCATATCTAGTGATTCTTTTTACCAATAATGCTGGTAGCTTGGTATTAAATTATGCTTCCATCAGCAGGCTTTCAGATTGGATGAATAATTCCCACTTGATTTTGTTAAAGTTATCATTTTTCTTGCAGGGAGGAGCCTTATCATCTGCGGAATAGAACTAAGAAGGTACAACATTAGTTTTGTATTTAATTCTGAATTTAAATCTCAATCTCTTTTCAACTTGGGAATTACTGGAAGTAGCACAAACTTGCCTTGATGGTCAAATTTATTCGAAAACAGGATGTATTTCATTTGTTATTCATCTTTATTGTTACAACAGAATCAGACCATTTTACTTGTGGACGAGGAGGAACCTGAGTTCATGGACACCACAGAGCCAATAGAAGAAATTCCTGAGAGGTAACTAGGGCTCAAAAAGTTGTTGCTAATTAGTGCACGGTATTTCAGTATTCGCCAATTTAACCTGTTTATTTTATTTTTTTAATTTCAGCATGAAAGACTCTAGAATCTATTATCCATCAAGGTAATACTTTACGCAAATAGGAAGTTTGTAGATGCGTTAATCTCCTTGCCGGTTAAAGATTTAAATGTGCAATTGCTCGTGGTGTGATTTGTGGTGTTTTGTTTATTCAGGGAAGATCCACATTCCGTTGAAATTTGCTACACAGACACCAAGTGCCTTGATCCTCAAAACTACTTAACATCTGCGATTATGAATTTCTACATACGGTAAATGGATTATGATATGGTTATGTACTTATGTAACGAAAAAAAAGTAAAGGATGTGTATATATATATTAAAATCTGTATTCTTTCAGTGTCACTTAAGTGTTTATGTTTTTTCATATTTGCTATAGGCAATACATGGAGTACTTTGTTCATTTGAGTGTTACTCGAGTGGACATGTAGGACCTGATTATGTTAACTCACCATTGGGACCTTCTGACTAGGTATTTACACCAACACACATCCCGTACAGACAGGCGAACATGTGCGTTTCATTTCTTCAATACCTTTTTTTACAATAAGCTCAAAGATGCTGTATCAGGAAAGGTAACAGTTTATCTTGGTCTCGTCTGTCTTGTCACTGACTGGGAATATATTATGTTTATTCTTGTGATATTGATTTTTTTTAAACATTTGTAAGACAACGGTCGTGCTCGTTTTCTTCCATTTTTTTTTTCTAATCTTTCTTGTATTACGTAGGGAACCGACAAGGATAACCGTTTTGTCAAGCTTAGAAGGTGGTGGAAGGGTGTTCATTTGTTTCAGAAGGCTTACATACTCATTCCTATTAATGAAGAGTAAGTTTCTTTCTTCTGAAGTATGAACTTGTAGGATGGTGCATGAGCGTGGGAACTTTACAACCTGTATAATTAATTGAGTTTGAGATGTTATGTGTCTTGCTGGCTTGCTGATGTGTATTAAGCTCACAAGAATGTGGCAGAAGCCATAATCTCACAAGCACACAAAATGTTATTAGCTTTCTGATAGGAGTAATCCTGTTTAGGACTGATAATCTGTTACTTGCTAGCTTAAAGCACCGGACGGATGAATTCTGCTCTTCAACTATAATAGGCTGGTTTTGATAGGCTCGAATTTTGTACTGGGATAATTGGTACAGTAAGCATGAATAAAGTTAATATGAGCCAATGCTTAAAGGAAGGATTTATATATGGGATGTGTTCTGTTTCAGCATTTCAGTACTCAACAATATCTAAGCGCCATGATATATAGATGTCATTACTTAAACCCCATTTTTACCACTTCTCCTTTTTCTATATATTCAGCGTCCATGCTTTGCTATTTATATTTTAACTAGATGGGCAACTTGTCAATTACATTCATATAACATGCAGACAATTTAAGTTTTGTTCAGGGTATTGTTTCTGCTTCCTATATTGTTGTTCTTTCTACTATTTATCTTTAACTTCGTTATGGTGTTTGATGCATCCAGCGTTCATTGGAGTCTAGTCATTATCTGTATCCCTGACAAGGAAGAAGAATCAGGACCACTCGTTCTTCATTTAGACTCATTAGGACTCCACTGTAGCAAATCAATTTTTCGAATTATCAAAAGGTTAAACAAAGATGCCCTTGCAGATTTATTAAGCAACGATCACATCTTTCATATACTCAGGAGTTTATTGCTTTAATTTGGTATGCAGCTTTTTAGAAGAAGAGTGGTGCTATCTGGATCAAGAGGATGATATTTCAGATTTAACAGTTTCAGAGTGTTGGAAACGACTTCCTGATCATATTGAAGAGAAAAGACTTGTGGTAATTTCCGCCCTCAATGACTTATAATCTCAAAGTGAAATGATTTTTTGGGCTTTACTTGCTTAAAACTTCCCTCTTTTCATTATCCCCAGGTTCCACAACAGAAAAATGACTATGATTGTGGTCTTTTTGTTCTCTTCTTCATGGAACGCTTCATAGATGACGCCCCTGAAAGGCTGCAGAAGAAAGATTTAGCAATGGTATACTATTTTGTTAATTAGTTTTGTTCTATATGGTAGTGTTTACATAATCTTCCTGATAATATACTCTGAAATTTCAGTTTGGCAGGCAGTGGTTCCAACCTGTTGAGGCTTCTAGGCTGAGAAGTAAAATACGGAAGTTACTCAAAGAAGAATTTGAAAATGCATCCAAGGCTAACCGCTCTAAAGAAACTTCTCCTTTGAGTGATGCTTCTGAAGAAATATGAAGAGACAGGAGACTTTCGGGATCTGCATACGGTTGGTGCATATGTCCAACCAGTCTATCAGCCGTGTAAATGAGCTCTTGAGTTTAGTAACTACAAAATTTAGTCTGATTTCCCATACCATGATTAACAGTGAGTAGCATTGCTCGGGCAAAGGCATAGATTTAGTCATTTACATTACTGACCATTTTTGGTGAGTTAGAATCCTACTTTAGGATGAGGGCATGAGGCTTCGAGTGTATAGTAGGAAGCGAAAATAGTGATGGACTTTTCAAGGTAACGTTCACCATGTACATTGTAGCTGTTAAGTAGAGATGCTTTCTATAAAGTAATTTCTACCGCTGATCTCTGTGTTTCTGCCTTTCTCTGTTGGCTGTAGCTTACTAGCTTCCAATCTCTTAGTTCTGCCGCGATCTCATTGTTATGGCTAATGCTGAAACTTGAATGGACTGTTTGCACTCTGTAAGCCGTAATGTAGTAACTGAAACATAATAAGTCACAACTCAGTTGAGCTGCATGACTCAAATTACTGAGGCCATTCATTTTAGTCTCTGATTTTGCCTTCCGTAGTTTGTAAATGTTTGACTTCCGCAGCCGTTTGTACTGCATGAATCAAATTTTTACTACAACTAACCTAAAATATATTTACAGAAACAAAAAGATTCAGTCGCACTCTTTGCAATCAAAGGCTTCGAATCCCTCCAATCTTCAGAATTAGCTTTTGGCCAAGTGCCAACAAATAGTTATATTACAATTTGTAATATCTACAAGTGCTAACAAATAGTTGTAATATCTACAATAATTTAGTGTGCTTTGTCAACCGTCCAGCATGGAGAAGCCTTTTGGGCATGTCAACACAATATCTCAATAATAGAGTTTGAAGACTATAAATTGAACTTCATTTAGATCGAAATGTACATGACTTTAAGCTTGAGAGCCCCTTTAGTACTTTAGAATTGAGAGAGCTTCTAAAACACCGTAGCTTCGTTAGCTCATCCCTTGGTATTATCCCCAAACACCGTAGCAATGAGTGTTCATAAAAAAAAACCTGTCAGTATTTATTATTGCTGGTCATATTATTGATCGGAACCTTTTCACCGTCTCAAGCCACTTCACGTCGTGCATTACATGAAGCAAATGCACTGAACGTTTCTCACAGGTTTGAGGAGTGGATGGTGGAGCATAACCGAGTTTATAACTTAAGCAAAGAAGAGAAAAAAAGACGGTTTGCCATATTTAAATCCAACTCTGAGAGCGTCCAGAGTTTCAACAAAGATGGCAGCAACCCATCATTTTACTTGGGACTCAATTACTTTTCGAATTTGACCGATGAGCAGTTCACCACTGACTATACTTGCAAATACCAACAGCCAAGCAACAGTACTTCTACTTCGGAAGTTCCTACAAGGCACAATATTGATGATCTTGATTATGAAGAGTGCACCTTTACAGACTGGTCTGCGGAAGGAGTTATGAGTCCGGTCAGATCGCAATATGCATGTGGTAAGAACCGATCGAGCCACCGATATGAAACTATAATTTCATTCCATCAATATATACCCGGTTTGATCTAAATAGCGTAATTGCCTCGTTCTTCTTCTTTTTTTCTGTTGTACGTAGGTTCTTGTTGGGCAATGGCGTCAGTGGCAGCCGTGGAGGGCCTCAACCGAATTACATATGGAATAGAAAATGTTGCTGCGCGCATTATCGCCACAGCAGCTTATAGACTGCACAACTGCTACTAACCATGGCTGTGCAGGTGGTTGGCCAGATGAGGCATTTGACTACATAAGGCAAAACGGAGGGATCACCAGTGAGGCCAATTATCCATACACGGCAACAAACGGAACATGCAACACCATTGTTGATGCTGTGATTATACTTGATTCAGTACGCCGTGCTTCCCGCGCATGTAGTACGCCGTACTCCTGGTCACTTCTCTGTCACAGGTAACACACGTCGTTAGAGCAGAGACCACGGCGGCGTGGTCTTCGACTCTCCGACGCTCAAGTCAGGGTAATGATAATTTGTGCAGAGTGATGGTAGGAAGTTCAGTGTACTTACCTTGTAAGGTCAAGAGTTTGACCTTTTATTGTTGAGTTGAAGTGGATCGTTTACTTGCCATTCGATGTGGGACGACGTCCGATTAAGGTGCTCTCTGGAGCCTTCTTTGAGATGCGCGTGAGGGCACGTCCGTAGTCGGTTTGGGCCGTGGGGAGGCCCGTTGTGTAGTTAGCGCGGCTGACTTGCTGTTAGTGTTGTAGGATTGTGCTATACGTTAGCTTTAATGCGCTGGTAGTTGTGCTGATTATGGCGGGCATAAGCCTATGCCAACAAGTCCCCCCAAGTTCCCAGTCTAGGGAGGTAATTTCTTGACTGGGGAGTTAATAATTGAGCGTCTTGCCATGATCAGCAATGGGTCTTGCGGACCCTCTCGTAGTCCCCCCACTCCCCGGTTAAGGAATGCCGAGTTTTTGTTTAGTATGTTTGATCGCTTCTCTCTGTTGGGGACTTCTTATATCGCTACTTTTGAGCATAGTGCGTCTTTCATGGCGTAGTAAGTTCTTACGCGTAGGACGTCTTATCGCTGTCTTTGAGCGTAGTGCGTCCGTCATAGCGTAGTAAGTTCTTACGCGTAGGATGTCTTACCGCTGTCTTTGAGCGTAGTGCGTCCGTCATAGCGTAGTAAGTTCTTACGCGTAGGATGTCTTACCGCTGTCTTTGAGCGTAGTGCGTCCGTCATAGTGTAGTAAGTTCTTACGCGTAGGACGTCTTACCGCTGTCTTTGAGCGTAGTACGTCCGTCATAGCGTAGTAAGTTCTTACACGTAGGACGTCTTATCGCTGTCTTTGAGCGTAGTGCGTCCGTCATAGCGTAGTAAGTTCTTACGCGTGGGACGTCTTATCGCTGTCTTTGAGCGTAGTGCGTCCGTCATAGCGTAGTAAGTTCTTACGCGTAGGACGTCTTATCGCTGTCTTTGAGCGTAGTGCGTCCGTCATAGCGTAGTAAGTTCTTACGCGTGGGACGTCTTATCGCTGTCTTTGAGCGTGGTGTGTGTAGGTTGGGATCAGCGCCATTCTTGCTGTGGGGAGCACGTGTCATACATGCATTGGGTGGATGTTTCGTGAACGTTTTGAATTCGTGGGGTGACGTTATCCGAGAAGACAGTTATTGCGTGTAATTAAGGCGTGTGTAACCGAAACGTTGCCTCGGTAACTCAGGCCACGTGGCGAGATCTGGAGCGATGCCTCTTGGGTCGACGACTAGGATGCGAGTAACGGTTTCCTGAATCTGACGGTTAAGGATCGCTGCTGAAGGATCAACGGGCAGGATGTGAGGTGGAGTTTACTACAAAAGGGTGAAAGGGACAGAATGGCTGTCATTATCGACAGACCCAAGTTTTCGAAATCCAAATTCTCTCATTCCCTCTCTTTTGCTCTTGTCTGTTTCCTTTCCTTCCAAGCGTAAACTCATCGGGATTTTGGCGTGAATCGGCTTTTTGAGGTATGTTTTCTGGTCGGATCCTTCTTTATTCGGTTTGTGGCTTGTTGTTTGTTGGTAGATTTGTGTTCGTAGGGTAAATCGGTGGCCTTGGGTTTTGGGTCTTTCCGGCAGATATGTGGGTTTTGGGTCCATTTGATCTTTAGATGATTATTTTCCGGCAAGGTGGGGTGTTTGTATGGGCGGTGCGGATGGGTTTTCGCCGTTAACTGGGCTTGGTGTTCTTCATGTTCTTCGTGTTCTTCGTGTTCTTCATATTCTTCAAACTTGTTCTTGCGAGGTTCGTAGGATAGATCTGACTTTACTTTTTGACTTCTAGTTTTAGGTTGTTCGCCTTTGACTTCGGTGTTGCTTGCTGCGGCGTAATGTCTAGGATAATTATACTAACTGATAGCGATTCCGCGTCTGCAGAAGGAAGTTGGTCCGCGTCGTCATCCGCTTGGTCGTGGACAAGTGAATTAGAGACCAACTACTTGGACTTGGTGCGGCGTAGTGGTGGAAACGATTTGCATCGCGAAGATCGTTCTACTGTCTTTGCTAGGGTGTTAGCGAACTGGGATACGAGTGAGTCGTCAAGCACCATGGAGTCGCAACGTGAAGAGACTGGAGAAAGTGAAGGAGTATCTGAGCGTATTATAAGTGCTTCGGGGACTAGCACTTCAGGCCCAACGCTGAGCCCAGCGCCTGTAAGGCGCTGGTTAGATGGTGGTGTGCAGAGGTCGGAAGTGGAGGAGGCATATGGAGCCGACTCTGCCGCAGTGAGTGGTTATGTCGAGGAATTTAAGTTACCTGGGACTATCCTCGCCCGTGCGATTCGGCGTGATGAATTTGGTTCAATGTTGCCAAACGGGCATGCGTTGGTGAGCCCCTCCGTATTACGACTTGGGGTGGAGTTGCCGTTAGACCCTCGTCTGCAATGTCTTGTGGCGGAGTTCGGCTTGGCCTTTGGCCAGGTGAGTTATAACATGTGGCGGGTTCTTCTCGGTCTCTGTTCATTATTCTACCTGTCGGGGTGTTCGGCTCCTACTGCGGCGGAGGTTCTCCATTTCTTCAAAGTGGATTACAACCAGCGTAATGGTAATGGGGGGACCGCGCGGTTTGTGAGGCGGGATGAGCGCAGTGAGTACCAGGTTTTAGAGAACTGGCCCACCTCGGAGGCGAACTGGAGAAAAAACAGCTTCGTGGTGGAGGACGGGTGGGAGTATGGGCGCATTAACGGGGTGGAGTACATCCCAAGAAAACGTATTCCCTCGCGGTTCCGGGCTATTAACTGTAGGTTTCAATGCTTTACTAACTTTTGTTACTACGGAATGATTGTTTGCTGATGCTACCTTCGCTCTGTTTTTGTTTATGTAGCTGGAAGGAGATTGGTTTTGTCCGAGCGAGAGGTTGAACGGGTGAATCGTGTAACTTATCTTTGGAGGTGTCAAGGTGAAGACTTGGTTCACGATTTAAAGGTATTGACGAACCCGTACCTCCTGTTCGAGCAAGGATTACTCCGCCGTCATCGTAAGTAGAAGTGCTCTGTTTTTTTTTTTTTTTTTTTTTTTTTGTGGCGTATTAATCTGTTGTTATATGTGCAGCTACTACACTCTCGGTGAACAGGAATTTCGAAAAGTCAGAGCGCGTCTGCTACGCCCGGTTTCTGCAGCAGGAAGATCCTGACGTTACGCCGGATACTGAAGGGCTAGCTATCACGATGTTGCGACGCGTCATGTCTAAGAAGGCGGCAGCCTCTACAAAGAAAGTAAACGTCGCAGCGCAGCGAGTCGAGGATTCGTCCGCGGTTGTGGACCTGTCCATTCCCCTGCACGCGAACCTGCCGAATGAGCAGGGATTACCACGCCGCAGTGATGCGGAAGGAGTTGGCCGTATCGATGCCGATCCGCATCTGGCTGATCCGGCGGTGTCGCTTGAGACTGGTAGGAAGAAGAAGCCGCAGAAGGCGAGCGCGTCTTCGAAAAGAGCAAAGTCATCTGCTGCCCCCGAGGATGTGGAGGATGCGGCAGTGGAGGCTCCGCCTCCTAAAAGACAGAGGACTACGCAGCTGGCGCCACTCACCTTCACGGAGTCTCGGGTTTTCGAGGATCTGTCCGCCTTGGACCGCAGTCCTCTGAGCCAGCTAGGAGCTCCGGAACTGGAGAAGCTGGTGTTGTTAAGCCAGCGCGCCGGGCTCGGGGGTTTGAGGCGACCTGAAGGATCTGGTCTGGACCTGCGGAGTCCCCTCGGTCTTGCTGCCACGAGGGCAGCGAAGATGGTTTTTAATTTGCTTGATGCGGAGCGGGATGCTCTGGAGGCACAGCGCCACCTCGCCGAAGTGGTTGAACGAGACAGCACCCGTGAGACAAGGGTGTTGCTGCTGGAAAATGACTTGGCCAATGCTAGGGCCAAGTTGGAAAATGCGGCGAACCTCCAGGAGGACCTTCGGCAGGAGGTTGCCCGTCGAGAGGTAGCGGAGTCACTTGCCCGAGAAGCGGCGGCGGAGAGGGATGCGGCGCAGTCTGCCCTTGCGGATGCAGAGGAGCTTGTTAGGAGGATGAGCGAGGAGGCAGAAGCTGAGAAGGCCCGCGTAGCAGAGGAGGCTGCGTCTAGCGCCGTGACTGCCTTCAAATCATCTATGGAGATGACTAAGTACTTGGAAGGGTACTATGTCACGGCTGTGGGTGACATGATAGCGCAGTTCCAGGAGCTGGAGATGCTGGATCCTGCGGACTACGAGGTCCGTCTGTCGGAGAAGGGTTTGGAACCGCCGCCCATGCCACATGAAGTGACTCCGCCCTTTTCACAGCCTACTTCTACTGCGGAGGCTGAAGGTGGTAAGGAAATTTCTAACTCTTCTTCGTCTGGTTTTTCTTGTGATAATGACAGGTCTGATTCTAATCCGGAGACTCCCTCTCCTACTCCTCCTTCTCAGAGCATCAGGATGCACAACCGCCGCAAGGCGAATCGGGGGAAGCGGCGGGGCTAGAAGCTGCGAGTACCGACGATGCGGTCTGAGCAATGCTGGCGTACTAAGTTGCGGGGGAGGAGTAGGATAGGGTGATAAGATCGTTGTAATGCGTCCCCTGTCGCCGTAGTCTTTATGTTTCTGTAATTTTTGTAACGGCCTTTGTGCCGAACTTGCTATCTTTTGATGAATAGAAGTTCTTTTGACCCGTGTTTTTTTTATATTATTGCCGTAGTAATATTGTGATTGTTGTTTTGTGCTTTTGGCTGTATGCTTAATTCTATCTTCGTTGTGCGCACAATGAAATTGTCTGTCGAAGGAATTTAATTGCCATAGTACGCTAGCGTAGTAAGGATCAATGGTTTGAAAAATTCCTCATTTCATTGATAGCCTGGCCGTAGCCATTTTGTACAAAGATAGCTAAAGCAGCGCGCCAAAAGCACTCAAACAGTTGGTCCTTGTGCTACGGATGGACTCTTACTTGTAATAGTACTTGAGTTGTTCCATGTTCCAAGGATGGGCTAATTTTTCTCCGTACTTGTCTTCTAGGCAGTACGTGTTTGGGGCTATGATTTGGACGACTTTATATGGTCCATCCCATTTCGGGCGTAGTCCAGTGACCTTTGTTTGGATCTTCTTTAGAACCCAGTCGCCTACTTGTAGTGTCCTGCTTTTGACCCTCGAGTTATAGAAGCGTGCCACGCGCTGTTTGTTCTGGATGTTATGGCGATGCGCTGTGATGCGTTTCTCTTCCAAGAGATCTTTATCAAGGTGTATACTGTCCGAATTGGTTTCGGGGTCAAATAGTGAAACCCGTTGTGTTGGCTGAATTACTTCGATGGGTAGAACTGCTTCCGTGCCATACATTAAGCAAAAAGGAGTTTCGCCTGTGGCTTCTGTTGGTGTGGTACGGATTGCCCATACTACCTCGTCAAGTTTTTCTGGCCAAAGTCCTTTAGCTTCACCCAGCTTTTTCCGAAGAAGGCTTTTAATCAATTTGTTGGCGGCTTCTACTTGCCCATTGGTTTTTGGATGTGCTACGGATGCGAATTTGAGCTTAGTTCCTCTTGCCTTGCACCAGGTGATGAGGTACTCGTTGTTGAACTGCGTGCCGTTATCTGTGATGATAGACTCCGGCGTACCGTGGCGGTAGAAGATGTTGCGTTGCAGGAAGTTTTGAACCTTCTCGGTTGTTATGGCCGTCAGGGGCGCAGCTTCAATCCATTTGGAATGATAATCGATACATACAATGACCCATTTGAATTGACATTTCCCGACGGGTAATGGGCCAATCAGATCCATTCCCCAAAGGCAGTTGATCCACGGGCTGACTATGTAGGATAGTGGTTCGGAGGGTAGGCGTGGTATGGGTCCATGGATTTGACATTTGTGGCAAGACCTGGCGAGCTCCTGTGCATCGGAGGCTAATGTGGGCCAATAATATCCTGTGCGGAGTGTTTTTGCGGCCAATGCGCGGCTGCCGTAATGGTTGCCACAATCACCGCTGTGGATTTCGTTCAAGATCTGCTTGCCTTCTTTGGTTGTGACGCACTTGAGGTCAGCATTCA
Source organism: Argentina anserina (assembly GCF_933775445.1). Classification (NCBI taxonomy): domain Eukaryota; kingdom Viridiplantae; phylum Streptophyta; class Magnoliopsida; order Rosales; family Rosaceae; genus Argentina; species Argentina anserina. The sequence continues at coordinate 26,447,548 of NC_065875.1, read as the reverse complement.
GCAGACCTTGGCGATAGAGTGTGTTGTTCCGCAGGTAATATCTTACCGCCCGTCTCCTTAGTTGTTTTGCCATGGTCTCGTCCTCTGGTAGTTTGCCGTTGCACTTGAATGCTACTATCTCATCCATCCATGAGGCTTGGTCGCGCTCTATCTGGCATATCTGTTGCAAGGTCTGGTGAATGGAGGGATGGTGGAGAATTTCGACCCTGGTATCCTTGTGGCATTGGTGGGGTTGCGCCGTGGCGAGTCGTGCTAAGGAGTCCGCTCTTGCGTTGTTGGCCCTCGGTATTTGATTGATGTGGTAGAATTCGAACCGCTTTAATAATGTTGTGGCATACGCCAGGTAGGCTGCTAGTTGCTCATCCTTAGCAGTGAAGGACCCGGTGATTTGATTGACTACGAGCTGAGAATCACTGAACACATTAATGCTAGTGGCGCCCGTGCTTAGGGCTAATTGTAGTCCTGCAATCAGTGCTTCGTACTCCGCTACATTGTTGGAGGCAGCAAAGTTGAATTTTAAAGCATACTCGAGTTCGAGTCCCCCCGGTCCGCTCAAGATGATCCCCGCTCCGCTAGATTTTGCGCAGCTAGAGCCATCTACGTGCAAATTCCATGGTGAAATACTGACGGGGTTGATGACATTATCTGGTTCCACTTCCGCCGTATCTCGGGGAATCATTTCTGCTATGAAATCGGCTACAGCCTGTCCTTTTATGGCGGGTCGTGGCCTGTATTCGATGTCGAATTCTGTCAGCTCGATAGCCCATTTGCTGAGTCGCCCGGAGTGTTCTGGATTCTGTAGTACTTGTTTGAGAGGTTGATTTGTGAGTACGTGGATGCTGTGAGCTTGGAAATAGTGGCGCAGTCGTCTGGCTGCTACGATGAGCGCGAGGGCTAATTGCTCCAATGTTGGGTATCTTGTCTCTGGGCCGTTCATAGCTCGTCCTGCGTAAAAAACTGGTAGTTCTTTAGTTCCATCACGGCGAACTAAGGCACTGCTGACCGCAGTTGTGGATACTGCGAGGTAAAGGTACAGGGGTTCACCCGGCTGCGGGGTTGACAGTAATGGTACTGCGGCGAGGTAATCTTTTAATCCCTGAAAGGCCACTTGGCAGTCTGGTGTCCATTCGATCAGTTTACTCTTAGAACGTCTCAACAATCTGAAGAACGGCTCACACTTGTCAGTCAGTCTTGATATGAATCTAGATAATGCCACGAGCCTGCCTTGGAGGGCTTCTACATCCTTCTTGAGTGTTGGCTGCGCCATATCTAGGATGGCCTGTATCTTTTCGGGATTCGCCTCTATGCCGCGTTGACTGACGATGTAGCCCAGGAACTTGCTTGTTGTTACGCCGAAAAAACATTTCTCCGGGTTTAATCTCATCTTGTACTTTTTGAGCACATTGAAGATGGTTCGGAGGTTGGTTACATGGTCTTCTGCTTTTATGCTTTTGGCCAGCATGTCATCGACGTACACCTCGATTTCCCGACCGATGTGTTGGTCAAACATTTGTGTGACGCACCGCACATACGTAGCACCCGCATTTTTTAATCCGAAGGGCATTACGTTGTAGCAGTACAGGCCCCTATCAGTGACGAAGGTCGTAGCTTCTTGATCCGCCGGGTTCATGCGTATCTGATTGTACCCGGAGTAGGCGTCCATCATACTGAGCAACTCGTGACCTGCCGTGGCATCGATGAGCTGGTCAATTCTGGGTAGGGGGAAACTGTCTTTTGGGCATGCTTTGTTTACGTTCTTGTAATCCACACACATACGCCATTTACCGTTGGCTTTGCGTACCATAACACAGTTTGAGATCCACTCAGGGTACTGTACCTCCCGGACGAACTTCATGCCTCTTAATTTGTCAACTTCCTGGCGTATTGCCGTGCTTTTTTCGTCGTCGAAGCTTCGGCGCTTTTGCTTAATTGGGTGTGCGGAAGGTTTGATGTGCAATTCATGCATGATGATGTCGGGCGAGATGCCAGGCATGTCTTCATAAGACCATGCGAAGACTTCCATGTTGTCGCCCAAGAAACTTGTTAAATCTCTCTCAACAGTGGGATTGAGAGTTGCCCCGATTTTGATCCTGCGCTCCGGATGACTTGCGAATGGCGTAATGCTTTTCAATGAGGATTCGGGGTTTGCCGGGATTTTTGTCTCGTATGGCGTAGCCTTCTGCTTGCTCTTTCCCTTTGACGTTTCGTCATCTCGTGCGTCGACAACTTTGTCAGTTAAGTTTACTGTGGCGTGTACTGCCAGGATTTCGTGTCGGTTGCGCGTTTGTCGAATTGCACGTGTCTGGCAATCTTTTGCCACGGACTGTGAACCCCGGACCTGTCCTGTTCCGTGCGGAGTTGGGAATTTTATGATCATCATGTGTCCTGCGATAAAGGTTCTCATCCGGTTAAGTGTAGGTCGGCCGATGATCCCGTTGTATGAGCTGTAGGCATCGACTATGATGAATTCAGCTTCGACGCAAACTGTGCATGGTGCAGTCCCAATACACACCGTCATATAATCCGAACCTAGGGGTTGGGTTATGTCACCAGAGAAGCTGACTAGCGGTTCGTGGTCTTGTACCAATTTCTTGCCGCTACGCTCCATTTTTTCGTAGCAGCCCTTAAATAGGACGTTGACTGCAGATCCCGTGTCGATCATCATCTTCCCTACATCCCATTGTCCGCCCAGGATTGCGTCTATGAGGAAAGCGTCGTCATTGGGTAAGGAGATGCCAATTTCCTCGTCCTCAGTGAAGGTGATCGGTTTCCATCCTTCTTTCTGTCGTTTAACGTTTCCTCCTGTGATGGCATACACCTGTCTTGGGTGATTATTGCGGTCGAGGCGCTTTTTTGCTCGGTTGGACAAGTTGGTCTTCGGGGCTCCTCCCTCTATAACGTTGATGCGGCGTAGGGTCTCGACTGCGGCAACCACATTCTGTTGTACCCTCTGTTGCGCCGGGCGAATTCCCGTGTCGCCATTGGTTCTTAATATGCGGAGGGTGCGGCAATCGTTCGTGTTATGACTTCCATTTTCGTGGAATCTGCACCATTTACCAGTTTCCGCTTCGGTTTGGGGGCGTAGCGGTCTTGCTGGTTTCCTCAACGTGTCCTGATGTGCGTGAAAAAAGTCCTCCAGGGTCTCTTCCCTAGGCAGTGTGTGGTCACTACGGCGTCCCATCGCGTTAACTTGGCGGGGGTCTCTGTTGTCGCGACGTTCCTGGTCAATTCTTCTGTTCCTGTCCCGGCCCCTGTGCCGATCGTTGTTACGCGCATCACGGTGATTGGCTTGATGCCACTCTCTCTTCCTGCCTTTGCTATGGTCTTCTGTGTTTGGGAAGAGCTCGCGCTGGAGGGGGACTGTGTGTACAGATGTCTGCGGCGTAGTAGTTTTGTCTGATGGTACTGGGGTTCGCTTCTCTCCGTATGTGACGTATTCTGCCTGAGCGTATCGTACTGCTTCAGTCATGATGTCATCGTATGTGGCGCCGCGCATTCGAGGGTCCACATTAATGTGGAACAAGAAGTTCTCTGACCGTAGTCCTTCCTTAAAAGCAGCCAGGGCGAGCGTTTTGTTCAGGTTCCGGCATCTGGATGCTGCCGTCTGCCATCGCATGACGAAGGTGCCCAATGTTTCCCTGCTCTCTTGTTTTACTTGAAATAGGCCATCAGTTGTGTGGGCGGCCCCGGCCATGAGTATAAACCGATTCAGAAATGCTGTGGTTAACTGCGCGAAGGAATCCATGGAGTTCGCTGGTTGTTCAAAGAACCAATTCATGGCGTCCCCATCTAAGGTTTCGCTGAATAGGTGGCATAAGGTGGCGTCGTCGAATTCTCTACTGGCAGTGACTTTTTTGAAGTTATCAATGTGCCGGAATGGATCGCCTTCACCTGTGTACGGCGTGATTTTTGGGCTCTTGGATTGAGAAGGACGCACGGTGTTCATTATCCTCGTAGTGAATGGGCCTGGCCTGGCGGCGAACACTGGTTGGCACCGTGGATTGGCATCCCGTTGTTCTATCGCTGTTAGCCGCTGCAAGATCAGGGCTAGCGTGGCAGACTCGCTGTTGTGAGCAGCTGTGGGGGGTCTGGAGCGAGAGGTGACGCTTGTGCTTCCTTCCTCACGGTTATGGATACGCCGTGGTGATGGTGGCCGTTTCTTGGCGAGTTCGGAGGGGGTCAAGCTGATACTTAAGCGAACTTGTTCTCGTCCTCTTGTTTGCGCGCTGCCCTCGCGATTTGACTCCTCATGTAAATGACTGCGCTCAGCCCGTTCAAGCTGTGTCCGTATCCTGTCAAGTTCGCTCTGGAGAGCTGCTGCTTTCTCACGTTCCAGTACCTCGCGCTGCTGGCACTCGGCTAGGTCGCGAGCCATGCTTTCCATTCTTGCGGCGGTTGCCGGATCTGTAGTCGCATTGGTACTAACGACTGTTCCGGGTGTGGGTGTGAGGATGAAAGGGTCGTTGGCGGAGGGTAGAGGGTGGTTGAGGCTAAGGTCTGTGACGTCTCCGATGTGACCACCTGCCGGAGTAGAGGGGGACGGATTCGTAGTGCTCATGTCGAAGTGTAGTTGTTTGGTTAGGTGTTGCATGGGATGTTTTTTTTTTGTTTGACTTTTTGTTGCGGTTTCCCACAGACGGCGCCAATGTTGATGCTGTGATTATACTTGATTCAGTACGCCGTGCTTCCCGCGCATGTAGTACGCCGTACTCCTGGTCACTTCTCTGTCACAGGTAACACACGTCGTTAGAGCAGAGACCACGGCGGCGTGGTCTTCGACTCTCCGACGCTCAAGTCAGGGTAATGATAATTTGTGCAGAGTGATGGTAGGAAGTTCAGTGTACTTACCTTGTAAGGTCAAGAGTTTGACCTTTTATTGTTGAGTTGAAGTGGATCGTTTACTTGCCATTCGATGTGGGACGACGTCCGATTAAGGTGCTCTCTGGAGCCTTCTTTGAGATGCGCGTGAGGGCACGTCCGTAGTCGGTTTGGGCCGTGGGGAGGCCCGTTGTGTAGTTAGCGCGGCTGACTTGCTGTTAGTGTTGTAGGATTGTGCTATACGTTAGCTTTAATGCGCTGGTAGTTGTGCTGATTATGGCGGGCATAAGCCTATGCCAACAACCATCAAGGCCCAAGAACATGCAGCCAGCATCAGTGGTCTAATTCGGTTCAATCCAAGTGATGAGGATACGCTGGCCAAGGCTGGCTGTGTGCATGCAACCGGTGACGGCCTTAGTAGCAGCTAACTCCACCGCTTTCAGGAAATACAAGGGTGGGCTATTCGACGGCGAATGCGGGCCGAAGCTGAACCACGCCGTCACAGTCGTTGGATTAGGACAAGATGAGAATACTGGTTAAGAATATTGGAAAATATTGAACTCATGGGGTCCGACATGGGGGGAAGGAGGGTATATGAGATTACGCAGAAATATTACTGGTACTGTCGGAGGTAAATGCGGTATGGCCGTCGACATTAGCTTTCCTACGCTGGATCCTTAATTAACGTGCAGAGAATTTTCGCATGTACGTACCGCGAGCACAAGAAAATGAATAAGATCAAAAACACAGATCGAGTTCTGTGATCAGAAATTGTGGCGATCCCTATCGGTATTAATTAAGCAAACAATGCTTATGTAATCGCCAAACAACTTTTTCTTTTTCTACCATTTCTTAAAAATATTAACTAAAACATGATTAAATAGGAAAAGGACAAAACAGTAAAAGGATATGATAGAAGTTTCAATAATCAAACCAACCCGTACACATATTTCTCCCTCTTTCACGTCTTCCAAATCTCCAATTTCAGTTAAGGACGTATCTTCTCATTCAATAAGAAAAAATCACTGAAAAATTATTTTACTTTTGCCATAAAATACATGCCATGACCGATTTCCAAGAACAAAGCAATTGAGAAGCAATCAAGCAAAACTCAATTATGTTTCTTCAAAGTTGTTGCCATGGGCGGAGCCACACTAAGGCTAGAGGGGTCAAATGACCCATCTCATTTTTTAAACTCATTGGTTGAAATATTATATTTTTGCATTTTATATGGATTTTGACCCTGACAATATATTAAAATCATATGATTGAGTAATTTTATCCTAATTTTTAATTATTCACACAATTTTTAAGATTTGTTACCACCATTAATCAATAAAAATATTTCATATATATTTTGTGTACTCATATATGTAAAAAAATATATGTAATATTTTCAATAATTAATATGAACATTTCTTTCATTTTGATGCGAATAGATTATTCTTTCCATGAAGCTCTTATTAATTTAGAGTCAATGAAAATTTTCCTATCGTTACATTTTATTTACTTATGAACTCTGACCCTCCTAATTCATGTTTCTGGCTACGCTACTGATTGTTGCTGCTATTCGATTATGGATTCTTTCTCACACAACTTGTTAGACGATTTTACCGAGCGAGCGATAAAGAAATAAAATGAACGACACACTTGCAAGCGCGGTTTTCTCACATGTACATAGAGCGTGTAAAAAAGGCTAGTATAGAATAAAACCTCTAGCTCTACAAAGGCGTGTAAAAAGGCTAGTATAGAATAAAACATCTAGCTCTACAAAGGCTCTCAAGTATCAACTGTTCATCAGAAGCCTCAAACATGTTTATTCTCAGTTTATTGTTATCCAGCTTTAGCAGATTGTCATGTTTACTTTGTATCCAAAAGAAAATAAAATAAAATAAATTTGTGAAATTTATTTGGTCTCTTTTCATAATGGTATTAACTATTAATGGAGTCTGTGCCTAAAAGATACAGGTTATCTCTGTAACGTGTAGAGCCAAGTGTAGTCTGGTGTAGTAGTAGGCACTTTTAACCCCATTCCCGGCTACTGGAACTCAGTCGCAAGTTGACATCAATGGCCGAGGATTACTATGTACCCTTAAATCGTGCTCAACTTGGTGCTGAAAACACAAACGAGAACCACTTTAAATTTGTATCCATAGAGGAACTAGTTTTTTTTTTTGGAGAGAATGAATTATATTTTTTCAATGAGCTACTATTAGAAACTAGCTTGGAACGCAAACAAGATGTAGATACCCATAATGAGGCAAATGCCCCCCCCCCCCCCCCCCCCCCCCCCTCCTACTTTTTACTTTCGTTTCTTTAAAGATGCATGGGACGTTTGTGCATAGATTGATCAAATGAATTAGGATTACATCATGTGGATCGTGTTCGTACATCTCTCTGAGGGGCTATATTAGTTACGAATCATGCGAAACTATTTTCATCTCCACTAAATAATCCTTTACATTAGTGGATCATTGATAAGAGATAAAGTAAGGATCAAGATTCTTCTATTGTTCTATAAAGAACTATGAATCATATCTAGACAATATTACGACATGAAACTTGAATTTAAGTAGAATAATCCAAGGCACACGAGGACATAGAGTTACTTTCATAAAACATATATATTTGTGTTTTTTTGTTGTTGAGAAAATAAGGTTTTTTTTTCTGTATAATACATAGTCCCCAATTTAATAAATTTTTTTGGACAATTCTGATGGGATCAGAATCTATCAAGGAAAGGAAAGCAAGTAATTTGCACAAAATTAAAGGAAACACATTAAAATAGATTCATAGGATTCATTTCTTGGATAAGATCTACATCGGAGGTTGAATGTCTTGTATACAACTTTTTAACATAACTCTAGATACCCGTTTAGACTATGACCCAACCCGAGTCCATTATTGAATTCATTTAGGTAAATAGTAAAGCAATATATAATTATAATATAATAGTCCTAACAAATTTCTAATTAAAGTACCCCAATTTAATTAGTTTTTTTTGGACAATTCCTAAATTAAATTAGGTCCTATTTGATATCGAATTAGTGTCTATATAAAAAGATTTGAGTACCCGCATAAAACTAAACATCAGCCCCTTTCTAGTTTCCAACATCGATCAACTCCCTCTCCTGTTAATCGATCGACTGATCAGTTGAATCAAGCAAATGCATTTTCGTGGAAGAAATCTCATAGTTCATGTTCTGCTAGCCATAGTGGTGATCGGAACTCCGCTAATCACACTTGTGATGATCGGAACCCAGCTGCAGGGAATATCTGATCAAGTGGCCGCATCCTCCGACGATAAAAACGTTCGTCAAGCCTTCGAGAAATGGATGACAGAGAACAATCGCGTTTACAAGAGCAAGGAAGAGAAAGAAAAGCGTTTTGCCATATTCAAATCCTCGTTCGAGTATGTGGAGGATTTCAAGAAGAACAGGAAACACGAATCGTGGACCGTCGGCCTCAACGCCTATTCTGATATGACGAACGCTGAAATGCCCAGGGGATACCTCCCTCGGTCAGCAGACGACACCCGGTGGGCTGAAATGGTCGCTTAGTACCCTCATATTTACCGAAATAAACTGGGACGCGTACGCCGTCCCCGTCGCTACCGGCCAGTGGCAATGAGTTAGGGTTTGCTTTTGGTCTCTTAATTATTTGTTGCTGTCTATTTGTTTTTCTTTTCTTTTATGATTATGTACTGTGCTATTTACGGTGGGCTGTTGATCAAGTCTCGCTTAAGAATCCACCACGAATTGTGAGAGCTGATGATTGAAACTAGAAATCTTAATTTTCAAGTGAGCATTCCCCCGTTTTAATACACCAAGAATTTCTATATGATATCTATCACCCATGTACTGTACTATATATGCTCGATCTTATATTGATTTTATTGCCAGGAGCAAAGGTATATACTATTTTGATAATTAGTTCTGTTCTATATGGTTGTGTTTGTATGATCTTCATCTACTCTGAAATTTCAGTTTGGCAGGCAGTGGTTCCAACCTGTAGAGGCTTCTAGGTTGAGAAGTAAAATCCAGTTACTTAGGGAAGAATTTTAAAATGCATCCAAGTCTAACCGCTCTAAAGAACCATCTTCTTTGAGTTATGCTTCTCAAGAAATATGAATTGACACATTGGAGGTATTTCGGAATTTATCCAACCCTGTAAATGATCTTTGCAATTTAGTAACTGGAAAGTTTAGTCTGATTTTTATTATCATGAAAGATAATGAATACCATTTCTCAGGCAAAGGCATAGATCTTAGTCATTTACTTTACTGACCGTTTTTGGGGAGAGGCTTCAAGTGTATGGTAGGAATCGAAAAGGTTGATGGAATTTTCAAGGTAATGTTTACAATGTACATTGTAGATGTTAAGTAGGGATGCTGTTTCTGTAAAAGTGATATCTACCATTTTGTAATCTCTCTGTGATTTTACCTCCCTCTTTGACTTCTACAGCTGTTTGTACAGAGTAGGCGGTAATCTAAGTAATCGAAATACAGTAATCACAACTCAGATGAGTTGCATGACTCAAATTTTTACCGCAACTAACTGATTCTATTCACACACACAAAAAGATTGCACCCTTTTCAATCCTTCACAATCTGCCAACGCTAAGTGCTAACAAATAGATATTACAAGTTGTAATATCTACCAAATTCATGTGCTTTGTCAACCGTCCAGCATGGAGAAGCAGAAGCAACCGTGGGGATGTTTTGAGTTGTCAATATTCTCTAACATGGTAACAACTTCCTCCATTTCCGGCCTTTTGCTTGGTTCTGCATCCCAACATCTTTTCATTACTTTGGCCAAGGAGCTTGGACAACTTTTAGGTATTTGTGGTCGTAAATTCTACATTAACAGAAACAAAGAAACATGAGTAAGTTCAAACCAAATAAATTTGTAACAATTTTAAGGAGAAGAGAGAATTCTATATCTAAATATCCTTACTTTATATACAACAGCTGAAGTTAATTCTGAAAATGAATAGTTAGAGTACGGCATTTGGCAGCAAGAAATCTCCCATAAACAAATTCCAAAGCTGTAAACATCGCATTTTTTGTCATATGGTTTAGACTCCAATACCTACATATGCATTCAGATAAACATCTTGAATACTGTAATAGTAATACTAATTAGAACAATGCATAACAAACTTCTGAAATTATTTAGTACCTCAGGGGCCATGTATCCAGGGGTGCCGGTATTGCCTGTCATCTCACTCAAATTTAAAGCCTGAAGACGAGCAACACCGAAATCTGCTATCTTGACCATCCGATTGTTATCAAGAAGCAGATTTTCTGTTTTCACATCTCTATGAACAATGTTCTTCGAGTGCAAATAGCTCAGTCCTCTCGCAAGGTCAAGTGCTAGTTGCAAGACATCCTCCATAGGTAGCTTCCTCTCACGAAACTTGATGAGGTAAGACTTGAGAGTACCTCCAGAGAGATACTCGGTAATCACACAAGCAGAATTACTGCTTAACTTCTTGTTATTACTCTGTTGTTTTAGGTTTGAAGTAATCATAGTTGTTGCTCCAATGCACTACAGAAAAAAAAAACCATCAAACTTTAGCATATATATAGATACAGATATATAATCAACTGATTGATCAGCATAAAAAATCAAGACACAAATTTCACCTTAGTAACATTGGGATGTTCAAGTTCATACCAAACAGAAACCTCACGCTGAAAATCTCTTTGAAAAGCTTTTGGTCTTTCTCCCTCTTCTCCCCAATCCAACACTTTAACTGAACAAAATTTTAGAGATTAGCCATCATCAAAATTATATGAAGCTATCTAGAATAAAACAGCCCAAAAAATAAGGTGGAAGCTAGTTTGTGAAATCGATCATGTATACCTGCAATGGTTTGGTCATTGTAAACACCTTTGTGAACAGAAGCAAAGGTGCCACGAGCAAAGGGCGCCCCTTTAATAATTAGTTTTTCAGGATCGATTTCCCACTCTTGTATCTCTTGTATTTCTGTAGCTCCGACTCTCTCCATAACTTTGTAATTCTCTTGTTCATTCTTCTTCTTCTTCTCTAACTCAACTACTCTATCAAGATGCTTCTGTAGCTGTTCATCTAAACTCTTTATGTCAATCTTGCTCTTCGCTTTGTTCTTGGGACGACACTCTTCTCTTTGTTCTTCCATCCTTCTTGAAAGTTTCTCTCACAAAAACTCCGAATTTTCAAAATCAGAGTTCAAGAGCTTTTTTTGTCGATCAATCTTCTCTTTCCGTTTGTGATACGTAAAGAAAAATATACATATACAGGCGGCAATTTGGATAAGGGATAGCTCTATGTATCGTTCCTAATAGTATTTCTATTTCGACATGGGCAGGGTCGCATAGACTTGCTCTGTTTTTATACATCTACTGCAATTCTAACTCTAGCATTCTCTTTTTTAATTTTGATCCGACAACTTAAGCAAGACGTCTCTCGCCCATCAATCATATCCAGATTCATATGATTTCCTATCGTTTAAGTCTATAATGTAATTCGAAGTTTCCTTGTAGAAACAATTAAACAAACAAGGCTTTCCTTATCGAGTGAGATCAACTTTATGGCTAGGCCAAAAATAGTTGAAGCATATATACCACTCTTCCTCCATCATATGACTTAAAGATTGATTTATACTCCTCGATGAGTGATTTAAAGATTTAAACCCTTCGTCGATGAATACGCTATGCCTCAGTTATGACAGGTAAAAGAAGCTACTCCACACACAGCTTAAGCTATGCATCTAATGAAACAGTAGGCAAGCTATATATGTACACCAGAAAATAGTCTAAAAGTTCTTGTAAAACCATTTCCCAAAGTCAATAGTTTCGATGAGTGTAGGACAACACCCGAACGCATTCAGATGCAAAAGAGAACAGATGGGTTTGCCCATTCTCTCATGGCTCTCATGAGTTTCCGACCTGTGGATTTACAGAGTGTAGATCTGCAAAGTTACTGATTTCCTAAATCCAAAATATATGTGGAGCTAAACGTTGCTCAGTCAGATATATGGACGTAATGGCAACTTTCCTATCCCAGTCCTGCACAGAATGTACGTTTTCCAACCAAAAGCTTGGAGGAGGTAAGAGTAAAAGGCATCACTCACTACAGCTTTAAGCTTCGACTGCTTTGTGAAGTTCTTCGTCTCTTCTTCTCCGGAGTATCATGTACTTGTTTTTTCGACCCATATGTCTTTATCTGATAATTCTCAAAAGCATCTGAAACTACTGCAACCTAAATGATCAAATTATATCACTTATCAGTCATTGGAATCCAGCATATGAAATTAAGTTTACAATTTAACAATGAAAGCATATATTAAGAGACCAACCAGGTCCGGATTCTTGGAGTAGACCCTGATTATCTTGTCTTGATAATATGAAGGAACCAAATTACTAATGTCCTTGGCTGATATTGGGAGCTTTTCTTCACTCTCATAATCCTAAAAAAAAAAAAAGCAGTCAGATTCAATATGCACAAACAAACAAAATTGTGTTTAGTTGAAGAAGTCTGGAAATAACAGTTTGATAGTTATCTTGATCAGGGAGATTTTTAATCTGGAATCATTTTTTCAACAATGGAAAATAGTTAATGAAGAACATGGATACGAAAAGATACACAAGTCTTATACATGATTGATTTAGTCACAGCAGTATCACCCGAATACACAATTAATCACGTAAAGTTTCAATGATTGACCAGTCAGAATAATCTCGCTGAAGATACAAGCATAGCTTTTGCATTTTGCAGTCACAGAATTGAAGATATTGACTCATGATATTTGACAGGGTGACAGTGTTTTTGAAGTAATCGCAGGCTTGAAAAGTATACTGATATAGTACAAGTATCTAGGCCAAGGAGGTGTGATGTTACCTTGAAGAAAGAAACTCTGGATGATGACATACATGCATCAAGAAGAAAGCTTGTCAAGTTTCAATGAATATTTATGAGTTTATGACCAAAAAAAAATTTCAATGGGAAAATATGCAAACTCAAAGTTAAATGGTACTAGTGGGTTAATGATAAGAATTTTTTTTATTCAATTTCAGGTACCTTTCAAGAGGGTTCTTCGTGCCATTAGTCAAATCAATACTCAAATTGACCACCGACACATCTTCCTCCTTTAGCATAACAGGACCACCTTTCTGGATGGAGATTATATACAGCAGGAATTAGTGTGAACTGTCCAAGTAAAATAAAAGAAGAAAGAGAGAGAGAGAGAGCTATTATTATATTCTCCACCTGTGAACAAATTATATCTCTGGGTGTAATATTTTTGAAGTTATTGAGATATTCCGTTGGAACAATGTACTCATTGCAGAACTGCATATAAAATAAACTTGTAACAGTTAGATTCCCTGAACAGCTTGTTGATTGTCAGAATAAATTAACATAAATAAACATCAATATATCTCTTCAGAAGAAATGAACATAAATAAATAATTAACTCTAAAAAGCAAAGATACTAAGATACATGAATGATTTATAACATCAGGAGCTTTTTTCTTGTATGTGATTGACTGATTGACACATCAAGATACCTGGTAGAGATCCCTTCTCCGAATGCGTAAAATCAAATCCTTTGCCTCCTTCAGTTCGGGTTTATCAGATGTTTCTATTTTTTTCAGAATTGAATCATCTAACTGCACTTCAAGATATATAGCATTAGTGTTGTGATAATAAGAAGCCTTTATAAAAACATACTAATTGATAAAGCTCTTCAACCTTCCAAAATTCAGATGGTTTGTGAATGGAGTCCGCAATCCCAAGTTCAGCATTTGCTTTGCACAGAGCATCAACAACCATGAGGTCAATTGCCTGAGAAAACAGTGGTGTTTACACCAGATCGTAAGTTTTCGTGTATGGTAACCATTCAGCCACAGTTTGATGTTTCAGTAACAAATGGTTAGTTCTATCGAGTACCTTCACTTTTGAATGCGTGTAGACAGTCCGATGCAGATCAGCCCGAGTCATAAACAGCTTGTTGATTGTCAGATCTACCATAATATCAACTTATTATCATAGAGTATAACATGGTTGTTGCAGAAGTGATGATAGAAATAGAATATATTACTAACATTCACTAGCACGGTAACATATCTCATTATCTATAACTCGCATAGTTTCCATCAGCCTGAAAGTTTGAATGAGAAAACACGGTTCTGTCAAAAGCTGCTGTATGCAATCATAGAGTATCTGGACATAAGAGTATGTGCAAATAACATAGCAGACCAAGTTCAATTCTACACAGAACTATCACAAAATTGAGTGGACTTGAGCTGAAGAGTGGACCAAAGCAATATAAATATATTGTCCTTGAAGTTAAGGACAATATGGGATTTGAAAGTTTATTAATACCTCTCAAAGTGAAAATTACAGCCTAGACCACATGCACGGGAGTCACGTTCAATGTAATCAAACCTGTAGACAAGCGGTGTAAATCATATCGATCATATGATCTCCAAATAAAATGCCATGAAAAAAGTTGACAGAAATTAAGTCACCTACTTGTCAACATCTATTCCAGTGCGCCCGTTTGCAACAATATCATACAAGAACAGCTTTTCTTCTGAAGACTACATTAAAAGGAATAGAGGATAAGGTGCTTAAGTGTAGAATATCAAGGGTAAGCTTTAAGGGGAGAGAGAAGTTAAGAAGACGTTTTGACGAATTGAAATAATATTTTTCCCCAATATGAAAACCTCTTCATGACAACTTACTTTCTGTGCCGCATGTTTAGAGCTAGCCAGGATCAGGTCCTGAAAAGAAACACGAAAGAATAAGTCACATTAAATTCATTATAGCAGTTGCATAAACATCAACCAGAATTCATCAGTGCAACTGCATAAAGTGAGCAAGAAAAGAAAGACCAGAAATAGAAGGGATATGAACAGTAAACTGTTACAAAAAAGTGTGGACAAATATGGAGATATGTAGTCGATGACATCATGCAATGAAAGACTTAAGTCACTGAAAGTTAAAATCTGCTTTTGACAGGATTTCCCTAAAGCAAGAATTAAGTCTGCATGACATTCTGTTTCCTGTCCACCCAATGGAATTAAAGTATCTACTGTAGCTTAGAAATATTGGTCTCACGGAATTTGGTGGTGGGAAACATAGTTAAAAGATAATATTGAAGCTAACAACACTAACCTTCACTCTCTTTAGCTCATCAGGGTCAATTTCAATGTTGTGCTCATCGACAATGTAGTCTATCATCTTCACAGACATATCCTCATGGGACCTACAGTTGCCCCCAAAAGAGGATAAATCTCCTGACTAAAAATAGACACCATTTACAGCCATTGAACAAACATAAACCATCCAAAGTAAAGTGCACAATATTCATTCACAGAAAACTAGATGACCATCCTTATAAACTTGACAAATGAACTGAGGACAGGCTGCATGTCTAAGTCAGAAATGATATAAAATCAATTATATTACTGTTTATTCATGACTCAAAGACCAGAAATGGTGTCAATTAAGGGTCTTTACTTAAAATCTTGACCAGTATTTGAATGCAACATGTTGACAGTAAATGCATAGTTTTTGCCTTGTAGTCGTCTTTTTTTTTTGGTCAATGCCTTTGTAGTGGTCTGGTGAAGATAAAATCTTTAGAATCATGTCTCAATATAATTAATCACTTATTTGTGAGCATATTAACATAAAGGTGTAATGTACAAAATGTAGTCAATTTTTGGGTGGACCGAAAGCATCGCAATGAAACATTAATAAACGAACAAAATAAAAGAGTGCTGAATTCTATTCAAGAATATGAAGATCACCATTTGTCACCAGAATGAACCAGCGGAAGAAATCCGCTCTCAAACATGTGGCTGAAAGGCCCATGGCCAATATCATGCAGTAGTCCTGGAAAGAGATTTGACAAAAAAGAAACACATGTTGGACCAGATTACTTGAAAGAGAGCATCTATTATGACAGATATAATTTGTTTACCAGCAAGTTTTACTGTTCTCACATCAAAGCTCTCAATTCCAAGATCCTGGCCCTGAGAGATGCATATGAAATTGGAAAGGGTTAAGTTTAGATTGCATTATGAGGATGATTAGACTGTCAACAATGCATATTCCTACTTGGTAAGTTTTGATCTTATTAATGGCTTCACCAGCAAGCCAATGCACCCCAAGTGAATGCTCAAATCTAGTATGCACAGCTCCAGGGTAAACCATGTTGGTCAGACCTGCATCAGAAGTAAATTTAGAATTAAACCCGAACCAGTATGATGAATAGAAATTGTTCTACATTGATATAGATAGTAGACAAGCGAATGAAAAATAGGTGATCTCAATACTACATTCCAAAATGTGTCGCAATAATATATAAAGTTAGGGACATAGATCATTCAGTTATTTCAACACATCTACAGAGATTAATATCTGTCCTAAATATATCTAGATCGAATCTAGTTGAGATATAATTAGCAAAATTGAACTCACCAAGTTGCTTCAGATCGCGGAGCCTGCAACAAGTGGTAAAATTATGAGAATGTACTTAATTAGAAATAAGCATTGCACCAATAGATTCTGATAAAATCATAAAAACTTTCCTCTGAAACTGTTCAGTATCAATAAACTTCAAGGGGAGCTGCAATAAATCAAAGAAAGTGATAAGCTACAGAAATATAATTTCCTTGAACAAAAGATGACTAGTGTTAATTTCT
Source organism: Argentina anserina (assembly GCF_933775445.1). NCBI lineage: Eukaryota > Viridiplantae > Streptophyta > Magnoliopsida > Rosales > Rosaceae > Argentina > Argentina anserina. Next base: position 26,431,035 of record NC_065875.1, on the reverse strand, counting down.
TTTCTTACTTTTAAAAGCAATATCCCATTTAATAGTGTCCTTATGTGCAGGAAAGCAATTCACATATAGCTACTAAATATACTTTACAGCATTATTTAGCTTTTTATCTCAATCCCATCTTTCCAAAACTATTCCGATATTACAAGTTTTTCTCGAAGACAAATTCAGTAAAAGGATACTGGTATTGCAGATAAAAAGGTCAAGTAATAGATAATTAGTTCAAAATCTGCTTTGACTCAGCCACTTCTCACATGTTTCCGTTTATCAGCAAACAACTTTCAAACAATTTCAACTACAAATCCTTCAAAGACTTCATTCTTGCTTTCTCAAACTTTCAGTCAAAACAACAAAAGAATGTGCAGGTTCAAGCGTATCTAAGTCCTTCAATTTCACTAGATTCTTATTTGAATTCCCGCCACATCATGCTGCCTATCTCTCAAACTCTCAAAGTTTAATTCCCGGCATTAATCCACCAAAAATTTCAGTTACAACTTACAACTCTAATCCATATTCTCTCAAAATTCCTTTAACAATTCTAAGTCCATCTGGTCCTTAACTCTAACCACACGCAGTAAACACAACAAAAGCTACTGTTTGACAAAGACAAAGTAAAAGCACCAGTGAAAATCTCAGGATAAAATATAGCCAAAGCAATCTACCCTAAGTCCTGAGACGATATTCAATATTTATCCAAGGACTTTCTGCTACTGCTACTCCTAGATGCGAAATCGACCTTCTCCTATCATTTTACACACACAAACGATTTCAAAATCGCCGTCACATACTTCTCTTCAAATTCAATCACAGTTCTACAGCTTCGAATTCAAATTCTACTTCGTAAAATGCATTTCCGAATCTCTAAACCAAATCAAAACCAAAACAAGCAGGTCGCGAAACGAAGCAAACAAAAACCGCAACGATACATCGCAATCGATTCAACCACAGCTTTTCAAGCTCAAAATTCAATTTCGTTTCCGAGATTCAACAATTCACAAAGCTATGCACGAAAACTCAAAGCATAAAGCGGAAGCGAAATTCGAGAAGCATCAAAGCAAATTCATCGCGATAAATTAACACGAAGTAGAATCGGAGCCGGAAATATTACCGACTCGAGGTAGAGCATTCCGTGGACATTATCGCGAACGAGCTTCGAATTCCGGCGATCCTGGAAATCGTTCGCCGTGGCCGCCATCGTTCACTCTCTGAGCTTTGAAGAAGAAAATTAACTGAGTAATAGAAGCTAGGGCTTGGAGCGAGAGAGAGAGAGAGAGAGAGAGAGAGAGAGAGTTTGTTAGAGTGGGAATGGAAAATGGAGGGAAGTTGGAGTGAGGGAGCTATCTATGAGAGGCAATTTTGGAGTGGTGGAAAGTGGAAACGATACCGCCAAAAAGATATTCCTCTCTTTCTTGGCGCGTGGGGTCACGGTCATAAAAGAACTCGTGGTCCATTTTTTAAATCTAATTATTATTTAGCTGTTAAACATTGTTTAACGGTCGCTAATTACTACGTTGCAGATTAAAGCTTACGAATTACGAGTCAACGAGCACAGTTTATTTGGGTATTAACGGATAATTATTATGTTTGATTTTGTTGAAGTAGAAAGTGATAATGTGGCTTTAAGTTCTTTCAATCTTGCCTAGCAAGAAAGCAGGTGTAGCAAGCAAGCAATGTGTACCACACAAGAAAAGTTGAATCACTTCAGTGAGGGGGCATGTGCCAGTGACTGAAAGTATGTAACTTTGTACAAGTGTCAAATCAATTGACAAAGAGAGAGTTAACTTGTAGTGTTGGAACAAATCAAATGAGTATATGTGTCATAGACTCTAATAATAATGGTGATAACTGGATAAGAGTGGTGTAAAGTGTAAACCACATTCACCTAATGAAATAGTGTACACAAATCTGATACAGAAACAAGTTTATGCAGGGTTTGCAACCCTCTAACAAAATCTAGTCTGAATCTTCTGACCATGGTGATACAAAACGGTCGTGCAGTCCAGGTTAGGTCCATGAGACGGACAACACAGAAATGCCAAGGCATAGCTTGTGGGAATATCACTGAGGGGCTTAGAATTCCTTATTATGGAGGCGGCAGTAGGCTTCAGGAGGATGATGTTAAGACAATCACACTACCACCTGGGTCGCTGTTTTGAACTTTTCTGGCACGCGGAGGATGGGAGCCTGAATTTCGCCAGGTTTGCCAAGCTGACCACAGGCCGCCATCTGATCATCGCCTCTACTCGGCCGCATGAAAACCACACGGCCTGCCCCGGCCAAATAATTTCTGAACTCCACCATTTTCTCATCACTGGTTGGTCTGAAATGGGATCCGCTATGAGGATTAAATGTGATGAGGTTGATCTTGCACGGAATGCCCTGAACCAGATCAGCAAGCCTTCTTGCATCCTCAATGCTGCAGCATGCAAGGCATACAATCACGCATCAAACAAATAAAACAAGGAATCCCTAAATGAAGGTAAACTGTGTTGTAAATGTATACCATGGGGCAGCATTTCATGACATACTGCTAGAGAAACATCATATTGACATAATCAAGCTAGCCGACATGCAACTACAAAAGTTATTTTTACCTATCATTTACTCCTGCCAGCATTACATATTCAAAAAGAACTTTGTAGTTATTCTTGAAGCGAATTTCCTCTCTAAGAGTCTGAAGAAGCAGCCCTATATTGTACTTCCGGTTAATTGGCATGATCCAGTTTCTGACCTGCAATGTTCATCACTACAAGGTAATACAACTGTGTGGAAGTGTGAGTATGCACACATGTTTTGTACCAAGTTATCACACAAGTATGTAGTTTGATAGTTCAGATAATGGATTGAAATACCTCATCTGTAGTTGCATTCAGACTAACAGCTAAAGCACAATTAGATTCTCTGAGATAACGCCTCAGCTGGGGGACAAGCCCACTAGTTGAAACAGTTATTTTGCGAGGACTGAAATGAAGGCCTTGATCATCCACCATAATGTCTGCAGCTTTAATAACATTGTCAATGTTGTGAAGTGGCTCTCCCATTCCCTGGAAATACAAAGTTATTCCTATTAGAGTTGTCAAAAGTTATGTTTTGGTGACCAATATGATACGTTAATGAAGGTTCAGTAATAGCAAAATGGGTCCAGAACACAATAAACAGCATGTTCTTCCTTAAGCCACATATTTTAGATTCTTTTTCCAAATTTAGAAAAGCTCATATGCATATGAAAATGTATGGTAACACTAGCAACCCACCATGAACACAACATTGGTAATATCGCCAACTTCACTTGTGAGCAAGGAACGCGCAAATACAGCCTGCTCTACAATCTCAGCCGCAGTCAAATTTCTCCTTAGGCCCATCCTGCAAAATGAAAGGAATTTTATAACCAGCATTTTAAATATGTAGAACAATAAATCTTGACACCACTAAAACTTCAAAGCTTGCAGAGGAGAAGTAAGCCTGCCTGCCAGTGTAACAGAATTGGCAATTCATGCCACAGCCCACTTGACTCGAAACACAAACAGTATTCCTGCTACTATCGGAAGGTATGACGACGGTCTCGATCACCATGCCATCTTCCAAAGTGAACAAAATCTGAAACCTCCTGTGAGTTCCACAATCAATGATAAGGTTCTCAAATAAACACAACTATACGTCCCTAAAGTTCCCATATACACACCATAACACTTCTTAACCTCTACACTAATTAGCATTGCAGGGAGGAACAATTTCATGTACCTTCCTAGTTCCATCCGCCGCGGTAATTATTTGCTCCAAAGACAATGCCTTAAACTCAGCATTCTCACTCAACATCTTTCTAAAACCCTTGTTTAAACCTACAACAAAAGCACAGAGAGTCCATAAATCATCGAATTTTTGCTTACGAAAACGATTGCACTAGGCAACAGTGTGGATGTGTGTCAAACCTTCCAGCTGATCACTGTGATGCGCCCACACATCATTCCCGTAGAGACGCTTCCACAGCATCATAGCTTGTCCGGGCCTGTAGCCTTGTGATTGAACCCATTTCTGTTCAAGCACCACAATTATCACGACTCACATAATCATAATTAACAAAGAAAAATGAATGAAGGGATTAACCTCCAGCTCATCGTATCGCATCCCTTTAAGAAGCAACTTGGAGCTTTTGTTTGAGTTTCTAGTGAAATTGTTCGGAGAATTAAACGGAGGCACGTCGAAACCGGAGGGACCGTCGTCGACGGAGGCGAGGGTGTCGGGGAGAGAGCAAGCGGTGGCGGTGGTAAAGGAGAGGCGGTGGGAGGAGACGAGAGGAATGAGAAGCGGTGGTGATTGCTTTAGAGATTGAGAGGGAGACTTGTGGAGAGGTAGAGCGTTCGATCTCAGTAGGATTCGTCTCATCCACACACAGCTCATCTCCGTCGCCATTTCTCAACTGACAAATCCAAATAAGGGCGACGGGGGCCGTCTGTGTTAAGACTGTTACCCCTGTTTGTGTATCTATCCATTGGCTGAGAAATTGGGCCAAGGGCTCACTTTGGGTGGGCCTAGTGTAATTTTAAATCTTCGTTAATTTTCACACTACAAGGGTAAAATTGTCTTTTCATACCATATTTGACAGTCTCCGACGCTTTTCCGACTATATTCCGAACTCATGCTATGGGGATTCAACTTCTCATATATTTACACCTAATAATACGTTCGGAAACGCAACGGAAAAGGTCGAATTCGCGCCGTAAAAGACCAAATACTTTCGAGAATGTTGCTTCAAAAGACAGTTATACCCCTATGTATAAATCGGTTTTATAATACCCCAATTATTAAACCCATCGACCTGCCAAGTCCAACGTTAAGCCAAGACTGAATAAAGTGAAGAGAGCAATGGCGACGAGAGAACCGGTGCTCCTCCTAGCGTGTCTGGTGTCAATCGCAGCCGTCGATTCAAAAGTAGACGGCTCCGGCGAGTGGCACGTCCTCACGAAGCACAACTTGTTCTCTCAGTTCCGTCTCCACCCTCACATCCTCCTCCTCGTCACTCTTCCATGCAATCTCTCCCCAACATTCCAGAAAATTTGAATTGAGAAATCGATAACTAGATAATCAAGCAAGCTTTTACAATGCGGAAAAATAAGCTATGGTGAGTAGGGGTGGGCACGGGAAGGGATGGGATGGGACGGAGCTCATCCCACGTCCCGTCCCACTCTTTTGAATCGGGACGGGATCGGGACGGGACGAGGGTTTTTAAGAATGCATCCCACTCGGGATTAATCCCGGTTGGGACGGGACGGGACAAATCCCACCTTTTTATGAAGCTAAATAAAAACCTATATTTTTATTTTTTTCATAACAAAGTAACATTTAATAATGAAATTTTAACAAAAAAAATACATATTATGTTCAAAATATTATAAATTACCATTATTATTTGAGTTGATATAATTTTAGAGTTATTAAGAACATAAATTAGTTTCATTTTGATACAAATATATAAGAAAATTTAAGTTTTCATTAAAGGTGGGACGAGACGGGACGAAGCGGGATATAAATTATTCGTTATTCGTCCCACGTCCCATCCCACTAGAATGAAGCAGGACGGGATCGGGACGGGACGAACGTTTTTAGACCTCCGTCCTATCCCGTCCCTATGAATTTCGGGACGGGATCGGGATTTCCGTTTTTTATGCCCACCCCTAATGGTGAGTGGACTCCGAAAAAATGATGGCTAGCTAGCATGGCCGGCCCGGAGGGAGGGCAAGCAGTGCTCTTGCACTGGGCCCAGGGCCCAATTAGTTTTTTTTTCTGTTTGCTCCTTTGTCGATTAATTTCCTCTTTTTTTTTTTGCTTTCACAATTGCATTGTTTTCAGCAAAACCTCACTTTTTTCATGCTTCCGCCGTCTTATTTTCTCTTAAATTGTTAATCTTCTCATTTCATTATGAAGAAGACTAATAGCAAGAATCAAAGAGTTCGGTTGCCGATTGATGTTCTCCTAAATCAAAATTTCTTTCTATGCTACCTCTATAAATGGATAGACTTAATAGTGATCGTTCACAATTATTCTGATATTCTGAATTCGACGGCTTCGGTGTTCAGAGCTTTATATAATCCCCTATTTTTCTTTCTAATTTTGCCAATGAAAAAGGTTTTTTTTTAAATAAAAAAATTTGTACAAGGGCCCATTTTTTTTACCCGCACGGGGCCTCAAATCTCTCAGGGCCGGCCCAGCTAGGAGGAGGATGAATGAAACTGATCACAGTGCTTTTGGTATGCAATATCCATTCTTTGGCCGCAGTTGATTTTATACTGAGTTTTAGCATTGTGGATTTGTGGTATTCGGATATATGGTGCATTATTTTTTATCCTTTTGTAGAGTGATTGTGTTTACTATATACACATGGGTGTATTCGCTTTGTGATGGACACTGCTCTCGTCCTTCTGCGAGGTCTAACATGTCGGAGGCCCTCAGAACTGAGATGAACATAGATCGCCACAGTAGGTAATTCTCCTTGGTCGGTTGGATTGGTATATGCGTATTTGGTTGGGGAAAGATTGAGGATGATGATGGGTCGGTAGCAGCTAGGAGGCGTTAGTGACATTTTTAGTTGATGATGATGCATGTTAAGCCTAAAGCTGCATTTTGATGATTCCATCGGTATACATATATATAGTGATCGATACTTATGCACCTCCCTTTGAACGAAAGAGTACTAATCACATTACAACTAATCAATACAAGAATACGAAACTCTTGCATTGAGTTGGCTTTTGAATTTTGATGATTGGATGGACTGATGGACATACGAACCTACTAAAAACAGAAGGCGGAAATAGGTACTGTGCTTAGAGTGGTTGGAGTTGCCATGAAAAATATTGGCCTCATTGTTAGACTACTAAAACTTTTCAAAGATACACGAGTACTGAGCACAAAATTGTATGATTTGTATTACAAAGTACATGTCCAGCAGCATTGGATGACATTGGTGATCGCAAGATAAAGATGGAATCCAGCAATCTTTATATCATTTTGTTCCTCAATCGCCAACAAGGGTGCTGAACATTTGCATCACACCCGTACTGAGCTGAAATGGTAAATTGAAATCTTGGCCGTCCAACTGATTGCAGCTAGTCCCTGAAAGATGTACAATAAGATCACAGTTAGGACTCGCAAACATACAAGGCAAAAGATATAGGTAAAACAGCCAAATACTTGATAGCTGTCCATGAGATGATAACAGCCAAATCTTAATAATAGGATGACACAAAACAACCAAGTAGCTTGTTCGCCCCATCTACTTGCAAGCCTAAAGGCTAGCAGTCTGACCTACTCGGTACCCTACACTGTTGACCTAATGAAGGGATAAGTCTTAAAAACCAAAACAAAAAAAGAAAGGACAGATGCTATTTATAATAGGTTCAACTGTAAGAGAACCTTCAAAAAGTAATAAAAAGATGATAACTGACAAGTAACTGTAACAACCACAACATGGCTTAAACTTAGATTCCAATATTTCAAGCATATCGAAGTCCTCGAAAAATCCAAATAAAACAGAAAAGAGTATAAAAAAACATTTGAACTTGTCTAAGTAAATGACATGCTACTAAAACTATCTAGAAGTTATGAGTGACACGTAAACGAACAGATGGTAATTACTAGTGATCAGAAAAAATTCTACATACAGGAAGAAGACTGCATGTTTCTCTACCAGTGAATATGAACTAGTATTTTTAATTTTTTAGAGTAAGGTGCTACTACACAAGAAAGGAATATACAACCAGGATCTGAATAACAATGTGAATTAAACAAAGACATATCTTCTAATCATATTATTAAAGCAGCATGACTTGACATATGTTGTGAAGACAACATCAAAACTCACTGCTTCAACAAATTACATATCTCATTCTACCACAATAAGTGAAAGACACACGACCCTAACTGGTAATAGTTATAGACACAGGGCATTGTCAGATCACCAAAGTACAAGGTCAATGCAGAAGGAAGAAATTCTGCCGGTCAAACTGCTTCTTACAGTAAGGCAAGTTCTAACCCCATGCTACCTATATTTGTAAAGTAGATGGAGGAACAAGAACTGAATATATGTCAATTCTGTAAACATAGGGTTGGGTGTGATTTCTACCCTAACTGTAATGATTGTGGACACAGGACATCATCAGGACACTAAAGTACAAGGTCAAGGCTGGAGGAAGGAATTCCACCCATCAAACCACGCCTCCTTACTCCTTAGAGTAGAGTAATTTAAGAGGGTAATTATTGATTCCAATTCCCACTTGTAAGATTTTACTTTCCAACCGATGATACCTATATTTGTAAAGTCGATGGACGAAAGGAAATTAATATATGTTATGTATGAAATCTTAGGGTTGAGTGTGATTCCTACTCTTAACAGAGCTGCTACTTAATCAGCCGCACTTGACAATATTGACACCGACCAGATATCATGCAAGTCTAGCAGATAAACTACTTTATCCAAATACATCACAAAACAAACAATTGTGCATATGACATAGAAATGATTATGATGAGACCTAAAGTGTTATGAAGTAAAAGTTCACTTACCAATACTTAATCAGGCCATCCCAGCTACATGTTGCGACTTTACTTTGCTCCAAGGGATGCCACGCGGCCCCAATGCACACGTTATTATGACATTTGAGAGTTCTGAAGACTTTGCAAGACTTCCAATCCCAAAACCAGCATCTACCTTCACCGTCACCCGAGAAAACAAATCGTCCATCCGGCGAGAAACCAACTTGGCAAGCATACCCGGCAACCACATGTCCGGCAAACCTCTTCTTCTTATTGAGCTGAAACTTCTCCCTAGTGCTGTAAATAAGAATCTGGTTGTCCATGCTCTGTGCTGCAAGCCAATTCGAATTGGGGTGCAACGAAATCGCTGGCATAGAATGCATGTGAGGCTCACTAATATACTTGATAACCACAGGAATCCCAAACTCCCACACACGCAGAGACTTGTCATCACTTGAAGTCACAAACCTCCTATTATTATCAACAAATGTAATAGTATTCACCGCCCCCAAATGCTGATCATACTCTTGAGTGATCTTCCCCTCATTCATATCCCACTGCACAATCTTCTTATCACTCATCCCAGCCATCAGCACATTCTGCTTATCATCATCCGGATTAAGCTTCACCACATAGGGAGTCTTCCCAGTCGAAAATGTAGATATCACCTGCCCTGTCTCCGTGTCCCAATACTTGATATTCTTATCAAAACCAGCACTCAGAAACTTACTCCCATCGTTCGAAAAACAAATATCCCTCACACCTTTCGAATGCCCCATGTAAGTCCTCATACACTTGCCCGTATTCGACACGTCCCAAATCTTGCACTTGGTATCCGAGGACGCGGAGAGAATCAAATGCCCTGTGCTGGGGAAGAACCTAATAGCGTTCACGCCCTGTGTGTGACCACTCCAAGTGTGCACAAGCCGTTTGGGAATGTAGCAGTGATCATTACTAGCCTTGGCATCCTTCGGCGGCGCAATCCACGACCTCCCTTGATAGTCTCTCTCCTCCTTGCCGTGGAATGTAGTCTTCTCCACCACAGCCTCTCCTTTATCGCCGGCGCCTTTCTCCTCGCCTTTCTTCTTGGCGTACTCCTCGGCGTACTTCTTCTGCTCCTCCGTCAGCTCCGCCGCCGGTCCCTCCTTCTTCCCTGCCCAGGGGCTCTTCCTGTTCTTCATCAGCCACGCGTCGCTCGCCGGATTCGCCGCCTCCTCCGCCTCCATATCGTCGGCGTTTTCGTCCTCGTTCTCCTTCCGCTTCTCGATCCGCCGCTTCTTCTGCTCGTGCTGGGGGATGTTGTACACCGAGACGGCGTCGTTCTTCTCCAGGGCGGTCAGATCGCCGACGTAGTTGTAACCGGCGGAGGCGGAGGGGTCGGCGGCGTAGCCGTAGTGCTGGAAAGTGTTGTACTGCTCGTCGAAGATGAAAGGTTCGATGGCGGCGTCTTCGACGAACCCTAGCTTGTGGTTGCGCATGCCTTGGGCGAGGCCGTCCTTGGCGTAGGGGTGGGATGGGCCGTAGATTGGGGCCCAGAGCTGGTCGTAGGTCGGGTTGAAGTCGACGAGGTGCTGCGTCGGGTCGACGGGGCGGGACGTTGAGCTGCGGTTCTTGGCGACGGCGAGGGCAAGCATGGTGTCGTCTACCTGGGGCGCGGCGGACTTGGGTGGGAGGAGGCGCGGGGGTGAGGATTCCGGGGAGGAGGAGGAGGGGGAGTTAGGGTTTTGGTCGTCGGAGTAGGCTTGGAGGAGATCCATTGTAACAAGATTTGGGTTTGAATTTGGGAATTAGGGCTCTGCGGGGTTTATGTACGAGAGCGAGGGCATTGTCGGTACGTAAAATGATAATTTATAAGCAAATGCAGTTGCCGTAGTTATACTCCTGGTTAATCTGTCAGCGTTAAGTGTTGTAAACTGTCCTGATATTATTTCGGGAGGATTTTATAATTTGTATTCTACGGTTTTATTAATGGCTACATAATTGTTATTTCTAGTTTTTATGTTTTAAAAAAATTTAATGTGGTCGAGTTGGTAAGAACCTTATTGTGAAAATCCTGAGTATGAGGATTTGAATCCCAATTTCTTCTTAGCGGACAGGGAGGAGGAAGCGTTTTCACATATCTCTTAACCGGCCACTGTAAAATGACAGTTGATCATGAGACCTCAAAGCTGGCTTTTATAGGGGTAATTAGATTGGCCATTTCAAGCTGTTTCTTGATGAATGTGAGTAGGTGTTTCTGAACGCCATTTAGCATTTAAATTAATTCTCAAATACAATGGTGTTTCTTCACTCATTTTATATACACACTAAGTAATACATTGCAAAATTGCCTCACTGCTTTCTTTTGCCTGCTTATTGAATTGAATCTATTACTATCTTTCCAGTGGCTCGACCAGTTTCGAGGTAAGAGAAAGCGTCGACCAGCTTAGAGAAAGGGAAGGGCCCTTTGGGGTCTATCACTGGCTTCACCTTCCCACTTTCTAAATATGGGTTTAGTTTCTTCAGGACAGCTCCATTGGATGTCACTACAAATCTGAAGCCTGGAGGTGTTACTGCACCAGTTAGAGCCACCACACTGCCACCTTCTTTCACCACCTTCACTGCTTTATCGCATTGACCTGTACGTCATTACAAAACCAAAACAAACAGAAGCTCATTTCAGATAATAGAATGGTACAATAGATGCAGCTGTAAATTATGCAGCAGATAGAGGTGTGATGACAGCTTGATTCTAAGTTACAAAGTATGAAACAGCATACAACCTATATGTGACTGTCTACTAAGTATTTCAAAGAAGGTTTATTCAAGTTCATGAGAACAGTACTTGTAGCCTTGACATTCATGAACTTAATATGGACTAAATTTTACCCTTACAAAACTCAACATACTGCACAAAACTATTTATAATATCGGTGATTCTGATACGAATCATTTATTGATATAGTCTGATCATATAAATGTGAATGTCTACTATAAGTCAATAACTTGAAACACCCTGTAGTTGCGTACTTGCTGTATGTTGTATCAGTCTTACGTACCTATAGCGTCGTAGACAACATCAAACTTTTCTGGCAGTTCTTCGATGTTCTCCTTGGTGTAATCAATTGCCAAATCAGCACCCAAGCTCTTCAACAACTCCAACTTTCCAGTGCTCGAAGTGGCAGCCACTCTTGAAGCTCCAAATACATGCTTTGCTAGCTGTTTCGACAAAGAAAGGTGACTCAACACTGAGAATAGAAAGCACAAAAAGACATGCTTCCAAACTAATGTCTCCACTTTGCGGCCATGGGAAGGAGAACAGTTGGTAGAAAGTAAGAAGATACCTGAATCACCAGGCTTCCAACTCCACCAGAACCATTCAAAACAAGCAAAGATTTACCAGCAGAAAACCCTGTCCTTTCAAGACCCTCGTAAGCAGTCTCGATTGCAAGAGGCAGAGAAGCAGCCTGAGCAAAGTCCAGATTCTTAGGCTTTAGTGCAATTAACTTCTCTTCAACAGCAGTGTACTCAGCAAGTGAGCCAGATTGTTTAGGTCCATCCAAAGCCTTCTCATGTATGTCCCCATACACTTCATCCCCCACCTTAAAGTCCTTTACTTGACTGCCAACCTTCACTACCACACCGGCAACATCATAGCCCGGAATAGTCTACAGCAAAACAAAGTGAGAACCGCAATGTTAACGGACCAATATCTTATTCTCAAAAAAAAAAAAAAACTGACCAATATCTTATATGAAAAGAAAACTTTACCAACTAGATCTCTTTGTTTTCACTTGAAGTTGACATTTTATATAGCAAAGTGATATATTTCAAATGTTTCTGCAGATTATAGCAGAATTAACAAAACAACAAACACTAAAATGTCACTTTTAGACTTGAAAATAACAAGAAATGTTCTAAATTTATAATCGCACAAACCCACAAACTCCAAATTCCAAGTACAACTTTTGATCAAAACTTCTACACACATTTCTTTTTGCTTACACACTCAAATACAGACTAAGCATCTTTCTCGTGCATTAACTAAGCAACCAAAACAGACCCAAGATGAAATCACATCCAAACTCGTTAGCTACAACTTACAACAAACATTTTAATCCAGCTGCAACTCCTCTAAACACTATCTAGAGCAATATATGGATTCTCATTCTTCAATAGTTTCTTCTTTTGCTAAACTCAACAATTAGACATTATCATCTAAAGCAAGTAATAAACAACAAGAAGAAGAAGAATGCAGAGAAGTTACCGGAAGAGGAGAATCAGTGTTCTGGAACTTCCCCTGCCTCCTCTTGAAGTCAACCGGGTTAAGCGCCGCAGCCATAACCTTAATCAAGACCTGATCGTCCAGCAACTCAGGCACTGAAACTTTCGTGTCAAACTTCAACACATCAACACTGCCATACTCCTCATACACCCACGCCTTCATTTCCGTCGGCACCGTGGAGGCCTCAACCGTAGCAGGGGCAGCTTCGTAACTAGCAGACACTCTGAGAGCAGGGAGCCGGCATTTTTGGCGAGTGAAGCTTGTAAGGGTTGGTCTGGTTTTGTTGTTAGTTACTTGTAATATGGAGGAGAACCTGAGGGAGATGGGGTTTGGGGATAGAGAGTGGAAGAGTGGTCGGAGTTGGGAAGCAGAAGAGGAGGAGCTGAGGGTGGCAGTGGTGGTTAGCATTGTTTCCAAACTACTCAACCATAAACTGCTTATCTCTTCGATCACTTCAAGCCTCATATGATGCTACTCCAGTTCTCTATGTAGCTCAAAAAAAAAAAAACTGGCAATGTTATTTTACGGTGTTTTTTTTCTCAGTAATTTATTTAGGGCCTATATTTGGACATGTGGTACCATCCATTACATAGGTTATTGACATTGACATGTTAGTGTAATTGGTTTTGATGTTTGGAGTTGCTTATCGAATAGTTAGGAATGTTCATAAGATACATAAATCTTAATATAGGAGAAAAATTAGAAAAAAATTGAAGAATTAATTTCAGTTTACTTCATAAACTTTACATTTAAAATAACTTTACATTTAAAATAACTTTATACCCAAAATCAGTTTATTCCTTAAATATTTATTTTAATCAATTTACCCCATATATTTTCAATGACATTAAAAAATGATAAAATTTAGATTTTTATATGGATTATATCAATAATTATGTTACGAGACCTAATTTTAAAGTTTCATTGTTGTTGTAAAATTATTGAAAATTTTGTTTTAGTCTTGCATATATGACTTAAAGCATTCTTTTGATAGTTTTTGATCGGATTTTAACCAAGAAAATATGAATTTTGTCATTTTTTATGTTGTTTGAAAGTATATGGGTTAATTGATTAAAATAAAAATTTAAGGGGTGAACTGATTTTGGGTGTAAAGTTTATGGGATAACTGAAATTAATTCAAAATTAAATGTGTGTTGATTGAGTTATAGGAGGGAAGTTTTTTCACTCCTATATTTGGGCGTAAACAAACTTATATTTATACATGTGTTTGGAAGGAATGCTCCATACCGTACGTAAGAGAACAAGAGGAAATATTAAGGCTTATAAGCCTCACTTAACAAACTCATCATCGCTCGTGCGCTCATACAATGTTTGGCATTTTACAAGTTCGTGCTGAATTAGAAAAATCTAATTTTACATATACAAAAGTGATCATGCAATCACAAAAGATACAATTAAGAGTACACTATCCTTGAAGGGTTGTGCTATAGATGATAGGAAAAACAACTTATAATGTACGTGTCTTCTTACGTTTGAGAATAAAGTTCACATGAAGATATGAAATTCTTCTAATGAAAAGAAGTGCTAGCAAAATACAAGAACAAAGGTAAACTATATCACCGTGTACTAATTATTTCAATAATAAAAGACTCATCTCATTATCATCGATTTGACTCGATTCAAGTTTATGTTCCCCTGATAATTTCGTATTTGTGAAGTCATTTATTATTTGTTTACTAAATCTAGTTACCTTATATTCCCAACTTATTCTCAGTATCGAATATAGTTACATTGTTAGTTTCTATAACATTGGCAGGTTTAGCCTATCAACACATAAGCGCGGCCAGTTTTGTCCCTAACAATTTCTCATTGATAAGTTGAACATCTACTTTTGACATTACACTGGATTAAAACCTTCACCAAGTCACTTGCATTATACATCATAGGATATATGGTTTGCCCTAATCAACTACATTTAGTTGACTATAATGCAGACTAAAGATGAAATTATTGTTATTATAATATTATTGATATATTAAAAAAAAGACAAATAATAAACTGGAAGAAGAGGACAAGTGGACGCGTGGATTGTCCTGACAAAAAATTGGAGATGGACGGTTAGGAACTCGTTACATATTAGCTAAACCCTTCGGCACTGCGAACTGACGGCTTCTGTTTTCTCAGAGATAGATCTTCGCACTTCCTCGGTCTCTGTCTCCCACCTCCCCAGTTGTGTTTGAGCCAAACTCACGAGGTGGCCTCTAAACCCAATTCACCAGATCCGTTATTCTCTTTTCTTAGATTTGTATGGAAATGTTGTCTCATAGCTCATCGTATTTAATCTCGAATATTTGTGATCTTGTTCAATTGTTGTTTCGTTTCTTAGGTTTTATTGTAGAGGAAGGTTCTGATCTCTCATGCAATATGTTCGCTCTGATCTGTTCTGTTTATCTGAAATTGATATCGTTTCTGATCGACTTACTATACTATTTCAGATTTCAATTACGAATTTACTTATCATTTGGCTCTTAGGAAGATGCTGCATTAATTTGATTTCCCTATTCTGGTTTGTGTGACTCCGAATTTGGTTCTTTCGATTTCGATATATTACGAGAGAGCATGTAAGAAAACTGAAGCTTGAAGACTGTCATAGTTCATAGTTGTTATGGACCCACATTATTGCATGTTGACTACTGTGTGTCTTATGGAGTCGTTTTGGGTTGAATTAGTGCTAAACTATTTTGGTGGTGCGGCTGCTGGTAGGTTTATTTTCAAATGGCAGAGTCAAAACAAGCACTGAGGAAACCGACCTTCACAAAGGTTGGGCAGCTCCGTCCAAGCACGTCTGGTCACACTCTTACCGTGAAGGTTGTCAGTACTAAGATGGTATTGCAGAAGGGACGTGCTGATGGCCCTCAAGTACGCCAAATGCGAATTGCTGAATGCTTGGTTGGAGACGAAACGGGAATGATAATCTTCACAGCTAGAAACGATCAAGGTAAGAAAGCGATCATGACTTTGATGTATGTTTATAAACTATTACATCTGTCGTGCTTGCTTGACGAGCTCTTTTCATTCTCATGTAGTTCAAAATTCCTTTGTGGTGTGTTATAGTGTTCACAAATATTTTATTTCAGAATAGTCATAGGGCCTTGATTGGCTTCTAAACTAGGGTATTGTTATTCATTACCATAAGAGGTCCAGGTGAAAAGCTAATTAGTTATTAGTTATTGCTCAATGATATTTATTTCCATTAGAACTGAAGTTTTGATAAATGGAAGTTCAGTTTGATACTTAAATGATGGCTGAAGGAATCCTAAAGTACATTAGTTAGTTGGAGAAGTTCATGACAAGTGATAGCAGTGCTTTGTGGTACATAGTTGTGGCTCTGAAGAAGATTGTTACAATAGCTTCTAAATATTTGGATATCGACTCAAGTGTTTAAATCTGCAAATTTTTGATAAGATGAGCAAACAGAATGCAAACTTTTGGTTTCAATGGTCTGTAATCTCTGCAGCCATTTCTCTTTAAGTAAAAGTCTAAGTCGTATACAAGCAGAATACTGATATTTTGTAGTCCTTAAGTTTTGTAGTTGATATTGTTCCCTTGTGGCTTGTTTGATCTCCTTATTATGAGGTTCTTACTGTTAAATTGCAGTTTGTAAACTTGTTGGAGTTCTGTACTATGAAAGGGACTTTAATTCTCTGTAAATAAGATCATTGCAATCTATATGCACATTGCTTATTACTTCTGTGTATTCGGTAATTCACCATGTATTTCTTGTTATTCTACTAGGATCAGGGTTTTGACTCTATGCATCCCATATGTGATTATGTTGAGCTATCCATTATCTGATATAGGTTCTTTTCCCACTTTTTGAAAGAAGAATTGACAAGGCACTTGATTAAGATGTGCGTGATCAACCTTTCTGTACTGTCTGAATGGGGTTAATCATCCAGCATCTAATGCTTTGTGTTTGTGGCTATACTTCAGCAGAAGAGTCGTTTCAGCTCCGTGACTATTATCCTAACCAATGTCCCCTCAATCATATGATTCAAATCTGCTTGATTGGATCAATCAATCATAAACTCATAGGTGTTGTGTCTTTGAAGCCCCAATTAAAAAAAAGGTGTAGATCTCCATTGATGGAGTGATAGAAGGAGAAAAAACCTACTGTAGACACTGTAACAATGAAAGATGGTGACTGGAACCATGGATATACAACAATGTGGAAATGTTAATGCATATTACATTGTTTGTCTCAGCTTGGCACTTTTTGCTGTCTTTTAGAAAACCTGTCTGATAATTTCTTCATCTACTAGCTTTACTGCTTTATCATTCATTTGGTTTCACTGTTTTTGCATCAGCAGAAGACTGCTGCAATGCATGTGTAGTTACATTATTCTGATTCCCGGTTATTAATTGTGCAGTGGACTTGATGGTAGAGGGTTCAACTGTAACCCTGCGGAATGCTAAAATTGACATGTTCAAAGGATCAATGAGGCTTGCTGTGGACAAATGGGGCCGTGTGGAAGTTGCTGAGCCTGCCAGTTTTACGGTGATGGAAGATAACAACCTCTCACTCATTGAATATGAACTTGTCAATGTTGTTGAAGAGTAGGTTTTCTGAACAGAATCAGGCTCTCTGGTACTTGACCCAAAAAATAAAAAGAAAGCCAATGAAGAAAAGTTCTATTGTTATATGAGGCATCAAAATCTCAAAAATGTTATCGAAAGTGCACTTTTAGGAAGAAGAAATCTTGACGCTAGTACCACCCAAGTCGCTTCCTTTACCTTTGCAGCCTTTGGTTGTACTGCCAAAATAGATGTGGATGGCTGTAAGTTGTTAAAGATATGGGAGCTGACTTTTGGATTTTGCTTTGTCTTGTTTACTATCTATTTCAAATCTTTGGGAAGTACAGATGAGATTTATATTATGAAGTGTCTCCAAACTGTTTGCAATGTTACTTAAACTTCTCGTTTCTTATGTTGGTTAGTGTCAAAGTCCTGGCATTGTTTGCAACTTCAGGAGTTAACTTCTGCCGTTAACCCTTGCGGTGTTTTTTCTTTCCTTCTGGGTAGTTAAACAGAGATCAGAGATCTTGTATGAATGTCAGGTGGCTCAAATCCATGTATTTGGCATACTTATTTGGCTTTCCTCACCAGGTATTGGAAAATCTCTTTTTCACGAGTCATGAATTTTGTTCTCAAGTCACGTGCTCCAAGTTATTTTGTTCTTCGTGTTTCTGGAAGCAATTAGTGTCCCTGCACATTTTCTGCATTAAACTAATAATGCTATGCCTTCAGCATTTGGTGGATCACGATTCACGCACTAAATTCCATTGTTGTGGAGTATCAGAATTGGAGCTTAGGGTTCTTAATACATCCATTGCACGACAAAGTTGGGCAGAAACTAAACGAAAACTCCAAAGTAGAAGAAGCCATAGCTGATAGGTTATCCACTGTCCATAATGTACCTGCCTTTTTGGGATTGGATCCATGGATTACAAATAAGTGGAAAGCAATGTGTTCTGGCGTGGCTGTCCTACTCTTTCACATGGACAAAACTCATCTTTGTCCTTGTGTTAGTGCAACTTCGGCTCCATACGCTATCATTTAGGCCCTTCAAACCTAGTGCAAGGACCACCCACATGCCCAGTTTATAAGAAGGAATTGCGTCACACATGTATATGGGAATACGATTGGCTGACGTCACCTGCATATTTGCATCAGTGCTCTTCTTATTCTGATGTTGGTCTCTCATTTCTCTTGTTATTCGTATAATGCACAATCTCTGGTTCAACAATGCAAGTAGAACTGTTCGTAAAGGACCAAGGGTAGCCGGATGATACAACTCCGCGGTCTTGATTTCCCTATACAAGAGGAGTTCACAGTTCATTGCTCTGTTATACATGTTATTTCAACGTAAAATGTATTATAAACTTTGGAATTGAGCCTATGAAATGTGGAAGGTGATCGATGTTCTCATGGAAGATGGATTGTGTCGGCTGTGCTTCAACTATTGCACTAGCTGCCAGTATGCAGCAACCAACCATTACCAGCAATTCCTTTCAGTTTTGCACTAGCTTGTCTTAGTGCTTTCCAACAGAATATAAAGACTTCTTCTACTGGGAGTGTGCTCATATTATTCTCCTATGGGATACAGGTGATGCGCACATGTTTATAAAATACTTTAGACCAAAATCAAAGGTGGATTCTTCATCTCAGTCATCACTTGGATGACTCTGAGCCCACAGATATTCTTCGGTTGTTGATGCATTACTGAAGTTTGGTCATTATCGTTATAGAAGTCAAGAAAAAATCACTCTGGGAAGTTCATTTTGTGTAAATCAAACACCTTTTAAGTTCAGGCAGACGTTTAAATCTCCAAGGCATTAAATCCAAATCCCATTTTCACATTCGTTCTAAAGTTTGCTCTGTGGAAAGCACAAAGAGAAAGCATTTATGCTTCTATGCACAATTCATTATTCTATGATGTCTCATTGTTATGCTATTGCCCTCCTTTAGTTTTTGGCACTCTGATTGGAATTTCTCCTACTTTTCTTTTAGCTTTAAACGAGTAATTAATTTGTTTTCTCTATGAGCTGAAACATTTGAGTTCTTTCTGAGATGACTGCATTTGTGGAATCAAATCTAGAAGACAAAACAAGAACAGTTTGCATACAAATGCAAATTCGATTATACAATCCCATTCTACATGTTCATTCTCGAAGTAGCAGATACATACAAATGCATGGATATTAAATTCTTACATTGAGTTAAGCACATGCACATAGGTATTTGAGGAAATGCCGTAGTAGACTTTTGAAATTGAATCATGTAATGTAGTCATTTCCCACATTGCTTTGATCAGAGTCTGTTAGTAGCTGGACAAAAGCTTTTGGTCATGGTCCTCATGGATGCTTAAAGATTGAGCAGGTTTGAATCCCCTTTGTCATAATTTGGTCCAAAGGAAAAAACAGAAAAGAAAGTCATTATTGTCTTTATCAGAACCCTTAATTCTTCAGCAAAAAAAATAAATAAATAGAAGGAGCTACTGGGATACTCTAAATAAGATCAGTATGATTGTATGTGGGCATAGGCACAGCAGGTTTTGTAGTGGTTGGTAGAATCTTACTGAATGTGACTGGAAAACTTGACTTAAAACTCACTACAATGAGTTGTTTTCTATGCCCAGATTGGTTGTCCATGTGGGGTTGTCCATGTGGTTCATCAAGTTTTAGGGTTTCAGATCCAAATCATAAACAGCTTGATCAGACATATATATCCTTTAATTTCTTTAGGACTATATGAAATAATTGTCAGCCGCAGTGAGATAGGTATATATGTTTGAGATCATCCTTATTGTCTAATGTGCAGAAACAACTTGATCAGATAGTCTGCAATTAAAAAAATGTGTAATTTTATATATGAATCATATGATTGTCACCACAAACAGAGGTCAATGGATCAATTTCATTTGGATTTTTAATTCTGATTAATTTAAGTAGCCTGCATCAGTTCTAGTGGTTGGTTTGTGTAAATCTGATCTGCTCTAAACTCTATGTATTTATCTGAGCTTTGGTTTCTGCTACTGGGGCTTTGGACTCGTCAAAACAAAGCTAAAGTGATAGTATAATTGGTATTGTCCAAGTTCTCTACAAATGATTAACAGGCAAATTATTAAAATGTGGTCATCAGAGCTTAAAGAAAAGGGTCCAGCTGAAACATGCAGGCATTTCGAAGCCGGTGTAATAATTCGTTACATGATGCTTCTGCTTTCTAATTGGACAATATGAATGAAAGAATAAAAGAGTTTCCCTTTTATCTGTATCGTTCATAATAAGCAAATTCCAAATTAAAGAGATTCGTAAAGAGATAAGGGAAAATGGACCTTGTTCATGCCATTTTTTGGAAGTAAGTTAATCTGGGAAGAATTACAGAACAAGTGTATAGCTGTAAAGAAATATATAGGACCCTTATTCAGAAAAGTTTAGAGACATAAATATTGTATCAGTACATCAATGATACATACAGTATATATATACCAACTTCTAAAATCGCAATTTGGGATCAAATTTAGCTTCTTTACCAATGTATTGAGCCAGTCTAATATAAACTGCATAATCTGAGCTAAAAAGAGAAAGATGACTAACAGAGTAAAACACAGGATTTTTGTCTGCTGGCTTTAAACTAGATTGACCAGAAAGTAGGAGAGTAGGTCATGAAATTATTAACTGCAGGTAGAAAATCAGTGATGGATGTTGTGCCAACTATACTTGCTACCATTTAGGTTGAGCTAAATAAGGGTGTACGTCTGAGAACAGCAGCACTCCTTATATGGAATTTGGTCCTGGTCATCGTGAAACCTTCGTAAAAGTTAAAGTTAGGTTGACTACAGCTAAAGATGTATTATAAATTTATAATGAGAAGAAAACAGTTCTGGAAAATGAAGATCTTTAATTTGTCTTTGTTGTTTTTCTAGTTCATGATATTATGATTATGTTGATAATTAGCGTAAACAATAAACTAGCTTATAATTTAGTGATTCATTTTTTTTTTAGAGTGAACTGTCGCAGTTTTGGGAAATTCGTCCAGGTTACTCTTTGATCTACATTCTTTGTCCGTTCTCATTTTATGAAAGGAGCTAGGAAAGTTCAACATCTGCCACTACTCTCGCGGCGGACGACACCATCTTCCATCGGTCGCGTTCACCTCCGCCGCCCTCCGGCTTCGCTGCGCCCACAAACCTGCGGTGAAGGACGTGCTCGTGCTTGAATGCATTATGAATGGATAGATGTAATGTATAAGTTACTTAACATCTGAAAAGACCAAACATATCACGTTGATGTTGTACTAGAGA
Organism: Argentina anserina; assembly: GCF_933775445.1. Lineage (NCBI taxonomy): Eukaryota > Viridiplantae > Streptophyta > Magnoliopsida > Rosales > Rosaceae > Argentina > Argentina anserina. The sequence goes on along the minus strand of NC_065875.1, from coordinate 26,409,421 downwards.
AATACCAATCATGGATACAACTTCGCCCTGCCCTTTGCAATATTACTTTTCGTGCTTTTATTTTGAGACAATTAGTTTCTTGCTTAAATAGACCACCCGCTTCTTCCTTGATTAGTTTCTTTTCCATCAGTCAGATTTATATGATTGTAATGTACAAAATAGCTAATTAAAAATGAAATTGACATGGATAAATGAAAGCAGATGATTTAATCGCATGCATAAATTAATTAGTCGATGATCGATATAACTCCATGGTGATCAATCTTATCGATCAGTATCATAATCAGATTATAGAAAATCTTAGGGACAGTAGGTCCAGATCGATCAGCCTTCCTCGTTTGGGAGCTTGACTGAGCAAATCATACAATAATTCTTTAATTATGTGTTCGGTCATGTTGTATTCTTTCTATTTGTGTTAGGAAAAAAAATCTTTGAAATATATGCACATTACTGTATAGGTGTAATTGCTAGATGAAGATTGCTAGATGAAGGTGACACAAAAAAATTAGGCGTTCTCTTCGTTGTACTAATCTTTTAAACTTTCATGGTACAATGTTGTATTAGAACTATTCCTTAATCATTATACCATCATTCTTAGTGATCTACGTTTGAAATAAAACACATGCATCCACCGTTCATCATTTGTTTAGAAATTAGAAGATGAAATTTGTAGGCATCTTAACATCAAGAGTTTGACTCCATTTAGTAATACCCCAAAACGTCAGGGTGAATTTTCCTTTCCTATAATGGAAGGTCTTCCAACCTCAAATTTTCGGACCAAACAAGAAATACTTGACCAATAAACTTAGGTGCGTCGTACGTGCGTAAACTCATCACCATTTGCATGCTTTCAGTTAATCAAGCATTACGAGAGTTAAGCCGATTCTGAATACCAAAACTAGCCTCGGGTTAACGTTAGAAATACGAAAAGTACCATTATCACGAGCTTTTGTCACTGTCCAGGTTAAATCATTCAAATAATACCTCGTGTCGGAAAGAGGGTTCACGAAAAGAGAATCCTCCGATTACACTACAAAAAACATTACAGGCTAAAACGCGTCAAAGATCTCGTTTTTAACAGCGACCCTCCTCCATTCCCCACCCGCCACGTACACACTTAACACGGTTTCTTGCCTTCAGTGCCACCCCCTCAGTCACCTCCAAGTCAATATGTAGTTCTCACTTCTCACTTTGCAGCCTTTGGAGTTTGGACTCATCCTACATCATTACGTGGCATCCCTAATTGAGCAAATTAGAAAGCATGAAATTCCAAAACATGATTAGTGCTGATCACCTGATCAGCTATTAAGCACCGGTATCACTATTAGGAGTATCTTTACGGCGTCCGTTCCCCGTACGATTAGCATACCTGGACTATTTTAAAATTGTGAGATGATTTTTTGGCATTTTAGAGTGTTAAATATGCCGACGAATTATTCTTAAATCAAAATGTGGAGGGGTCCAAAATTTGTGCCTCATAGCTCTTGTATTTTTGGGATTTAGACAAAAGTGTTTTTGTGATTCTTAAAACGCGTTGTTCATATGACAAATTTTTGGAATGTTTATCCGACTGCCCCAATGGAAGATTATAGATGATCACAGCTAAGCACGATGTATTCACTTTCCTAGTAAATTGTAACCTTTTATTTATTGCATGGATTTCATATATGATCTTTTATTAAATCTTTGAACTGAATCTAATGATACGATTTCAGTCAAGAATCCAGCTATTTTCTAGTAATAAAATCTTGATGTCATTAAATTAGCCTAAAACTTTTACCATACATTAATGTCTGCACTGTAAAATCCTAGTTTCATTTAAGAGAGTGAGCTGATTTGCCAGTTTGGCAAAACTTGTTCATCAGGGAAATGCTCTGAAGTTGTACATAACCTTCTACAAAGCCCAAACCCGTTTTCAAAAATCCTCACCCACTTCCACACCAATATAAATACCAGCCGAAAACCCAACAAAGCCACCAACATTCTCAAGGTTTCTCTCAAATACGTAAATAGCAAAAACATAAACCCCCAACAAAAATGCAGCAGCAGCAGCAGCAGCAGCACAGAGAACTCACCCTCGTGACTCCTCTTCTCTCTCTGTTCTTCTTTATCCTGTTCTCTCTCAATGTAAGCCGTCTAAATTCCTCTCTTACCCAGATAATACTATTTTCTCTGCCTTCTGTTTCTCTTCAACTCCATGTTTTTTTTATTATGGTGCCATTCCTGTTTCTGGGTCTTCATCGCCCTCACCATTCCCCCAATGCAGGTCGCCGCCGCCGCCGTCCACGAGAACCCGTTCTCCCCCAAAGGCTATCTCACCCGTTACTGGAACAAGGAGGTCCGAAACGACGCCATTGGACCCTCCTTCCTGCTCTCCAAGGCCTCCCCATTAACCGCAGCCCAGTCCGCTAACTTCGCCAAACTCGCTTCCCAAAATGCCCTCCACACCAAGCTCCCCGAGTTTTGCTCCTCCGCAAAACTCCTCTGCTTCCCCGATTTGGGGCAGAGCCTTGAGAAGCACGCCAAGGACGCGAGTTTTACGGGTTACTCGGCCCGCAATTTCAGCAACTACGGCACGGATCGGCTCGCCGGCGCCGACAGCTTCAAGAACTACTCCCTCGGGGAGAATATTCCGGTGGACTCTTTCCGCCGCTACAGCCGCGACTCGGTGGACCACAAGGACAAGTTCAACAACTACGCCACCGAAGGCAACGTCATCGACCAGAGCTTCAGCTCCTACGCCGCCGGCGCCACCTCCGGCAGCGGCGACTTCAAGAACTACGCAGAGAAATCCAATGTCCCCAACCTCCGATTCACCTCCTACTCCGACGACTCCAACGGCCGGGCCCAGTCCTTCACCGCCTACAGCAATATCGGCAACGCCGGCCAGCAGAAGTTCACGAGCTACTCCAAGAACGGCAATGGCGCCCCGAACGAGTTCACCGGGTACGGCACCAGCTCCAATGTCGCCGCGTCGGACTTCACCGGGTACAGCGAGTCCGGCAACGGAGCCAACGACACGTTCACCAACTACGGCAACGACGAGAACAACCCGACCGAGCGGTTCAAGAGCTACGGCGACGGCGTCAATGCCGGGTCGGAGAAATTCTCCAACTACAGAGACGGGGCCAATGTCGGAGAGAGCTCGTTCCAGTCGTACGGCAAGAACTCCAACACCGAGAAGGTCAATTTCGTCAATTACGGGAAAAGCGTCAACAACGGGACGGAGTCCTTCACCGGGTACGGTAAAGGCGCGAAGGGCGGGTCGTTCGGGTTCAAGATCTACGGCGTCAACAACACTTTCAAGGATTACAAGGACAAAAATGCAGCCAAGTTCACGGAATACGCTGCGGATGAAAAGACCAATTTGGCCTCGAAATTGGCCGCGAGCAGTGGCAGTTTGGCCAAAAAATGGGTGGAGCCGGGCAAATTCTTCAGGGAGTCTATGCTGAAGAAAGGAACTGTGATGCCATTCCCCGACATTAAAGATAAAATGCCCGAAAGGTCGTTTCTGCCCCGGACAATCTCCTCCAAATTACCATTTGCCACCTCCAAGGTCACCGACCTCAAGAGGATCTTCCACGCCGAGGACAACTCCACCATGGAGAAGATCATCACCGACGCCCTGCAGGAGTGCGAGCGGGCGCCGAGCATGGGCGAGACCAAGAGGTGCGTCGGCTCGGCCGAGGACATGATCGATTTCGCGACGTCCGTTCTCGGCCGAAACGTCGTTGTTCGCACCACTGAAAGCGTCAATGGTGCGAAAGGAGATGTGGTGGTTGGATCAGTGAAGGGGATCAACGGCGGGAAAGTCACGCAGTCCGTGTCTTGCCACCAGAGCTTGTTTCCTTACCTCCTCTACTACTGCCACTCGGTTCCTAAAGTCCGGGTTTACGAAGCGGATCTTCTAGACCCGACTACGAAGGCCAAGATCAACCATGGTGTTGCCATCTGTCACTTGGACACGTCTGCTTGGAGCCCTACCCATGGATCCTTTGCGGCTCTTGGATCGGGTCCGGGTCGGATCGAGGTGTGCCATTGGATATTTGAGAATGACTTGACTTGGACTATTGCTGACTGAAGAGGGTGAAAGTACGAGTAAGTCATAGCATTTGGGTAAGTAATTTGGGCTCGAGCCACTGGTTAAGAAGTGTTAGCTACTGGTTCGAGTTAGGCTATTTATAACTGTATTATGAAGTAATGGTCTTTTTTTTTTCTTTTACATTTTGGAACATGTCTTAATTATTCTACATATTATCTTCGGGTAATGTTTATGCTGCTTCCTCAATAATTGGAAGCCAGATTAATGAAGCCAATGGGGTTTGATAATGCTATTATAGTTTATATGTTGCAAATGTGAATGATTGCTTGATTAGTGTCTTGTTCAAAAATTATATTAGTATGTGTTTAGTGAAATGGTATATGTACATATATAATATATACGTAAATACAGGATGAGGTGGTCCAAATGGCCACACGGTTTGTTGTTGCTGGAAAATGTGTGGGAATGAGAAAGGAGATGACCCATGAGGGACAGCTGTTGTTGAAGCTCACTGCTCTTCTTTCTTTTGTTTATCGGAAGAGAGTCCACAATTCTAGACTGTACTATACGGTTTCACACAATCTGTGGCCAAAATTTTGGCTTTATAGTAGAACCCACGTAGATTATTTTGGATCTGATCAAAATAGATTGAAAGTTATCATGAATGTGAGACCTCTTAATCCTCCTATAGTAAATCCGAGCAAAATGGTCTGCTACGAAATGTCTCAGCACATTTTAGCCAGTTGATTATCAAGTGATGAAGTGTGCAGCAAAGTTTGGAGTTTGGGAATGCGAGTTATCGGTCGGCTGTGCCATGTTGGAATACATCTAATCATGCAAGTTAGCAGTTCACCTTATAAATCGCGGGGTGAGTTTCTTCATCCATCAGTAAACAATGCCACACATATTTTCCTTCATCGTGAGTTTTAATTAATTTTTGCTATTGGAATTGGTGGTATGCTTGAAACCCAAGTGAAGGAACCGGCCTGGAAGAGTTTGATCGATATGGGGAAAATGATGGTATCAACTTGGGAAGGTGCATTCCATACACAACTCGTGAGCAGAGTGTGAGTGTATGTGATTGTATGCATCTGTTTTTAAAAGGTTCTATTTGAGCTTTTGGTAGGGGATGATTTCATATATTGTTTTATACATTGTCCGATTAAATTATGCAAATATTTTGAACAATTAATGAGGTTAGTATAGTTACGTATGCAATAATAAAGAAATGAGGAGATTGAAGTGGTATCTAAACCAAACGAGACTACGAGAGCATAGCCAAATATTCCCTATAGTATATTTTATGAGATCAACCTTTGTGTTTTTAAACCATTTAAGTTCATCCCACTTGAAATCATGTTTGAATGCTGGTTTCATAATGTCGGCCTTGATACTCAACAGCTATCCCAGAAAGCGAAAGTGTAACTGATCCATTGATCATAATTTGAAAATAACTTATCATAGTCCGAAGTATAATACAAAGATTATTTTAACATTATGATCGGCATACAATTTAATACGCGGGACGAGTCGATATAATCTATAGATCGGACAATTAATCACAAGGATGCATTTTCAACCCTTTAACGAATTCACATTATCCGGAAGAAGAGAAATGAGATTGGCTGGCTTTCACTGATTGCATTGAGCATGAGCTTTCCTTTGGCAATGATGATATTCCTATTTCCTAGTACAGTAGTCCACTCGGAAACCTCTCAATTCATTATTTCCAGGTCGAGGACATTTTCATTCAAGTTTTCAAAACAAAATTGCAGTACCCTCCTTCAGGATTATTAATGCATGGAACGTACTGTCATTTCATATTTCATCTCACCCACTAAATTTACTATTTCTCATGCATGCATTCAAAAATACCCGAAGTAAATTTCAACCAACCCATGTACTTCTTCACCAATTTCACCAGAGTTGGCTTTGTTCTTACACCTGATCGAGCTAGCTAACTAGCTACACATGCACAATGCATGGCTCTAGAGCTTTAAGCTTTGTACAGATTTACAATTCTGGATTTCTAGGCATGGACGACCATACCCTTCTCCATGCCTAGCTTATTGTCCTCGGCACAATACCAAATCTCCAAGTCCATCGTTCATGTTGTGGTTGGAATATAAGGAAGGATGAATGGATGATAGTACATTGATTTTTATAGATGCATTAGTAAGTAAAAACGCAGAGTTTTTGAACTGCCAAAACTGCAAACTGCTATGGCATTAACATCCCAACTAACCATAGCTATTGCATAATCATGAGCTTTGAAATGGGGTTCAAATAATTGGTGTCGAGTCTTCACTCTTCAGTCCTCACCATTGATTGTTCCTTAACTATGTTTGTAAGAGCACTCTGTTTTATGGAGCCAAGAACAGGGATTGTAGAGAAGTTGGGGATCTAATCTCTAATGGAACATCAAATATGGTTGGGATTCAACAATTTCAACCACTTTAGTATTCAGATATGAGCTACTGAGATTGAGGCCGAGATAAGGCAAAGCTAAGACCATCACTCGCATTAAAGTCGGTAGCCATGGATAGATAGAACTAACTGCATGTTTCTGAGGTTGGTATATATATCGATATCGTTAGGGTTTCCCTGCATTTGCTTTCTGAGCACATCATAAGCCTTACCAATTTCTCATAAGATCGAAGATACGGTGAAGATTGGAAGCTGGCCACTTTATATTAGTCTGTTTGGTTTGTTGAGGCCGGTAGACCGGAATTAAACCCTAGACAGAGCAATGACATGGCTGAACGGAAAACCTGGGAAGTTGGGAGTAAAAGACAATAATCCAATTAAATGGGGTGAAAAAAAACAGATGCGAATGAAGTGAATGGTAACTAGGTCTAGAGTATTCATCAAAAAACTAGGTCTAGAGTAAAACCCGGGCTCTCTGTTCGATCTGGTTGTTTTGTCTATGAATTGTACCAGATTGAAGAACTCAGAGGATTAAATACAACGGCACTACCTCATAACTCTTGCTGTCCTTGATGTTGTGATGATGTCTAGAGTGATGTGGCAACTGACTCCATATCTAGCTGGTTTATAAATTTTTCTGATATTTATTTGCTGATATTTTACACCGTAGTTTCTAAGTCTACTGCTATGTGTGTAACTGTGTATTTTTCGATTTACCGGAAAATAAAAAATACAGTTTGGGTAAATAAATAATATTAAAACGGCGAGCTAAAAACTAAGACAAGATAAATAAGTTCAAGGAGTAACAACACTTCCTCAAAAAAAAAATTTAAGTTAAAAAGCACTAAAAACTAAAAAGTACCAAAAATTCAAAGATAACAAAATAAACAAAGACTTATCATCTATATCCAAAGCTTAGAGATAGTGGCTATGCTCTCATTAGATGTTGACTTAATATTAATGATGACATTGCGTACGTGATGTCCATGTCTCTTAAATGATTTTACTCTTTTATGATCATATCAATAGCTTTTGCCCTATAATATAGGCTATTGAAGGGGCATATCTTATGTTCTCCTAAACAATTTATCCCCCATATTAATCACTAGTTCCAGCCATACGCCAAACATGGCCAACATGTACATAAATGAAGCGTGCTCTATAGGGTTTCTCATGGTAATGCGAGAATGTATTTTGTTCGACTCTCATTTTGTTGGGCTTAGGGTCAGTGGAGCTGGTCATTGGGCTAAGGACTAAATCCAGTTCTCTCTAAACGAGTCTATGAGGCCCAAGCCCACATAATGAATCCGTATGTCTGGGAATTCGATTCATTTCGCTGAGCAAAGGGACTCAACTTAGAGAGCTTCGGGAAAACCATGGCGGCTAATTGCGCGAGACGAACCCTACAATTCTCTTCAGCTTCCGCCAAAACCATATTCAACTCGTCGTCGTCTTCACCCTTCGCCTCCAAAGCCTTTAAGCTCGCTGAACTCGCCGGCGCCAAAGCCACATCCACTCCTCGATTCGCTACTCCGAAACTCAAATTCTCAAGGTTGGATCCTCTGCTTTTTCTCTTTCAATTTTTTTTCAATCCATGTTACTATTTATATGATTTGTACTTGTGAAAGTAGCTTCCTATTGTTATAGAGTTGATCTTCTCTTGTTTCATTGGATTCTGTAGTTTAGTATTTAACTATTTATTGTTTCATTGTCAATTGTACATTTCAAGAGCTCAGTTCAGTATGATGTAGTTTGAGACTTATGTTTGGACGAGTTAGCTTGTTAGGTTTGGAGTGTTGTTGGTTCGGTCAATCTTTGTTATGTTCTTGTTTTGAGGAAGCTTAATTTTGGCGAATTGTAGGCTACCTGTGGAGTTGGCAGCTGCGCAGTCATTGATACCGTTACACAGTGCTACCGCTTCGGCCTTGTTCACATCGCTACTGTCCCTGCACTGTACTAGCTGGGGGTGCCTATCAGAAGGTATCTGTCGGAATTTACTTTCATAGAGTTGCTTGTTTAGTGGCCTGTGCATTTCAGTTATCATATCAAGAATCCAGAGCATGTTGTGTCTATAGTATGGATATATTAGGTTTTTGTATAAGCATGTAAATGAGTCTTTCACTTTGTTACCAAGCTCAGTGGTTGCTTACCGTGTTATGTATGGTAACCTGGTCAGTTTTCTCATGCCAAGGACAGAGTGCCAAATTAGTTCTATTTTAGAATAGGAGTTTAGTTGGACCGATGTATCAATATGCTGCACCTAGTCACCAAAGGTTGCATTGTGCATGCAAATTGTAGATGTTTCCTGCTTATTGTAGTACAATGGCCTGACTCGGATGTACTTTAGCAGCCTGTGGCTATCTTTGGTTTTTAAATCAGATATCACAATAATGCAGTTAAGAGTTAGAATCTCCTGTGTGACTTGTATATATGCTGGGAAGATAAGTATGACAATTATATTGTCTCTGTTGATTGTCTTGCCTTGAGACTACTGACTGTTATAAACACTAAGTACCTAACTTAAGTAATAAGAACTCAACTATTATTTCATGTAGACGGGTTGATATGCATATGGGGTTGGATTCTTTTCTTAGAGGCAGCTTGCATCTCAGCCGTCTATATATGAAATGATGATGAGACGGTGTCACACTTAATTGACTACAGAGATAAGATTTGCACCGCAAGCATCTCCTGTAGGCCTTAAATGTTTTCAGACTTCTTTAGCAGTTGAAAAAATGTTGCTTTGGTGCATTAGGTTTTGCATGAATGCTTCATGTGATGAGGCACTGTTGATGGTCCTGTTAGATTTCCGGGTGAAAGTGAGAGGAAGTGACTGATATATCTGGGGTTATTATAATTAGAATTAAAAGTTGATAGGCACCATTTATCTGTCATGAAAGCTCTTGTAATCTTTCAAACAAGATATGTGAGCTTCCTTGGGAATTTGGGTTTGCTATAAGAAGAATTGATGATCTTTGAAGAAATCATATAACTATGTCCGACTATACCATACCATTGTGACTTGTGAGATCATCACTATATGTTTCCTTCAGCTTTTCACCTTGTACATTGTGCTTATGTGCAGGTTTTGCAACCCCTCTATAGCAGGACCTACGAGCAGCTGGTTCTAGGTATAAGCTAGATCATGAATATCAGATTTTGTTTCTTTGCATGCCTCTGATTGCCTTCAACTTCAGTGTAACTTATAAAAGTAGATGATTGTTTCAATATTTCTCAAGCTTTTGGTCTGTACTGATCATGACCTGACATTTTTGCCCGTATGTCGTCAACAATCATAAAATGAGTCGGGGAATACTGCGAGATCCCTGTAATTAGCTTAATGTTGTTTCAAAGGAATTGGTCGAGCAAAACCTCTTTTCTCTTCAACCATGATCGTCTGCTCCCCCTACTGTCCTTTAATTGTCAACTTGCTCGAACCTATTACCTTTTCTTCTTGAACTTCATGATGTTTGTCTTAAAATAACAATGTGCCATCCTTTAGGTGCACTGTTTTGTATCTCATAAACCAGTGTAACGATTCACAAAGGCTAACCAAGTTTTGGACTTGATCCCTGGCTATATTGACTCACAGTTTTGGTCGGGTGAAAGCTCAAGATGATCTATAGCCGGTTCTCTCCCATAGAATTCCCTTCACAACCTCTATCTCCCTCTCTATTTGATGCAGTACATACCTTCTTCTCCTCCGAACACTGAGAGGCTAAACATTTGCCGACACTTTCGTGTACGGATATCAGTTTCTGAAGGGAAAAACATCACGATTCACGAGTTAGGCCTAGGCAATAAATAGGATGAAAATATTTACGTGACGGGCTGACGGCCCAAGCCCGTGAACGTCATTATCATCACCACAGAGAAAATGGAAGGAAATCAAATAAATAAATAAGACCGTTGGCGCAACGTTCGAATTTTAAAAAATTAACCTTTCCGCATATTCCAAACTTACCGTTGTCAACAGCCGTCTTAAACCTCACCCGCTCCTTGTTCATCTTCAATTCTTCATCCCCAGAAAAACCCTATCTTCATTCAATCTTGATTCTCTTGACCAAACCCCAACCCTTGTTCTCACTCCAATTCCTCATCCGGGTCATTTAATTCGTCATCTGGGTCATTCAATTTTGGGGTTTCTTGATACAGCTCGGAATCCATGGCGGCTCTGGCACCGGGAATTCTGCTGAAGCTCGTCAACTCAATGAGCACTGGCGTCAAACCCACCGGAGAGCACCGCAGCGCGCTTCTTCAGGTCACCGACATTGTCCCCGCCGACCTGGACGAGAAGAGCCTCTTGCCCACACAAGGCTTCTACATCAAGGTCTCCGATTCCTCCCACTCCATCTACGTCAGCCTGCCGTCGGAGCAAGACGACATCGTTTTGAGCAACAAAATGCAGCTGGGGCAGTTTATATATGTCGATAGGCTTGAGCCCGGGTCGCCGGTTCCGGTGGTGAAAGGGGCCAAGCCGCTCCCGGGGAGGCACCCTCTGATGGGTACGCCGGAGCCGTTGATGGGTCTGAGACAGAAGGGGGGAGAGAGAAGGGAGGAAATGCCGGTGTCGAGTTCGAAGCAGACTAGGAGGGGGTCTTGGGATTTGAGTGTGGGTGGTGATGGGGGTTTGTCTCCAATGGTGTCTAAGCCTTTGGATTTTGATCAGTGTTATAGTACTCCGGTGAAGGACAGGCCGGTGAGGAGTGCGGCGATGTCTCCGATGATGAGGGGGAGAATTGGAAGAGATGGAGGTGTGAGTGGTGGAGTTAGGTGTTCGTTTAATGGTGGAGTTTTGGGGAAGATGGGGGATGTGAAGGGGGAGAGTCCATTGCTGAGGAAGAGCTGTATGACTCCCTCAATGTTCAAGCTTCCGAGGAGTAAAAGCGTATCTGATAGAGAGCCGAGGATTCCGATTAGCCCCTTCAACCAAGCTGTAGGTACATTGCTCCTCTTCAATACAATTTCACTTCGAATTTTGGCAGAAGATATTGATATTCATGGAGAATTGTGTCTTTGTTTGTTGTTTTAGGAGAAGAAAAGCTCAACACCTCCACCGCGGCTGAGAAATGCAAGAGTCACAGCTTCTCTCAATGTGGCCGGAGATGCACAAACCCCACAAAAGACTCCCAATTCAATGCCACAACAGCTACAGTCTGCTAATGTGTCAAATGACAGCAACAGCACTAGTCTTTCTATGAACTTACCTGGAAAACTCAGCCTGCTTGGGAAAGTAAGTCCTCCATTCCTTGGTGTTTAATTAGCATCAAAACGGATTTTGTTTGATTCTTCGTGCTTATGTTCTGTTTGTTGTGTTTTTGTTTTGCAGGAAGCTGTGCAACAGCGAGAGACAGCTCAAAAGATTGCCCTCAATGCACTGAGAGATGCTTCGGCTACTGACGCCTTAGTCCGATCACTCAAGTATGACCAACCAAACACCTCAATTTTCGCATTTTGTAGTTCATATGATCAATGCCAAGTTATGATCATTTTCTAAGATCAATATTTATGATTTCTTTGGTTTAGGACGTTTTCAAACTTGTGCAAAGCAGCTAAAGCAGATGCGCCAGCAGCTTGCTTTGATCAATTTCTCGAATTCCATCAGCAAGTTGTCCAAGCAGTGGCAGAAATGGTCTCAGTTCAAGCAGCTACTTCAGCTGCTCAAACACCGAATGCCAAGCAGCAGAGAGACAAAGAAGACGATGAAGATGCAGTATTAAACGAAATGGTTCACAACTCCATGAACTCGAAATTGAGCTTATCGAAAAGAAGGTGTGCTTTGTACAAGTCGGTTGCAACCATTCCCGAAAGAGGTGGCGAGCAGAAGACAAGTTTCGAGAAACAGCTGAGAGCATCTAATCAGAAGGAAAGAAAAACACCATCCACTCCACTTGGGAAGTTGAATCTTGAAACCATTGGCGAGAATGATGAGAACAAGAAACCACCAGCTGTTTCATCGAGCTCTAGCAGCTTAACTAATACAATCAAGTTGGGAAAGCAGATTGAAACAGAAGCTGGGAACTGGTTTATGGAGTTCTTGGAGAAGGCTTTGGAGAAAGGCATGAAGAAAACAAAAGGCACAACAACAGATGGGGATGTGCGAAAAGTACCCCAGTCTTTGATACTTAGAGTGATTAACTGGGTAGAGATACAACAATGTGATAGCAGTAAGAGACCAGTACATCCTAAAGCATCACAAGTAGCCAGAAAGTTGAGGATAAAGATGAAGAATCCTTGAACTTACACGTTGATTCTGTTGCAACCATTCTTTTGTGTGTGGAGATTCTGTTGCTTTTGTTGAATCTCTTATTCCCTTATGAGCATGTTTTATTCGTAGGGTAAGCTGTGTTGATTCATGTCCTCAGATTATACATGTCTCTCAGATTATGTGAAATAGAACACATCTAACTCTCCTTAGCAAGCTTGTTTCTTTAGCTCTCGTGTTGGCCATCGAGGCCTAATGTGTTGCATAGTTCTCCATCCGACTTAGCATAGAGTTATGAGTAGTGACACCACAGTCAAAATATCATGAGAATCCATTTGATCAAATACCTTCGCTTGTGAGCAGTAAAAGCTACAACAACAGGACGGTCTATGAGCTTACGCAGGGAGAACTTGGTAGCCACAAGTTCTGTTTAGGGTTTTTTCTGGACAATTAGAAAGAAACATGAGTCTAGACAGCTAAAATACTCATGAACAGTACTACTATTTTCATTAAAAATTGCCTAAAATTCAACTGATTTTCATAAACTCTACATCACCAATCAATGGAAGTAAACAGCTTCTTGTGTCTGCTACTGCTTCCTATAGCTGCAGGGAACCCATGACTGAACACATTGACCAGCCAGGAAGTTGGTACCGACTTCATACAATCAGAGTATCACAATGAAGATTGCAATAACAACCTCTCATAGTTTCATATGTACGTTGGTCATAATTAATAGCGGTAATGAATCTGATCACCAACTTAATCACACAATTAGCAGCAGAACAGGTATCACGAGCAACACAAGGCATTCATGCCCTGTACTTCAAAAGGACAATCTGGAATTACCTCAAGTTGGCCTGCAGATCACAAGTTCAATCTGGGCTCACTTCAAGCAGCAGACGCACAGCAATTCTAAGACCACAAATTTCAATCTCAATTGTAAACTAGTCAATTCAAATTACCTGTTGTTTGATAGTGCTCCTAGAGTTTCATGGATTGTAATATAAATAGCAAACTCATGTACACAAAACCATCAAGGCAATTTAGTGTTCTTGAACACAAATTTGATAGGGTCAATTCCTTGGTATGAAAACTATGTGATGTTCACATGAGTAAATCAAGCACACCTATTGCTTTGGTGACCCATTAATTGGTGGAGTTGGTTTTGTTAAAACTTGGAGCAACCTTTGTTGAAGGTAAGAAACAAATCTACAACCTTATGGTGGTAGGTGGTTGATTTGTTTGACAAAGAAATAAGAATGCATTGATGGGCATGCCAACATTGATCATGAATCAAGGAAGAAGATTGACTTTGCTTCTATGCATGTTACATGCAAATGCATGAATTGCACAAAGATGTTTGCCTATATAAAGGCATGAGAAGTGGTGCAATAAACATAGAAGAACAATAAGTGAGAGATCATCTTGTGTGTGATCAAGAGTGAGAGATAGAGAGAAAATTCCAAGTAGAGAGTTTTGTGTGTGTAGCAAAATAAAGTGTGTGAGAGTGTATCCCTTCAAGTGTGAGTCTTGAAGTAGTGTTTCTCTCGGTGTAACATTTCTTCGTATGGTGGAGGTTCTTTATTGTTGCTACCCGTGGACGTAGGCACTTTACCGAACCACGTTAAAATCCCGGTGTTCTCTTTCATTTTATTTTCGCTTGTGGTTGTGAGTTATTTCGATTTCCATTCTTCAGTTCATTCTTCCGCATTCCCTAACAAAATTCTCGTAATTTCTTCTATCAGCCTTCTTTATCTTTATGGTATTCTTGATCATGACTAAATACTTCTCAAACTAATGCCTCTAAACTTTCTCCCAAGTCCTAACCATGTTGCTAGTTTCATCCCTCTCAAACTTACCAAAGACAATTATCTTCTCTTGAAAGACATCCTCACTCTGGTGCGTCGAACTCACCGTTCTTCCTATGCTATACCAGCAGCTAACTTCAGTCCAACATTTCCGGCTGCACCATACAAAGTTACAAACGTACACAATGATCCTTCTGATATGTACCAGAGTGTTGATGGTTGCGCAACCAACCGCATCACATCTGGCTTCTCTAACTTTCATCTGAGTTATCCATGCAACTACAATGATCGAGTCCAGGTCTCCGTTGCTAGCGGCCATTCTGGTGAGACCCCTGATCTTGATCCGGACGATTGGAGTCTATCGCTTAGTGTCAATTGAGAACCTAGTGACATACCCGTTTCCAAGAGAGTCAGTTGTGAACGACGCTCCGGTAGTCTGGCTCCGAAGGGTTGTGAACAACATGGGTATGTGGATCATCCATTGGTGTATCCTCACCCTATTCATCTTCATTCTCACTCTCCCCCTCACCCTCGGCCTCTTCAACCTCACCCAGATCCCTTACCCTCACCCATGTCCCTCACACCCTCAACCTGACCCTCACCCTCACCCACACCCTCATCCTCAGTGAACATTATATGCCCTATATGACTGAGACATCTGAATAGTTGTGAATCCTCCCTTTCGAATTCATTCCATTAGAATTTACCCACGGTTGCATCACTTGCATGTTTTGCATCTTAGCTTCTTTTGCAAATTAATAGTCTTTTAAGGCTTGTGTCATTAGTAAACTATGATGTAGTTTGGCGAGTTTCTCTAACTCCATATGTAAATTAAGCTTGTCCTCTTCCTAGCTTCAATTGAGCACTGTTAACATGGAGTTACTAGGAATATTATATGTGACATGAAGAATAACTTTGTTTGCACAAACCTGGTAGTATCCCCTTCTTCCAATCGATCAATTATTTTACTCGTAATAATGGTAGGGTATCATCACAAGAATTCTGGAGTACGAAGTGTTCTAAATATCAGATATATCAGTGATATGTAGAAAACAATACGATATTTTCTGTATCGGTTGAATATATTGGTCAACGGTCAAATATCGGTCAAACTTTGATTTTTTTTAATTTTTAATTTTTTAATATTTATTTCCTCTCTTTTTAAAAAAAATATTTTTTCATTTATATATATATATTTTTAATTTTTCTATAAATATATATGATGAATTTTAAGCCTAAATAATCATTCTTAAATACTTATTTTTATTATTAGATGTCGTTCGTGTACTTTAATTATCACAAAATCAAATATTTATTTTCTTTAGTTTACTTAATACTGTTTTTTTAGTTTATTAGGTACATATTGAAGTATAATTTTATAAATTTTATTAAAAATAAGCAAATCTGATGAAACTGATATATATTGATATATTCTCGATATATCTCCGATATATCGTTTTATCCATCGACCGATACGATACCGATAAGCGATATTTAGACCATTAAGAGTACGTGCTCATTCATATTCAGAGGCCTGAAGTTACAAATTTCAATCGCTGCTTACTGTCGCACACTGGCCATATTAGTTATATTACTTATATATGTAAATACTGTCTTGAATCTATTGCCACAGGACTTGATATTTTGGGACTTATGAGGCGAAATCCTTTTTTTGCAATACAAACAAACATAGCAAAAGAATAAAAAAGAAATAATGGAAATGTAGCTTGCTAGCTGCACCAATGTTGAGAGTTACATCTAATGCAATAATAATGTTTTCAAATTACTTTGGAAACTATTTTGAAAAATAAATTTAATGTCGGGTTCCACTCTACCGGCAATGATAATGTGTTAAAAAAGCTTAGAAAAAGGAAAAAATGAATAAATTTAACAAGAAACCGGGTCAAAATTGCCCAACTCACGGGTCTCATTTCAAGTGGGGGGTCTTTAAGGATCATATATCCATAGTAAATATAAGCAATATATCTTATATACAATTTATCGAACACCTTCCTTTCGGCTTCAAGTCAATTAATCTCTCAAGACATCTTGTCGAACACATTCCCTTCCATTACAATGTTACATAATCTCCCTAACATAGTTTTTATATTACAGCTACAATGATTCATCAACTAACACAAAAGATTGATTCTCAAACCAATTCTACCCCAGATCCATCTTTTCTCTTACTGTTGCTTACACTGATTCTACCACATCAATTCTTGCATCTCGGTCCACTGCATTGGTAGATCGGAAAGATGCACCCGTCAACCACCTCCGCCTCACAAACAGGACACTTCCGACAACACTGCAGCCAGTCGCACAAGCAAGAGTAGCAAAACAAATGCCCGCACGCCGTCACAACCGGCTGCCTCTCCGATTTGAAGCACAAGTTGCAATCGGAGTACGACATTCTCGCAGATCCGGAGCTCTTATTATTGTCACTGCTACCACTACTACTACCCTGCTGTTCTGGTAGAAAATGAGAATCAATGTCTTTCTTGCAAGGACTTTGGTTTTGGTTGGGACTGGTTCCAGAACATGCATCGGATTCATCGGAGAGAGGAGGATCATTGTCGGCCACGTCATCAGTGAGGCGGTCGCGCTCTTCGGGCTTTGGGACAGTGAACCGGAAAACCATACTGGGTTGGGGCAAAATGACACGCATCGCTGCACCGCGGCAGCGCTTCGGCGGAGACATCAGGTTGAGAATTACACTTCTATCTTTCTTCGTTAAAATTGGGATCGGTGGTTGTTTCCTTTTAAGAACTCAAAGGCGGGCAAGGGTTTTCAAGGATGTGATTACAAAAATCCAAGTCCGAATCGGACTAGGGTTTTTAACCTCTGTAAAAACTCTTGGGTGGCACGCGTTTTCCGAATTACCCCAAATGAGTTTCGGCCTTGACGTAACAACTCAGTTTGGGCTGGTTTTTCTAAATCCATGAAATCCAGAGTCTATGATCTCCTGCAAGTTATAGGTAAGATAAATAGAAGTATTACGCAGAGGAAAGACGTCGATGAATATTTTTAACCGGAAAACACAAATACAGCATTGCCTTCAAGTCTTCAAGCTCTGTTGAATTATGTATACAGAATAGAGATTGTTCGATGCTTCTGATCATGCACACTTGAAGCTAGGAAGATAACCACATACAGAATAGAGAGACTTTACATAAGGGGAATGGGAAACTTGCCGAACTACATTATTTTCTTACGACACAAGCCTTAACAGGACTATTATTTTGCCAAAATGTAATTCTAAGAAAAGGGGGTAAATTATAAATTTATAATGGAATGAAAATGGGAGGAATCACAGCCATATCAGATGCTCATAGAGAAAGATTGGGTGTAATGTTGAAATCAAGATCCCAAAGCTCGAAACCGCCGTTGACAAAATCATAGTGTCCACCCTTCAGAGCCAGAGTATTGTTCACCACTGCCTCTCTAACAAACGGGTATGTCAATAAGTTCCCAAGTGATACATTCACAGCCTCCTGCAGTAAGGTCACAATTCTCAACCATTAGTAGTTATAATACTAAGCCTTCAATTTGAACTACTGAATCTTATTTCTTGTACCACAAGGCTAGCTCATTGAATGGTGGTCATTAAGATCACAATTTGATCTAACAATGACATTAAACTGATCCAAGCAATGAAAAAGTACCTTCTCCAAGTTGGAGCACTGTCCTGCAAAATCCAAGTGACCGCAGACTGATTTAACCTTGGTCTTTGCCGGTGCACAGATATTGACCCAATTCTCAATGAAATCACTGGAAGTATGTAATGCAAGCAATCAGAAAACGTTAATGCTATTCAAGAACAGAAACTTTTAATGCAAACTTATCCTTCTACCCAAAATAGCGAACTTAATCAAACAATATACACACACACACACATAAGTTTTAAGGTAACCCAATTAAACTTGTGCCACATGTACAGCATATTTTCTCATAATAGAAGAAGTTAAGAATGAATAAAGAATCCTAAAGCTTATAGAATTACTAATTCAGAGAATCTGATTAAGGATATGTGGCAGCCATAAAGTACATCTCCTTGTCTTTTACTTTCACTTCCACTGTTCTAGCTTTTTGGATGCCTGAAAAAACTATGGTACCACACTACCACTGAAGAAATAAGTTTTTCTAACTAACATTCCTTTCAATTTATGACTGGGACATGACACCCCTTTTTATGATGTTTATAGCAATAACAACAATACCACATTGTAATGACAAAGCAAGCCACCAATTTGGATGTTCTAAAAAGCCAAGATTCTAAAACTCCTTAATATATGTAGCTAGCTAATGCTTCTTAATTCCAAATTGTACTTTGATTATCCAACTTATAAAGCCAAATCACACAAAGATGCAAAGTTTATAAGCTGCTTCTTGCATCCACAAAAATGAAGTCTCACCTTGCGGTGGTCCCATCATCCGGGATCGACATGAGCCCCTTTATACCACCGCAGCAGCTGTGCCCGATCACCACAATATTCTCCACCTGCAAATCCAACAGTTCTAGTTTCATACAGACCTTTCTGAAGAAAAAGGTATACACTACTTGCAGTTAACAAATAGCATTATTCCTTCTCCAGCAATAATTCAGATTCTCCTCCCTTTATCTAGGAAGATTAAAGAAAAGGGAAAGAGACCCAAATGACTAGGAGATCATTATTGAACATAACGGTCAAGAATTGGAGAAGTTGAATAATTATCAAAGATGTCCACTGGGAATATGATATCCACGTTGAAGAAGCAGCAGTACAGGTAAGAGTAAAGTCTGATAATCAAGAAAGAGGTGCCTTATCAATATTAATATATTCACCTTGAGATGCAATACTGCGTATTCGATGGCCGCCCCCACTCCCGGGTACTTTGTCTGCACCAAAACGATAGTCAATTACAGACATTAAACCAGACACCAACCATAATAGAACAAAGACTATCTACCCTCTTTGAATTCCTTATATAACTTATATTTCATCATTTTGGTCGAAGCCATTATCACCATGCGCAGACCAAGAATAAGAGCTTATTGGGCTAACCGTGTCAAACGGAGGAACCATGTTGGCGATGTTCCGGACCACGAAAGCCTCCCCGGGTTGAAAATTGAGGATGTGCGATGGGCAGACTCGAGAATCTGAGCATGCAAATACCAGAAACTGCATTCACAATGCAACATCAAGTTCAGATTTGCATATTATCTACAAGAGAAAACTGGCAAAGCACAAATGAGTGTTCCATTCAGAGGAAGCATCACTGACCTTGGGGCTTTGGCCGGTGGCCAGCTTGCTGTATAAGTCGGCATCCTTCCTATAAAATCATACATCACAATGATCACATTAGTCAAACTCACTATCTAAATCATATTAAATCAGCAAAGTACGAGTAAATCTACTTTCTAATTATCAATCCCCACTAATCTTATCTTCCCATTTTCATGGGGATGTTGAATCTGGCGCGTAATTGGCGGGTTAATTAAAAACTAATCACTGGATTATTGCACCGGATTAGCTCAAACTGGATCAGACGTGTTGGTTAAAGTTCTCTAAAGCCAAAAGGGCATTGTGGGAAATGGAAAATCGCAGGAGGGGAAGAGAGGGAATGAAGGCAGCAGTATATTCCAAAGGAGAAACTTACTCGAACTTCTCACTCTTGAAGTGGAAGAATCCACTTTTGAGCTTCTCTACCGGGTCAAACTGATCCGACCCGGCCTTCTCCAACTCCGCCGTTATCTGCTTGATCTTAGCAGCGGCGACGTCTCCGAGGTCAGCTTTTTCACTGCAATCAAAAAGTTAACAAGAAAACCGAGTCAGAGACCAAAACAGTTCACTCCGAGTCCGGTGGGGACCATCGGTTGGATCCATCGCCACCCCCTCGGCGGGTCCCACGTGGCCTTAAACAGGCTGAAAGGGGAGCTGAGGGTAGCGCGTCGGTGACGGAAGTGTGCGTGTGACGGAAAAGGAAGGAATGGGTGGAAATGACAGAAAAGGACGTCAGAGTGTAGGACTATTTACGGCCAACAAGGTACAGGTCATGTTTGTCTGGCTTTGGAAAAGAGGACCGAGACAACAGAAGAGAACATAAGTTTTTACCTCAGAAGCTTCGAAAGTCCGGCAATGGCGTCCTCGTAAGCCATGTCTTCTTCCTTCTGTGATTCAAAATCCAAAACCGAACCAAATCAACACCAAACAAATCATAATCGTGTTCGTAATTCTATGACAACCAAACTGATAATCAAAATCTTCCGATGATTAATCATCTATATATAACGCTGCAACTTACAACAATCTCAAAATCAAAACATATCATCGATTCATTTCTTCATTTCTATACATAGCTCAACGAAATAGCAACATAATTTTACAAAAAATTGAATCCACGAGCAGAAGATTATTTATGTGTGTGATGATATATCATATGTATAACTATATGATAAGTTGTGATCATCATATATATCGGAGAAGATCGATCAGAGAGAGAGAGAGAGAATGAGAAGAGTTGATACGGACCTTGGGGTTGAGATAATGTCTGGTTCTTTGGATCAGGAAAAGAGAGAAGAAGGAAGGTAATGTGGCTTTGAGGAGGACTAAGTTGGTCACCACCAGTTCTAATACCCACTCACGTAAACTGTGCCGGGGTCTTGACCAACATTATTAGCCCCTGTTTTACTTTTTTCCAATTTTTGTTAATCGCCTAATTGTTTATCCAAAATTTACATCTGAATCTAAAATGGAAGCTACTATGGTTTTAGTGATGACGTACGACATGAGGAAGTGATAAGATAAGCGCGTCGTTTTTGACTCTTGTGCTTGCTTCTACTGTTCTACAATGCCAGAAGTGGCAAGTGAACGACAACGGGGAACAGATTTGAGTGGGCGATGTCGGGCTGTGGTAGGCTCTAGAGTATTAAGGTGGATCGAGGGGTTAATCAACGGGTGGTACTAGATTATAGGCTTTAATTCGCTGACGGAGAGTGTCGATGTTTGGCGAAGTCAACTAAAGACTCCATATCGGTTGGCGCCACGTAGCGGGCAGCGGTAACGTGAAAACATATGTGGTTTAATGTTTTTTTTATACAGAGGACTTTGGATATCACATTCCCGTTTTTATTATATTTTTCTTATAAAAGAACAGTGGACGAAAAAGAGTCACGAACTACTTATGATGTATAATAACCAAGTCAAGTATGAAGTTTCATATAAGCTAAAGGTAATATGAAAATCATATACGTACATGAGTACATGATAAGGGGCAATTTTATCAAGTAAAAAACCTACATTTAATGTGAAGATGACCGAGTGAACGAGACTCGTAATACATAATCTCATTATATGCACGAAAAATACTACAATACTCATGATCCAAATTTGCTGTAATATTACACAATAAACACCATAACACGTTTCTTCTTATCATAGCACTCTCGGTATTTAGTTTCTTTTTCTATAGGTTTTGCATCAGAAGCATGACACAAGAATTTTATTTAAAAAGTTTCGTTCTTCGGGTATTCAATTGTTGACAACCAAATAAATGAGTCATGAATAACAAATATCATAGGCCGAGGCGGAGGCAGGTTGATGCCTACTACCTCCCGTGCACTAATAACATTATTATATAATAAATTCTTTTACATTCAACATAAATAATGGTAATGGCTGGAGTTCTTTTTATCTATTTGTATAGGCTAGTGGTGCACTAGTTCAAATCATCCCGCCAGCAAAGTTATTATTATTATTTTTTCATTTCATTTCATGTTTCTCTTAATGAAGTATTTTATTTGTTTGTTTTTTTTTTCAATATTGATGAGTAACATTATATTTCTTCTAGTTTTTTTTATTGAAAATCTTACATAATTAAGTTCATAACCTTTTTAAATTGCTTCATCGAAAAAAAAAACTCATTTTGTAAACAAATTATTTCAAGTCTTTTCATATCATCTTCATAATTATTTGTATGTATAATTTGTGCACTAGTGAACTAAAATTTCTAGCTCCACCACTTATCATAGAGGGATATCATTGTATTATTTGTTAGCATTATGAATACAAATTCCCGAAAATTAGAGTGTAACATGAATGATGGCGTAGCATATCTGACCTTCTCTATATATTTTTATATTTTTATAGAGACCGACTTTCTATAAATAAATTTATAACGTCACATTTTTAGAAGATAGATAGGCAATCAGTTTAATACATTTATAAAAGCGGAAAGCTATCATCTTTATTATAATAAATGCTTTTGACTTGTATGCAACGCACTTCCTAAAGAAGACATGATCCATTTTCTAAAAAAAAAATGCAGCTGATAGTTTTCTGGCTACAAAACAACAAAACTAGCTCTTGGTGGATTGGAAAGGACTGCTTCCAATTGCCTGAAATTTGTTTCAGTCATATTGTCCGTTCAAATTCTGTGGCTTTAGGATTTTTCTTCATGTTTCCAAGTATAAAGAAGAAATGGGATATGATGAAGAAGGCGATGACTGAGAATTAAATAAGAGGAGCGAGCATGCTTGCTAGGACCATATGGCCCGACTACTTGTGCTGTGTATAATATTTAAGTTCGTGGTTCGGCAAGATTTGACATTCGCTTTCAAATGCCTACCACGGTTAAACAAAGCCAATAACTCGTTTCATAAATTAATACTTGAGTAAATTTTAGCGACATCAGATATGACCTGGCCAGAAGAAGCAGAGAGGTTCCCCGTTCCCGTTTTAAGGGTCGCCAAGGTAGGTAGGATTAGGGGTTCTTAAAGAATAGATGATGATCAGAAACATGTTCTTAATTAAAACGAAATTAGAAATCAGCTTCAATCTTTAATGCAGACGTTGATGTCGTCCATTAACATTGTTTTTGTTCTAAAATGGATATGCATATGGTTTTCGATCTCTACAATACATGCAACTAGATCCACCGGTCTCGGTTGGATCAATATTATCTAGTCGTATAATGGAATAGCTAGAGATCACCAAAGTCTCTGAAAATGTGAATACCAGCATACATATATATATATATATATATATATATGTATGTATGGAGTAGTCAAACTTCTATAGCACACAGACATAGACAAGTTAAGCCGGAGAACGTACCGTGACCTTTGCCGTGCAACAGAGCATCATACATTTTCTAAACGTTCCGGCCATGATTCCTTACGTACTTGTTCACTAGCTACGTACTGCGCTTCCCTTTCCCCCGCCCTGTTCCGACCAAATAGAAAGCACTATAGTTACAACAATATTCTAGTATTAACTTTCATAATTTTACTATTTTAACTGTTATTGCAAGTCACGTAAAATTTAATCAGTCACTGTAAAGGTAGATGTACGCAGTTATAACTTATAACTTCAAATGGTTAGAACCTGATCAATTGTACATGAAATCGATCAATAATGGAGTGAAGTGTAGCCAATAATGCTAAGTTGATTGCTAGGTTTCTTGAGCAATAGAAGGAAAGTTACCCCAACAAGAACTAGTGCTGTCCGACGTACCACTCTGCAAAAGATAGAAAGAACTGAGAGTCTTATCCCAGCAGCAGATAGAGTAATCTGAAAAGACGATGTTGATGACAGAGGGAGGAGGAAAGGAGGGAAATGGAGGAATTATTTGGATTGGAGTATATCGGGGGTATCGGGGGGTGCCATAAATGGGCCACACAATGAGGGTCAGGTCAGCCACTAGAGTTCAATCCTCGGCCATCCATCCTGCCTGTGATCATGAATCATTCCTTGGCTGTCGTCAGTGTAGAGTCTCTATACCACTAAAATCTAAGAAGCTGCCAATATCATCCCATGCCTACTTAGCAATATATGGATAAAAGGGAGGACGAGGTTGAATTACTATCCTTCAGGGATGCATCAGGGTCTCATCCATCTTCTGGCCAATCAGACTCCACCACGTCACTCTCCGAAATTACCAAACCACTAAACGGAGCAAGTAAAAAGTAATCTCCACAAAAATTCAGTGTTTGTTTTCACCTCTTTTTGCCAGTAATGTGTTTGCGATGTCAATTGCTACTGCAAACAAGACAGCTGAAGAGTTGGGTACATTTCCTGACCCTATTAGGATTATATCTTTAAGAGAAGATTGAAATGAGTGTTGATCACCAGGTGGCGCTCAACAGCCGTCCGATTGGACTGTTTGACCATTGTTTGACCAGATCAGACGGCTGTTGAGCGTCACCTGATACTTAACAGCTGATCAGGATTTAACTAAATAAGTGAATGAGCAAGTTTAAGGGCCCTTTTGGGTTGTAAGGTTTGGGCTTCTGGTTTTCCTGGGCCTCGGGTCGAAAAAAATGATAAACCGGAGCGTGTCGGTGTTGGTGTTGGTGTTGGTGTTGGCGTCGCTGTGTTGCGTGGTGGTGGTGGGGTTCGTGTCGTGATCAATTAGGCAAAGAAGCACTACTGTCAGTACTATGGATGATCCACCATCAGAGTCGTATCATCATCATCCACACTTCAACGCCAACCTGCCAAATCAAAAAGCCGTTGATATGCGAAGCAGCTTCATATCTGAATAAGGAGCTCCGATCATACTTCTGCTTCTAATTCCGAGCTCTACACCACACTACTACTACTACTACTACTACTACTACTACTACTACTACTACAGGGTATTTAATATCTCCTGCACTCGTAATTAGTGTTGTCTTCTCTTTTATGATTACCATTTCTGATTCTCTATCAATTTCTGGAAGTTAAATGTCCTTGTAGCTAATATTCAGATAGGACTGGGAGAGTGGGAGGTGTAGAAATATAATTGATTATACTCTCCATTCTGTTTCACGTCACTTGGGATTTTGTGTGATTTGAATTGGCTGATTATGTGCAATATTGACTGACTGAGAGTGCTCAGTTTTAGCATTTGTAGTTTGAATTGGATCACGTCATTCACGTAGTGATATTAGCATCAGGAATTTCAGGTTTGAGTTATTGTAATCAAGAGGGGAAGTTTCAGAGGGAAGATAGTATGTCACTATGTTGTCTTTGTTCTTTCTAAAGCTTTGAATTGGCTTAAATCATAATGATTTTACAATTTATACCTAACTCAGGTTCGAAGTTGCGCGATGGCAGAAAGAATCCTCACAAGGTACTTCACTGTTTATGTTAAGAAGCATATCCACTATTAAATATGTTCAAACACTTGTTATATTTAGTATTGTGATATTAGTTGCTTATTTACTATACAGCTTGAGAATTGCTGATGGGGAACAAGCTAACTTTTTCATCTTTGAATGCGTTGGAATCTGGCAGTAGTTGTTTGGCTTGTGAATTTCTTGCTCCAAGTGAATCGCAGAACATTAGAGTTCATGCTGTTACGCAATGCTCCCCTTCTCCTTTAGTCTCCTGCACAGCAAGAGTGCCTCAAGGTGCTACTGTTTCACAAATTACAGCTGCAAATTCAGAAGAGTCGCGTGATCAATCAACATCGTCTAGGTTCCTCCGAGATGTACATATTGTAAGAACTCACACTAACTTGTTGGTTTCAGTTTCTGAAGGTCATGTTATGCAAACTCTAGAGTAGTTTGTGGCTATGAGGCTATGTATCTTCACATTGACCATATACAGCTAAAAATAGTAGTTATCATGCTTTTCAGTCTACTCGGTTAATGGAAGATTTCCTTCAGCTTGCTAAAGAAAACACAGAGAAGGATCTTGAAACTTGTGGGACTCTTGGCGCTTTTCTTGTAAGAATCATTTCCCCTTTTAGGTCCGAAAATCAGCATGTTTGCTGCATAAGATACAGTCATATGTTAAGATTGTACGGATGCCCAAGAGTATATTGAATAATCTTTTCAATATGACATAGATGATTTCAGTCAACTAGGTAATGGCCTTTTTCTGTCGCATAGGTTCTTTCCATTCTACATTTTTTTTCAGTTTCATATATCTTCATAACTATCTTCAAACAGTTTTCCAGTCTAACTCACAACCCAAATCATTTTCACACTCTCATCAATTGCAAATTCAAAATCCTTCACAGATCTTCGATATACAACTCCCTTTTATCTGTATGTACATATTCACAATGTTGTGAAAGGAATTGCAGATTGGTTAGAGTGTGAATATATTCGTTGAAACAATCTGGGACAACTCTGATCTTATGTATTCCTTTCATGTGTGCGCATAGAAAAATGAAATATTCTATGTGACGACTCTGATTGTACCCAAGCAGGAATCCACTTCCAACTCTGTAAGTCTCTTGGATAATTCGGTCCTAGTCTTGTTTCTCATTCATGAACATTAGTCTGCTCTCAGTACTATTTGGTGCTGACCACAACTTCTGACAGTAGTGTCAGGCAATAAATTACGAGGAAGTCTTTGCCATTCAAAATGAACAATCACTTTTTCCAGTAGGATGGATCCATGTACGCCTTTTCTGTTCTTTTTCTATTGTAACTTATGTTTTTAAGAACTATTTACTCTTTAACTTTTACTTAACTCCCCTGATATACTATGTCTATACCTTGACGTATCCTTTAGAAAATTTAGCATCTCTTATTCATTTTTGTCAACTATTTATTTTCAGACACATCCGTCTCAAAGTTGTTTCATGTCATCAGTGGATCTACACACACATTATTCATGTCAGGTAATTGTTTCAGTCGGTGCTATTGTCATTATCAAGAAGTGCTGTTGTATTTATGGCTACCCCTTCATCATAGATCCATATCTAGTATACGCACATCATGGGTGATTTCAGAAAGTTAGTTACTGGTTTCATATAGCATCTTTACCCAGTGCAGTAATATGAGAGAAGAGGTTTGCATATTGTCATCCTCACACCAAATGTACAATGATTTTATGACTATAGATGTATTACACAGAATTAGCATTTTGAATTGGTATGATCAGGATTTCTGGAATCATGGCCACTTATGAGTTATATCTAGAAATCAAAGTTAGTTTTTCTATAAAGTTTTCTTCTTGGGAAAATCCAAATATGTACAACCTGATACATTAGTTTTCTTTTTCTTCTTTTGCATTGTTGCTTATACTGAATTGGTTTGCACTTTGCAGCAGTTGCTGGGTGTGTTCTTCTCTACTTTAATTATTTAACTAAGGGTTATTGTACAGAGGTTGAAAGATACATGTAATTGCGATAATCTGGTTCCAAGTGAAGTCCTTAACGTATCCTTTTCCATCTTGATTTTTCAGATTATGGTACCTGAGGCTTTTGCGATTGTTATGGCACCAACTGACACTTCAAGGTATGTCGTGCTTAGGAAGATCAACCAAAGTATTGTTACAAAAAAAGAAAAAAAAACAAACAAACAAACTTAGGTACTTGGCTGTGATATTAAATCAGTAGGTCAGAAACCTTAGATGTATAATTAGGTCAGAAATCTTGTGGTCCAGATCTATACAGAACATGTTTGGAAAGGTAAGTGGTAGTGCATGAAAATACAGTTCAGCTGAGAGAAAACTTGAGTAATGGTACATTGCCTCCCATGCGTTTCAATTTTGAACCACCTATAACTTGTGGCATATTTGTACACCCGATATTTGTTGATGGAGATTTTTTCAGAAGCTATGGTATATTCCGGCTAACTGAGCCTGGTGGGATGGGTGTCCTGAAAGAGTGCCAAGAGACAGGGTTCCACACTCATCAAGAAACAGCAGATGGGAGTCCCATCTACGAGCACTGCTCTAACGTCTACACAAACTCAAATCTGAGGTTTGAAATCTTTGACTTGCGTTGACATTGCGTTTAGAAAATGCAGAGTTTCACACTATTGACATATTAGAAAATGTTGAAGTCAACATCCATGACCTTAGTTGAGCCTGGCAACAGAGCTTTGACGGAGGTTTTGGTCCTCTAATTGTACAGATATCAGAAACTTGCCTGTGATTTAGTCTTGTATCCATCAGTGTAAATACAGTTTGCAAAGAGTGACATAAGTCTCCGGCCGTTTGTTAAGCCGAAACATGTAAGTTCAACCGATGTGCACATACCAAAAAAAAAAAAACAATAATTGTTCTAATTTCTACCTGTTGTCATTGTTTTCGACTGAACAAAAAGCAGCAAGAGCAAAAGCATCTTTATAATTGAGCTGTGAATTTTGCTGTTTGAAAACTTACAGTTACCTAGTTAAGGATGATCTCTGACTTTGCCTACTCAATAAATGGTATTACTTCTCCTCCTAAGCTTCAACTACCTGTACTGAATGCATTGCAGAAATGGTACTAAGGCCTCCGCTGTCATACTGGTCCACTCTGAATAATTATTGAGTCGTCCAAATAATACTTGTAGTCCTTTTTTCTGTATTTGGCTGGCACAATGTCTTCATGTCTTCACTAGCTTTTAAATATGAACTTATCTCATCTCATGTGTTTTTTGCTGTGGAAATAAATAGGCCAGTGCTGCAGAATTGGGGAGAAATTTTAATGTGTAAGGAAACTGAAGCTCTATTTAATTCAATTATGGCTTGATTTAGCTCCTTACCTAACGCTCATGTATATAATTGGTGTGAGAGTGAAAGGGTCGAGTGGTAGAAATAGCCGATAGAGACCCAAATTTAGCCATCATTGTACTTCTCCTCTTTATCTCTTCTCGATTTTTACCAAGGGAAAAGGGATCGGATCAGAGCTATCATCTTTTCCATTTATCGATTTGGACACGTCATTTTTCTTCTTTTTGCTTTAAACTTGGACAGAAGCAGTCTCTTTCTTCACTTGCTTGTGTTAAGTGCTTTATACATACACATCTTATTCAAGGTGACCAAGACAGAACTATTATCATCAGTACTTGCGAGAGAGACATTATATACATGTCACCCAAATAAACCTACGAAATTTCCTAATGTCGAGGGATTGAGAGTTTGTTTACGAAATTATTGCGATTTTTTTGAATTAGAAGAACAAGTACACATTTTAGTAATTTTTACACACGAGCACCACTCTTTTGCGTGTACGGACGTGCAAGAAGGCTAGTTTTTTTTAGCTGGGAGGCTCATCCCCACGCCCGGCTATTTTTTTTTAACTGGGAGGCTCATCCCCACGCCCGGACAAGAAGCGTTTTAGTCGAGGTAGGAATGCATCACCACAACTAGAATATATGCTTGGTGACTTTGCTCAATAATTTACATAGAATTAATTAATCAAGGAAAAAGAACCCAAGTTTACAAAAAATAATAAAGTAATTTGGTTAATCACTACTACGCGGTGGTTGTCAGAAGGGATGAACATTTCTGCTCAACCCGTTCACATTAGTGAAGAACCCAACGACACCAGGCCTGTAAGGCAAATACGACCGTCGTTTATCCCCTTCCTTCTTCGCTCTGTTCATCACATAATGCTTCTCGTGAGCAGACGACACCGTTTCAGCCTTTTTCCCCTTTTGCCCCTTATCCTTCACCGGCGCTTTCTCCACCGCCTTCACGCTCTTCGCGGCCTTCCCGGCGTCTTTATTTTGCTTCAGGCTCGCCGAATTAGGGTTGAGGAACACGAACGCGTCCTTGCCGTCGCTGTTGCTCCGGGGGACCAGGTCCCTGATTCTCCAGAGCTTGGAGAACCCGGTGGAGTTGCTCTTGTTGTTCTTGAGCTCCGGCGAGACCTCCTTGGCGTTCTTGGACCACTCGCAGTAGCTTCCCTCCGGCAAGGCCTCGAGCTCGTCGGATTCCGAGGCTGAAGACGACGGCGCGTCGCGGTCTTCGAAGAAGAGCTTCTTCAACGGCGGCCTTAATGACGACGACGAAGAATAAACATGTTTTGAAGAATTGCCGTCGTAGGCGTCGGTGAAGAGGAGATCCCGGTTGAAAATCGGATATACCGGCCGGATCTGGCCGTCTTGGAACACGTCGTCGGCGGAGATAGGCGAGCCATCGGGATTGGTGCAGAAGAACGAAAACTCCTCTTCCTCTTCCTCTTCGTCCTCGTCTTCTTCAATTTCATCAGCCTGTATCGCATCGACATTATTTTCGGCTTCCATTTCCGGCTTATCCGAGACTTTAACCGCTGCAGCGAAATTAGCAGAGAGCTGCGAGTAGTCGTAATTATTATTGAAATCGAATTCGTAAGCGTCTAAACTGGGAGACGAAGCCGGAGCCGAAATCGCTTGCATTTTTCCGGCTGGTTTCAGCGTCTGCAGAATCGAATTGGGAGAGTGATTTGGAATTGAGATGTGGGAAAATGAAGGTGTTGGTGTTTGTTGGTGGTTGTGAAATATATATATATATATACAGAAGGTGGGCAACAAAGGCGGGTGTGGGACCTGGAAATTGGGCGATAGGTTTCTTGCGGGAAGGCTCCCCGGTTCACACTATACACGTGTTGATTACCACGCGGGTATTTTGTAGTGCTGCCACTTGTTTAAGTTTTTTTTGGGTCAATTGTTTAATGTCGTTGAATAAAGTATTTAGAAAATGCCTTATTGCCCCAATTCAAGGAATAATTATTACGTAGTCACGAACTGTTTTGTTTTTGATGGTTCAAAATTCGTTATTTGTTTAAGTTATTTGTATATGCTTCACTATTTATGATTTAAAACGAGATGTGTTATACTGTTTATTTTGTAGTTACGTAATTTGTTATTTGTTATATTTTTTGATACAATTTATCGTAATTTTGTTATGTTGTTTATCGTCAATATATTTTAAATTACATTTTAAATTTAAATTTTTTCATTGATGGCATTCTTTTTCTTTGTTCATGTAGTTTTATCTTGTCTAAGTCAGTTGATGCTAAGCATCGGAAGTAAAATACCGAGAAAACGTGAGTAAGCTCGAATTTAAACTAGGAATAAGTAGTTGTGGAGTGACCGGATGTTTAGTACGAGTGGCTTCTGTGAAAACCACTCATTATGTGTTATTTGTAAATAAGCATATATACTCAATGAAGACATGATTGTATTGGTTGAATCACGAACACATGGCGGTACTGGATCACACATAATAACTCGTAGCATCGAGTCATGGGTGCTTGGTTAGTTCACACCAACAACGCGGATGGAGTTGACTTCCGGTGGGGAAATCTGAAAAGTCAATAGGGTATATATTACTTGGAGAGGTGGGTATTAAATCGGAAATTTAGTGAGAGGGGATCATAGGGACACGTGTATGCGTCATGGGTGAAGTAGTGTTAGCTTATGTGATTGATCGGGATATGGCGGAGATGACTTGCACAGCAATCAAAGTGCAAGTGCATTATTTCCTTCACCAACAAAATAAACGAAACTAATACTAATTATCAGTGATTGGAACCCGACTACGAATTGTTCATGAACTTGGGAAGATACGTTTTCTCACCATGAAAAGTCCAATTGTAGGCGGATTGCAAAGGGACTAGAAGATTAGGACCTAATCAATTTTAAATTTTGGAATGACAACCGTCGTTTAGTTTACTTTTTAACTCAAAGGTTATTCTATGTCATCAGTGTCACGTAATGCATTACTAGCATTATGTGATGCATTTACCGACTACATTTTTTTACTACTGTCATGTCCACTTATTTATATGAAATCCACGTGTTATATAGATTCATTTTTAAGTACACAATTGATTAATAAGCCTATTAATCGTTTAGAACGACTAGCATATATACGGTTAAGTTTTTGCTTGTCGTATTTGTTATTGACATTATATGGATGAAGGAAAATTGGTAGAAATAAATTAAAAGAATATAAGAAGCATGGATCTTGCATGCCACGAAAAAGAAGAATAGTATATGAGATCCGGTATCATCTTCCCCCGAATTATAAGCAAGAGGTCCGAAACAACGGCATCTATATATCTGCATATGGATTCTGTACTGTGCTTG
Organism: Argentina anserina; assembly: GCF_933775445.1. Lineage (NCBI taxonomy): Eukaryota > Viridiplantae > Streptophyta > Magnoliopsida > Rosales > Rosaceae > Argentina > Argentina anserina. The sequence continues at coordinate 26,377,173 of NC_065875.1, read as the reverse complement.
CATGACAAGTTACGAGCTTCGTTCTTCTAGACTTTCTTATCTTCATTGCTAACTAAACCTGAAAATGGTTAACAGTACCTAATAAACTATCTTTGGCACGTGAGATTATAAAAAGAGACGTATTCTATATGGATCTATTTTGGAATCGATGTTCTACGTATTCTAGATGGCGACCTAGCCTCTAATCAACTCATAATCGTGGGGATTAAGCTAATCAATGTCTAATTCACCTACATAAAACTAATAATCAAGCTCGATTGAAGTCAAAATTGCTCTCAGAGTTGCACAGTGGACTTTCTTTGGCTTGGTAGCTCTTGCGCGAACATGGAGCAGGATATTGAAGAATGAACAATCTCATTAAGGTCTTAATTCATACACAACTGTAGTGGTGGATATAATCAAATAGATAGATCGAGACTGGGTAAATTCCCCAATCCAATGTACATAAGACTGGCTATACTAGACTTTCAAGGGCAACCTTAAACTAATAAGACCTGGGCAAATCCGACATTCTGGACTTTCGGAAGATGCAAACAATACGAATATGTTGACAAATTTTGGTTTGCTCTCTGGCAGCTAGCTCTGTCAGTCTCAAAGGTTGGCAGTCAAAATCTTTATGGATGTTGAACTACGAAAAAAGTCAAAAACCAATGTCTATGAAAATATGCAATTGCAGCTGGAGGAAGTCTTCACTGCGCGTTCCTATACATGTTTCCTAAAACATATGCATATACGTACTCTATGCCCAAAAAGAAAAGAGGAAGACCAGAGTTATCAAACGCGTATGTGACCAGAAAAGCAAAATGACGATCATCTATCTGACACTGTTGCAAATATCAATCTAGTCTTAAAAGCCGAGTACTTATGTTTTTTTTATTTTTTATTTCACATGCGATGAACCATACCCCACTTAATATAGGAGCCCCTAGTTTCATGTGGTTCTTACGAACATAGATATTTATGATCTTTAATCACAACAAGGGTGAACAAAGAGCATCATGCATACTTGTTTCGAGTGAATGACCCTTTACTAGAAACCGATCAACTAGCTATGTCATAAGTTTAGCCTTTGAGACGACGACGTATTTAACTTTCATATGATATTTTCATTATTTTGAGAGTTGAGACTTTTTTAAGATATATTTTGAGACGAGGTTATATGCACCGTAAATATAGACGTTTGGGCCGAATAAAAACAAACATCGAAGATATTTGGGCCAACTTTTTAAGCTATTGGGCTCAAAAGTTGGCACGAACGATGAACTGATGGAAGATAACAGGGGAAGGAACCTGTGGCTCCCCCAGCACGATCCAAGTTGTCAACTGTTTTGTCCGTATATACTAACTGAAAATCTTATAGTCACAGTCTCACTGATCATTTAGTCAAGCAATGGAGCCCAACGATCAAATGCGAGATGACGATGACGATGACGATGACGTTGCTATCAGCAAGAATTCAATAATGGATGCCAATAATGTAAGCTTGTTTCATTGTATTCGATCTCTCTATAATAGTTCTTACTTCTGATTCTGACAGGTGTTGTAATTCAGAAATTTGGAACAGTTGCAGATTCCTTGTTTTCACCCAAATGGGTTGAGACGGAGAAAAGAAAGCTTACCCCTTTTGAAACAAGCACAAACAGACAGAGACACAGACAGTTAATCTCCGTTGGAGGAATGTCGACGGAGTCACCGAAATATCTCATTGGATTCTTCACTATTCGAATCTACCACTGTTTCTCTCTTTTCTTTTAAGTTGTAGCGTCCAGCTTCATAGGCCTTCTTCTTCTTCTTCTTCTTCCGGCTGTTGTTCCTCTGTTTGGTGAGCTGTGCCTCATAATGTTGTCGGAATTAGTTAGAAGATGAGTTTGGTGTTCAAGTTTGTTGCAATGGATTCGCAGCCTTGAAAGTCGATGACGTGCTAGAGAGGCAAAGGCAATGGAGTTGTTACTACACAAGAAGAAGTTTTCTTTGAATCACAAAGACTATACTTTGTACGAGGAAGTTGGTCAGGGTGTGAGTGCCACTGTGTACAGAGCTCTCTGCATCCCACTTGATGAGACTGTCGCCATCAAAGTAATCGACCTCGAGAAGTGCAACAATGATATGGTGATACTCTGAATTCTCTTCTCTTTGTTCGGGGATTAGTTTAGTTTGTGACCTTGTGTGTATGTACTGAGTTTGATTTGTTTTCTACACAGGATATGATTCGGCGAGAAGTACAGACTATGATCTTGCTAGATCATCCTAATCTGCTGAAAGCACACTGCTCTTTCATAGCTACCAGGAGTCTGTGGATCGTCATGCCTTACATGGCCGCCGGATCATGTCTTCACATCATGAAGTCTGCTCATCCAGATGGTTTTGAGGAGAACACTATCGCGACATTGTTGCATGGAGTTCTCAAGGCCCTTGCTTATTTACATTCCCATGGTCACATTCACAGGGATGTTAAGGTAAGTATACCATCCCCTTATCATATGGTTTTATTCATTTTAACATACTTGGAAGATTGAAATTATTAGCATTAGTCCATTGACTCCATTCTATAGTTAGAAGTGTTGCCTTAAACAGGTTCATTGTATCTAGTTCTGATTAGTAGCTCTATTATGTTCAATCTGTGCATATCATATCATTACCAATCCATTTGTAACTCTGTGTGACTATGCCCCTGCACATGTACAGTTTCTGCTGCTTTTTTAGCTTTACCATCCATATATATACTTGTTTGATTTGGGTTAAACATGATTGGGTTTTTTACTAACTCTGTAGGCTGGAAATATACTGGTTAGTTCTAAAGGTGCAGTTAAGTTGGCAGATTTTGGCGTTTCAACTAGCTTGTTTGAATCCGGCAATAGACTTCACTCAAGAAAAACTTTTGTCGGAACTCCATGCTGGTGCTGGGCCAAACCTTCTCTATCTTCAACTAGTTTACTTACTCCATTCAATTCTTTCAGAAGCATGTCATGCTTAATTGTTCTTTGGAATTTCTTGCATTTTGATAGTTGCTAACCTGTCTCACTCCTTTTTGACAGGATGGCTCCAGAAGTTATGCAGCAATTGCATGGATACGACTTCAAGTAAGTGGATGATTCATTTATAGTTATGTGTAAAAAATACTAAAAACCTACTTGCTTAATGTTTCTAACTGAACTCACTACTACTTCATAGTCTAATATAATCTTACATCATGTTTCTAAAATAACTTTCATATCCATACAGAGCAGACATCTGGTCACTGGGGATAACAGCACTAGAACTTGCTCATGGCCATGCCCCATTCTCCAAGTATCCACCAATGAAGGTAGCATTTATGACCCTATGAAGTAAGATTTCATGGGAAAATAAGTTATTGAAATTCGGGCCTCCTGACAGAGTTTGTAGATTGATGTTAGCTCTGCTCTTCTGCATGCACAACTGCATGAAAGTATGAAAGCTCAAAACTGTCCTTATTCTGATTTCCTCATTTTCTTACAATTAAAGTCTAATAAAGATCCATCTTCTTATCGGCTCCAAATGTCGAACTAAGAATCAGTTGGTTATTATGTCGATGGTGCGAAAACACTTCCTGATGTCGAATTCCAAAAACCAGCAGTGGTAGAACCTGGTGAACCGGCGTACTAAGACAGTTGAAATTGATCTTAGCCAATCTAAGGTTTACCCTTGAACCACGCGAGCTAATTAGATGCGCGGAATGTAAACCTTTTACAATCACCAAGTTTGTATTATCTTTATCTATAGCAGTGATGCCTGCAATGACCTATAATAGTTCATATGTACGGGGTCATAGATTTCCTCTAAGTTCCATGCAAGCTTTTATTTTCTAATGCAAATCATTATTTTCATTTCCTTCTGGGATGTGATTATGCATGTCTTTTGATGAAATTGTAGGTTTTGCTGATGACCCTACAAAATGCACCTCCTGGCCTTGACTATGAAAGGGACAAGCGATTTTCAAATGTATGTCAGTGATAAAAGCAAGTTTTTTCTATACTTTTCCCTTTAATGAGGAGTGGTGACTCTATATATACACTGTTTTTACATGTTATTCTAAAAAATGATTTGCACCTGTAGTCTTTTAAAGAGTTAGTTGCTGCTTGCTTAGTTAAGGATCAAAAGAAGCGTCCTACTGCAGACAAGCTCTTAAAGCACCGTTTCTTCAAGCATGCACGTTCAAAGGAATTTATAGTTCGGACAATTATCGATGGCCTTGGTCCCCTTGGTGATCGATTTAGGATGTTGAAGGTTTATATCTTCATATCAGATTTATACAAAATCCCTGTGGATATTTTGTGGTCATTATGTCTTGCATGTTTTGATATACCCCTGCCTTCTTCTTCCAGCAAAAAGAGGCTGAATTATTGGGGCAAAATGGTGAAGAGCATTTGTCACAGGTAACAACTAATTTTATCTTTTGCAATACTTCTTTTATACCCAAAATGATAGATATTATGTTATACTATATATTTTCTGCAGCAAAAGTATATACGAGGGATCAGTGCATGGAATTTTGACCTGGAGGACTTGAAAAGACAGGCTGCTCTTGTGAGTAGGTCGATGGGCTATACATGTGTATATCTATGTTTTTCTTTTAGTTTCGTGGAGCCATCTGAGAGTGTGTTTGGTTCCAAGGACTTAATGATAGTCATACCAGTGTGACATTCTTCTTTATGTTTAGCTTCAGGATGATGATGGCATCAGAATTGCAGATAATCAAGAGTGGATCTGCAAACAGAAGAGCGGACTTGATACCTCCATTGGTCTAGTAAAGAGGTGATCCGTGTTACTTTCTTACTTGTACGAAAAAATCTACACTACATCAGTATATTGGTATTCATACTGTTGTAATTCGTATGCAGAGATTCCATTACTGTACCTGTCGATAGCGTCAGTAACAGTGGATCAACATGGAAACATACGGACTTCAAAAAGTTTGAAGAACCAGTTGATTCATCAAGACTAAGGCAAGGAGAAAGAGTGATTACTTTGGAGAAAAGTTGCTCTATGCCAGAAAAATTTATCCTGAAACTTCATAGTTACATCATTTGGCTCCAATAAAAATTAACTATATATACCATTTTTTTCATTGGTGATGAGCGCTGACAAGTTTAGCATTATGTCACTTCTAAATTAACAAACCAAAAAAAGGATGAGAGTTCCAATGCAAATTTTCATCATATCCGGAATGCACCCAAATTGGTCTTTCTTATTGAAACTGATTCACTTACCAAAAATTACTGCGATATTCTGGTATTGTTAGTTGAGGAGATCCTGAAATTTACCTATTCATATTTTGCAGTGATCAGTTGACAGAAGTCACAGAACATCAGAAGAGAGATAATGCTACATGTTTACATGGTATGTATATTATGTGTCTATAGTATTAGTTTACATCCCCATTGTATTCAAGTCGAATGTTTCTGCGTTGTACTGGAATTAAAACCCTGTGGCACTGGCTTGTATCAGAGACAGCATTAAATGAACCCAGGCTCCAATGTAATGGGAAACCCATAGTCACAGAGCCAGATTCCAGTTTTAAGGTATGCTGGTATATAACCATTAGTGGCATCATATACATATTTTATTTATTTATGGTTTTCTTTCAAGAATCTTGAACATCTAATTTCCATTCATGTTTTATCCTTCTAAATCTAGAAACAGTTTCAGAGATTATGAAATTTGTAGTGGCAAATAGGTGTTTTGTGATATAAATTAGGTTAAGCAAGACTCAATCTGCATACTAGTCATTGAAATGTTCTCAATAACTCAATCTATTTGTCTTCTTTTGAATTTTAGTGTCCATTGACACTAGTATTTTGATGATTTTCATTCAGGACATGCGAAACGGCTCTACGAGGCCATATTTTGAGGATTCAGTAGATTCAATAAACGGCCATGCAGCAGCTTCTGTCATTCCTGCGCTCCGTTGCATTCTGCATCAAAATGCCATGCAAATGGTAACATTTCTTCAATCTACTTGAGAAGTTAGCTAAGGCTCTTTGGGGATCTTATTAAACTCTACTATTCTGGCAGGAAGAAACAATGAGATTGATTGAAACTGTTCGTCAAATCACAGGTAATGCTTTTGTTCTTGATTATATTTTGAGCATTTTGAATGAATTTTCATTTATTTTTTTGAACCAACAGTTTTGTTTTGCCTTAATTTGCGTTGCATAGGCACTCATGCGGAGTTCCCAGAAGCAGTAAATAATAAAAAACCAATGCAGGTATACGCTGATTTGGGTTTTATACAACAGTAATGAAATTTTGTTAGATTCTACTTCAGACGATGAGATACAGTATATAAGTAACCAACTAACCACTACTTTGTATAAACAAAGAGAAGGTAAAATTATCATCTTAGAATATGATGAACTAATGCTGTTGTCTTGTCCAACTGTTGCAGTTCTCTTTAGCTTCTGCAAGGGAGAGAGTCCTAGAAGCTCATGTGATTTCTATTGAAAAGAGGTATACGAAATTCTATGTATGTGTTTCCGATAAACAATGCTCCATGTCATTGCATGTCTGAATAGATGCTCTTGTCAGGATCAAGAAACTAGTCGACGAGTTGGAGATTCAAAAGATGAAAAATGCGAAGGTTTGTATCTATCACTGATGAGCAACTTTATGTTTCAAAATGAAGTGTGCATAGTTTCTATGAATGTTTGGGTTTGAAATAAAATAACATAACAATTTTTTTTTGGAAATGAAAATATGTCTATTGATAGTATTGATTCTGGTCTGTTTACTGGTTACGCAGCTGGAAAGACAACTAAGTCAGGTTAACAGGGAGTAGAGATTTTCAGGCATAATACAATTTCACTTCTAGCCTTTCATACAGAAGAGATTGGGATTTCATATGCTTCTGCTTACACAGGAAACTGTTCCACTATATAATTACAGTAATCTCTATGGGATTCTGGAAATGAATATCAGATATTTTCTCGTTAACCTCTCTGTCTCGACTTCCTATTTTCGAAGGCAAGTTATTTGAGCCAAACTGAACTTGAAACATACAAAGCTTTGGACTTTTGAATCAGACAGATGCAACGCATCTACAATAGCTTGATCTGATTGTATATAATCATCTTAACAATGCTGAAGAAAGCCAGAACAATCTGATTTCACTGAGCAACCCTGATCTAATTACAATGAAGAAACCTGAACTGATGCAACTAAAACAAACTCTGTTGCCAAACCATTTCCATGCCTGGAGTAATGAGCTGTTGTTGAACAAAGATTCACAATTAGCATCAAACAACTCAAGAACCATTGATTATGTCATCATCGCTGTTGAATTGGACTACTCGCGCTCCTTTTTGAAGTTTTGGACCACCGAAACCATCAATTTGTCACCCGCAAGTGTTCTGATTCTTCTAATGATCTGAGCTCTGGTAATTTTCTTTGCCTGCAATAATCCATAAGCCTTTAAACTTTATATATCAAATAGTCACAAGATTGAGCATCAGAAGATACATCATTGTACTTACCCTGAAATCATCAGCGGATTTGGAAAGCAGAACCATTTTAGGAGGTGACAAGACCTTGGCCAGCGCATCCATTACAGTATTGAGACTCACCCAAGTAGACCTAGGTGGTGGCTGTCTTATAGCAGCACTCGCCTGAACGTTCTTTGGAATATCTGAGACAATGATACATATAAATCCTGATTATATTGATGTCACAAACTTAACAGCAACAAACAGAAACAAACATAAACCAGAAATGGGAACCACCACAGGTGAAAGTACCAGTGTGGAACCCCATACCCAGAATTGAATTCTGCCGGACGCTGATTTGGGCTAAAATGTTGAATTTTAGTGGCTAGTGGGAGGAAGAATACTGAAGAGATCGCCTTGCATGAATTAGTCTCTTGCCATAGAAAGTCTTTGATAAAACTAGGCAATCTCGAAACAAAAGATAAAATAAACTGGAAATGGGATCAAATTACCACTTAGTTCTTACCTTTCAAGTTAGTAGGAGCCTTGAAGCTCACAACAAACATAGGCATAATGTGAAAGTTCATGAGAGAGCTCCCTATGATATACTTTTTGGGATTCATAAGACTGTCCACACCAGAATCAAACTCCTCGGAACTAACTTGCCTCCAACCAGGAAGCACCAGTTCCCTCTTCCCCAAAATGACCCTGCACATCAACATATGCCTCAGCCCATTCTCATCAGGCTCTGAACACATTGCCCTAAAAAAAACAGTTCACCACCAATCGTTAGTTTGAACAAAAACAAACACAAAAATAGCAAATATATATATATATAGTCTCTATCCAGAGTGAAACTTCACTCTGAAATTACATAGTGAAGTTCTAATTTTGGTACACTTTTCGGTCAAATTTTTTCGCGATTCAATATTTAGATATGATATTTAAGAATATACATATATGAATCTCACCCATCAAAAGAAAACTTATTAGCAAACAACTGAACCCCGTGAAACCCGGGCTCCCTGCCGCCGCTAAACCCATGCAACACAATATCACAAATCTCCTCCTTGGAGCCGCCGTACCAACCGTGGGCAATATTGGCGTTACCGCCACATTTCTGAGCCACCGTCCTCTGATAAATCAGAAACACGTCACGCCTGGTCCGCCTTGTACATCCTGAATGCATATTCTTGTGAATCGCAACCACCTCGGCGTCTACTCCGGCTGAATTCATGCCAACAGAGAACATCTTCTTCGTTATCTCGTACACCGTATCATCTTTATCTTCTTCTAATCTAAGCAAACTCATATCGCTGAAAACCTTGTAAGGATCAGAGGAGGAGGAGGAGGAGCTTGAGTCGTCGGAGTGATCCGACCCATCGTGGGATTTTTCGTCATCATCAACAATCATAGGGGCTTGGTACTCACTGATCTGTGCCATTTGGAATCTTAGGGGAATCCGATGGGATCGATTTGAATTTCAAAATCGAGGAGAAACCGAATTTTCAAGAAGGGTTTCCGGGTTTGGATCTGAAGACGGCGTGGGTTCTTGGTATTTATAGGTTTACACGTCAGTAGTTTCTTGATGAGGAGGTCGTAAGTCGGTGGCACATTCCTTGGCCTACAGGGAATACGGGTTTCATTTTCTGTGGTTGTTTACCAAAATGGCCCTGATATATATCACCGAGATGCGACTGATGGGAGCGTGGGGTATCCGTTGGATATGGGTATTATGGGAATTTGAGTATTAATTGGGGAGCGTGATTCACTGCACACGCAATCGATGCGGAGGTGGCGAGTTTTGCTTCGCTTACTTTCAAAGCAAGCCTTTTCCTTTTCCTATTAGGATTTGGATTGGTTTTCTCTTCCTATTCGGAATTGGTTTTGACCATTCATGCGTTCATGGGTCCCACGTGTTACCGTTTTCCTTTGAATGAATACCAAGTGTAAAACCATCTAGATAAGTTTCGCATGTTTACTGATACATGAAAGAATGATAATATGTGTAGATCTCATGTCCTTACTAATCCTGAATACTTATAAATTTAGGATTTGACTATGAATGAGGAAACAAATAGGTTGATTTCTAAAATCGAGAACGAATTCAGTTATTCTCCTAAATGATCAGAGACATATGTTTCAGCAAATTGCGATTAGAAGTTCTATTACACGAGCTAGTCAGGAAGCCTCGAGATTGAGGTTAGGTTTAGCTTATGCACTTATTAGCAGACCTAAATTGGATGTGTACCCATCTCTCTTGACCAATTTGTCAACCGCGGGCAATCTATTTCCTAGATAAAAGATACCTCGAGGTATTTTATGTCGGTGAAGAAGCTAATGAGCTTAATTGGTTAATTTACAGTCCTTTCAAAAGTTTAATTTGTGTCCCGTGTAGGTTAAACTTTATCATAAGCTAAACAATTGTCATCAAAATTGTTTTCTTCTAGGAAAGAAGAGGTTTGTTGTTGTGCTTAATACATATATAAAATGGGCCTTTAAAATCATAAGTTAACAACTAGCATGTGACATGGTTTGTTATTTTCTCTAATAAACTTTTATTTAATTTGAAATCCAATGTTCGCTAATTCAACACTCAAATGTCTATATATATGCCCTTTTTTATATATCAGTTTGAATTTCATGCTGCATTCTAAATTCTCTAAATTCAAACTATTGATCTCTATACACTCATATAGTCATATTCATAGAACGGTGATATAATTTACGCTATACTTGGTGTCACAGGTTGGCACTAAAAAGGTTTACGCTCTCTGATTCTTAGTTGCTTTTACATTTCTGATTTCACCATGTTATATATGCCTTGGTTTCATTCTCAAAATTGCATGTTGTGTTGTAGCCCGTTCTGTTTGCGCGGTAAACCGGAATTCAAGGATGGCAGCTCGTTTCGAAAATACAGCAAACACAGTTCGGAATTAACGAACCAAAAAAACTCGGTGCAAACAGCTAATTCGAGAGAGTGGTGATCAATCTAAGACATAGATTGACACCCAAAATCCTCTTCTTAATAACAAAAACAAACAGAGAATTTCTCGGGATTTTTTTTCATTTTTTTTTCTGGGTTATCTTGAATTTTGTTGTTGGTGTCTCTGCTGGTGTGTGGTGGGTTCTTAGAATGGTTTCTGCAGTTTCCACACAACCACGCACCCCCTCCTCTTGGCAATTTTGAATGCATGAGTGAATATTGTATGTACAGGTATTCTTGTCAATGACTTCTTTTGTTGTTGCAGCGAAACCTTTTGCCCTAGAAATTTCGTACTCTTGATTTTCTTGTAGTATATCTGTATATGCATGCGTTGCATTTCTGTGTTTATGCCGGCCTGTTTGATCGGATACGAAAGTAAAGAATTAAGTTTGACATATTGGAAAGCTGAGGCGATTCGGGATAGAATTTGAGAGAAGGAGGATGTCAGGTTCCGGCGACTCTCCTGCTCCTGAATCATCAAACAATAAGGGTGCGAATCAGAACAAGGAGTCGGAAGATGGTTCTCCTCCGTCGCCTCCACCTGCGTCATCTCCGTCTCCATCACCACCCTCTCCCTCACCGCCTAACTCTCCGCCTCCATCACCACCTGCTCCCTCGCCGCCTAAAAACTCGCCGCCTCCGGACGAGTCTCCCACTCCTCCTCCGAAAGAGTCACCTTCACCCCCACCACCCTCTTCGCCTCCGCCTTCTCCTCCTCCTCCATCGTCTCCGTCATCTCCCTTATCTCCGCCACCGTCACCACCTCCTCCGCCTAAATCCAAAGCACCTCCACCACCTCCTCCTCGTTCCTCACCCCCAAAGCCCTCACCACCATCACCAAACACATCATCAAACTCTTCACCTTCTCCACCGAAGACTACTCCACCGACGTCGAACGACGGCAATACTGCTCAACCTCCTCCACCGTCCGGCAATGAAGGCGATCAGGGCAATAGTCAAAACCTTGTTTCACCTCCTCCTCCTGGCACGCCTGCCACGCCTGCCCAGCCAAACCCTAACCCGGCCGTGCCTGCCGTCCCTACACCTCCGAAGCTACCTGCTCCCAAGACTCCAGTACCTCCGGCCATACCTCCACCTCCAAAGCAAGCGCCAGCCAACCAAACCGCAGATGACGCAAGCAGCCCAAGTAACAACGCTGGTCACACTGGTACTGTCGTAGGCTTGACAGTCGCCGGAGTTTTCCTGCTCGCTTTGATCGCCGTCGTTTTCCTTTTTGTGAGGAGAAAGAAGAAGAAAAACCAACCCTATCCTCCGAATTATATGGCAGCACCTGGTCTAACACCAGGTACATACGAATTGGTTTGCCTCGTGATTTTGTTAGCTTTGCAAATGAAGCTAGATTTTAATAAATTAATGACGATATGCAGAGGGATATTATCAAGCAGGTCCGAATTCTGGTCAGGCTGAAAGCTACTATTCCAATGGACCATATCCGCAGTCCTCCTTTGAGCAGGCCTATGGAAGTCAGAGAGAAAGGAACGGCGGTGGATCAGACTCGGATCTTAATGCTATTGGTGGAAATAGGGTGCATTTCTCCTATGAGGAGATGATGGAGATTACCAATGGATTTTCCCGCCAAAATGTGCTTGGCGAGGGTGGTTTTGGGTGCGTTTACAAGGGTTGGATGCCGGATGGGAAAGTGGTCGCGGTCAAGCAGCTTAAGGCCGGTAGCGGGCAGGGAGAGAGGGAATTCAGGGCTGAAGTCGATATTATCAGTCGCGTGCATCATCGGCATTTGGTGTCTTTGGTTGGATATTGTATCGCTGAGCAACAGAGACTGCTTATCTATGAATATGTTCCAAATAAAACTCTTGAGCACCATTTGCATGGTAGGTGATGAACCCTCTTCCTATGTGTATTGGTCTAATTTTACTCCATATTCATCGATTTTGTGCTGCTGATTTCAATCAGGTGCTGGGATGCCGGCGTTGGATTGGACGAAGAGACTCAAGATTGCTTTAGGGTCCGCAAAGGGTTTGGCATATCTACATGAAGACTGTATGTACCTCTTCTTCTTCCTCATTCTCACCACCTTTGCAGTTATGCTTTTAAAAATTTGGATTGCTTAACTTAGATCGTCACTTGTCAGTGTTATCAACTTGAGTCGTTAATCCTCAATCGTAGAACAATTTGAATCACATCCGAAGTGATCTGATGCCTATGCTTCTCATGTGATCTGTGTCTAGGCCATCCAAAAATTATTCACCGAGATATTAAATCCGCCAACATTCTCTTGGATGATTCCTTTGAAGCACAGGCAAGTTACCTTTTTTGTTGCCTAACTTATTCTTTCTGAAGCTCCCCCAATTTTTTTAATTTTTCGGACCACTGAGGTTTTAGTTTCTCATTTAAGCATGTATTTGAGCGCAGGTTGCAGACTTTGGACTTGCCAAACTGACAGATGATCTGAACACTCATGTATCCACGCGAGTCATGGGGACATTTGGGTAAGGGCAGAGTTTGTCAACTTCTTTGAAAATATTGGCCTTAAGTTTGTTGCCTAACAATCAACATATATACGCTGGCTACTATTGACACTTGAATTGCAACCTTGGGTTTATGCATGTTTGATTTTGGTTTTCAGGTACATGGCTCCTGAGTATGCATCAAGTGGGAAGTTGACAGATAGATCAGATGTATTCTCATTTGGAGTTGTGCTTCTAGAACTCGTAACTGGGCGCAAACCTGTTGACGCAACTCGGCCTTTGGGGGAAGAGAGTGTGGTAGAATGGGTAAGTACATTGTCTCCTTTGCTTTTATTACTTCGATAGGACTCAGACTTTCAGAATTACAAAAGAGCATCAACACTGACATGCAAAAACAAAGTCGAATGCACCAATTGTAAGACCATTCTGGATGTGACAAACATGTTAGAATGTGCGCAGCGTATCCCAATTGACAATATATTGTCTAAACTTTTTGCAGGCTCGTCCGCTCCTTATTAAGGCCCTTGAATCAGGTGACTTGAGCGAACTTGTAGATCCTCGGCTTGAGAAGCATTATGTGGAGGGACAAATGACAAGAATGGTTGAGGCAGCAGCTGCATGCGTGCGTCATTCTGCTACAAAACGACCACGGATGGCACAGGTGAGATACAAACAAGCAACACTAATTTTTGCTGATTTGCAGTAGCTTAATGGGACTAGGTTCTTAGATATATATAACAATTTTTCCAGTGGTAGACGAAAAGCTGACTTATTTAACTTCATATAAATCAGGTCTGTAGAGCACTGGACTGTGAAGGTGATGATCTCTCGAATGGGGTAAAATTCGGGCAGAGTACCGCTTATGACTCTGGCCAGTACAATGAAGACATTATGAGATTCAGGAGGATGGCATTAGGCGACAGCTCAGAGTTTGGAGCGTCTAGTTCAGAATTTACTGCTTCCAAAGAACTATCAGGACCTCAAACTACATGGACTACGCCTCGTCCTGATGGTTCAAGTGACGAATCAGAAACTCGAGCCTTTAACAACAAGGGTAGTGCCAGCAGGAACCTACGCAACAACAGTGTCCGGCGATACTAATTTCTAACAGAATGAAAAATGAAAAATTAGTCTGAACCATCGACTCACAAATGTTCACATTATTAACCTCAATAGCTCAATGGTGCACCCCGAGAAAGAGGAGACTGCAGTGCACTCATTACAAAATGAGAGAAAGAAAAGAAAAGTATCATATTTGCATCGATTGGCTTTGTTACGTTGGACTAAATTCTGACCTATTAGTGTATAAGTTAAGCTGACATTCTTTTCTTTCTCTCTTTTTCCTCTTCTTTCTCATTTTTCCTAATGAAAGGTCATTATATTTTCTAGTTCCCTCGAAGCATTAGCAGTGGGGAGGCTTGTAAAGTTCACTAAAGGTACTTTTTAGTCATTAATACAAACAATCTGTATTGATAGTATAGCAGCAAGATTTCGGTATTGTGTGCAGTAGCTTCCCGCATTTATCAGTTTTAAGTTTCTTCACGAAAGTAGTAGTACTCTTCAGATTATCAAAACTACAAAACCAATAGTATTCATCTTCAGAACGAACAGAGAGCAAGCAAGATAGCTTCGTAATTTTTTCAATCCTTTAGCAATGCAAATAACATGGCTAAAGGAATTTCATGTATATATATATTTCCTCCTACAGTAGTTGGAACTGGTACTATGCAAAATCAATGATAATGTAGCTGTCAGCTTCTTCCATAAATGGAACAGTCTAATTAATTTGTCTCCCTTGCTAGATGGATGAGCAAGTCTCTCAATTTCTTTGCTTGAATATCCTCATTCGCCTATATGCAAAAAACACTAATTATCTGCCAGAGATTGCACAAATTTGACGTGATAATGGTAAAAAAAAAGAAAAGGAAATTAGAAGGAATTAAGTTCTCTGAGAATTGATCTTACCTCTATTCTGAGAATGACTAGGGTACTTCTGTCGAATGTGGTAACATTGGCATCCATTACTTCAAGCCCTAAGCAATCCATAGTTTCCATCAACCTTGTAAACCCACCACGGCAGTGCTCACATAACAGCTTAATCAAACATTCCTTTTTGCTAAGCTGGTACACCTCCAAATGCACCTAAGTAGCAGAAATATGAGATATCAGTTGAAAAATTCTTGCGTGACTAGCCAGCGGACTTTGTAATCTAATATGTACCTCAGTCGGAATTTTTGGGGCAATGCTAGAGATCTGCTTTTGGTCTGTGCAAGTCAAGAAGCTGTTGCCTCCATTGTTCTTATCAAGTGCCGAAACCCCTAAATCTACTTCCTTCTCTGCAGAGTCCTGTTCTTCCATTTGTCTCAGCTCGTCTTGTAGTTCCTTCACCTTCTGCTGCAACTCTTTTATGTAGTCAATAGCATCTGTTGGAATAGAAGCTCTATCCATCTATAAAAGTTCCACAATTGAACAACAAGTTAACAGATTAGTAAGACCAAAGGAAAAAGAAAAAACTGTCCCTAGGATCTTTGATAGATTAAATGAGTATTCACCTTGGTTATCTTTGGCACTAGAGCACGTAAAGCATATTCCCCTTCTTTAATTCTAGACCTTCTCTTCCTCTCTGCGTTGAGATTCTTGGAAATGAAATGTTCACTTCCTGTCCTCCTCACACCCCTTGCATTATCTTTCTCCATTGCTTGTTGCTTCAACAAGCTGTCACGGCACTTTGGCTTTCTGAAGAGAGGGGATTGCTCAGAAGGCTTCACATATCCATCTGGACGTACTTGAGTAGGACTGAAGTTAAATGGTGGATGTTCAGTGGAAGGGTTTGAACCACTGGATGATCCCTCCCAGCTAGGACATGCAAATTGGATTCTTGAGGTAAGATGAGGCCCAGGACTCAACTTATTAGGTAAATTCACATTGGCATAGCTATGTGTAGTCATGACTTCTTTTCTCAGAGCAACATTAAAGGATTCCATAAGGAAGTCTAACATCTTTTGGTTCTCTGGAATCTGAAAGTGAAATGTGTGTTACAACAATTTGGATAAGAAACTATACGTATTCAGTATAAACATGAGTAAAAAGCTTACAATCTTTGTAGTAAAGAGCTCAATAAGACCAGTGAGCAGCAATGGGATCAAAACTCGGGTTCCATTCGAGTCCTGCGAAAGTAGCACAGTTACATGTTAAGCAGAATTTCCCAGTACTAAGATATATAGGATCCAAGTTATGAATGAACAAGCTTCCTAAACTGGACATAACAAAGAACAACATAACTAAAAATAAATAAAAAGGAATCCTTTTTGCATCATTACAATGATTTTGTTGATTGTGACCAACTTCAAAAGCCCTTGAGTTTTACTGATTGATTACTGAGAAAATAATCATCAGAAAAAGAAAGATACTGAGTTACCCACTTGTGAGTCTGAATGATCTGAATCCAAGGCATTACAAATCCACTTGGGTTGGTCTGAAATGACAACTTCAGTATGAACCCTGAAACAACATATCAAAATCAAAAACTTTCTTGGTTCTCATAAATTGAAAAACCCAAAACCAAAGACAAACAGAGAGAGATCAGCTTTAGTACTATTACCCAGAGTATAGAGGCATTGAATCAGGAAGCTGAGCCAGAACTTCACACGCCATAGTCTTAATACCATGCTCGATGTAGCCATCTCTGCAGAGCTGAGCTCCTTCTTCCTCTTTAACATTTGCATAACCACCACTACAACAGCACCCTACCTTCTCAATAAACCTGTACAAGAGTTCATCAAACACATTCAAACTGAGTTTTTCACATGTGGGTGTTACTAATTAGTACTGAAATTAGTTGTCACTGTAAAAACTACCTAGATGGATCATGACCCAGTTTCCAAACAACACAATAGTCCCATTGCCTGGCCTCAATAAGAGGTCTAAGCCACTCCTCCATTAATCTCTCCAAATGTTTCACACTCATTGCCATTATTCTACAAAGCTTTTGCCTTTTGCTGCAGTAAATGTGTAAGCTTTTATATACCAGAAATGGAAGCGTATCGTTTTTGAGCAGCAGCAAATCTGGTTAAGAGTACACTGGGGAATCTGAACCCAGCAGAGAAGGTGGGCCGGGGCAGAGGACAGTTCTGACTGAATAATGGCTTAGCCCGGAATCAGTTTTGACCGAGTTGTTCAAAAGCTGCAATGCAATTGAAACCTACCCTCAATAGAACATAAATTACCAAGCTTTGTTATTGCTTGGGTAAAACCCAATTGGCTAGAATTTTACCACTCTGCTTCTGTTATCTCAGGTCTGATATTCCTATAATGGTCCCGAATGGTATGTCATTGCATCTGTTACAGGCAGTTGTGTGTTTATTTGACCATTTTGGGACCAGATGAGTAAAAACAATGAAGTAAAAAACAAGTTACTTACAAAATTGATATGTTGGACAACGTTGCTTCTAATTTGTATTGAATTAGTAATCTGGGCTTTGGTTGCAGTAAGTGAAAATGAAGATCATATATACAGTGGTACAATTATAAAAGTAGTGCTTGCCACAATATAGTTTGAAGTTGCAGTGACAAATATGATAAGGTAAAAAAGTACTCAGAAGAACAATGAAAGTTCAAAAGAGGATTTTGATAGATAATTAGATATGACAATACTTAAGCTACAGGTTACTGATCATGTTGCCGTAATACCACAACACCATTCATCCTCTAGCTCGCTCACCAATCACAATATGAGGATGGCCACCACCACCACCACTACCAGGTTTCATTTCACCAAATTTCATGTCATGGTGATGGACATTTACAAATGGTTTGTTGTGATTGATGACTCCTGATCCTGCTCTGCTCTCTCTGCTGGTGTAGTTTGGGCCACTAGGCTTGCCACTTGGGATTTTCTTGTCGAACCCGAATTCGATGTCAGATCCTTCTTTAGGCCGGAAATGTTGGTTCCCAGGCTCAGCATGATCACCATGGTGACCTTCTTTGGGATGAGACTTGTTGTTGCCCTTGTGCTTGGACTGCTTATGTGGTTTGGATTTGTGGGAGCGGTCGCGGTTGCATAGTCTTCCCAGGAAGCAAGCAATGCCTGAGATGACCACAATCACAGCCAGCACAATGAAAACTGAACCAAATGATCCGTTGGAGTGGTGGGAAGGCTGTGGCTTGTTCACATTGTTTGGATACACAAGAACCGGCTGCTGCTGCTGTGGCTGTTGCAGTTGCTGTGGTTGCAATTGTTGTGGCTGAAACTGGGACATGTTGAAAATCCTTAGAGGATTTGGTGGAATAAGACAAAATGTGGGATTTGGGGACTAGTATAAGCCTTTGAAGCTGGTCTGGTAATTCCTTGGGTGCACTTAGGTTTACTGAAGTTTGAAGCAAGAACAACATGGAATGTGAGGTATTGGAGGGGGTTCAAATATTGGTTTGGGGTTTTGAATTCAATAAAGGAGGAAACTTTCTTTAATAAAGAGACACAAGTAAAGATATTCCTTGCTAATAATCTCTTTACTGATGAGCAAGGAATTGATTAAGGAGGTAGGAGCTTCTTAGATTGCTTTGTATGGAGAGAAAGCAAGATTTTGGAGCCTTTTGGGGGTTTGGACAGCACATTTAGTTCTCAAAAGGCCCATCAAAAGAGGCAAAGAGCCTCAATGGATGACCATTACTGCACAATTTATATGTTCAGATGATTGAGCACTCATTTATCCGCCAAATTTATATGTTTGCAAACAGTTCATGGGAAAACAATATCAATTATTGGGTCTAAAGAGTCTAAACAACATAATGGGGTCAAGAATTTCTTAGTTCTAGGTGAGAATTCATCATCTTTATTCTCCTTTCTTTCGTAAAGAAGGATATATACTGCTAGGTGGGATGATGAGCTTGATTTTAGTTCTTTTTTGTTGTATATATAGAGCACGTACATCAACTGTAGACACTATAGTGTGTGTATGTGCTCAAAATGCGAACTTGAATTTTTGTATTGAACACATCTCAACCAGAGAATGACAATTTTATAAATTGAAAAGATCGATCAGTAATATATAATAATACATCCTCCTCTAGCCACTTATAGTATCCATGAATTCTCGATGGATGGTTTCTCATTTTGAGGGAGCAATACAATTATCAAAACTAAAAGAGAAACGATCCACTCTCAATCTAAGATCACGCAACATTTTGATATGTGGTTCCTACTAGAATTTGGTTTGGTTTAGTTTTGCAAACACATCATCTCTTTAGACATCCTGACACAGTGATACTACCGAGTTCTTACCAGAAATTTACAGAATAGCTAACACAACAGTACTACACCTAATTACGTCCTGACATTCCCATCCTAACTAGCTATAGTGAAATCCAGCTGCAGTAGCAGAATCTACTTCAAACCAACCTAAAATCAAAACATGTATATATACATTATCTTGCTACCTTCGAATCTTCGATCACCTTGTGCTAATTTCCCAACTCCGGCCAAACAATTAATTATCGATCATTTCATGCAAATTTGTGCTCAATGCAAAATAAAATGCCGAAGAATAATGATCATCACTATTATTACATCCTCCTCTCTCATATTTCACTCTTCTTGCTTAATCTTCTGCCACTCTCATCCTCAGTGCCGCTGCCGGTCGGAATCTGCTATGGCCGTGTAGCAAACAATCTCCCACCGCCCACTGCCACCGTCGATATCCTCAAAGCCAATAACATAACAAACGTCCGTCTCTTCAACACCGACCCTGCCGCTCTCAGCTCCTTCTCCAACACCGGGATCAGCGTCATGATCGGCGTCCCTAACGAAATCCTCCCCTCACTCACCACCGCGTCCGCCGCCACCGAGTGGCTCCAATCTAACATCTTTGCCATAATTCCAGCCAACCAAGTCCGCTACATCGCCGTAGGCAACGAGGTCTTCAACAAAGACCCGTACTACACTCCCCATGTGGTTCCCGCCATGCACAGCCTCCACCAAGCCCTCCAAACCCTAAATCTCTCACTTTCAATAAAGCTTTCATCGCCTCAAGCCGCCTCTGTGCTTTCAAATTCCTTCCCTTCTTCCTCGGGCTTGTTCGATCCAGAACTCAAACCATTTCTGCTTCCACTTCTTCAATTCTTGCATGACACGGCGTCTCCCTTCATGGTGAACTTGTATCCCTATTTCAGCTACTTGAACAACCGTCCCTACATCTCTGTTGACTATGCCTTGTTTCGGGACCCAAAACTGGTCCACGACGGCGCGTTGGTGTACGACAATCTATTCGACGCGAGCGTTGACGCGTTTGTGAGCGCGTTGGAGAAGGAAGGGTTTGGTGATGTTGAGGTGGTGGTTTCTGAGACCGGGTGGCCGACGAGCGGTGGGGAAGCGGCGAGTGTGGAAAATGCGCTGGCGTATAATAGAGAGGTGGTGAGGCGGGCGGCGGAAGGGGTTGGGACGCCGAAGAAGGCGGGTGTAGGGCTGGAGGTGTACTTGTTTGATTTGTTTGATGAGAATGAAAAAGGCGGGGAGGAGTATGAGCGGCATTTTGGGATTTTCGGGCTTGACGGGTTTAGGGTATATGACCTTACTTTCAACTGAGAGATAGAGAAGGAAATGTGGACTTATACTCCTTGAAGTAGGCATGGGTCGCTGGCAAGTAGAAATAAAGAAGAACAGTATAAAGTTTAGAAAAACCTCTATGGTCTCTCACATCAGGAATTTATTTGATGAACATGTCTATTACAAGTAGATTTGATGGAGAAAATGTGTGTCCAACAACATTTCTATTGTCTTTAATCTTTTCAAGTTTAGTGTCGTAATAGAAAACGTACTTGCCCTCACTACATAATTTTTGCTGTTATTAGATACATGAAATTTAATGAAGTAAATCATCTTCATTAAATAACTAAATCGACGAAGACAAAATTACACACGTGGTCTAAAAGTTAACAAAGTTATTGCGGATCCGAATAAAACTCGTGTTAGCACATAAATGGATGATCGTAATCAAAACTACCTGATTCTGACTTAAATCGGAAATCGAATGTCATTGACGATTCGAAATGGTAATCGGACATTTGATTAAATTAATAAATTCCTTAACGGTTATAATTAAATCAATTATTTCATGCTTAATTTAATTATGAGAATAACTAATTTTAAATCAATCATAAAATACATATTGATTTAATTATACAATTAAAGAAATATTATTATTTTAGTGTCATTAAAATATTTTATAAAATATAAGTCTTGACACTATAAATACTCATTCCAACATGAAGAGAATGAGACTTGAGAAGAAGATAGAAAATCACTTGAGCAATTTCACTCTCGATAAATCCCGAAGTCTCTCAAGTCCACGAAGAATCATCAAGCTACCAACTCACTCGTTCTTCATCAAATCGAAATCCAAACTCAAGTCCACGAAGAATCATCAAGCTACCAAATCGCTCGTTCTTCATCAAATCGAAATCCAAACTCAAGTCCACGAAGAATCATCAAGCTACCAAATCGCTCGTTCTTCATCAAATCGAAATCCAAACTCAAGTCCACGAAGAATCATCAAGCTACCAAATCGCTCATTCTTCATCAAATCCAAATCCAAACTCAAATTCTCAAGATTAAGTGCATGTCACTCTTGAGCCAAGTTATATACGGAGATAGAATCAAAATAGTTCACAAAGATTGTAACATTGCGCTTGATTATCAATAAATCACATTTTATTTGTACACGTATCTGCACTTTTATTTATTTACAGATTCTCGTTCTATAACTACATCTGAACGATTTACATGATAGTTCCATTTTACAATACATGTCAAACATTATATATATATATTAATATTTTTTCGTAAGAAAATGAGTTTTGTTGCCTGCGCTTACAAAATAAAGGTCAAATATTACATGATATAACGAAACAATCGTGTGAGGACCATTATTATTATATGTTCACACTTGCAAAGAATATGAAATCAACACTATATAATATAAATCAAGAAAACGTCGTCGTATTGAGGAAATTCATAGTCCCCATAAATAGAAGGCCAATCAGCAATTCACAAAATCACAAGCTCCGCGCTCACAAGAAAACAGAAATGGCGGACGGTGATGAGCCCATGACGGCCAGCCCGCCTCTCGACTTCCAGTCGCTTCTTTCTTCTCCGGCGAGGGACTTTCTCGTTCGCAACAATGGTGATCAGGTCAATTTCCCTCGTCTCCTTTCTCATCTTCTCTTTTATTTCCTTATATTTTCATTATCGGACAATTCTAGGTCTCCGGCGAGGTCAGTATAGTCATTTTGATCAGCATCATCGTATTTTTGAAGTAGTTTTGGTAATTTGGTTTTGCGATTAAGCTGATTGAATGATTGATTGTACACCAAACAAGAAAATTAGAGAGGTTAAAACTTTGAGTGTTTAATTTAAGGTCTAGGGTTTGGATACTTCAATTGTTTAACTAAAGGGCCACTCTTGTGTTGATTGAATATAAATTTTACTGTATCTGTGTTTTTGTTTAACTGTTGCTTAATTAAAAACTATGGTTAGAAATTGTTAACTGAAATTGGGAAAGGTAGAGTTTAATCATGTGATTTAGAGATTGGTGACTGTGCTTTAGAGTTACGGGGATGATTATAAGAGTTAGGAGTTATTTGGTAAATTTTGGAGTTGCAGGTTAAGGTTGAAACCTTGGAGGGGAAGAAGCTTGGGCTGTATTTTTCGGCGTCATGGTGCGGTCCGTGTCAACGTTTCACCCCGGATTTGGTGGAGACCTACAATGCGCTTGCTCCGAAAGGCGATTTCGAGGTGATCTTCATTTCGGCTGATGAGGACGAGGAGACATTCAATGGGTACTTCTCCAAGATGCCGTGGCTTGCTATTCCGTTTTCGGATTCTGATGCACGCGATAGTCTGGATGAGCAGTTCCAGGTGAGAGGGATACCGCATCTTGTGTTTCTTGGTGAAGAAGGGAGAGTTAAGAATGTCATTGGGGTGGAGGTTGTTCGGGAGTATGGAGCTGATGGATATCCCTTTACCCCAGAAAGGGTAAAAGAATTACAAGAACAAGAAGCAGAAGCTAAAAGGCAACAGTCTCTGAAAACAGTCCTGGTCTCCCGCCAACGCGACTATGTAATTGCTTCTGATGGGAAGAAGGTATGATTGAATTTCACTGCTCGTATAAGAGTGTCTGTTCTCACTTTTTATAATTTTGTCACGCCGAGTATTTCTGCCAACTATTTTGAGTGCTCTTGTGAGTTTAGGTGCCTGTATCTGAACTTGAAGGGAAAATGGTGGGTCTCTACTTTTCATTGTCTACATACAGCCCGTGCATGGAATTCACTCCAAAACTTGTGGAGGTTTATGAGAAGCTAAAAGCAAAGGGAGAGAGCTTTGAGATTGTGTTTATATCACTTGATGATGAAGAAGAAGCATTTGAGCAAGACCTTAAGAACATGCCTTGGTTTGCATTGCCCCAGCAGGACACCAAAACTTGTGAGAAGTTGGCTCGGTATTTTGAGCTCTCAACCTTACCCACTTTGGTTATTCTTGGGGCAGATGGTAAAACCATCCATGACAACGTTGTTGAAGCTATTGAAGAGCATGGACTTCTGGCTTACCCCTTCACACCTGAGAAGTTTGCAGAGCTTGCTGAGATAGAGAAAGCGAGAGAAAAATCACAAACTCTGGAGTCAGTTTTGGTTTCTGGGGATCAAAACTTTGTCATAGGAAAAGGAGGAATCGAGGTATAACATTTAATTTTTATTGCGTTTGAACTTTTAGTTTTCTTACCTCAATGTGCGAAAGTCGGCTCTTTATTGCAGCTAACATCAGCATGTCTTTGGTTTGTGATACTAAATAAACTTGTTAATAATATGCAATTATTATCTGGATTCAGATTCCTGTGTCAGATCTTGTGGGGAAGAACATTCTCCTTTATTTCTCAGCACATTGGTGCCCTCCATGCCGTGCCTTTCTACCAAGACTTATGGAAGCATACCACAAGATCAAGGCAAAGGATGATGCATTTGAAGTTATTTTCATCTCTAGTGACAGGGACCAAGCCTCTTTTGATGACTTTTTCTCTGGAATGCCTTGGCTTGCTCTTCCCTTTGGTGACTCTAGAAAGGCATCCTTAAGTCGCCGATTCAAGGTCCAAGGCATCCCCATGCTTGTAGCCCTTGGTCCTACTGGCCAAACAGTCACAAAAGAAGCTAGAGATCACATTATGCTTCATGGAGCTGATGCTTATCCCTTCACCGAGGAGCGACTTAAAGAGATAGAAACAGAATTTGAGGAGATGGCAAAGGGGTGGCCTGAGAAGTTGAAGACTGCACTCCACGGGGAGCATGAGCTTGTGCTCGCTCGACGAAACAATTTCATATGTGATGGGTGCAGCAAGAACGGAGGAGGGTGGTCATTCTATTGCGAGGAGTGTGACTTTGATCTGCATCCAAAATGTGCTCTGGAGGAGGAAAAGGAAACCAAAACTGATGCCAACCCGGAAGAAGGGCCCCGAGAAGGGTTGGTATGCGAGGGGGATGTTTGTATAAGAGCTTAAGGAGTTCTATTGTGCTGCCTTTAAAACTTGGAAGTATCTCAGCTTCATTCATCAGTATATCTAGTGTATTGCTTTTGATGGGCTAATGCTTTTAGATTTTCTTAGCAACCCAGAATTTTAGAAACAAATTTGCCGACCACCCTCTATTTGCCAATTTTATGTCCATCTTGTGCCCACCATTCTAAACTCATGTCATGTGTCTAATTGCTCAATTATTATCTAACTTTGAGTTGAGAAAAGACACATTGCATGAATTTAAAATAGTGGGCACAAGGTGGGTAACTAAAAGGTGGTCGGCAAATTTGCTTCTCTGAATTTCTGGTTGGTTTAAATATAAATGGATATAATATGGGTGTGATATTGACTTCTGTCTGAATGAGTGAATGTATTGTTCTTTAGTAGCATTCTGGTTTCACCTTCAAATTGAACTTGTGGATGCAGCCTAACTCAAACTCAGACGTGAGTTAGGGTCTGATGGAAGTAAATCAGGAAATGAATAATCTGGAGCATGTTGCCTGTCCAATTTCTACTTGACCATCTCTTCCATTTCTAGATTCAATTCCTACTGTGTCATTTCATTCCAATAATTTTTTTGATACGTTTAAAAAAGACTGTAGAACTAAAAGACAAAACTTGGTACATTTATTCTTAGCTGATTCAAATGGAACGCTGGGTTAAAACAGTGGATCCAAACCGCCGACTAAGAGAGCTTATGAGCGAGGTTCGCCAAATGTTCTGCTACGAAATTAGCCTCCGATAGATATGCCGAAATAAGTTGGAATGAAACTGAGGATTCAATGAACAAACATCCTCCACCTTCATCCCAATTTCTAACCATGAAGTTTCCACAATTTTACATTCAATATGCCTATTCTGACGTGGAATCGAGTAGACAGACATCCTTGCCCCAAAGTCGTCTCTGCTTCCTTCCAAAGCAAGTCATTCATAAATGACTAGAAAACCCCTTAAAAACCGGATTAAGCGTGCAACTCTCCACCAAATCCAACAAAAAGTCGGAAACTTCAACGCAGAGAGAGACAGAGAGAGAAACAAAGCATGGTTCACGGCGACGTTGACGGCGTCACTCACGACCTCCTTTCGCTACTCGGCTCCGGCGATCGGGATTTCCTCGTCCGTAACAACTGCGACCAGGTAACCAACCCATCTGAAACAATACGAAGAAAGTAACTGCTTTAATGCTTTAATGCTCTAATGTGCTTCATTTCAATTCAATGCTTAGAATTTTGTAAACAAGGTTTGACCTTAATGTTTAGTATTATATAAGAACTGGATTTAGATAAGTGATTTCATTTCTGGGTGGGATTGATTTTTGATGAATACATATAGGTGAAGATCAACACTTTGAGTGGTAAAATCTTGGGTTTGTACTTTTCTGGCTCATGGTGTGGTCCATGTCGTCGTTTTACCCCAAACTTGGTGGAGGTCTACCAGGACCTTGCTTCCAAAGGGGACTTTGAAGTTGTGTTCATCTCTTCTGATAGAGATGAGGAGTCATTTCGTGGTTACTTCTCTGAAATGCCGTGGCTTGCGGTTCCATTTTCGGATTTGGAGACCCGAAAAGGCCTTAAGGACTTGTTTAAAGTGAGGGGGATTCCTCATCTTGTAGTTATTGATGCCAATGGGAAGGTTTCTACTAATCAAGGGACTTCAGTTGTGCTGGAGTATGGTGTGGAAGGGTATCCTTTCACCGCGGAGAAGATTAGTTTCTTGAAAGAGCAAGAGGCTGCAGCTAAGAAGAATCAGTCCTTGAGTTCTCTCTTGGTTTCTAGCTCTCGAGATTACTTGATTTCGAGTGATGGGAATAAGGTATGTAAAGAATTTTTGTTACGATAGTTCTCTTGTTACTATTTTAGTTTGGAGTGAATGTGGTCATTGATTATTGTTAGTAAATGTGTTAACTGCAGGTGTCTGTGTCTGAGCTTGAAGGGAAGATGGTTGGTCTGTATTTCACACTGAATATTCGCAAGGCGTGCAAAGACTTTACGCAGACACTTGTGAAGTTCCATAGGAGTCTCAAGGAGAAAGGAGAGAACTTTGAGATAGTGTTGATATCTCTAGACTTTGAAGAAGAACACTACAAAGAAGGGGTTGCAGTTCCATGGTTGGCACTGCCTTTTAAGGACAAGAACTGCGAAAAACTTGCACGTTACTTTGAGCTCAAGACAGTACCTACGCTAGTAATAATTGGCGAAGATGGAAAGACTTTACATCCCAATGCGACTGAACTCATTGAAGAGCATGGGGTTGAAGCTTACCCTTTTTCAGTGGAGAAGATTGCTGAGCTTGCTGAGATTGAGAAGGCCAAACTCGAAGCACAGACTCTGGAGTCACTGTTGGTGACTGAAGATACAGACTTTGTGATAGAGACGAGCGGTGCCAAGGTACAAAATAAATTAGTTCCAAGGTCCAGAGTTTTGTTTACTCTTCCATGCTATTAGATGCTTCTTTATGCTTGTAAGCTAGATTTCTGTTTGGTCTATATATACTTCAATTTTCGTGCCAACCACACCTATGTGTTCTGTCTTAAATTAGGTACCGGTGTCTGAGCTTGTTGGCAAGCACATTCTGCTCTTCTTCTCAGCTCATTGGTGTCCCCCATGCCGTTCATTCCTGCCTAAGCTTATAACAACATATCATGAAATTAAGGCAAAGGACAATGCATTTGAAATCATCTTCATCTCAAGGGATCGTGATCAATCCTCCTTTGATGACTTCTTTTCGAGCATGCCTTGGTTAGCCCTCCCATTTGATGATCCAAGGAAGGCATTCCTGCAGCGCAAATTCAAAATCCAGGGCATTCCTGCAGTGGTGGCTATTAATCCCGCTGGCAAGACAATCACCACGACAGCCCGGAAGCTTATAGCAGCTCATGGATCTGATGCATTTCCATTCACTGCAGAGCATTTGAAGCATTTGGAAGAAAAGATAGAGGAAGAAGCAAAAGGGTGGCCTGAGAAAGTGAAGAGTGAACTCCATGTGGAACATGAACTGGCACTCACTCGCCGCGATTATGCATGTGATGGGTGCAATGAATCCGGAAGTGGTTGGTCCTTTTACTGTAAGGAATGTGACTTTGATCTTCACCCAAAATGTGCTTTGAAGAACAATAAGGCAACAAAGGATGATGCTGAGACTAAGGCAAAGGATGGATATATTTGTGATGGTGATGTGTGCCGTAAAGCTTGAGAAAGCTTCTGCATTCCTGCTGTTCAGTGTTTACTCTATGTGCTGAGGTGTATCGTGTCATATCCCAATTACGTAATAAGTGGAAAGAATGCTTAAGTTTATGGAATGTATAATATTGTGATCTTTAGAGAATGGACTATTGTGTTATATTATGTACTTATGCATGATATGAGATTATGAATGCTGGGAGTAGAGAAGATCGAGTTTACGAGTGATATCTCATAAATAAATAATAATACTATTAAGCATAGTGATATTCAAACCGGGTAAAGTTTATAAAATAATGTTTATTAAGCATATTTCTATCTAATAGTCCTTGAACTTTTGAAGAAAGTAACTTGTGTTGAATAGTGATTATTCACCAAAAAAAACTATTTCAATATATGAGTAGTAAATACTAAGTGCACGACTAGATATAAGTTAGAGACAGTTTGGTGATGATCTATTTTTCTTAAAATATAAAATTAAGGAACTAATGGTTAAATCGATGAAAATAACTCTCAAACTATGACAAAAGTCAAGAAAATTTTTCATAAAACCATCTTGTAAAGAAAGTTTGTTGCAAACTTTTTATTTAGAATTCATTTTGTAAAGAGTAATTATTTAGTGTACTCAGAACACTACGTATACTGTCATGTGGTGTACCTAACTAATCATACATGCGGTGATAGGGGAAAATTATTTAAATATGAGTAACTATTCAGAAACAAACACAGTAAAAAAATGAATCAATAACATTAAAAAGATACGTCATATAAACTATATACTAGATATATATAATAATTTTTCTTTATAAAAGAAGTTCGCTGTGAACTTTATTCAGAAACCAATTTTGTTTGTTCGATGCGAACTTTCTTCCTAAACTAGTTTTGAGAAAAAGTTCCTTGCGAATTTTCTTCATAAAACCGAAAATGCTACGCGCCAAAGCGCTGGACTGGTGGCGCGTAATAATACACACGTGGCTCACGTGGGCGACTCTTACTCTTAAAAAATGTATAGAAATTTATATGGTAAAAAAATAAATAATGTAGGAATGGAAAAATGGATTTGAAAGAGCAGAGAGAGAGAGAGAGTTGGATCGGCATCTCATAATTGCCCTTAATCCACATGACTCTTCTTCGTCTGCTTAGATTTGCTCTGTAAGTCAAACACATTCATTTTCTGATTCCAAGCTTCATATTTAGGTTGCCATCTTATTTGTGATTTCATTCAGTGTTGGGCTATGTTTTGATTTACTGGGTCTATCTCAGGAGCTAGGATGTTGCTTTTCCCTGCAGTTTATATTTGCTTCAGGCTCATGTTTTTTTCTTTTTTTGGTGCCCCTGAAATTTGATATGGAGCTTTTGATTTCTTGATTTTTGTTTACTGAAAGG
This sequence comes from Argentina anserina, assembly GCF_933775445.1. Classification (NCBI taxonomy): domain Eukaryota; kingdom Viridiplantae; phylum Streptophyta; class Magnoliopsida; order Rosales; family Rosaceae; genus Argentina; species Argentina anserina. The sequence goes on along the minus strand of NC_065875.1, from coordinate 26,348,181 downwards.
CGCTGAATAATGAATATGAACTAGATAATGATAGGTAATGGTAGTTGCAGATTCAGTTCCTTAAAAAGAGCTTAGTGTTTGATGGTAAATTGATTTGGGAATATAGGATGGTTGATTGAATTATGTTGTATTGTATTTGTATTAGCTTAAAGTACTGAAAATTAAATATGGTTCAAGAACTGGATGTGCTCTAAATAAACTAATTTTTAATCTTGTTTTTTCTTGAACCCAGAAGACATATTGCTATGATAAAGTAGAATTTCCTCAATAGCTCAATTTGTGTCGCTGTGAAAGTCATAAGACGGCATTGTATTTACTAATGAGATGAAATACCAGTTGCTGACATACTGAAATAGAGACTTATATTTCATGACAGTTACAGTTGTGATGGGTGAGACTGAGGTGCCCAGGACAAGCATAGACATAAGTAAGAACGAGAAAACTCGGCGCCTCAAGGGATTGGATGTAGTACTCTCTAAAGCTTTTGTCCAGGTTCCTCACAAGCTACAAAATTTTGTTAAGGTCGGTCAATTCACTAAAAGATTGAGTCTTGTGGTTGGTGGTTTGATTTAGCTTTAATAATATGTTCATTTTACATGCCGCAGTCACAGCTTAGAAGACTACCAAAAGCTGATGGAGTTAAAACAGTGAGCTCGGTCCCTAGAAGGGGTTCATCTTTGGAGGTTGACCTGGAAAAGCAGTTGCAAGCATGGAGAGAAAATCCTTCATGGGATGATCAAACACCACATATAAAGGTGAGAAATGTGCTTGCCTCTATGGACATAGTTTCCTTTGGTGTGTTCGTCATGCAGTATGTCAAATGTGGTCGGTAATTAGCTGTTGTTATCAAGTAGGAAAAAGATAATCATAATGAAATAGTAATGGGATGGTTCAAAATATCAGTACCTCTGGTTATGGAACATGTCAAGAGTCTATGGCTTCTGTGTATGCAGTAACCTTGAGTCACAAACTAATTTACGCTTTGCAGGTCAGTGTGCCAAAAGGTTCTCTCTGCAACCTCAGTGTAAACGTTAATGTTGGGCTGCCCCCAGATGCAGTATATAACATAGTAACTGACCCCGACAATAAGAGGGTTTTCAAGAATATCAAGGCAAGTAATGGTCATTCTTTTGACCAGGAGTGTTCTTCCCCTCGTCATACTATTTCAAATGAAACCGTATCAGTCAATTTGATAAGTTATTTATCTGTCCGTTTTAAAAAAAAAGTTATTATCTGTCTCAGGAGGTCATATCCAGAAGAGTTTTGGTTGACGAAGGTCTTAGGCAGGTGGTTGAACTAGAGCAAGCAGCTATATGGAAATTTCTTTGGTGGTCAGGGACCATTGCAGTTCATGTTTTAGTAGATCAAAACAGAGAAGACCACTCGGTAATGATTCATTCTTCCCCTTGTTACACTGCAATTATGAACTTACGCTTTGCTGCTTTTTCACCTGATCCGTGTTCTTTAAACATTTGCTCACCATGCATCAACATCAGCTTTGAGTCTGATGACAGACACAGTATCCCTGAATCATTGATAGTAATTGAAATCAAAGCATTTTAGTTTCTGCGTGACATTGTTTGAAGTTAAATCAGTAGATATCAGATTTGCTCGTCACTTCAAAAGTTCAGCATTGCTAGTGTGATTCATTTCTGTGGAATTGTAATCAATAGTTTAAAAGCTCGTTATCTATAAGCTCGTTATCTATATGTAATGCTGTGTGAAAAGCTGTTTTCTATGTCTGATAATATTGATTTGCCAGATGAAATTCAAGCAAATCAAAACTGGGTTTATGGAGAGATTTGAAGGCTGCTGGAGAGTGGAGCCTCTATTTGTTGACGAGAAAAACTGCTCTCCCTTTAAACCCACAACATGGGCAGACTATAATTCACACACTGGAGGCAAAGGAAGGATTGGATCAAAGGTGAGCTTGGACCAACTGATCCAACCGTCTATTGTTCCTCCCCCACCCATTTCTTGGTATCTAAGAGGTATCACCGCCAAGACCACAGAGATGTTGATAAATGATCTTCTTGCTGAAGCCGCGAGAATACGGGGAGAATTGAACTATGAGAAGTCTGGTACAGAGGTAGAAATGTGTAAGGAAGAACTTGATGAAGTTGATAAAATATCAAATATCAAAGAAAGATGGGCTATGCATAGGAGAAAAGCAAAGCAATGTCATCGGAGGCTACCCGCTGCCAAATGATTTATACATTGTACTTAGTTATTGATATATAAGCACTAAAGCACTGTCTATATTCTGTGTGCACCGGAAACTGGTATGTCAATGTAACATCAACATTTCCTGTATCTGTTAGTGACTCTGCTTGTATTGTCATATAGTTTGAACATGCTAGTGTGGAAGCCTCTGAAGCTCTGTAACTAAAAGTATCAAATATGCAATAACAGTGAGTAATTCACTTTATTGGATAATGACAGTTACATAGTTGCTATCTCCAAAATACGGTAAAAATCTGGGTAGATGTGCTCATAGTACAGAATAAATCAGGTGGTGTTACAACTTACATTGTGCATCTCAGCTATCATCCTTTTTGTTTTGAATACATGTCCTAGTATGTATTGATAATCTTACATATGCTACAAAGGTATTGAAGCCTTTGACGTTCACAAGACTTACAGGCAACCAAGAATTGCCTAGCATTATGTCGAGCCTGGAAGAGAAGCCAATGCAAATTCTAAGACAAGTATAAATTGCAATCTATGCTTGGATTGTCGTTCAATTCCGAGTCTGCACAGATTGGGGATTGTTGCACTAACTGATGGACCATCAAGTCATCAAAGCCATGCTTTTCATAGCTCATGAATGCACCCAATGCTCCAAGAAACCCTTCGTGCCTCAAAAACATTGCTTTGGCTTCACCTTTAGACCTGCAAAGGAGAACCAGAGGAATGCCATTGTGAATAAGGGGGAAAACCATGACAAAAGATGGACAAGTAAAAACCAAACCCAACTTCATACTGTTCCAAGCTGAACCAAGAAAGAGACTATTTCTTAGACATTGGCAAGAAAATTTGACACATGTATGGGATCAATTTTATGTTACAAAGGGAATTAGGGAAAAAGAAAATCAATTGGGGCTCAAAAAGGAAAAAAAATTATTATTCCAACACTACCAGAAATGAACGGCAACAGCAATAGTGTCCATCGTGTACGCATGACCCCGAAGGAAAAATCCGGCAAAAAATATGCGCTTCAGCCCAAACCTTAGTGCATTCAAGTATGAGATCTGGACAGAAGGTGCAAAATGAAAGAATATGAGACAAAGTGACAAACAAATCTTATGGCAAAAGCTATGGCAGACTAAATGGATTTATGAGATTTGTGCATCAGGCCAATATCTACTGTCACCAATCTATGCACATTTGAGCACAATCGTTTCACATCATTGCAGATCTGATACTAGTACATCAACAATTAAGTAAGAATCATTCATTGCAAGCAATACCTGTTATCAACATGGATTACCTGTCCAATATTATTGGAAATCATTCTTAAAAGGGACCGAGAAATATCTTCAGGATTGTAATCTTCCAACTCCTTATTATCAGATATTGCCTTGCCAAAGCTAGAAGCGATGGCAGTTGATGAAAGGCCAATCTGGAATAATCAGAAAAACTAGGCTGAGTTAACAAACTCGAGAATTTGACAAAAACAATATATATCGAGCTTTGCCATATTTGAAGGTTATGAACCAGCAATAATCTTCATTTATATACCTTTTTATAGTCTGTACCCCCATATATGTCCCCAACAAGCATGTCTATCACTCTATTGTTTCCCTGATGACTTAACTCCAGCAACTCATCAAAACTGAGACATAATTAGAACTTTGTTGCTTAAGGGAAACATCATATGGCAATGGCTTTGATATCACTATATACAGGAAAAGAAAGCATATACCTCTTGCACTTTGTTAAAAGTCTTCCTAAACCCCAAAAAGTGCCACCACCAACATTGGTTCCACTTACACGCTCAAATTTACCAGGTCCATCCACCTATATATGCATAGTACAGAAGAAAATGAGAAGCCTTTTAAAAGCTAAAAGTATATGAAACTCAATATCTGAAGAATCTGATAATATGAGAACACCTTGATCATACTGACACCAGAGCCAATATTAACTAGGAGATAGGGGTATAGATCATCTTGATCAATCTGCACAAATTCCTTCTGACTATCCATGTATGTAAATGCTTCATCGGGAACTGACTACTTAAATAACAATCAGCAAGTCAATAATACTTCACACAAGATATACATAAAGCCGTAACATAAAAACCCATTAAGAACCAATATGGATCAACAATTACATAATGTTAAGGCACAAGTGAACAAAGTGGAAGCCATTTTTCAAAATACTATAGAACTGGAAGTATCTGTCCACAAGAAACTGAAAGTCGCATAGATAATAAAAAAAGATCTATGCTCATGATCCGTCTTCTGCAGAGTAGTGGCCATCACAGACCACACATCCTATAAGTATATGACATGACTCAACAAAGGCACCAACTTGTACATACCAATATATATGAATGTTGTATTAGGAATTTAGGATCCCACCTTAAGCAGAAAATTTGCTCCTGCCACAAGACTGTTCATTTCGTCTTCCTTGCTAAGAAAAACCCCAAGCTTTTCCTTAAAGAGATCAGCAAACTTGTATGCCCCACCACCTGTGGCCTTCTCACCATTATCACTACTTTAATACATTTTCATACTTCAAAAGGACATGACACTAACAATCATATGTTCATAACACTTGCACAGCTGTAACTAAAAAAAGTACCTTAATAACACACTGCTCATTGGCAGAAGCACCATCATGCCGGCATCCTGAAAATTGTTTACACTGATAAACAAATGACCAGAACCACGCGAACTAATAACTACAATGACAGTGCATCTGAAAGCTTCTTTAACAGTGATCAAATGAGAGACTCAACAATTAGCACATTGGCAACCATATACAAGGCATTCCATTTTCCAGAATCGAAAATTGTCCAATACAAAAAAAAAATCCAACTGGGGTTGTTTCGCAAATCAAACTAGAGGGTTCTTGAGCCAAACATTCAATTTTTAATTACAGGGTTATTTTCACAATGATTGTCTATTGCTGCTAAGCATACATACCAAAATAGCAACACGAACCTGATTTTAATCCAATAAGTTCATACAGACATTCAAACAAGCTAGTTTCAACCCAAGGTTCCAACATCCTCACTCACTTAACACATAAAAGTGATAGAACACAGTTTGAAAAGCTTCAAAGCAGAGGTTACTGATTAACATCACACAAATCAAGTGCATACCAGTAAGGCGAAGTTGCTTAGATTGAATGAAGTCTATGCAATCATGTATCTTAGCCGTCTCGAATTTCGCAAACTGAAGCTTCCCTTCCAGAACAGTACAACCTTTGTCTCCATTACACACTTGTGCATTACTCTCGGAAGATTCATCATCACTGATTTGTGAAAAATACGCCAGCTTAACCAAAGAGCCTGAGAAACAAAAAGAACAATAAACATGAAGCCTATTAAGAAACATTAGAGCAACAACAACAGAAACCCAAATGATAAAGAGAGATTAAGATAAAGAATATTGCCTCCAATATCCAAAGCAAGATGGGAAATTTGAGCCATGAGGGTTGTGATAGTCAAGGTTTGAAGATTTCGGTTTTCTTCAGACCTGTATAAAGAAGAATGGTGCAGTTGATGTGGCCTCACCTAACCCATCACTAAGACCATTATTTATATACAGAAACGTTTTTGTTTTTGGTTTTCTGGGTGGCGCTGCTTTCACAAAGGCGTTAAATTTTTTCAATTACAGGCCGACCGTCTCTGTTCCATTGAAGCCTTTGACTTTCAAAATGGTTACTTCTGTCATTTCAGGAGGATGATAGTTTTTAACTATAATTTCGTTTTTACAGTAGTCAAGTAGGTCAGTAATCACCTTTGATTAGCTTTAATGATAAGGTCGGTCTTTTGAAACCTCATCAGATTAATTTGAAATATGAAAGTGTATGTTCCAAAAATGACCAAAATAACACGGATATAGGTAGATTCATGCTACGAAAGTAAGAAATTATGAAAGTATCGAAATATTTATGATTAGTTTTAGAACTTGGTACAGTAGTATACCTATATACAGTCTCGTTCACATGATCAGTAACTAAACGTGTGAACGAGATTGTACCTATATATGGATAGGTTTCATACAAACTTATTCCTATTTTACTTTCCTACTTATTGAATAATGCGTTAGCCCCATCCTACACCGTAATCAACATTATCATATTAATCATGTGTTTTTGTTCTTGTTTTCTGGTGCTGTGCAATAATACAATATATGAAGAAAAAAAAAATAGGGAACATGTCAAGTTGGCAGGTGATCGATGGGAGTGAATCCACAGTCCAGCACTCAATAGAAGACTTTTGACAGAGAAAGAGATTGAAGCTTGAAATTGCTTCTACTGTGATGAGTTTGATCAGTTGACTCCCCATTCCAGGATCGAGTGGTCGTGCTATGTTGAGCTTGACTTCCACTGGACGATAGTGCTGCTTATAATAGAGGTAGTAAACTCAAACTACTCCATGAAATTGTGCTTTAAACCTTGCGAAAATTCTCACTGCCTGAAACCTTGCAAAGAAGATCATAAGATCATTGCATTCATATTATGCAGAACTAGCTAGTGTACAGGCTATAGCACAAAAGGTTTGACAATGTTTCAAGAGAAGAAGAAGAAGAATGTTTTAACTGAACCCAACCATCAGAAAAATATTTTATAAAGAAAGCTCGCTGCGAACTTTCCATAGAAAATGGTTTCTGTCTACATTGGCATGCATGACTGTGTGGGCTGTATTAAGGAGATTTTTAAATACTAAAGCCCAGACCGAGGCCCAAATCGCAAACCCCATGTATAAATAGCTGCTGATCCAAGGCGGGACTTTCATTTCCATTCGCTCCCAAAATCCAAAACCAATTTTCAGAGATGAACACTGCTTCTTCCGTCTCCGAGCTCTCTCTACAGGTGACGTCACTTTCTGTTCAGCTCGATCATAATTACTCTTCACTTGTCTATCAATTTTTAACTCTATCCACACTTTCTTTTTTACAGTTGATCTCCTCTGCATTTCAACGATGCCGCGCCTCCGACGACCTCTGCAGCCTCTCCGTCGTCCTCCGGCGGTCTCCGGCTTCCAGTCTCGTCCGAATTTCAGGTACCTCTATCTATGATTTACTCTTGACTCAGTCGATCGCCGCTTTTCGCTTCTTTTTTTTTTTCGAAACGAAACGACGTGGTTTTGGTTTTGTACAGTCTCGGATACCGGCGTTGGAAGCTGCACGGAGGAGTTTGAAGCTCTGAATATTTCCAGGGAGGCTCACGCCGGCGGGATTTGGGGTTAGTATTGTATGAAATGACCAAAATGTCCTTGTTTGCTGGTGATTGTTGTTTTGTTACCGTTTTTGATTCATGATTCTGATGCAGATGGATTGCTTTCCGTCACAGCCACCGGTGAGTTATGATTCTTGATTCAGTAAATGTGGTTTGGTTAAAATTTAACGGCGCGTTTTGAGGGTTTGGATTTTGGTGGAAAATTGTAGGTATTAGTGATAATGAGATATTTAACTATCAGTTTGATCTGAAAGAAGCTGAGTCAGCTAGAAGGTTGACCAGGCTGCCCTCGAGTCAAAAGAATGGGCAGAGATTCAGGTGCAATTATCAGATTTTAACTTTCTGCTTGTGACTTGTGAGATTGTTTAAATGTGGGATGATTGTTTCATGATTGTTATGATTGTTTCCAGTGGGACTGAAGTTTGTCTGTCGATTTTCGAAACCGTTGATATTTTGCTGCGGGAGGTTACTCGCTTCTTTCAAAAGGTTTGGGGTTCTGCTTAGTCACTTTTGTCACATCATGGTACAATTATCTTGGCAAATATACTTAACTTGGTAATTGTGTGGATACCAATTGGAGATAGAGGCTAATTCACCCTCTATTAGTACCATGCTAGGACATGTGTTTTTCATGATGTAACTGGATTGGTAAGATTGTTTATTCTGTTGTTAGCTACTCCATAGCTTATCTGTGATCATCTAGATGATGACTCAATTTATTTTTTCTATTGGTTTTGCAGATCCTCATTCTAAAGATCCCTGTAAGTTTTATGTTACTCTTGGGTGCTTTTTCTGTGGAGGTGTTGTATGTCAGAAATCAGTCTCTTGATCAAAAAGTGATTTTAAAGGCCATCAACAACGCACTTAAAACACTGTCTTGATTTGTTCCACTCTTATTAAGAAGAGGGTTAATGGATACTGCATGTATGGTAGATTAGTAGTGTACTTAACTGCAATGTTGACTTCAACAGTACTTAATCGGTCACCTTCAACTGTTACAGAATGTTGCAGTTCAGCTGGTGGCTGATCATGGGGATGTTTCTGGATCACAATATGAAAATGTGTTTCTGGCAAATGAATGGAACCCTTTGCCATTCTCGGCCTCAAATCTTGAACGAATAAAGTCAGGCCTTGAAGACTATGTTTTTAGGCATGGAAATACATTAGGAAAGAAATGTGAGTCATGCTTCTCAAATTGGTAAGTCTACTAAAATAATGCTTCTATGTCAGACTGCTGCAGTTGCATAACTGATTTGAGAACACATGTTACAAAATCTGAATGTTTCATTTATGAGTCTTAAACCTTATCTTAAGGGATCATCTCAAGGTTGGGACTGGAGTAGCATGCCACAAAGAAAGCCATAGATATTCTGAATCAACTATGGAAGCTGTGATTGTAATAAGTGAAACATCAGAGCTGGCAAGTACCTGCGTGAGGGCATTTGACTCTGTAACAGAGGTTGCTCAATCAATTTAGTTATCAATTCCTTTACTAAAGTGCACCTAAAACAGTTCCAGTAAATTGTGCCTTGTGAGCTTGCAGATGCTTTAATATTAAGAACAGTTCAAACTTTTCACTGCATGCTCAAATTGCATTTTGACTATTTGCTCGAAGTATGCACTACAGTATTTCTATAATATACTAAACTGTTGGAAATTTCATTTTCAGGTTTTGTGTTTCAAAGGTTTCTCACCTTGTCCAGTCTCCCAATCAGCTGTTAAGGCACTATCAAGTATTGATTGGAAAAGTTATGGATTAATTTTTGCGGGAGTTGTGGAGCAGGGTGGCTATGCAATAGTGAAATGGGAGAACTTGCCGCCAAATGTTCAAATTGACATTTCCCTCCACCATTACCATAACCAATATCCAAAACTATGTTGTGCTTAATTAATTTGAATTGGTTAACTTTGCCTTATCACGCTTTCTATTGTGGTTTGTATCAAATATATCATGTTACATGTACATGCCATTCCTTGACATGCTTCCAAGGTTATAATACCATCCTCCAGGCTAAAGATGCAACCTGATCAAAAACTTGTAAAAAAGGCAGTTAAACTTGCATTGGATGATTTGAAGGACAAAAACTCTGGAGTTCTTCTAAGCGCCCATGCCCTCAAGGTAATATCTTGCTCTCAGTTGCTGTCATATGAAACTTAGGATGCTGATATGACAAAGAGAGACATCATTTGATCATTGGCTGCATGCCTGCATTAGTTTAGCAACTTCATGTTACTGGTGCCTTGGTTTTCAGGTCCGTAATTGTGCCCCTGATCTTGCTAAAACAATTTCTAGCCTGATCTTGTGCTCCAATGATTCAAACTTCCGAGAAGAATGCTTTTCTTTTCTTGGCTTACAAACTCAAGGAGTAGGAAGTGAACTTGTTGAAGACTGCATAAAGGAAAAGATCATTTCTGTCATAGAGATGAACGACAGAGAACAACCTCAGAGAAGCAAAGAAGTCCAAACTTATCTTTTCGAGGATGATCACTTCCAGGATTCAGGATTTCAAGATGCAGAATATGAAGGCGAGGATGCTTATATGTCTATGGAAATATAAATTTCGTGCATTCCAAATAGGGCATGCCCGTATGAGTTGGTATATTATTAACAAATGAGTAACTGCTAGATTACATTGGGAAAATGTCTTGTTCATATGATTATGTACTTAATCAGTTCTGGTCATTGTCATCTTTCAAATTCCATCACACATACATGATCGTTCAATGCATCGATTGCATGCTTCTCTCACTTGACCAATATTCCTTCTGTATTGCCATCTAATCAGCTGAGTTTATTTTCTTTCCGGTACTGAGTTGCATGGCTGTACTTTGTTTTGAAGTCTCTGTAAGCATTTTGGGCCATTTAGAAGCAAATATCCAACACAGTTGAGTATCTGATGGCCCTGCCACCACGGTCCAGAATGTGACACGTGTACATAATGACAGTTGTTAGAAAGGGACATTTTAGTCGGCCGGGGATGGATTCTCAAGTTAGATTTGAGCCAAGACATAGTCGTTAAGTGAAGTGAAAAACAACTAAAAAAATCTTGCTAGAAGAAACTATAGAACATGTATATTAACTATTTAGTGAAGTCTTAATACATACCAAGTCCTTTAATACACCAAGGCAAAAGTTACATATACTTCCTTTTGCCAAAGAGGTAATATTATGTATTAATAGGTATGTGGTTTCTGTGTACCTCTGGGGACCAAGAAAATGAAGGCCAGGCAACCCAAGAAAGAGTAAATGAGATGATTAGTACTGATCACACCAACTTTTGAACTATTTAGAAGAAAACTCTCAATTAAGATAATATTTCAAGCAGCAGTGGGTGCAGGAATGTAGGTCATGGCAGGCTCATGAGGCATGGAAGCCATGATCGACGACTTGGAGAGAGTTTGATCTTCCTCTGCAGCTGCCGGAGTTTGATCGGCCTTGAAATCCAGGGACTCGTCGTTATAAATTTCCCACCATTTTGCTACTAACATCTTGATGTCCTCTCTCTGCATGTTTGCTTCCACACCGGTGTACCTCCATGGTTTTGATCCCTATAATTAGTGACCCAAAAATGAGTAGTTAGCTCAATCAGTTTCTGAAATTCGAAAACAATGAGTTTGAAGGTAAAATAATGCTACTTACAGCAGCACAGTAGTGGACAACTTTTACTTCATCAAGCTTCACATTCTCCGGGTGGCGCCACAGCATGGCCAGAACTAGGTTGTATGCAAGAGGGATGGGCTTGTAACTCTTTTGGAAGAACATGTTCAAGAAATCCTGTAAATTTTGAGCACAAGATGGTAATTCATAAGAGATTGAGGACAAGAAATCATTTTCAATACAAAATTACTGAGAAATATAATACTCTTACTTGCTCTGCAAAAGGTGTAGGAGGAACAACAAGGAGAGTCTCAAGAAGGCTTTCGTAAGTCAGACGATTAGGCTCGAACACAAACATCCCGGCGTTGAAGTACAAAGGAGGAGGAGAACCCATCTCGGCCGGCCATGTAACCTTGTCAGGGCACTGCTGGCAATACCCGACTTTGTACTGCGGCGAGTGACTCCATGTTTTTTCACAGAAGCAATCCATCACAGCATAGAAGTATCCATCAGGAGTGTCAAAGAGGTGATCTATATTGTTATACACTTGGATGTCCGCATCCAAATAGATCATCTTGCTGTACTCCTCAAACTGCAAATATCATACATACGTACCATATATTAGAACATGTTGTTCGGATTCATAGCTTGATAGCATAACATGTTAGATATTTTACGTATACTTACATTCCAAATCCGAAGCTTGGAGTAGTTGATGACGTAGTATGCCATAGCAAACTGGACTTGGTTTTCAGGAGGATAAATAGGCACGATCTCCCGAACAATACAACCTTGAGACCTCAAAATCTCACGGTGTTCTTCGGGGACGTCAGGCAATATTGCTACTACAAGAGGGTAGGCAGTCTTCACCTTGCGCAAACCCTTAGCCAATCCGACGACTCCCTTGACGTAATCTCCAGTACCGGCTAAGAATGTCACATAGGCCCTCTTGGAGTAGCCTGCACTCAAAGTGGAGACTTTGTTCGTGGAGGTAAACACATCTACTGGAACTTCAGGTGGTGCCATTGAGAAGAATTTGTGTGCTCTTAGCTAGTGAAAAAGGTTGATGAACTGATGAAGAGTGTGAGGAAAGCAAAGATATTAGCTACACTGAGGAAGCTATACCTTACTAACCTTTGTTCCTGGGTTGCAATCGACCCAAGGCTTGACTTAAATAGAGCGCAAATGAAGAGAAGATGCATGTTAAATGAAGCCCAAATGAAACTCAAATAAAAATTATACATGGTCCTAGCTTTTTTATTAGTTAATGTTCGAAGGAAACCACCCCCCCCCCCCCAAATGAACAGTGTTTGATGTTCAACCCACCAATCATCTATAGCTAAGCCTTATCATCAAGATTCAAGGAAGGGTTAAAGGTCATGGTCAAAAAATTTGGAAAATGATGCTCCAATAGTATTTGTATGTGATTACTTGCTGTGGGGGAAATAGATATGTATGGGGGATCATCAAGTGGGAGAGTCATTTTCTTAGCCTATATACTGAAATTAAAGAACGTTAGATCTATGAGGACTTGTGGAGCCGAGGTTGATACAAATGGAATTATGGAGAGATTAAGATATTGATCGGTCAGCATACCCTAGCATACTGTACTTAATTTGTTTGTAGGCTCAAACTCAATGGCATCCATTAGTTTGAAACTTATGCTAAATATGTAGCATACTGTCATTCTCAGGCATATAGAGCTAGTTTAATTAGTGCCTATGAGCTTATAATAGTATTCAGTTTTTTCAATGTGAAACATTTGAAACACATGCAATGATCATTTCTATATATCAAGCTCTAAAGTAGTTAACGAGAACCAGAGTTGCATGTTCACAGAAGGCATCGATCGGTTCTAGTATTTGATTTGTGTATCGTGACTGAGAAGAGTTTACTTACGTAATACATAAATAGATCTGAAACCCAAATACCAACCCCTTCAACACAAAGAAAGAAAAAAGAGAAAAAGAAGATGCATGCAGGAACATCAAATCTTGTTCAGAAAATAATAGCTTCAAGAACAATTTAGCTTGAAGAACAACCATGAGAGTGAGACACTCCAAGGATGCTCATACTAGGGCATGCAGTACGTTGAGCCCTTAAAGACAGACAGAACGGATTTAAGAAGCTGTGCATATGTATACTGAGAACTTTGGGGCTCAGAACTGAGATGATGATCATCACTTTCGATCGATATGAGCATCTCTGTATTCAATTAGTTAGTTCGATTTAACTACTGTGATCAATTGCATCAGAAGTAATAATTCCTTTGATATAAATCTTCATTTTTATGATGAGTTTATGACATTTCTTTCTTTACAAGCTCGTACGAAAGCTTGAACTTTGTCTCACCATGCTTTGACAAGGCAGGAATCTTCCACTGCCAACTTTATTATGAGGTATATATAGATCCAACTACACCAAACTTGCTCCTGTAACTTTTGTATGAAGTTATAAAAGAGAATCGCACTGTATGTCTTCTACGAGACTACTGGGTGAAATTAATTGTTCGTAAGATTGCATGACTTACACACTGTCGTACGATGGAAACAATTGAAGGTGAAGATTGAGGTTATATATACAATCATAACAACTTAACAAGCGTATTATAAAGAAAGTTTCTGGGTTTTACTACTACTCGCTAGTTATCATTAAGATATTATACTTGTATATGAACTACAGATGAGGCCAGTCTGATCCTGGCTCTCCTGGACACAACGGCTAGAGATGTGCCATACACTAATGCACCCACAAAGATGCCAAGAGGCGCATGTAGGTGGACAAAGATATGTCGACTTTGTATGTATGCTTAATATGCTTGAGAATGACTAGTATCGTAGATGCTCTCCATGATGTTAATGCCCCATAACCATTCATTATTGCTTTTGGAATTACTAACCATCACCACATGCATCGGCAGTATGGTTAATTCTGGCTAATTAATCTCAAAATGATCGAGAAAACAAGTGTGGGATGAATCGGCTGTGACATTTTTGGTGAAGAACATCTTAGTATGCATGTTGTATTAAAACCCTTGCATTATACGTCCGACTATCATATACTATCATTAGATCTGAGTAGTGATGAAACATCCGACTTCCTAAGTTTCTCTGATCAACAGCGGCGCGATGAAAACTGAAAAGGTGTTCTGTGGACAAGGATCAAGCATTCGCCTTCAACTTTTTGGCAGCCGAAAAACGAATGCTAAACTACAAAAGAAATGAGGGGTTATAAAATCCCTGAAAAATGCACGCATTTGGTGCTACATGGGGATATTTGAGTGGAACCCTGACCTAATTATAGATCACTCTCTGAAGGACTCCCTCTCAAGGGTCCCAAACCTCAGGCTCTGGGAACCAAGAAATGGATTAGCTTTTCCAGAAATGAAGTGTGGTTTCGCATTACTTGGAATTATAGGGTTGCAACAAAAAATGGAACATGTGTACCATAAAAGAAAGCAAAGCACAGCCTCAAGTCTCCGTCGACCTGGACAACTTACCCCAATTCATCCTCCTCCAGAACAAATGGAGCTTTGTTTATTATAACGTGCGACTTTGAATCTTTGGTCATGGTGTGAGGATTCACATTAACACATCACTATATTCCAACCAAGTATCATTCCCGTGTGTACAAGCATGTTTCTTCGCCAAAATCGTGGGCTGGTCAAAGATTGCAAGTCACATTTGTATTCGGAAACCTTAGAAATGTAATAGCTCAGGGTCTCAGGCTCAGAATAACACGCAGTAAAGAAGCCAAAAATGCATTCTACTAAGTAAACAAGAATACAAAAGGTACCAACTTAGAGGGAAAGGAGGGTATGTCAAAATCCAATTACAACTCAGAACACTGTATCCAAATTCAATCAAAAGCTCAAATGTATACATTTGACCAACCATTCTTCTTCTATTACAAATATAACCATTAAAGGCCCTACAGATGAAATGACCATTTCTGGGAGAAAATAGATTTAACAACAAATTCAATTGTCTCGGAGAAACCAAAAACGAACTAGATAATATTCACCCCTGCATCCAGAATTGCCAGTCCTCAAAATGACTCCCAAATAGAGATCAAGCCTGCAATTACAGAAATGATTAACAGAATTCAAATGTTGAATTAGCTAAGTCATGGACAATAGTATTCTCCAGAGGAGAAATATACACTAGAAACAAAATGTTACTTCAAATTGTAATTTTGGTTACTAATACATTTCGCTCTAAACATTGAAAAATAGTTTATAGTAATTACCTTGTTAGCAATGTTGTTGGAGAGCCAATCGAGTCCTTCATACAGACCCTCTCCAGAAGTTGCACAAGTGCTCTGGATGTACCTGTAAAGACAAAAATGCATATTAGACTTATGATTATTAATTAAAGGACAGAATGGAAGGAGGACATGCAGGCCATTAAATTACCAGTGACGCTGTCTGAGAGAGTGGAGGCCTAGCTTATCAGTAATTTCAGCAGCATTCATTGCATTTGGGAGATCCTGTTTGTTGGCAAAAACAAGCAACACAGCTTCTCGCAGCTCATCCTGAAACCAGCATATATAATTAAAACATGAAACGGAAACCAATTGCAAATCCTAATACAGCCATCTTACTCAGATGAAACATCAAGCGAGAAAGGGCGCACACAACATGAATATAGATTACTCATTTGGCATAACAGGGAACTTTAAAGCAGAATAGTATATTGATCAAGATATGCTTATTTCCACAATTCCATTTAGGGAGGAAAACAAGTATGAAAGAAATATGAAGATATCCAACATCAAAGCATACACATGCAAGGTGAAGTATACTACATTGGCAACAGGCATTCATTTCTATAATTTACAACTTCTTGATCCATAAAAACTCAAACCTCATGAACAAGAGGTACGAATCTAGTTACTGCAAGACAAAAAAGTAAAAACATAAAGAAGTGCTTTCGGATTATGAAAACAAACCTCATTCAACATCCTGTGTAGCTCATCTCTAGCCTCAACAACACGGTCTCTATCATTGCTGTCCACAACAAAGATAAGACCCTGTGTGTTCTGGAAGTAGTGCCTCCACAATGGTCGGATCTGAAAGGAAAATGAGCATCACATATCAGTCGAGCCTTTTAGATACAACAAAGCACTGCAAAATTTTAAGAAACAAGTTAAAACTTAAACTCCATGTCCCTATTCAACAATCACCAACTTCATACCTTGTCCTGACCCCCAACATCCCAGACTGTGAAGCTGATGTTCTTGTATTCCACGGTCTCAACATTAAATCCTGTCAATCAGCAAAGACTTCAATAATCCTTGAATTTGCAATAATTTTAAAGCATCGTAACTAAATCAGCGTCACTGAGATTCACAGTGCAACCTATACAATATCTCAGAGCACCGTCACATTAGATATTCTACCCGAGCAATTCAATCTAACATTCTCCAAATCCATAACAAACTACGCCGTTGCATGTCAATGTTTTATGCATAAAACAACCTTCAGATCAAAATTGAGCACGTAACGGCGACAGAATCAATTAAAGCAGATACAAATCATCACACAAAATGGCATATGAGTGTGGAAAGAGATGACTCACCAATAGTAGGAATGGTGGTGACGATCTCGCCGAGCTTGAGCTTGTAGAGAATGGTGGTCTTACCAGCGGCGTCGAGACCGACCATCAGAATTCGCATCTCCTTCTTCGCAAAGAGCCGGCTGAACAGCTTCGTGAACGTGAGCCCCATTCTGACTGCGGATCCCTGCAAATCATCAAACCACAACAGCAATGAAGCTATCAATATCAACGGATCCAGCAGATCTGAAGCCAAAGCGATGCAGCAATGGCATATCAACCACTCGCTAAAGCAATTCGAGCACAAACGCGGAGATCGGAATGATCAAAACGCGTGAACTTTGAATCAGAGCATAATTCAAGCATAGAAATCTGATAGCGTGTTTAAGATTTTTGAACAAGAATTGAGATCGGAGATCGAACCGAGAAGGATGAAAATGCGTGAGAGAAGGAGATCTGAGATTTTACCTTGGATGAGATTTCTGAGAGAGAGAAGAGAGAGAGCTTGAAATTTGTGAGGGGGTGAGGATCGTCAATTTTGGGGGGTTATAAAAATGAGAGCAGAATAAATGGGGCCTTCCCGGCACCAGACGCTTTTTGCTCTTTATGGAATGACGAAAATGCCCCTGAAGTCCTGCGGGTGATGGTAGGTGTCCAATCAGAGATCGCCACGTTATGGTCTTCGCGTTAATCTTAAGCCTTTGCTGCGAAAATAATATGATGATTAGGTTATAAAGACTTCAACCAATCGAAGTCATGCTCGGTGCGGTTTTATGCAGGTGATTACGATTGATACCCATCCTCCATATGGGCAACATCACGCCAGGTTTTATAAAACGTGAACTATTTCGCCCGATACCATTTGGTCCATTGGTGTAATAATTCTGTTCTCACTTATTAACTCGTTGCAGTATATGAATTGTTGTATTTGATAGAAAAAAAAAACATGAACGAATTGAATATGCACAGTTTAGAGCATTTTACAAGCACAAATATTTAGTTTTTGAAGCTGAAAAATATCAGGGACACACTGAATCTCTGATACTATCTTAGCCTCTTAGATTAATGAGCGAGTGATTATAAGACTAGTATACGTGATTGAGTTGCCTAGTAGTGAATCTTTACACCCTTAGAATACATCTGATATTAAATGAGCACTACCAAACTAGCTTAGGTTTGATACGGAATCAAGATTTGTACTGGCTGTTCATATATTCTGTGAGATTTACATCTAATAATAAAAAATTGGCTCCACAATGGGAATATGATTTGAACCGACACCTACAATGAAAAGAATTTATATACAACCTGCATCTTCATTCTGTGACCATGCCTACATTAGGTGAAAGAAATATAATTTACATACAGCTATCCACAATATGCTTCTTTATCTTCTGCAATCTGGAACGAACTACCATCTTAAAGATCTGAACCTGTAAAATGACCAAAAGCGCTTTAATAATCTCGTCTTTGCAGGATCTAAAGGCTAAAACCACATTAAATCAGAAACTAATTACAGCATCATTACAGAGTTCTCGTCACTGGCAAACCAAAACAGGAATTGGAAGAGAAATCCAAAAACAGAAGTTTAGAAATTACCTGCAACTCAAAGTGATAAAAGACCTTGAACAATGATCAGCGCCAATATTGAGCCCACCGATGAATGGTCTCAACCATTTGAGGAAACAATGCACTAACACTCTCATTGATCAAGTCCTGGAAAAAATGTATGCAGGCTTCATCGTCCAAGTCCAATCGGAATTTCTCCTGGAGCTAAAGACCATCAAAAGCGCCACAGTCACGCATAACGACCAAAGTTTACAGACTTAAAAACATTAATTTGATTACAATCATAAATGAAGTCACCTTGAGGATGCCCTTTTCAGGATCAGAAGCTATGTCAGGAATGTTGGAACCCGCCATCAGATGAAAAAGATTCAAGATAAGATTACTAGATTTCCTAATTATGTTGTATGCTTCACAACAGTAGGACTTGAACCTTGTATAGTACTGGCTGCAAGGGGAATAAAATTTCTTTTATTTTTGCTTAGTGTTGCAGCCCACTTGCTATGAATCCCATTTCCTACATCTAATGAGATTCTGTACAGCAAAGTTGACATAATACGTAATACATACGCATCAATGTGTCAAATTCAATCATAAATTACCTTTCTGCTCCACCCATAGCTTCAACCATTTCTTTGCAAAGTTTCATTGGTGGTGGAAATGGCTTTGGATCACGACCAAGAATGAAGCCAAAATCAACATGGAAAAGGCTTCCATCATCCCTAAGGAGAAGGTTGTCAAGATGCCTACAGAGAAAAGTTTACTGTTACGAATATGCATCTGGTATGACAGGAACAACCATAAAAAGTAGGAAAACCAACATAACTATATGATTCAAATGGCATGGCATGATGAAAATGAAATTAAAAAAACATTGTACAAATCCTTGTATACTGATGTAGAAGGGTTCAATATAACTAAAGGATATAGCAGAATTCAAGAGCTTGAGCAATAAGATGATATGATAACAAATTTGTATGACACTAATGAGCTTTTGCTTGAGCTCCTTTTGCATTGTTCATTTATTAGTTGTGGAGTTTTACTAAGATTTCAAATGCAGAGAATTTGCAAGGGTAGATATTTTATATACACATAAACTAGAAGCAGTAAAAAAAGTGCATGTGCGCGCGTGTGTGTTCCTACCGTGAATGCACATGCGATCATAGTTGCATCTTACCTGTCTCCAATGCCCAATATGTATGTGATAACAGAGTAGCCAGCACAACTCTTTATAAATGTTTCCAGACAGGTGGCAGTTATACCAAATGGTCCGTGCTCATCTGGATGAAACTTCTGCAGGTAGCTCGTAATACTTCTATGCTCTGAAAGAATCTGGAAAAGAGAAATCATTATACCAAGCTATATTCAATTACATGCTTCATTTAGTATAATATACTTCATCAAATGAATTCTTGAAACCTTATTAATCGGATCAACAACAATCTACTTTCAGAGTTCTATGATTCTATCCAATTTTACTTGCTTCTTAAACCATAGTCGTAGGAAAAACATGAATTTAGTAACTTTTTTTTTTAATTTAGTAACTTCTTAGAAGCATTGACGATTAATAGTTCTTGAGACAGGTAGAATACGTGAACATTCTTCAGACAAACACGTTTAGATAGTATTCAATTGGCAATAGCCTACACAACCAGTGGGAGGCCACAAATTGTAACCATCCAGCCAAAAAATCCAGTACAACTAACTGTTTTACATTCTTAAAGGAAGTCTATCTTGGTAGTACATGCATATCCCAATCATCAGCAATCAAGATAAAAACAAAACAAAGATCATCAATAATTGTGACCAGTTAGAAGACTTCTACATCT
Organism: Argentina anserina; assembly: GCF_933775445.1. Lineage (NCBI taxonomy): Eukaryota > Viridiplantae > Streptophyta > Magnoliopsida > Rosales > Rosaceae > Argentina > Argentina anserina. The sequence continues at coordinate 26,328,217 of NC_065875.1, read as the reverse complement.
AAGAGGATCTTAAAGGATTTATTACCAGCGCTAACGTGCGAGATGGAATGAACTCCATCATTCCTTCATCTTGCCCAGTTGCAAGAACCTTATAAGGAGTTAAGTGCAGATCAAGATTTTCATTTTTGAGCAGTCGATCCATGAGAGATACCATTTGAACAACCTGATAGACCATAGATCCACTTAATCACAGTTTTAATGTACATATGTACGCAAACAAGAGCATGCATGAGCGAAATTCTTACTAATTGGTCCTGGCGCATGTCATCCCCCTTCTTGAAGATTACTTTGCAACTGCCCCCATTTGCTGCTCGGAAAGTCAAGCGAAGAGGATTCAGTGCACTTTTGAATATTGATGACTCAGATGGCACAATCCCAGTAATGAGGACTCCGGGAGCCAGTGGTGACCTGATTGGCTAAAATTTTCATAGACCAAACCAGTCAGCACATCACATGTAAAACTAGAGAGTATAGATGGCTTCAAAGTCAAATGGATGAATATAATTAGGACACAAGGAACTCCAACCAAAGCAATACCTCTTCAAAATATGTAAGTTCACTAAGAAGACCAGAAAGCAGCTGTCTAAGCTTTTCAATCTTCTTCTGAGTATTTCCACGTACATTTCTCACATCTCTCGTGATTGAACATAGTTGTGCAGTCAATTCTGTCTGACGCACCAAACTTTGCCACAACTTAAATCCATCCTCATCTCCATGCATACCAGCAGACAACTGCATGAAGTGGACATTAAAAACTGAACTTCAAAGGAGTGGAATATATTTTAGCTATGAAATAAGCTAGTGGCTCAACATTAATTGACTTTAACAAATGTTTATGGTGTAGCAGTGCCATTATAATCTGTATAGAAAATGACTCTAACATGTACCAAAGTTCCTTTCTATTTATATTGTGTTAATGCACAGAACAGATAATAAAATAGAAATTCTCTCTGCTATTCTATAAGGTTTCTTTCAACAGCTGGCTTCAGACTGGAAAGTGAAGATGAAGAAGTTGAGTCTTAATTACTAAATAAATAGATTATCATATTCACTCGGTGGATAGTTGAACCCGAACGCCCCTTTCAAGTTGGAAAAGGGTTACTTCTCTCATCAGTTCATTAAAAGAGAAACTTATGAGATCTTACCTTCATCATATTTTCTTCCAGAATCTCATACGTACAGTAAAACCGCTTTGCATATGCTGGATCGTGAAGTTCCACAGCAACATACCAGCGAAGAAAGCTAGCCAACTCAATGTTCTGTAATGCTGTCAGGAATCAAAGTACAATCATTAAGATACCATAAACTAAACATAGAATATGGTGAAGTTTATCATGCAGACACCATAAAGGTGATCCATGTAAGTAGCATGAAGCTATGAATGGGCATATGTCACAAAATATTAGCATATTCATAGTAACTTACCACGTTGAACAAGGAAATGAGAAAGGCAGGATTTATCAGAGCGCTCGAATCGTAGAGCCTGAACCAGTTGAAGTAAGTAGCATTGGAGTTCTTCGTCATCAGCTCTTTCAAGGACACTGACAGCATATGCACGAACCTAGTAGCAGGCAAGTAGGCATTCTTCAGTGTCAAAACTACTAACTAACCATTAACTCTGAGCTATTTGTATCCCGTCATAACACACTTTCCACATCACAGAAGACCAACGAAATTAGTTCTATCTATGACGTCATACCACAGCAAGAAAATGGTAGTACCAGCTTTATAGATGCAAGATATGAAAAATTAAAAATAAAAGAAGCTCTCAAGCATACTTTATTTAGTGTTCAATAATCAGATATGACAACATAGTTTTAAACAGAGCAGGGCAAGGATAGATAAGTTTCAATTAGTAGTGATCTGGATTTAAAAGAAGTCATGAGCATACAGCCTACCTCTTCACTTTCAAAAACAGGAGATAATAGCTCCAATGCATCGCAAACATCAATCATTTCCCATCTGCCCATCAATTCTAAAGCTTGTTTTGCTTCCTGAAAATACATAATATGAAAATCTTAAAAAGTTAGTATACTTGCTATTCTATATGATAAACACGAAAAACAGTAAAAGAACAGTGTAATCATATAAATAAAATGATAACATGTCTAAAGGAAGACCAAAACAAGAATTGAAATCGATTGATATATTGGTGCAACTGTATGCGAATTACCAGTAGTTATATATCCTATTTGGCACATGTTTACATGTATATGAAGCTACAACCTGCAGCTTACATGTGATGTCCCAGTATTTACCAACCGCCTAGAATCATTTACACAGGCTCCTTAAATTACATAAGCAATAGAAAACTGGAAATTTAAACCAAAAACCTATTCTAGGAATTGAATAAACTGCAATGCCATACTAACAAGACCCATAAACTAATGGTCGAGAGAAGAAGATGCAGAGGAGAGAGAAGAAAGAGATGCTAACCTGAACATCACTCCATTCAACACATTTGAGGAACTTCGTCAGGGCCCTCTTCTCAGACATCAATGAGAAACGAAATTTCCAGAGAAGCTGCCTTTCGTCACCACTCAATGTCCTTGTTGGAGGGTATTTCAGAATCCTCTGTATCGACCTTAAAGAAAAGGGTAGAAGAGAAATGATACACCTCTAATTTATCAAAGTTGTAGCTAATCGGCAAACCATTATAGCAGTGCTGCTGAAAGGCAAAAGCCACTATAATAGGAAGACTGGTTCCTTATTATACATTTCAAACTTACTTTCTCTCATTGGAGCTTGGCTTGAGATCCCTATCAATGATCCCACGGGTCAAACTCCTAGCAAGTTTTAGTTGCTTGTGCTCTGATGGGTTTATTCTTCCCAGCTCGGGGTCCCATACGGTGACAATTTCATTTGTGGAAGCTATAGGAGATGGTAATAAGAAATTTGCCCCCGATTCCTACATTTAAACAACAACAAAATGTTGCTGCTATGAAGTTGATAATAACAAGAAACGTTGAAGTCTAATGGTATAAAGTATTCGTACAAGAGCTAAGCACCTAACATGATCAATTTTGGTAGGAAAAATGCTATCAACCTAGTTATAAAATTATATCACTACCGATACTGGTTTAATTGAAACAAAAAACAAAAAACTACTCGCATAACAAAAACTTATCAACAGTAACCATACAGATCATAGTTCACGTACTTATCAGCAACAAGTAGCTTTGAAAACTTTAAACTGGTTACAAACGGGCATTACCTGGAAAACAACACGATGTTCAAAGCTACAGAAATCAACAACAAGGTACAAATGCAAACTTCTATTTTTAGAGCTTTCGCGTTCCTTTATTCTCTCCATAGCTTTAAAGGCAAGACGGTCCAGCCAGTCAACACACTGGATCTGTCCTCTCTCATACTTATTCACCAGCTTCTCCAAACGTTCCAATTCCCCTCGTTCATTCCTTGGGACCTATTAACAGATAAACAAAGGAATTCCAAGGTAAGCCAAATGGTTTCAGAGAACCATAAACTCAAAATAACAACTCCCAATTGCTTAAAGAGACTAATTCAGAGACCTTCCCAGGAGTCGTGGTAGGAAATGATCCATCAGCTACTTTCCCTTGCCAAAGCCTCAGCTTTTGCTTCCCTGTTTTGAGTTGTTTTTTGTTATTAAAGAGAAGAATCGTAGCACCACCAATCAACCCTTCATCTTTCCCACATGATACATCCCAAACCTAAATCACCAATTCAGCCCGAAAATCAAAAAGTGCTAAGCACATATACATACACATAACAACACCATATACACTAAAATTCTCAGCTACAATTTGAAGCCGAAAAAAGATAAACATACAGTCAAAGCAAGCTGCGAGTGACCAGTCAAGTCTCTGTACTTAGTACTCAGAGTGATCAGCTCGTTCCAACAATACGAAGGCCCTGAAGATTCCAGCCTGGTAAAAATAAACTCCAAATAAGTAAAAAAAAAACAATCACAATCGATCAAATTGAAGCAGAGGAAATCAGTAAAACTGTAAAAAGGTAAAAACCTTGTTCGTGTGGGCAAGCCAAAAGGAGCACCATCAATGTACAACGCGCACTCCACATAGAGCTCCGCTCTGCTCTCCTCCATCGCCGGAGTCGGATCAGCATCTGCAGAGTACACAAGAGCAAAACTGATTGACCGGAAAATTGAACCGGACGGGAAATTGAGGTAAGAAAAAAGGTACCGGAGGCTGTGGATTTGGGCCCGGTCAGAGTTCCTTCGAGCCTCTCGATCCGAAAGGTCAGTGGGAGGTTGATGTCGCAGGACAAGAAGAACCGGAACTCGTTCCCGCTCATTTTTTTCGCCGCGGCGCGAAATTAGAAGCTCTGTCACTTCATAGCGGGTTTTGGAGCTTTGAATAATAGAAACGAAAATCGCAATTACTTGAAAAGTTGATGCTACTCATGAAACAGAAGCTAAATCTCAGAGGAAATAGGAGCTACTGATCGAAAGCCGTAGACGAGGGTTAACTTTGGAGGATAAATTTACCTATATTACAATTGACAGCAGGAGGCAGCCGGAGGCAGTCGGGAATGGCCGGAAAAGATGAGACTATCTCCTGCAGTTCTTCCCGTCCCGACTAGTTTGGATTTTCAACCACGCCAATGAGGTTGGACTTTTCATCTGGACATATAAAAATAAAAAATGTCAGTAATTGGGTTTGAGTTTTGGATTTGGTGATTTGGGCTCAGTACGGGGAAAAGCCCAATGTAATATCTTTGTCAAATAACAAATAACTAGATTCTGAGTCCAATATGATGATTTTGCGACAACGACATTAAATAAATTCCGAGAAGACCGGCGTCTCGTGCTTTATTTCAATAACAAAAAAAAAAAGTAGATTGAACCAACACACCTGCACGCCATTTTTGTACACTGGTAAAAAAATGGGGATTACCTAATCAAATCCTATTTACTAAGTGAGAAACATGTAACTAGTATGCATACAACGACCGACACAAAATGGCCATATGCATTGGTGATGATGGTAAACCTTAGCTATCATGATTCCAGAAGATTATGGGTTAAAACAACATATATATGTTCAGTGGTATGTTATGTGGCTACAACAAAATTAGAACACTGATTGCTTCTTTTTCCTCCTTTGCTTTGACCTTGCAAAGACACCATGCAATCGGGTTGTAGATACCAAATTTAATCACCACCATCTTGAACAGCCTGAAACGATACATTCTGTTATGCACAAAAATCTTTGAGGTTTGAGTCTATACATCAATTATTTAACCAAACTAGCTTACAGAGTGAAATTCAACTGATTATTTGAATCTCAAGTCCACCAAAACCAAAACCAAATCACTCATCCCACAAGAGAAAACAGAAAATGACGAGCTATATAAGCTGTGGTTCAATATTACATTTGGAAATGTGGTTCAGTATTAAGGAAGCCTGGGAAACTTTGTGAAATCTGGACGCCTGCGTTGCATATAAGCTGTATTTCCTTCATTTCCTTCCTCAGTGCCATAGAATACGAGTGTTGCATTTCCACCTAGTTCCTGCATTAAAAGTATCGGTAAACTCTAACATAAATAAGGCCGATCATAATATTAATGCACTTCCCATGCGTTTTGTTCATTTTGGTGGATGATAATTGAAGGTACCTGGAGTCCGGCATGGCCATCATCAACTGCATTAAGAGATGATTTCAGCACACGAATCGCAGTTGGGCTGTTTCTTAATATTTCTCTGCAGCATTTAACCGTTTCTTGCTCTAATCTGTCAAGCTGGTAACATTACAAAAAGGCAACATCAGCTGTGTCAGCCTATCTGAAATATTGAAATATGCCATTCATATTCAATTCATCGATTGCATTATACAAACACCCTGACAAGTAATGTTTTATAAAACTGATAATCTACCTACCGGTACAACAGTGTTAACAAGTCCCATTTTCTCTGCTTCAGCGGCTGTGTAAAACCTTGCTAGGAACCACATTTCGCGTGCTTTTTTAGGTCCAACCTGTTCAACCATTTGCCATAAGTTATGTGCACTCAAAGATCAAAACAATCCTATCAACTATATGACACAAGGAAGTTACCTTGTTACCAAGCGGGACATGATCGAACTCCCATAACCAGCATCAAAGCTCCCAACCTGCCAAATTTATATCGTAACGAAGAGTGTCAAGTTCGATCTGCAGTTTCTATACCACCCAGCCAAAACTAGTTCTAGTAGACTAACAAGAGGTAATTAAGGTATATCATCTGAGTACCTTAGGGCCAGTTTGACCAAAAATGGCATTGTCTGCTGCAATGGTTAGATCACAGACCATGTGCAACACATGCCCTCCCCCAACAGCATAACCAGCCACCTAATAAACCATGATAATAAAGAAGCTCAATATCCAAAAGTGTAAAGTCTAGTTTATAATGTGCAAAGTCTAAACCCCACATGCCACAGATCTCCAACATCAAAGGACTAAGAAGATGCAGTGGGGGTTTAGAAGGGCATACCATGGCTATTACTGGCTTTGGAAGATGACGAATCTGAACCTACATACAGAAAATTTCTTTAGTATGAACAAACTAGGTTCCAGAAATGATGCTATACGTAGTACGCATTGAACAAGCTGTCATGTTACAGGAAGCAGAAACATATATGCAGAAACATATATGCACCTGAAGGTCCAAAACATTAAGACGACCACAATTCTCAAAATCAGAATAACCATCTTTCCTTCTCAAAGCCTGATCGCCGCCGCTACAAAATGCCTTCGTCCCCTAATTACAACATTCCAGTAAAACAAACGCTGAAATCATACACAAGTCCATCAAATTACTAGTGTAGCTCTACACAATGCAGAGCTACTTGTACTACACATATCAAATTTTCTTACTCAAATTTGCGGTACCTTCCCAGTAAGAACAATAACACCAATGGAAGTATCGTCCCCTGCATCATTAAACGCCCGGATCAGCTCCTTGATCGTCAGCGGCCAGAACGCGTTCCTCCGCTCCGGCTGTCCGGCCTATTAATCGTAATCTGCCACAATAACGCAGCCTCATATATAAACTATATTTTCATCGAGAAATCAAGAATAACAAAAACTCTGAGATTAATTATACACCGGACCTTTGATATTCCTTCGCCGACGGATTTCTAGTAGATAATGTCAGTGAAGTCCTTGCCGGACTCGTCAACAGCAGCTTCCCACACAACTGGGTGCGTCGGGACTTTTCCGTGAGTGCGGTGGTAGTCGTACATGGAAGAAGAAGAAGAAGAAGTGAGGGACAAAGTAACAGAACTGGGAAGTGAATTGATCGGAGTGAGATGGTTGGAGATTGAAGCCATTCTTCTGTTCACTCTGTTCATCAGGTCCTTCTCTATAATCTGAGCCATCGATACAGAGCTATGAATCAGTCGGAGCTTGGCGCTGTGAGACTAGTAATGAGGATTCGGAGATTATTAAATGTAAGACTGAAGAATTGGAAAATGGAAGCATTTGAAAATGAGAGGTTTGGTTTGTGTTTTGCTCTAACTTCGCGGTAACGTTTTGGATTGAATATCTCTTATCAGGTTTCGAAAGTCTTTGAGTTTTGAAGGGACCCACTCTTTGAGTTAAAATTGGGCCTAGGTGGGCTCGCCGGAGATAGAAATAATGGGCCTTGTCGGGCAGGGAGATCCACCCTAACTTGAAATTAAACTAGAGAAAAAAACATAGGACCGAAACTAAACTCAGTTCCAGTGTTTCTCACCGTTTTCTCTCGCCGTGTTTTCACTGATTTCTGATGTCTCTCCGCCTCTCCGGCTTATTAGGCTCTACGACCCACATTCGGCCGGAAATCACCGCCACGGCGGGATAACGGTGCGTTTCTTATCGTTGAACAGATAGAAAATTCTACTGGGTTTGGCATGCCTTTCATTCTGCTGTTATAGAATGAACACTTTGATTTGTACCTTTAGCTATTGCTGCCGTATTGTTCAAGAACTATTATTTATCAGTGTATGTGTGCTGTAATATATCGTTTGGATTTTGCTTGCTTCATTTGGGTGAATATATATATGTAGCATCTGATATTATAGAAGTTGTCAAGAACATGGTTCTATCCTGGTATGTTCTGTTTTGATCACACAGAGCCTAAACAAGAAGAATCTCTATAAACTAGGACTGCCGAATTATACACACTATATATATCCAACTCTGATCGGTGTGAAAGGGGTCAGCAAAATATCATGCCGACCACACAAAATGAATGCACCATCAGATTTTTTATATCTATAGCCTAAACTCCCTAAAGTACTAAAGGTCACAGGCATCGTGATCCGAATTGACCTTGTTATTAGGCGGCTTGCCAATCTGTAAACATGGAATTGGTGGCAGTGTCGGGGTCCTTAACTCCCCAAAGGTCTGCCAGCAGAAGGGGTCATACATGTGATACCGTTCTTGTACTGGTTTTAGCTCTATGCCGTTTAGTGTCACGTCGACGCAGGGTAGGCTGTCACTGCAGGCAAAATGTACTGGTTTTACTGTGTATGTCCCTCGAATTCTCTCGTAGGTGATCCCCGAGAGTGCCACAGCTGATGATTGGTTTCTGCAAGTGCTTTTGTCGCAGTAGAACTGGTCTATCACTATAGGTAGTTGAACTTCATTCACTTGGATGTTTGAGAATAGTACTCCCTGAACCGACCCTGATCCACCCTGCATATGTATGAAATCGAAACTGGTAAATTGTCAAGCATTTAAATTGTAAGTAGGAGCTTAGCTACCTGAAGGTGTTGAGTTACAGTACTTGTATTGTAATTATCTTATACAATTTTGAGGAATTTTAATCGTATTTTTGAATCATTTGGAATTGGAGATTGTATTTATACCTGCCATGTCTTGACTCTCACACCATTCATTGTATTGTGCATGACAATGTCTCTAACTGTGATGTTTGACACACAGGCCTTGGTGTTATCCTTTCCCAAACTTCCAATGCTGATTCCATGCCCTGGTCCACAGTTCACGTTGTGTACATATACATTTGAGCATCCAGTTTGTATCGAAATACAGTCATCTCCTGTAAGTCATTTGAATTCAAGAGCTTTCAGTTAAGTCGTAGTTGACATATAGACCTCTATTGAAATCATCACATTCATACATCTTACACTAATTAACTAAGTTTTCTAAATACATTCCCTATTCTTGATCTACTGTATGAATTTGAATTGATAGGTACTACATGCTTGACATACTTCTAATAAACTTGTCTCTTGTCTCTACTGTTGCTTAAGATTGACTAGTAACTGGGGGCAAGGGAAATTTAGAAGTTCTAATCTTTTTAACAGGACAAAATAAATTTTGGGGGAATACAACAAGACAAGTTTCGTTGTTGTCACTTGTCTGCAAGTCTCCAAACCTAATCCTAAACTGGATATAGGCCCCTGATGATTTAGGGTGCAAAATCATCATAGAATTGGTGGCCATCCCACGATACCTGGAAATACACTAGATTGCCTGTTCCATATGCCAAACTGCAAGTGGTCAGGAAGTAGTCACAGATAGTTCTCCTAAGCCTCCAAGTAGGATAAGATAAATTTTCCCCATCAAATTGCCCAAGTTATGCCGGTTTTGGTTAACTTGTTGTTTAACCAGAATTAAACCAAACTTTATACCTAATTGGCTAATCCTAGGGAAGTCGGGAAAGAAAGAGTTTCACTTTTGAGAGACTGCGAGAGAAAATTTAATAGATGTAACATAAGACTATTTAGAGTAGTACCGCAAGCAAGAGTGGAGCTATGGATGAGCACATCTTTGGAATTCTGAAGGTGAATTCCATCAGTATTAGGACTATCACCAGGAGATGAGACAGACATATCGTGCACCAAGACTCCGCCGCAGTTGTCAAACTTTAGATGGCATTGGGGGCTATTCTGAATTGTTATGCCTGTGACTGTCACATTAAAACTCCCATAAAACCTCAGTGCCTGTAGAAGCAGCAAAAGTACAAGAAATTTGTTAGTGAAAAATTGCATGGTCAAGAAACAAGATGCAACAAGGTCCACTTCTAGTTGTGGTCCTTACCGTTGGTTTTATGCCTGAAAATTTGCCATTTAGCTCATTCCTTATCTGCCACACAAGTTCACCAACAGGATGATGATAATGATGATCAGTAAAGATAGGAAGAGACTCGGTAAGAAGGTTAGAGCAGATTAGGGTGAAGTTATTTTTTACCGGTATCATTGGCGGGTGTGTACTGTTTATTGGTATAATGAGTTTTAGTTCATCATCATAAGGGTCACTGTAGGGAGTGTCTTGCCACCAAGACGAGCCTCTGCCGTCGACCACGCCCTTCCCCTGAATTGTTATTCCTCTTAACTTGGTGAATTCGAGCCATTGAAACAGACCTTTGCCCCATTTGGAGTCTGATGGTGCTACTATTGTGCCATCAAGCTGAGAAATTCATAATTCAACCTCATCAGTCTCAATTTTAGTTTTCATATCAGACAGACGTAGGTAGCACAATTAACTTAATACTTGGTAAATTTTTCTACTGTGTTACACATCCATCAACGATTGACAATCATATATACTCAGATTTTATATATTTGTTACCTGAAATAAGATATTTGGTTGGCAGTAAGGGCCAGAGAATGAGATGGGGCCCACCAGAAACTGGTAACCGGCGGGAACGATGATCTTCGATGCCTCCACTTTGCAGGCGGCAGCCCATGCAGCTTGAAATGCCTGCGATGCACCAGATCAAAATGTATCTTGGTCAAGTACTATATAACAGTAAATAAGCTTTATATGTAGAAATACGTGGTTGGTGGTAGTTTGTCCGTAGCTCTAAAACTGTAGCCATACAATTATTGTTGAATCCGTGACCCAACTGCATTAACAAGAATAAATTTATTTACTGGCCCAAATCAGGCCCACCCAAAAAGGGTCAAGAACAGAAATAATCCTCCTTTTTAGTACTTAAGTCTCTACATTGACACACTACGATGTTGAGTAGCTGTCCTCCAAATACGGTAAATAGTACTATTAGTCAATACAGTAAAGTAGATGGACCATTTTTGTTTTTTAACAAAGCAACAATTTATGTCATTAGACCAAACGGTATCAAGAATATTACGAGTTTATGCTATGAATTCAGTATATGTATACGAATTCCGTATGTGATACATTTTTATTGTTGTGTCACAGTGGTTGTTGAACAAAAAGTTACAATATTGTAGGCTAAATTATACATTGATTAGCAGTATAAACCCAAAGAGAAAATTAGAAAATCACGTGAAGTTGAACTGAACCTAGTGGCGCCCAGAATAATTATTTTGTTTCTCTCAATGATTATTTGACTAAGAAAATACCCTTTTGGAAAATGACATGTGATTTACCTTACAGCTATGAAGATTAAGGAGAATTTCTAGTCAATTGTTTCATAGACAACAAGAGCTGACTCAGCTGAGAGCCTAAAACCAGTAAGATTAAAATTTCTTTTTGAAAACTGTTAATCCTTAATGAAGTTACATTGCAGGAGAAAAATGGTACGATGATCGAGCTAGCAGAGAAACCAACCTTTGTGTCATCGGAACTGCCATCACCCTTGGCACCAAAATCCAGCACATTATAGGAGTAATCTTGATCGTCGTCTCTCGGCTTCGGGACCGGAGCCGGCAACGGCGTCTTGTAATGGGGTGGAGTTGGTGGCTTGTTGTGAGATGGAGTTGGTGCCTGGTTCTGAGAGGGAGGTTTTGGTTGTGGTTTCGGCTTCTGTTTCGATCCGCTACTATGGTGGTGATTGCTGCTACGACCACTGTGAGATGTTTTCCCTTTTTTCTTTGAAAGAGAAGAAGCGGCAACTCTGGTTTGCCTCCAATGCCTTCCTCTTCTCGCCATGCAAGCCTCGAAATTTGACGACCAAACTAGGAGAGCGACTAGAAGCATCAATGTGAGGCTTCTGAAGCTAATCCCACTCATTCTAGAGCAATGTGGATGATAACTAGCTCAAGTAAGTTAGAGAGAGAGGAGAGAAGAGAAGAGAAGAGAAGGGAAGAGTAGAGACTGGTTAGATAGCTAGACGAAAAGTGGTGGCTGAGTATAAATAGAAAGAGAGGGTACTATAGTCGAGACACCTCAGCTAAGCCCGCAGCAAAAGTGTCGGTTTTTTTTTTTTTATGGTTACAAGCAAAAGTGTAGTATTGATTCAATATATGCAAAGGCATATTGATTAAATTCACTCCCAATAATATTTCCTTTTTGTGAATTATAGTTGGAAAGAAATTTTTAGAATTTGTTTGGCTCACAAAAAGGGTCCCATGTCAAGCCACAATATGCCAATACCAGTACTGCAGTTTGTTGCAACTGCAATTGCCTATATGTGCACACCATCAATTAAGCATCCTCATTGCTATTCTTATTTATTGAATTGATCATTCATTACCGACTATGGCAAGCTAGCTAGTGACTTGTAATTGGTACCAACTTCATCCTTGCCCAAAAATATGGCATGGCTGCATTGTATGGCAAACTTTACTTGGATATTTTTTTAATGTTACGGAGTATTGAAACTCTTAAATTGAGAACCGTCGAGTTACTTTTATTGTCTTAATGTACACCCACCGGAAACAATGATTAATCTAATAACGCCCGGCTCCTCCTCTGTTCGCCATTGTGATCTTCCTTCCTTCATTTCTGTGCCGACTTTCTTGATCTGATTCAAGACTTGCTTGTGTTCTTGATTGAGCTGCAAGAATAAAATTAAGCACTGAATGGTAAAAAGGGAGGGAAATAAGACACACGTGAGTGAGTGTGGGGGCGAGGTGTCAAGGCCCGGCACTGATTATAACAGCACTTTATCATCACATGCAACCTTCACGGGCTCTTCTACTTTGTCCTTTCTTCTCTTCCATCCCCATTTTTGCACCACCAATGGCTACAATCTCTCCTCCTTCAGCATCAAATCGATATCCAGCTACCAATTATTATATTTTCCTTTCTTCATTTACTTTGTTTCCACATTTTCATGGTGTTTAGGTGTGTTAATTTCATAATATTTATACCATGCAAGGACCTATTAACAAAACTAGAGTTGTTTGGCGTAACAAATTGACAATACAAAGCTTTTGAGCTATTGTTTTATGTCGGACAAGTTGGTACGATGTCATCTTATATATTTTATCAAGGATTGAATATATATACCAAGGTTATGATTATTAATAATACTCTAGAAACGAGTGTACTAATCATCAATGATATATACAATCTAAAAGAAAACCCGATGCGCACATGGTTTTGCCATTTCGACTTGTAAGAAGTTTTGAACAAAGAAACAAAGCATATAGAACCAAGCATGTAAGAGTACACCAGCAGATTAAAAACTATGTCTCACAACATTGGGGAAAACTTGCTTTCTTTTCAACACATGTTTAATATCTGCGATGGTAAATGCCTAGCTATTTGAGAATACGATGTAGATTTATCAAGTTCACATGAACTTTTGATAAATAAAGACTAGTTAATTTGGATATGAAGCATGTCAATTCTTTTGACGTTACACGTACAAAACTAAAGATACGCAGTACAAATCACTCGTACTATGAGAGATTGCAGAATCGATCATCAGAATGATCTTGTAATTAGGGGGCTCTATAACAGAAGACATTTGATTTGTTTGTTTAGTTTCTATATTGTTTTACGTGTTTTTAAATATTGTGTCGAATATCTTGCGCATTTTAGTTCATCTTCACTCCTTTGAAATCGTGGAGTTAAGATACGGATTCGTCTATGGTGCAGCGTTGCATATCATACATACCGAATCAGACGATAGATAGAGGGTGTCTTAAAATCCACGTGGGATCCATGGGGTGTATGAATTGTGCATTAGAAGTATGTATGGTATGCAGCGCTGCACCATCAAATTTCCCGTTAAGATACCGGAGGAAAGAACAATATGTGTTTCTTAAAAGTTCCAAGAAAACGATAGGAATTAATGTAGTTGGAACATATTATGCAAATGATATGTGTATGATCTCTGTTGTGATTCTGTTAGTTTCCGTTGGTCATAAGGCGTAGGTATGTGGATGTGGCATCCGACTGATCCTTCTTAAATGATCGAGGAACTCGACACCATGCATCTCCTTTCACAGATAGAAGCAGATAGAGCTACGTACTACAGCTTAGCTTTAACTTGAGGGAAACGTGAGGCCACATGAACGTCCCCGTCTGTGGCTCTAGAATTACACAAATACCAGACCCAGCTGAGAACCTCATCTTCATCACCCACAACTCCATCAACAGTTTAGCCTCTCATCTCTTAACCTTTTCCCTCCCGTCACTTTCCAAATCCAACTTCTTTGGTCGACACTCATCTCTCTCATAAATTATGCATATATATTTGATTGCTTCTTTGCTACATACATTTTTGGTAAAAAAATAATAAGATGATACTACTGAGGAATCAAGAGGGATTACAAAACTTGAAAGAATATAACATGTTCGAATAATATGACCATGCGCATCTAGTACCAGACGAAATGAGATGAAGTTGGATAAACAATGGAAAAGAAACAAGATTTGTGTTTATATGTTAGAACTAAGAATTGGGATCTCAATTAGGAGATGCCAACTCTTAGTTTGTTGCATTGCTTGTTCTGAGAAAACCGTTAAAATTATATTAGTTTCATAATTGTGTCTGCAATTTGTTGCCCTTCTTTTGATTCCGTACCACATAAATTTCTTATTGAATTTGTTGTCTGCAGGTCTCTCTGCACATATGACTGGATTCCCTAAACGTCAAACGAGTCTTCTATTACCTTGCAAGCTCGCAAGTCGCAACCTAGCTAGCACATTATTTAGTATAGGAAATACAGTACAATATACATATTTCTCATTTTAATTTCTCATGTAATCAGAAATAATATATATACACACATATAATTTGGCTGGTTTTGCATGGAATTAAAAAACTAATTCAGCGACAGCTAGCTAGCCATGCATGAGTTTGTGATCGTTAAATTTCTAATATATAAATACAGAGAGAGACACTTGGAAGGAGAAGATTGTACATAACAATCGACCTTCTTCTTAGCTAGCTTAGCCGTCTTGTTGTGCTCCATTTTCATTTCGTGCTCGTGATCAACTTTGTTTGAGCCCTCTCGTGAACCCGTCAATTTTCATTAGCATGCATTATTAATTTGAGGAGGAAATGCTGTTGTTACTCACCAAGGCATCTACCAGTCCGTGCATTCGATCATATTGCAAATCCCCTCGTATATCAATATGAGTTGCATGGGATTTCTGTATTATTATCGATCTGCAGGAATCTGAAGCTTCCCAGCTTCTGATATACACCAGTAGAATTCCTGTCATGTTCACTGTCGTTTTCTTTTTATTTTTCTTTTTATACACAAGCTCTGCTGGTTCAAATCAGGTGAGATTACAAAAGCTATAGAGGATTAGATCTATACGACTGGACTCTTGATGCTAAACAGAAACAATTGTACGGTTTTATATATGAATATAATCCTCTAACTAAATGATCATGAGATGAACAAACACTTTCGGGTTTTCGATCACCTTATAATTTTGTGGTGCCCAGCCGGCCGGTAGGTATCAGCAGCTTAATTACCTACTCCAAATCAATGATCGATCAATAATCGAGTATTGTGTAGCCGCGCGTGTAGGTTGATTAATTATATGTAAAGCACGCATGCATTGTTTAGTTATCGAGTAATCTACTATATATACTCCTTAATCTTGTTAATTATCCAGATGTTCTGCAAAGAATGTACATGATGTGTGTTTGATCAATAAAAATGGTATGCATGCAAACGTCTCAGTGGGTCTGAATTAATCCCAGCTTGGATCTATGAGATTATTGATACCGTTAATTAGCTAGCCCTATGTATGATCGATCTTGAGGACCCTATAATTAAATTAAAACTTCAACGTCAATATTATTAGTGCGCACATACATATATCACCATCCAGATTTATATAAGCATGCTAGTGAAATAGTGTGCAACTGTTGAAAATTGGTCCTACAAAAACACAGATCGCAATCAGCCGATTGAGATTAACGTAACTGTAAGCAAAAGAAGGGTCACGGATCTTTCCAAGATCGGGAGCTACCTATCTCTCAAGCTATGGAATTGAATTTTACAGATAATGTATCATATATTACAACATTGGGTCTGATATTAGGGTTTTGATCTTTTCTGTGCATGTTACTATATGTATTTTTCGTAGAAATTAGTCATTTATTTTATACTATAGTTATGAAATGTGATCAATATAGTTTCACATATCAAGTCAGGCATGAGGATCTCGAAGGATTCTCTTAAATTAAGAGAGACAGAGTGCTTTTGTCTTCATATCTTACTGTTTACCCCTTCTTAATTTTTCCTGAACCTCGAACTTCAATGGCCTACAGAGGAAGCTGGAAGCAATATCCTAGCCACTATCACGGATCATCTTCGCTTTTGAGCCCATTGCAGTTCCCTCATTTACACATGACACGGAAGTGTGTTTTTCTGGGAACAAGAACAAACAATAATTAAGACCTGTTGCTGCTTCAATTCTTCTCTCTCTGACTGTGACCCTTTTGATAAGGGATATCGTGAATATTTTGTATATATATCGATCGTACGTTCACTCGAGTTTCAGAAGGTACAAATTGGGTCATGATGTGCTCAGAGTTGACTGTAGCTGGGCATACTTGTGAGTGCAGAAAATCTAATCCCTAATATGCAGCAGTACAAGTTTTGTGGCGGGCAGTTCGTTCTTATAATAAAGGAGGCTAGGAAAATGTCGAGTGAAAACAATATATAGTTGATTGCATTTATCTTAAATATTAAGAACTGAGCTCTTGCTGTAGATGAGTCAAGAGTTTGAACTTGAACTTATATATACGGTGTTACATCATAGTTTGAACTTACAAGCTCATTCCCATGTTCTTTTTGCCGATGACATAATCATTTTTTGTCGCGGTGATCGTAGAACCTTCAAATTATCATGTCTTATTTGGAAGAGTATGGTCTGAACTCTGGACAAATTGTTAATAATGCTAAGTCAAAAGTTTTTATTAGTAAGCATCTGCAATGACGTAAGCATTTCATTGTCTCAAAATTGGGTATCTCTCCAGGGTCTGCTCCATTCATTTATTTGGGTGTTCCTATTTTCCGAGGTAAACCGCGTGCTAGTCACTTTAGAAGTATTACAGACAAAGTTCGCACAAAGTTTTTTACCTCGAAATGTTCTCTTTTGTCCATGGCTGGTTGTCTGCAATTAATTAAATCAGTCATATCTAGTATGATGGTTTATAGCTTCTAAATTTATGAATGACACGTTTCTTTACTTCGGAGGATAGAGACTTATTGTAAGAATTTTTTATGGTCAGGTTTTATTGATAAGAGAGGTATGCCTTTGGTTTCCTGGAAGGATTGTTGCTTGCCTTATAAAGAAGGAGAGTTGGGTCTTAAGTAGTTGGCTATGTGGAATCGCTCAATTGTTTCTTAAAAAAAGCATGGGAGATTTTTTCCAGCTCGTCAGATGGTTGTGATTTGATTCCACCAATTTTTGGAAGAATGATCGGATACGAAGCTCTTATGTTATTTCTTCAATATGGCCACGTATTAGAAAATATTGGGACATTGCCATTGCAAATTGACATTGAATTCTTGGAGATGGGTCAAAGGTTTCTTGTTGGCATGACAATTTCATGGGTATGCCTGTCATTCATTTTTTTAACTTGCATGGGGTTATCTCATCAAATGGAGGTCAGAGTCATTGATTATGTCCTTGATGGAAGTTGGAATTTTCTCTTCCTTTTGCACTTTTACTTTCCAGTGTTATGTGCTCTTGTGAACAAAGTTTCAATCTCTATCACTACTCTCGCTAAAGACAAATTTATTTGGTCTCCTTCTTCATCAGGGGAGCTCACTGCTAAAGAAGCGTATAGTTTTTTAAAACCTACAACTCCTCCATTCATATGGGGTAAGTTAATTTGGGTAAAGTATATTCCTCCTCGCATTTCTCTATTGGCTTGGAAAGTTCTACGGGGGCGGGTTCTATCAGAAGATTGTTTACAAAGAAGAGGCATATCTCTAGCTTCAATGTGTGTGCTTTGTCACTGTCATGGAAAATCATTAGATCATATTTTTTTTCATTGTTTTTTCTCAGCAACTATTTGGTCCATTATGCTAGGGAAGTTTGAGAATCATGGTGTCCCGAGCTCTATTGTTGATTGAATATGGGGTTGTTGACTGGTCATAGTTCTCAATTATATGATCTTTGGGATGCATGTTTTGCCTCAGCACTTTGGTTCATTTGGCATTGTAGAAATCGAGCCTGGTATGATGGTATTGAAGTTACTGTTTCTCGAGCTTGCCGTTTAACTACGGGTAATGTTGCGGCCTCTAGTAAGTTGTCTTCCGGTTCCATGTTTAATAATGTTCAAGAGCTTTGTGTAATTAAAAGTATAGGTGCTAGTTGCATGCCTCGCCGGGCACCTCGAGCGATTGAAGTGAACTAGTTAACCCCTCCTTTTGGTTTGATCAAAGTTAACACTGATGGAGCATGAAAAATTAGTTCTAATAAGGCAGGCTACGGTAATGTTTATAGAGACTACAGAGGTACAATTTTAGGTGTTTTCTCTTCTACTTTTGATATCCCTAGCTCAATTGTTGCAGAAGTCGTGGCGATCATTAAGGCTATTGAATAGCTTGGGTTAGAGACTAGAAGTTTATATGGTTAAAGGTGGACTTTTCTCTTATTCTTCTTTATCTATAGTTTCCTCATTTAGTTACTTGGAGTCTTCGTGTGGAGTGGTCTAATTACTTGCATCGAATCTCTCAAATACATTTTAAATCAAGCCATATTTTTCGTGAGAGCAATCAAACCATGTTCAATGAAAGATCAATTTGACGCCAACAAAAAATAGTTAAAAGTTGATTCAATGTATGTACACCGAAAATCCGTATTACTCGTGCGATCGGTGGAGGTTCATATTCAACGACTTCGACCGGTGGGAGATATATTTGTCAAGGAAAATGAGGAGATGGATTACTATTTTACTTGCTCTAAAAAGAAAGAGACTTATATGATGAGTATTTGGTGGTGTGCGTGTGCTAGGGCTCGTCAACGATTGGGGTTGGGTCAGACCGGGACTGATATTTTCACAAATAGAAAGATTCAAACCCGCTTACTTAAAGCGGGTCTTACGGGTTTTTGCAGGTCAAGTCTTGCGGGCTTGTATTAGAAAAAAACATATCACTCTTATTTAAGGTTTTAGAATAATAAAATAATTATTATAAAACATTCTCAAACAAAGTCACAAATAAATTATAGTTTTGAAATATTGTCGATCGACACTGATAGATGTGATCGATATATATTTAGGGACCCTGTAAAAATTTCATCCGTTTTGAACATTGTTGATTGTCCGTATATATGGTCAACAAAAAAAGAGACGTTTTGATATAATAAAACTCCATTAACTAGGGTTTTCCCTTTCTCGTTGCGACCACGCATAATTGGTGATAAAAATTAGGTGATTTTTCAAATATGTAAACAGCTTTAGGCATTCGCATCTTGGTAATAGGTCATCCCTTATGACATATTTAGTGGTGTTTGTGGTTTACCGGAAATTCCGACGGTCAAACGAGGTCCGAATTGGATGAAATTTTAAAATGATAACTAAATATATACACCGATCACATCGGATAATGTCGATCGATTCCTATAAGTTTCTTTTATATAATCATTTTATAATGCGATAGTTTTATTCTAAACCTAATATAAAAGGTTATGATACATTAGTTGATACTTAGGCGATATACAACTCCAATTCAAAATATGATCGATCGTCACTAGCAGATGTGATCGGTAAATATATTTAGGGACCGCGTAAAATTTTTGTCCGTTTTGGACATGGTTTGACCGTTCATATATAGAGTCAACAAAAAAAGATGTGTTTTGACATATTGAAACCCCATTGACGGGCCTTTGCCAAATGAGTTTTCTCAGTGTGACCGAGCACGATAAATAACAAAAATTAGGTGATTTCAGATATACAAACGGTGTTCGGCGTTCGCATCTTTGTAATGGGTCATCCCTTATGACATATTAGTGGTGTTTTCGGTTTACCAGAAATTCTGACGGTTAGACGAGGTCCGAATTAAGTGATGTTTTAACAAGATTCCTAAATATTAGTACCGATAACATCAGCTGGTGTTGATTAATCCTGATAAGTTTACTTCATATATTTCATGTAGTTGCTTCATAATGCTACAATTTTATAATATTAATTTTTAAATCTAGTATTATTAACATATATAATATTTTATGATATTTTATTTTTTAGTGGACTCTTATGGGCCGGGCCGGGCCCACGGGTGGGTTGGGTTTCACACCTTTAAACTAAGCCCGATCATCTACCCACCGAAGCGGGCTTTCTCGCGGGCCGGACCAAGTAAAAGCACATCGAGCTTGCGGGCATCTGCGGGCTTTTCAGATCCACGAGCTAAATGATGAGGCCTACCGTATGCTTCGCACAAAGATCAATTTATCAACGGCTTTGAGATCGAAAAAACAGAACAAAAGGCTAGGTTATTTTCATTTTTTAACCTCTATTGCTATGTAGCTTTGGCATACATGATCCAGTTGTATCACTAATGAATGTAATCACAATCCTGTAATCTTACCAATATATAAAGAAATTAAAGGGGTGGTCTTGCTAAGGTCGATCAAGATCGTGAATAACTAGAATATATATGCGGGAGAAGTTCAAACAATATATATATATATATATATATATATATATATATACATATAATTCATATCTAGAGTGAAGTTTAACTCTAAAATTACAGAGTAAAGTTTCAATTTTAGCACACATTTCGATCAAATATTTTCACCATAAGTGATTCAATATTTGGGTATGTTATTCAAGATCATCTCTATAAAGTTTCATCTAATTCGACAATGGTTTGAGATTTTAAAATTGAGATTTACACGAACAATTCATGTTGAACAGTTTTAATTCATTCATTGATTTAATATAATTTTAATACTTTAACGATGTCCGAATTTGATGAAATTTTATAAAGATGATCTTGAATAATATACCTAAATATTGAATCACTTATGGTGAAAAATTTTAACCGAAAGTGTGCCAAAATTGATATAAACACATATATTTAAATTTTAAACACATCACAATCGAAGGAGCTGTTTGGTACTTGGTAGGTTATGTCATTGTTGGCTTCAAACTAATTAGAACCAGCAGGCTATAACAACAACATATCACAATCTGCTAGCTAGCTGAACTTGTCTTCCTTGCATAATGTACAGCTAGATGGACATGTTTCAGCAATCAGTATATTATCCTCAAACTATATATTACACATCAATCCAGATCTCCATTCTGCAACAATCACACACACAACCTAAATCGGGTTGCATGCAAGGACCACGTACATGCAGCTAGTGAGTACGTGCTGAGTATCTTGTGGCTGCTTGGAAATCAAACGTGGTATAGCTAAGGCCGAATAACAAGCATTTGGCACTTGGCAATTGTAGCAAGAAATCCAAAATTTCACGAACCAGTCTCACTTCACTCAATTATCAAATCTAATGTACGATTCTGGAGTTCAGCCCTGTATAGCTTCTCTGATCTAGCTTGTATGTG
Source organism: Argentina anserina (assembly GCF_933775445.1). NCBI lineage: Eukaryota > Viridiplantae > Streptophyta > Magnoliopsida > Rosales > Rosaceae > Argentina > Argentina anserina. Next base: position 26,306,586 of record NC_065875.1, on the reverse strand, counting down.
TGGATATATACAAACCAACTTTAAAACTCTCCGGATCGAGTCCAGACTGTTGGTTAGAGCTATTAAATCTCTCTTGTGATATTGTGAATGCATGTCAGGATTTCAGTTGACTGAAATAAATGAAATGCATAAGCAATGGAAGGAATACACCAGTACCTAATTGTCCTTATTAGAAGCAGCATAAATTTCAAGCTTGAATTAATTGAATATAAGTGAGCTTATTTCTTCAGGTTTGGATTGATCATTGATCCCTGAAAGACCTGTTTCTATAGCTGTGGGCTTTAGACATTGCATTACTGTTTTGTAATTTCTGATATCTCTATACATATATATGGGCCTCAAGAACTTACGATCAGTGTTGTAGTTCGTAGTTTTATACGCCAGTGGTACCTGATGTTCAGTTCTTACCGTGATAGAGATCTTTGTGCAATCTAGCTAGGGTTTGAAATCGTTGTCTATCTCTAACTCTATCTCTATCATTCTACATTACTTCCCACTTGCTAAATGTCTGAAATAAGCAGTAGCAGATTCTCAATGACCACCCTGCAGTATCTCTATCAATACCCCACTAACCAGAAAACCCCGAACCCTCTTTTTCTCAATGGCTGTGACATCTGCATTTTCCCTTTCTTCTTTCACAGAAAAGATCTCGATCAAACAATTAGTACCATGCATATATTCGATCACTAGCTAAGACTCGTGTCGATCTCAAATTTGTAGTGTGAACACGCGGCGGCTACTAGATTCAGTAGTAGAGAAGTGCTGCATGCGCCAACAAGTGTGTTTTGCTTTCTCACCACTCACCAGTCTCCATATTTTATGTCTAATATCTAGTTTCTGTTTCTGTTTCTAGTTCATCATCATCAACTAAGTTTTCGCTATAATAAGAAAGAGACTTGGCTCCAGCAGACTAAGCTTTTGTCATGTTTGCTAATTCTGAGAGTTGAGGGTGAGATAGAGCAACCACATGGAGAGTGGAACAAACCGTGCTCCACAATAGTGACCTAGCCTCTACAATGTCGCTTTCCATGCAAGGTTCTAAAAAACGCTAGGCGTTAATCGAGCGGACAGCTAAAAATCAGCGCCCAGAGGATTAATCGGCCTAAAATCGAGGCGGCCAAGGGTCTCCGGGCGTCTAGGCGGGGATTTTTAGAACATTGCTTTCATGTAATATTACGTCGAACCCAGTTCATGCTTGCCGTACATGTGTAGAACAGTAGAACCCTCAAATTGCTCTTTCTTTTTTTACATATGTAGACTCATCTACAAATTGAATAACACTTATCGCAGGTCGTAAGTTATAATTTATCGGATGCAACATTAATTCTTAAATAATCACTTATAATATCATCATGCAGAAATAATGCATGCCCCTTTTATACCTAAAGTAGTGTCGTCTCACGACTGGCCGGCCGGCCGGATGAAGTACGGTTCTTCAGTGAATCTCTTCTCAGTTGATAATTCAAGGCATCATACTTTGATCTGTGTACATTTAATACTGCTCAGCCCATATCATATAGGCTGATGTAAACTAAATGTGATCTTCTTTTGGATGAGGACGTCATTTCCATAACTAAGGTAAGGGTCGGCAATGGGCCGGGTTTTCACGATATTTTTTTTCAATTTTTCAGACGGGACTTACTAATAAAATCAAGGCTCACGAGCTACCTACGGACCCGGATCTTACGGGCTTTTCCGGGCCGAACCCATGATATTTATGTGTAATGAATATTTTTATAAAAAAAATAAAGAAAAAATATGATATGGTAATTATTTAACTAAATATAGTACAAAAGATAAGAAATATAATAACATAATTTAACTAAATAACATAGACAACAAATAAATATATATGAAATTATTAATTTTAAAAATGAATGAGCTTTAGACGGGTTTTTTAGGGTCGGGCCGGGCTTTGGCCTTATGGACTCTAATGGGCCGGGCCGAGGCTTTGAACCCTCGTCCTCTACCCGGCCTTATACCCATAGGGCCGGACTTTGACTGAGCTTTGACCAGGTCGGGCCTTGAGTCGGGCTACCCCGGGCCGCCCACGGGCCAAATGATACTAAGGGTTTCTGTTTGAGGCTCTGAATCACTAATTGTTGCTATCTACTTAGATTAGAATATATTTAACCCTCTCTATTATAACTGTTAAGCTATTTTAGAAAATATGTTTAATTTTTTACTAAAATTAGTGGCTGCACCACTCTTATAACTTTATTTTAATTTTGAGTTATCTCACTCGACAAATCTGTCTAGCGATATAGCTCAAAGTTAAAACATTTGAATTTCAAACATTCTTTGTGGGAAATTATATATAATTTATAGATAAATTTAAAATACTTTTTAGACATTTGATTAATATTTTGAATTCAAATGAAACTAAAATAGAGTGATCTGATGTAGACATATTCCTAAATTGGCTAACTAAAATGTATTTCAAACTATATTGGTCGAAATTTAACTAAAATATAGCTAGCATTACTAAATATGCTCTTAATACACTCTTCTATAGCTTTTACGCGAGGGCTAATATTAAAACAACCGTGCCAATAATGCCCAAGAAGATAGAAAATTGAATTTCCATGACCAACAAGTTTTAGTAAATTAAACTTAGTTTGATAAAGATGATAAATTAACTCTTTATGTTTTATCATTAAGTGTAATTAACCAACTTATTTTCCTACAATGTCAGTGTGCATATTACCCACTTGCTACTTGATCTAAGATCTAGTCTATTAAAGTACTCCATGCATGCATATAGATTCAATTAAAAACTGAGGGCGGCCAATGCTACTTCTTATTATAGAGTAATTAGCCCAAAGTTTATCCTTGAATTAGTTTCTTGAACCTACTAGGAAACTTCACTACTTCACGTGAGAAAGAAAGAAAGGAAGGAAGGAAGAGTCATGTGGTAGCAAGCTAGGGTTTAGCCTTTGGGCACAATTAAGTCATAGAATTCATTCCTTTTAAGAAAGATTAGCCAGATATCTAACTTGCAATAGACGACTTGGTCGATTCAAACCTCAACTATGTAAACTAACTAATTAAAGGGTCCAATCCAATGAACAAAATGGGATATTTGATATTTTCGATCTAAAAGCTAAGCTATAATAGAGGGAGAGAGAGAGAGAGAGAGAGAGAGAGAGAGAGAGAGAGAGAGAGATGGAAAACGTGAAGAATTGAAACTGCCAAGTAGGGAGTTTGCACGAGTGCGTGGTATATTGGCAAAGTTTATATTAGCCGATATCTTATAAAAAGCAGCGATTTGAAGAGAATGTCATATTCAGGTTTGCCCCAGTGTGATTCTGACCCTTTAACAACGACGGAGATCAACCAAATCGCCACGGGATTTCCATATACTTGTTATCTATTCCAACAGATAATTTTTGATTTGAATTAAACTGCTTCACTTTTCTGACTGTTGAACATCTATGCATGCAGCTAGATATATAGCATAATTATCGATATATGAGTTACTGGATGTATTGACTTACTCTCATATAATGATCCTCAATTTTCGTTTCCAAAATATATGAATGATTAATTGTCCAGAAACTTAAAATCATTAAAAGCGGAAAAAGATTTTACGCACCATCGAGTTCCCACACCGACGATTATTTTATTATTAAGGAGCAATCTCAGCCACTCAATGAGTAAGCATATCTAAGCAGTCTGAAGTCTAACGGTGCTCTAACCTTCGCCGTCTATATGAAGAAAGTGAACAGAAAAATGAGTCGCGATCGTGAATTATTGGAGCTTTACTCTTTAGATAATTAGGAGTCGCTATGGAAAAAGCAGCGGTGAGGCGTTTTGTGGATATCCTATTCGAGTTGAGTTTTGGGTTGAAATGGATGGCATAAATTTCAACTGGGTCTGGTGTTTTTGATAGTCAAAGATGGAGAAGTTCTTAAACCTCTGATAATCTAACCTTAATTTCTAGAAAGAAAAAAACACATCTAATCAAACCCAGAACTTTCCCAATTCTCTACATGTCCTCCACGACCCTTAAGTAGCTCTCAAATCCAACCAAGGAATCCAGAATTAAACTCGACGTGCTCGGTTTGGATTAGGAGCTCAGGTACTTAGGTGACCCAACGCTAGAGTCGGGTCAAGGTTACTTTCGGGTCTCGTCGTCCCAGCCGCAACCTTGTGGATTCGATGTCAGCTCGGCATTGACCACGGTGGTATAGGAACCGCACACATATCGCCGTCGAACGAACTCTTGATTACCGAATAAAACTAACGTCCGTTTTAGTCTAACGGTGCACGTGACCGCATGCGGCCGGTATTGGTGCTCTGACGGTGCGGTGAATAAGCTCCCTTAAAAAGCTAGGTATGTGTTTTTGATTATTGAATCTGCATGATGATTTGGACATGGAATTATTGAACTTACATTATAGTTTAGAATTCAGGCAGATAAAAGCCTTCACTTTCGAAATGGACCTACGATTCTGGATCTACCTTTAATTTCTTTATATCAGCCGGCCGGCCAGTCAGTCTCTTCCAAGCTCTGTCAGTCCACCATTGCCAGCATATATGTAAATATAGCTTCTCATCCCAAAATTGGCTATTCCAGTCTGACTTGGCTTCCCCTTAAAATTAAGTATACCCACCCGAATATCCCCTATATATTTCCCAAATTAATAAAGAAGAATAAGAAAAAGTCCTCTCTTTTTTTTTTGGTTAATAATAAGAAAAAATCCTTGGCTACGAGGCTTTTGTGCTTTTCTTCGTGGAAGTGTGACGAAGGTAATGTGATGGAGATTGGAGAATAGTGCATGAGATTGTGAGAGGTTCACAAAATTAAAACTTCAAATAGAGGGTGATGTGATGTGGTCTCGATAATTAAAATTAACTAAGGTCTTTAACAGGCCAAGTTGGCCATTAGGTACTAATTTAATAAGCAAATCTTTTGGCCTATGATAGCAACATTAACATACTGATATACTCCCTTATTCCACATTTTATACTACGTAATGAATTATATGTTTAAAACATTTCAGACTTGTAATTGTCAATTAAACTGTATTAGTTGTTAATTCTCTTCAACTTGCTGTCATTTATAACCCGTGATGACATAGGATTTTGAGTTACTTTGAATGAAAACACAGCTATAATTTAAAAGTGAAATTCACATAGTTCAATAGTATGTATGACAAATGTGTTCTTACGTATGTATCTGAAGGTCCAATATGCGAAGACTAACGTGATCTGGGTGCTTACTTTCATAGTTTCAAACTTTAAATTCATAACTGGTCTGCATAAAAGTTGTTGTAATCTTCGCTCACCCAATTAACAAATGAAATCAAACCCTAATTGATTTTTAAACATATTTTCCTCAAAGATGGGGCAGCAAAAGCAGTCGGAATCTGTATCCTCTCTAATTTAAAATACTAGTGGTAGTTTCACCTTAAAATGATAGTTTTATTGTTTGAATTGTGTAATCTGGTTTTATTATATATATATATATATATGATTTCGATGGAAATCTGATTGTTAAGGATACGCCATTAACGTCCCACCTTGAGTCGATCATCGATCATGCAGCATTAGCATTAAACTAAGTCTCATGTCAAATTAGAACGAGAGAGTTGGCATACAAAAAGGGTTATCTAGGTGGCCTTAGCTGAATCTAGCTATTATAGCACGAGGCTCTCTTTTTTTTTTGAAACGTTAGAGCATAAGGCATTCCTAGAAAAGGTTATCTGTTTAATGGAAGAGTTTGTGTTCTGATTCATCATTTATGAATTTGATCGTTATATTCTTTTCTTAAATTAGTAAGTGTGATTGGAAAAAGATTACTGAATTTCTCTAAGTTTTATACATAATTAGGTCTTTGATCTCCATCTACAAAATTAGTCATGATTACAGGAGTTACGGCAGACGTGTCGTTGATAATTGTTCTTAAAGTCAGATAAAAAAGTTAAGGAAATTAAAATTGGGGACAACTTAATTTGTATATGGTTAGCAACATAGTAATTCGTTTGCAGATCTGTATCGGTATAAAGATGAACATTCTCTTAGTAGATTCAATTTTGATCTAGTTAACTAAAAACTAGCATATGATACATATAGTAGGGAAATGAAGAAGTCTGGTATGGTATTATATTGCAGTAGAGTTACCGCTGGCCTGGTCTCAGAGGTCTGGGCACTACCTACATGAATACAGCCACTTATATATATGTACTACAAGCCTGTATATATCTGAGAAAGAGAAGCCATTTAATTTGAATAAATTCTGTTGTCCAGTCATCTGAGTTTCCATTCTATATACAATTAGCTAGTTGCTCTGGCCATTACAGACAAAAATCCAGAGCAATATTCTAAGCCCTAATGATAGCCGTAGCGTTACATCTGAAGAAACTGAGCAGAACTCTCAAACTCCTTCATTCTTCAAAGGGTTTTCTTAGGTATCAAAACCGAATATGGAAATCAACCTTGTTTGTAAATTTTAGTACTGCATATTCTATTGTTATTACACACCACACATGTGCATCAATGGTACACAATTCTCGATCCATTTATTAGTCAAAAAACTTGGCACCATTATATTACATATTTAAATATTACTAATATTAGTAACTACCCGCCCACAATCAAGAGAAAGAATATATCTAACTTGTCAAATGATGTGACCGTAGTGGTTTATAACATCACTTATAATTAAGGTTCAAAAAAAGGTTATACGGTAAGTAGGCGGATATCTATCTTCTAACACTTAGACGGCTAAACGGCACATAAGTGAATTTGAATTATTAAATATTTTTTATATATGTATTTAAACTATTTATATAATTAAAAATATATAATGATGTTCTATAATAATTTTTAAAATAATCTAAACTCAGAATAACTTAAGTTCAAAATCTATACATAAATATTAAAACAAAAGGTACATTGTAAAACAAATGTGTTGGCATAGACTTATGTCTAGCCATAATCAGCTATATTAATCATGGGCCTAGAGTCAAACACGACCCGAGCTGCCCATACCAATGGCAAGACAACAGCGCCAGCTGCGCAACTAGCTATCACTGACCTTAATATAGTCAATAATGCGCCCACAAACACACTCTAAAGAATACCTCAAAGAACACACCGAAATAATATAGTCCCACATCGAGGAGTAAGTGATCCATCTACCTCGATCCAACTATACAAGGTGCAATCTCTCTCCTCATTAAGTAAGCAATTAATACTAACATACATTGATACAGTTACTCTGTCAACATATATACAACGTCTGACTTAGGCATGAGAGAGTTGAAGACTGTCAAGACGCGGTCTCTCTTCTAACGCCGCATTGTATCTTATTTAACAAGTAAAAGGAGGATCGAGTGTTAGTGCGCAATGAACATCATATCACACGTAACCGTGGTTTATCTTAAGAAGGCAAACTGCAACGTTAACAAAATGTAAGACTAAATCTCAATTTCATCTTTTCTAAATCATTCCCTAACTCACTTGGTATAAGACTCGAACTCAATATCAATTTCTCATTCCTCATCTTATGTGTCATAATCTGAAATAAAAATATTCATTATGAAGTTTTTTTACTTCCACTACTTTTTTTTTAATCCACCGATTTTGACTGTTCTAGACTGCGGAAGAACGCCCTAGACCGCCTAAGTGGCCGCTAAATCCCTCAAATGTCACGGATGACTGAATCGGCAAAAAACGTGACGATGACCCACTTCCTAGCGCTTATGCGGTAACTTTTTAAAACATTTCTCATAATGAATGCAACCTAGCATTTACCCAGGTGTGAATTTAAATTTCCAATTTGAGGAAGTGAGAGAAACCCAGAAAAAAACTGGTACTCTAGTTATATCCGGAAAAATTGATGAAAAATAAACCAAAATTAAAGGCATTAATACATTTACTAGCATGTACTGATATCATCAAGTTTTAGAGAAGCTTACTACTTATCAAGGTAGTATATATACCGACACCAGTAAACTGTAAAAGCCCCAACATTTTTCAGCAAAGTAGAGTATGTACATCAGAAAAAAAAAAACATAATTGAGCCTCTCTTTCACTTTCTAGATTATGATTATGCTTTCCTGACATTAAAGATGATTCCTGAAAATTATAGTAGTTTCTGGGAAAGTGGGGTTTCAACACTTCCACTTCAATTATTATCTTCAATTATTTCTCATGGGTAAATTATTACATATATTCACTCATACAGTTATTTGATTATTTTTCACATATTTCTTCATTTCTTTTTACCACCGCAAAGCACATTGACATTTTTAGTAAAACCATATCCCACTAACAAAGAGATGGCAGTGGTATCCAGCCTATCTAGAACTGAAGAACCCCATCAATCACTTTTCCATTTTCACTTGCTTCATCATTCCACAAGTGAAAGGGGACTACTTCATCACTAGGTTCTTGTTCTTCCACATCATAGAATCAAATTAACCCATGAACTATACAAGTACATAACTCCCCTCTTCTGCACAGTATGTTATAGTAGTTCTCATAAACTACTATGCTGTCTAATAATTTAAATTGTGCTCTAAAGTTCAACTTATTATAATATGTTTCGAAATATGATAGAATTTCACACTTGGAACATTTAAGTTTATTTCATTCCCGGAACAAAATGTATTATATGTTTCGAGACAAAATGGTAATTTCGCGCTCTAGATCAGCATATATTTTGACTACTCAAAACAAAAATTGATCACAACAAATAGCAGTCAAAAAGGTTTTAATTTCATTTTATTATCACCACCAACCTATAGATATTAACATGGGTACACTCCATTATCATCATCCATCTCTTGATTCTTGATCCAGAAAAATAACCCCTTTGACAAAATTAAGTAAATTGAAAAAAAAAAAAAACAAAGACTTGGTAACGGTGGGTGGGGGCTTTTGTGGGTCTCAATCACCCTAAACGTACGCACCCCAGTTCAGATTAGCACATTGAGGGCCAACTCACTCATTGACAAGGGCCTGTTTGGTTGGCACTTGGCACCCAAAAAAAAAAACCCACAACGCGTCGACCAGACTCACTGAGTTGACTCAGTGACTCATCACCGCTTGAGAGGCGAGTCTCCAGGCCGAGGTGGCAATGAGCGGCCGAGTGTGCCACCCCAGCATTAAACACCCGTCGTTCTCTTCCACTCTGTACCCATCTCCGCCGGCGAAGAGCGCCAAAAGCATGCTAGCCTGCTTGAACGCGTTGGAGCCCAAATGAACCGGAGCGAAACCGGAATCACCAAACCGGGTCCGCCACTGAGCCAGAGTCTCGTGCCTCTCGACCCGCTCGACCCCTTCACATGCCACCACGTTGAAGATTTGCTTCCCCAGGTACACCTCCGACATCATCTTGTCCTGGCTGTTGACCGACCCCTCCAGCGAGTCAAACAGCGTCGAGTAATAGTGCAGCGACTCGTTGAATCGGTTCAGGAAAACCGGACCGTTGTGGTTCGCCTCCTGCTCCACCACAGTAACGATCTCCGGCTTCATCTGCTTCACTACAGACAGTACTTTCTCGATCGCACCGGGCCGAGCCAACAGTTTATGCAGCTCAAACACCGAGTTAACCGCAACCGATTCCACCTCACTCGGCCTCAGCTCCAGCATAGAAGCATCCAGATCAGCCAAGCTGTTGGCCACGAACCCTCTATACTCAAATTCTACATGAATGGTTTCGGCCAGCTGTGCTAGCTTCCAGCCAACCTCTTGAAGATGGTCCGAGTTGTCCGCAGCCGGCGGGCCGATACCTGTAAGGCGAAAAGCAGGCGGCCCGCCGGGTCGGAGAGCCAGAGCCTGCATCAGGGCCGGCCACTGCATCCCTTGGTTCATGGAGAAATCGATGACGTGAACTCTTTTCTTATCTTGGAAGCCTTCGAGGATGGCCTGGTTGGCGGTGAAGTGGGCGAACTTGATGTAAGGGCAGGTCTCGTAGAAGTGCATCTGGAGCATCTCCGAGTAGGAGTGGTCGATCGGAGCGGCAGGGTAGACGCGGAAGATGCGCTGGGCTAGAGCCTCGGCGAAGAAGGTGGCGACTTTACGCATGGCTCCGGCTTGGGAGATGGCGAGGTAGCTGATCTGCGTGACCAGGGCCTTGGCGAGGTTGAGGTTGTTCTGCTGGACGGCTTCGGCGCAGGCCATGAGGCCGTGGACTAATCTGACTCCATTTTCTTGCGAGTCGACAACGACTACAGGGCGAGATGGCTCGGCGGCGGTGGGGAGGGGGAGGGAGACGGGTTGGATGGAGGTGGTGGTGGGGTAGAAATCTGTGTTGGGTTTGAGTCGTTTTGGCTGTCGAGGGGAGGAATCGAAATGGGTCTGGCTGAAAATGGCCTGACCAGGTATGGCTTTGAGTTCATAATTGGAGGAGGAGGAGCAGTCGTCGAACTGTGTTCGTGGGCTAAGAGATTTGGTCCTGCTTGTGTTTATGTTCATGTTGTGATCTGCGAAATCGATGGAGGTTATGGTGGAAGATTCCGCCGGAGCCAAAAACGAATCTTCCAGAATAACAGAGCTGCTGCCACCGAGCTGATTCAACGGCGCCGCCATTACCGGGTCGAAATTCGGAGGCGGAGTAATCTCGGAGATCATGCTCTCCAGCCAATTCGACAGATCGGAGGGATTGTAATGAACGGTATCAGAAGCCAGCTGGGACAGCCCGTCGTCCTGAACAGTCCCCATGAACTCCTCAAGCTGCTCAAGCTTCTGGGCCACATCGGCCATGTTGGAAGACTTGACCTTGTAACCCAAAACGGCCAGAAGCTCATCCATGCCGTCGTCGTACATCGCCGCCTTGCCGGCCTTGTTATCATTAGAAGCGGAGGCCATGGGTGGGTTTGGATTAGGGTAGTGGGGGTGGCTATGATGCTCTCTTTTCATTATGGATGAAACTAATAGCTCGGAAACGGATGTGAACTCAGAATCTAAACATTTAGGTTTCGGGGCTCTCTCTCTCTCTTTCTATCTTGCTTTGGTTTTTTTTCAGTAGTCACTAGTTTGTGCAGGGCGGGGGAGGAGGAGGAGGAGGAGGAGGAGAAATAGGAATAATAAGGAAGCCCTAGTTGCCAGTTTTAGTATTGTAATTATAGAAAAATGGGGAATTATTAAAAAAAAAGGGGGTATGAGTAAGAAGGAGAGTGATGTGGGGCGCGAGCTCCAATGAGGGAGGGGGTTAAAAACCCAAAACAACGACTAGAGCTCAAACACTCACAAACAGATAAACATGAACATATTTTACATTTTTTTTCTCGTTTGCATGAAAACCCAGACTCACACGGCCTTTCAGCATTTACGTGACTGCTCTCTGCACCACAGTGATTCAGTGTTTCAGCGTGTAGTATTATTATTATTATTATTTTCACTCGTTGGGGGGGGGGGGATTTTACTGTGTTTTGGGTGGATTTTACTGTGGGTTTTCTTTTGATAATGAGACGTGACGGGTACATTTTGCATTAACGATGGTGGGTTATTGTTTAATATGGTGGCTTAATTTGTACTTAATTAAGTGAATTTGGGATGTGGACGTTAGGGGTTGAGATTAGTGATGGATGCGTAAGAAAGTTAATGCATCTATGTTTGCTGTAGGGTTAGTTAATCATTTTTGCATTGTTTCATGTCGGCGAATAAGAGTGTCAGATGCATTGTACTACAATTTAGGTAAATTTGCAGCTGTTTCAGAGATATAATAATAGTATTACTCAAGCAGAATGATTAAGGTGTTCAAGCTTTGTTTGAGTTGTGTGATTTATGAACAAGAAAATGCTCAAATCTATTCCCCTTTTTCTTCGATTTGATAATAGTAATAATACAACCTTTCGTTTATATGCAAGCGGATCTGTATTTGAAATTTCTATACACAGAAAAGAAAAGGAGAAATTTTCTGAATTGTTTAGCTTCTAATTATTGTGGTAGAACATGGATATACATGTTGGTACAAACATTAAGGACACATAGGCTTACATAATGCAGGATGGGGAAACGCATATTCCTGTTTTAGTGAATAAACAAAAGGCAATGATTGATCATTCACATACAAATACCAACTAATGGTATCATTTAAGAGAACGAAAATGGCATCCTTTAATCACAATGAAGAAGATAAGAGTGGGTTCTTATCCTTTCGTACATGAAAATGAAAACAACCCAATTACTGCTTCAGCAATATCACTGCTCAAAATGTAGGCGTCACTGTGGTAATTATTTGAGCTCAGTCACTCTCACTTGGCAAGTGAAACCAACAAGAAGAAAAGAGCAAGAGCGATCGGACAGAAAGCATCGACTAAATTATGCATGTAGTTAATTGTTTTAAGTTTAAGGAATTTCAAAGAACTTGTCAACGTGAAAAGAACAAATTCTATTCATATTGTTCTTACCGCCACACAATTATAAGACCAAATAATAGAAGACGATGGTACTTTTCTTTGGTGTCTTGCGTAAATTCGCAACTCTTCTTCACTCATACAGAAGTTTTTCCTAACTGGTTCATATAAAATCTCCAAGATAAGAGCAAGAATGATGGTCCACGCCACGTTGCTCCATACACGTCTGTAACTTTCATTAGAGACTTCATTTTCTCTCGATGAATCTTATGAGGGGAGGGACCGTTTGGGACAAAACGAATGGTTCTTAGATCCTCACCACGTGAAGGTTGTAATATGCATTTGCCTCTAGCTCCCTCTATTATTCAGGCACCGGCAAAAAGGAAATTAAAATTTGGGACCTGCAAACACAGATGGGGATTGATGAATATACGAGGGCGATTACTACGAACAATAATTGAGGCAAATAAGCAAAAGAGTTTACTCAACCTTTCAATGAGATTCAAGGTTCCTGTATTAAAGATTGCAGCTGTTGTTGGAATGTAGAGATCTTGTCTGCTTTGACAGCCATTACTAACCCCATTTGCTGATAGTTTCTTAGCTGCAGAAGTAATTACGAAAACATCACACATTGTTATATTCACAAAGGAAGTCAAAATAACTATGATTACACGCTGTTCCTGTGAAAGTTTCAATCTAACTTGGTAATGCCATGATCTTCACTACCTGTCCCCGTAAAAGTGTACCTCTTTGATTAATGCTGGTGAGTGTGTATTACGAGTATTATGTGTAACCTGCCAATGTATCTTTGTGGATCCTCTAGACGAAACAAATCACATAGTAATTCAAGAAAACTAAAAATTTTCCCTTCCATATTTCTGTGGAGATGAACTAGTCGCAGCATAATGTATCTGGGAGTTTTACTGAGAAAGTAGGACAGGCAGCCATAATACTACTTGCCTCATGAGGTGCAATCTGCGGAGTCTTCAAAGAAAATTCAGAGGACCAGGTGCTGAGCTGAAATACATTTGAAAATACAATTAGTAAATCATGTGAAAAGCATATGATGGTATTCAGATCAAAGAATAAGTACCTTATGAAACAATTCATCTTCTGGCTTTACATATATTATTGCCTCTTCATTATCATTCTGCTTCCTTTTCTGGTCAGCATTTTTTTGCTGTACATTGCATCACGAAAAAAATAAATCAAAGGCATAGATGAGAATTAAAGAGAGAGTTCAGTGAGCACAGAGTTGCTTGAACAGCTTACCTTGTAAAATTTGGTGACTAGTATATAACACTTAAACCGAAAGGATTTTTTGAGCTCCTCTGTTGGCTGCCATGAGGGAAACAACATATCTAAATTAAGAAGAGAAACATTCCCAGAAGACAATTGAAGACAGACAAGCTCATAATTCTTATTATCAATCTAATGATTCTAACCTCATCTTCTGTAGCCCACGAGACTTCGTTAAAGAGACCTTCATAAAGAGGTGGCAAGAGCTGGGGAGGTAAGTTTGTCACACGTTGAGAGACCAAAAGACCGACACTTTTTGCTTCCTTACCCAAAAGTGATCTCAGGTCCTCTATTACATCCTTCTGAGAAACTTTCAAGAGAAACTTCTGAATTTCTTTCATACATTTATGGTCCTGTTAAGAATGAAAGAAGTTCCATCAGTCTATGTATAGACAATAACTTACAAACCTACAGGGGCTACAGGTATATAGCAAAAGGATGTAACTAAATTACTGGAGCACGCAAGTACAGATTACTTGCCTTGTATCTCCCCAGGTTAAGGACGGTAACAAGACCAAATATTCCATTATCTTCATCATCCTCTATTTTCACGACAGACCCTACAGTGGTCTGTTCCAATATTAAGTCTACGAAACCACTCAAATCCCACTCTTCACCATCAAGGTAGGTCTGCAGCAAGGTCTTCACTCCATGAAAGTCATCGGCTTTTGGATCAAAGAATGCAAAATCTACTTGAACATTTCCCTTTACAGATAAGAACCAAAATTTCATAAAAATCCAAGTGTAAACAGAATGAATGAATATACTAAATACTGAACTTCAGCCTTTCAGCAAAGAGCCAGTTAATTATATGGATAATAAATAGTTCTCACCAGAAGTATTTGCTTACATCAAACTCTTCATCTTCGGAAGATTCCAACTGCTCATTCTTGACTTTGAAATCATTCTTTACTGATTTATCACCTGAAAAGTTAACATGCAGACATAATTATGATAAAAACAAGACTCATTTCAAACCAAATGGAGTCAATATGATGGTGATCATGCCTCCGGAGCTTGATGGTGATTTATGAAGGACTTCTTCCGTATGCATTCGACGCTTGGCAGAAAAGACAGAGGCAACCCTAGCAGCCTGACGAGAAAACTGGGAAAAGAAAGAGGGACGTGATTTCATCAATCCCCGACGCCTTGTCGGCCTACGGGGCATCTTCGCTTTCTATTGCTACTAAATCACTGTATAAGTTCATAAAGATCGATTCAGCATATCATTAAAGAACTCAAAATTAAACAGCGCACGAGAGTAAAGCATACACTACACATTCCTATCACCTATCAAAACATAATCACCCGAACACTTTCATCAAAATGAAAGAACTACTCACTAATTCTAACTATGCTTTGAGAACACATGAGAACATTTACAAGTGACTCATTGCACTAACCGAAATTATTGCCGAATTTGGCAAACCATTTGAAACTCTTCCTATTCCAATTCCGAAGAAGACCGATTCAGCATAACTCAGCTAAGTGATGAATCTATGTAATGCTTTAGGTTTAAAGAACTTATAGCTCTCACAATTGCTACGAGCTCACAACTTCACAACAACCTTACTTGCTTTCAAGTTTAGCTAGCAACTCTCTCAATCGACAATATATATAGCTGAAAGTAAAGCATAAAACGAAAATTAGCAAACTCACCGGAGTTTTTGACGGAAACCTGTGCGGCGAGACCAACCACCTGCAACTCTCCGTCGGCGTCGGAATCCGGCAAAGGCAAAATGAAAAGCGAATAGAAATAAGAAATGGGAGTTTCACCAGTATAGTTCAGTTCACTGAGGTTGATCGGGTGAAGACTGAAGAGCAGAGCTATCGAGTTGAACGAAGACGAGTGATCGGCGCGAACTGGCCGGATGGAGGAGAGGGATGGGTAAATTTGGTAGTTAGGTCTTCTTCTTTTACTGGGATAATTCAAAGGCCCAAATAAACTAGGCCTTGGAGAAAAAGTACACAAGCCCAATTAATCTAAAGCAGAATAGAAATAGATATAGAAGATAAGTTTTGATCACCTCGTCACCTGGTACTCAACTGCTGACCAGGAGAACGGGGTTGTGAAATATAAATTTCGAGTTTAGAGTCCATTCCAAAACTCCATCATCTTGATGCTTACAGCGAGTTTTAATCGCTATCCTTGTCTATATATAGCTCAAGTTCAAGGAGTCGAGGGTCACCACCTAATGGAACAGAGTTGTAGTAAAAATTTTGTATGGCTGTACTATAAATTTGCATGGTAAAGCAGAGCCCTAGTGTTATGAGCAAAGTGAGACGACCGCCGTCTGTGTTTCGTTCCTGAGCTTAAATCGTGAATCATCGTGACTATTAGAGGGTGGGGTAACGACGTTGTTTCTTAGCCACTAGGCAATTCCCTGATGTTCTCTGGGAGTTTAGAGAAAATACGAGCCCAAGGCCCAATACACATGTTTGCATTTGCGACTTTAAACCCAATCCAAAACTGCAAGTGACGATGGAGATATACGACGGTCAAAATCGGGGGCGTTGTGCCCTAACTCGGACAGAATTGTTGTCACCTCCTTCACCGAGTCACTCTCTCGATACCACAACGAGTCTTTTTTTTTTTCCAGTCCTTTTCAGAATTATTGGTTTGTGTTGAAATTGAGTGATGCTCCGTCAAGAGCTTGGAATTTCTTACCCACTCAATCTGGTATGCACTCAATCTGGTATGTATGGAATTTTTTGGAATTTCTCACTGAAGAATTTGGATAGCCCTTATTGTCCGGCTGAGGTTTACATGATTAATTGTCTCCACCACTACTATTAGGTCAAATGTAACGCTATCTCATGTCACACATTTTATCATGTTTTCCCATGACACTGGTGAGAACTATATATAGCAATGTTGTATACATGGTTTGGTTTTAGGGATTCATCAAGTATGAAAAATAAGTGATTGGTAATGTATATATGGTTTGGTTTTACAGCTCATTGTAAATTCTCATACCAATTTCTTCCTGATTATACTAAATGGTTTTGATCACCACATTAAAAAAAAAGCGTAGATAAACCGACAACTAGAGACCATTTAGCCAACAAAAACATAAATATGGGAAAGATAATGGCGATATTGTATATTAGTATGGAGAAAAAGAGAGGCAAGTGCGATATATATAATTATATATAGCACCTGATTGATTCCATGTCTAGCGGCAAGGCCACCTTCTTGGTACCCAGTCTTCATGTGATCATAATGCAGTTCGTCATTCAGTACTCTTATTGCCTGAAATCAAAGTGTGAAATAGCTGGAATGAGAAATTCAGTGTCCCAATAGTATTGACATTTTGAAGTTCTACGTTAAGAAAAGAATAAGGATTAGTACCATATATGGTAGAACTCTAGTTTGAGAAAGAAGTATAATGCAGTCCCTAGCCCTGTTAATGATATCTGGATCCTTTGTTCTTGTAGTTGTCGACACCGAAGCAGAAAATAAATTTTGTAAGAATGTTCATACCAGACTTCCCGAAAAATTGGAACAAGAACTCTGGGTCGGTGACAATGTATCGATTCAGTGCAGCAGCTTGTTTACCAAGTAAGGACGATGCTTGTACCAACACACTACGAGGTGAGCCAAATGAGGATTGTGTTCAAGAGAACTTCAACTCTTCCCCTCTCGTCAATGTTGCCAAGTTGGGTTACTTCTCAATCTCTTCAATTGTCCGGAAACCTAAGAATCAAATCCTTTGTTCTTTCGTCTGAATATTAACGTGTGGCTAATATAGCAGAAGAGCACAAATATGAAGGTTAGGAAGACATGAGCTGTGTCACTTTACACACCTTCAAGTGTTCACCAAGACGTTGCCGTTGTTTAACAAAACGCTCCTGGACAAATGGGCAGTATGTAGAATTAGAAAAGCAGAAAACTTAGCATATTCAACATCTCCAGCATCAACTACTGATCAGTCTTTCGTCTGAATATTAACGTGTAGCTAATATAGCAGAAGAGCACAAATATGGACTATCTGACAGCTCATTGTAAATTCTCCCGTACCAATTTCTTCCTGATTATACTAAATGGTCTTGATCACCGCATTAAAAAAGCTTAGATAAGCTGACATCTAGACATTTTCGCTTACAGAAACACATAATTAGGGGAAAGATAATGGTGGCATCGTATTAGTATGGAAAAATAGAGAGGCAAGTACGATAAATATTGCGGCTAGGGCACCTTCTTGGTACTCAGTCTTGATGTTATCATAATGCAGCTCCCCCTTCAGTACTCTTATTGCCTGAAATCAAAGTGTGAAATAGCTGGAATGAGAAATTCAGTATTGGCATTTTGAAGTTTTACAATTAGGAAAAAAGGAAAAGGATTGGTACCATATATGGTGGAACTCTGGTTTGAGAGAGAAGTATAACGCAGTCCTTGCCCTGTCAATGATATCTGGATCCTTTGTCCTTGTTCTTGTCGACACTGTTATGTAACCCTCATCCTGAATTGGTGACCATAATTTGATAAGACAAGAATGAAATCTAAACCCCAACAAAGCTAAACTGTTTTGCCAAAATTGAACACACACCAGATTCAGCAACACAGAAATTCCATGCTCAGCTAGAGCGGATTCCGCATCCGGCCAGCCTTCTTCCAGTTTTGGTACTGCACGCCCGATTCAAACTGCGAATGAATTACCTGGACGGGGATTGCAATACGGTACTGAACAAAGGAGATAAATTGATTACCGAAGCGGCGTATGATTGTTTCTGTGAAAGAGGTAGGTTCGACCTTCACCCCCAACTCCATCGGCTCCGCGTCAGTTTCCATCCTCGTCACCTCTCCCCTCTCTGGTTACTTCATACATGTTAATTCTCTGGGCCTTAAAACTAATCCATGATGCTGTGTTTGGATGGAGTAATCTTATGATGATATAAATCTTTTTTTATGCGAATTTTATTTTTAAGAGTATAAAATTCTAAGAATTGAGAATTATTTTGTTTGGATACTATTTCCTGTATTAAAAAAATGGTTAGAATTGCATAGAAAAGATTGGGAACTGAAGAATAACACCTCTTTTTCATAGAAAATAAACATGGAAACATGCTTCAATTTCTCCTTATTTTTTCCAATAGAATTTGTACTTTCTTTTGAATTTCAATCTAAACTAAGATGAGGAATATCAAATTTCTGAAATCTAATTAAATTCTTCATTATTTTCCTCTATCCAAACACAACATAAGAGTAAATTTTGTTTTCTTTTACGAATGAAAAGTAGTGCAGGCATTTTGGCCCGAACTTACCGAACCATCCGAGATCGTAACCGGCTCAAACTGAACTGTGCCGGGTCTGGCTCGACTCGGGCTGTATCGATAGCTCGTCTTCAGCTTGGTTACGGTATTCATATTTACATTCGTGAGTATACCATACCGACCGAATATGTCTATGTTTACTGGTCGAAAGATAGATCAATAATAGACATGTATTGGTTCAAATTTGTATTTCAGGTAGCTCTCTCTCTCTCTTTCTCTCTCTCAATAGATGCAACTCTAGGCCATTTTACATGAATTTAGTTCGTACGACGTAAGACCAATATCTCGTTTACATGTCACCTCCACTTCAGTTATCATGTTCAATAAACAAAATTTTCTCATCTTGGCTAAATGAACAATTACTTCCAACCTGGGCCGAATCCTCCAAACTAATTTGAGAAATGCTCAATTGAATTCTTAAGGAGTGCTCAATAGGTGCATACAACGCCCTACCGATCGCGACACAAACAATGGAATCTTTAAGGAATGCTCGATGCAGGTGCAAATCCATATCAATTGCGACCCATAAGCCAAGAAAGCAAATGTCACCAATGTATAATCGACTCACCTTAGTTAGGACAAAGTATATGCCCAAGACGATATGATAAGTAAAAGTTGTCAACATATAATCGGATTTTGGAAATTTTGAATTGGAAATTATATTTCTCATATTTATATCTCTTTACTTTTGATCTCATTAAAAAATTACCAAATAATTTTCACTATGAAACTGTGATGCATAGAAGTTTCACCGGAGGTCCGATTCCCATCCTAGAATCAGAATCGGAAGCGTGTTGGAAGCGCGATTATAGAAAAAGTTGTTTTTGTGAGCGCAACGGAAACGCACGTTCCCAGTTTGGAAGTGTGTTGTCGCAATTAAAGAGGAAGTGCGAGGACAATTTAGTTATTTTTCCTTACTTAATTTCAAAACCCTAATATGATTGAATCCATTCTCCTATGAGTTTTCTTGTTGTGCCTCCTTCAATCTTCGTGTCCAGATAAGATCAAATTTGCCTGAATCCTATCAATGATCCACCAAAATCAAAGAACAAGCTATTGTCACTATTGAAGAACAAAAGGTCAAAAACTGTATGAAGGTATGTTAGTCGTCGTTTTAGTTTATGGTTCTCAAATTTGCATAAACTTGTTTTCTGGGCAGTTTTTACTTAGAACGACCTACATACTTCAATACTGGTTGTTTGATATGTTTTAGAAGAGACAAGGGCAAACAAGTTTATTGAACAATCTTTTTCGATTAGAGGCTCTGATCAAGGTGTTTTGAGGTTTGCAATCTAACTAACGTGCATAAGACTAAAGGGAAGCTTTTGGCAAAAAAGGTAAAGCTCGTTTCTTTGCTAACTCTTGAGAATTGAATTAAATAGTTTGATGAATTTACTTGAGAATTGAGTTAAGGTGTTTAAGGCATTTAGTTGATAATTGAATTTACTTGTTTCTGCATTTGTTTGTTGTATAAAAATGAGTCAATCCACTGAATCCAGTACACCTTTACATATATAGTTATGAAGGTAGTGTAAATGAGGTTGAACCGTCCATTGTGGATGATAAGGCTCATTTGTAGATTTATGTTAATAAGATTGAGAAGTTGCCAGGGGAAGAACTTGGAGGTTTGAATGCAAATTTCGCAATACAATATATGTTGAATCTCATAGTAGAGTTGTGACTCATTGAATGAGGGTATGAAAGAAATTAAAGGTTGTTTTAAAAGTCAGTTCTCAACAAAGAGCTAATATGAGAAAACTAGTGAATGATTGCAAAGTTAGTTATATTCGAGTTGTTTAAGATTAAATTATTTGAATTTATAACCTAAAGTGTTGAGATAATAATTTTGAATTGTTATGATATTTGTTATATATATATATATATTATTTTATTTTAACGCTTCCAATACGCACCCGTTTTTAAAATAAAATCGAAAAAAACGCTTCCGCGAATTGTTTGAAAACAATTCGTTTCTACGCACCCACATATGATTCCGTACAGCTTAGCTATGAATTATCCAATGCACTTATGTGGGTAAGTATTTACTATCTAGCATATTGAATTCCAAATCATCCATACTTTCTAATCCAAGCATGTCACAGTCTGGTCCCTGCCAAATCTGAAGATAGATTTAGGGAATTATTTAGCCAAAAAATAAAAATCAAATCGAAATGACGTGACACAGTGACAGGGTCACACTGTCATAAATGGATTACCCTCATGGCCCTGAAGGCCTGAACACAGTAGGAAGGATGACTCCCCTTCTATTAATGGGGAGCCCTGCCCATTTATAGTTTCCAACTACCCACGTTCCCATCTAATTATCAATATTATTAATACTAGCTTGCAACAACAATTATATTATATGAATTTACCTAAAAGTATATGATGTCATTTGACTCATTTATATCATGAACTAACCCAAAATTCATTAATTCAATTTCATTGTAAATTATAATGTCAAATTGACAAGTTAAATAGTTAATTCACTTTCACTCGTAACGATATTCTTTTTAAATCTAATATTTTTGAGCATTGTTATGATAACAAAATAGAACTAACATACATTTGAAATAGATGATGAGACTAATAAGATGAAATTAAATTTAACTACACCTATCACAATAAACTCACTTAAATGAATTGGGATCCTTAATTCCAACCGAGTGTGTATTATAACTCAAACGAACGTCTATTTTTATTATGCAATGAATCTGCCATGATAAAAGCACATTAGAGATATTCGTTATATATATGGAAGAAAATATGAGAAAATGGGGCCGTTGGTTATGTTTCCATGCTAATATGCAATTACTACTAATTATCATTAACTTTTGTTTCCAAACGAGTGATTGTGGATCAATAGAAGAATTTTCCCTCACCAACTATTGCCATTTTATGTAATTCCGTGGTAAAACAAGGGTCAAATTCTTCAAGTCAACGCCCATAAAATTCACACCCCTCCTTCTCTATTACCATAGTTTAAAAGTTCAATTATCTTTCTAATTCTTCTCCCCCAGCTTCGTTTTCTTTCTCTCAATTTTCTCTCCCCTCCAAAAATTCACAGCAAAAAAATCATGGAGGAGAATCACGCTTCAGCTCTCGAATCGGTCGCCAATGGTGACCACCACGATTTCGGCGCAGAGTACAATTCCCACAGTAACAACAATAACGACCACGGGTGGCAGAAGGTGACCTATCAGAAGCGCCAGAGGAAGAACAAGGCGGCGGATTCCGTCAACAACCACAACCGCCTCATCCCCGGCGCCGCGATCTCCGGCGGCGAGAGTGTTTTCCGCGGCGTCGAGAAGGACGCCGAGGAGCGAGTTCGGAGGCGCCAGGAAGCTCTGAAGGCGGCCGCCGCCGCCAATGCCGGTGCAATCGGCGTCGTTCCGGCGAGATCGAAGCACCGGTCCGACGACGAGTACGGCGACGACAGCGATGACGAGGCCGCCGCGCCGCAGGAGGCCAAGGCCGAGGAGGAGAAGAAGTCGAAGCCGAAGAAACCGAAGAAGCCTAAGGTCACCGTCGCCGAGGCGGCGGCGAAGATCGACGCGAACGATCTAGCGGCGGAGATGGTGGAATTTCCGGTGAGTTGTGCTGGTTCTGATCTGGCCATTTGTTTCTGATGCAGTTTGATCTTATTGGATTTAGATTTGAAATTTAAAATTGAATCAATATGACTATTTGGTGTAGCAATTCGAGGAGGGTGTACAGGTGTTTAAGTTTGCCGACTTTTTCGCCCGGGCATTTTCTGCAGTGACTTCTTCACAGTTTCCATGGATCAAGATGTTCAAGGAGTCAACTGTTGCGAAGATTGCTGATGTGAGTTTTCAAAATTTCTATGGAGAATTATGCTTTTTGTTTCGTATCCACAATCTGATTTAGTTCTGGCCTTCTGGGCTGATGATTTTGTTAGTCTGCTGAGGTAGTAATTAAAAGGTTTGTTTTTAGGCTAGATTTGATGTTGTTGTGAACCAATGTACTGTGTACTGATTCACATTGTTTCTAGTTCTATACTTCTGTAATATATACAGATGCTCTGTTCCGTATAGGGACAGTATCGTTCTTTAATGGTGTTAGATCCCTCTGGTTGTTCTAGTTTAACGTGGAGATCTATATTGTTTTAGGCTAAATAATCACGAAGTATCTGTTTTTTGCTCCTTTTTCTTCGCATTAATTAGTTTCTTCCAAGTGCAGTCTTATCTTTTATGCGTTTTTCAACTCTGTGATTATAATCGCTATGTGAGTTTATTTCTTGAGGGGAGACTAGTTGATAGGATGTTTGGGTCAGTTTGTGGCCCTGTGAAGTGCAGCATGATTATTCTTACTAGAAAGCAATTTGACTTATGCATTATCTGGTTTAGGTAGACCTGATCTTTGGGACCTTTGTGTCCACAAAGTAACTTGAGTTCATTAATTCCACCAGTTGTCACTAGAGTTCACTGTCTTGTCATGTTATAGTGCTTATTTAACATTTGCTTGAGTATCTCCTTTTAGAATGTGTATGTGTCAGGAGCTTGATAACTTTTTTGTTTTATATGTTGGTATGCAAGCACCTTGTATCCTAATCCCTTTGTATTTTCTTCTGACAGATACCCATTTCCCACATATCTGAGGATGTTTACAAGACATCAATTGACTGGATCAGCCAGCGTTCCATTCAGTCCCTTGAAACCCTTATTTTAACATCTCTAGACAGCATTCTTGCAGACCTAGCAAGCCAGAGAGTCGGTGGAAAGGGTGCCAAGAAGGGTGTGCAGCAAGCATCATCCAAATCTCAGGTAACTATTATATCCTATTTTCTTTGTCTTTAAGCTTCTAAAATAATAATATGATAAAGATTACACACAGCTGTACAAACATAAACTATTTTAAGTTTCACAATCTGTTTTACATCAAGATTCTGCATGTGTCTTTTTGCTTCAATTATGCTGTTACATAATCTGGTTGGACAAGAATCTATAAACTTATCTCCTTTATTTAAAATACTCCTTCGCATGCCATCCCTTGTCCAATTGGTATGTGGAGATCCAATGATTGGCTTCATGCTTTCTATGTCAAGATTGATGCTGGTGTTCTTTGGTACTCAGTTGTTGGTCAACTGTTTAATTCCCCATTTCAGCTCCATTGATGCATTTTCTTTTGCGAACTAATCTTCAGTTCAACATCTGTAAATTTTATAAATGTTCTGGTGAACATGTCAGTGATGTCATGGTCTCACCTTTATGCTAAATGTTTAATAATTTTATCATTTTGAGTGCCCAGTCAACTCTGATGCTAAATGATGTGTTGTGAAAAACCAGGTTGCAGTATTTACTGTTGTAGCCATGGTATTGCGAAGAAAACCTGATGTTTTGATCAGTATATTGCCGACATTGAGGGAAAATTCAAAGTATCAAGGACATGATAATCTTCCAGTAATTGTATGGATGATAGCTCAGGTAGGTGTGATTAAACAACTTCACAAGTTTAATAGATCTTTGTTCATGTTTAAAATATTTTCATAAGCCTGCTCCTGTTACCATACATCTCACGCTACATCTCAAAATATCATGAATAGGCTAGTCAAGGAGACCTGGCTGTGGGGTTGTATGCGTGGGCACGCAATGTATTGCCTCTTGTTTGTGGCAAAGGTAGTAATCCACAGTCCCGTGATCTTGTCCTGCAGCTGGTTGAGAGGTACCAAACTAATCTCAAATTCTCATTCTCAATATTATTTTGTAAATCTTGCATTTCCTAAACTCTAAAGTTGTTTATTTGATTGCAGACTTCTGTCTATGCCAAAGGCTCGTACCATTTTAGTAAATGGTGCTGTGAGGAAGGGGGAGCGTTTGGTGCCACCTTCTGCCTTGGAGATACTTATGGGAGTCACCTTTCCTGCACCTTCAGCTAGAGTGAAGGTAACACTGAAGAGAGGAACTCACTTTGTAGGAATTATTTATAAGGAGAGATTTATTTACCTCTTATTTAACTTCAGTATGATGTTCTGGACAGGCTACTGAAAGGTTTGAGGCTGTATATCCTACTCTAAAGGAAGTGGCTCTTGCCGGGTCACAAGGAAGCAAAGCGATGAAACAAGTTTCACTGCAAATATTGAATTTTGCTGTTAAAACTGCCGGAGAAGCAAGTATGCAGACGAGATCCAACTTTTTTTTGCATTGTAGTCTCTCTCTAAGAATTAGTGTGATGGTCTTTATGGGGTCTAATATACTGCTTGCCTCCACAGGTACACCTGAGCTATCCAATGAAGCAGCTGGAATTTTCATATGGTGTTTGACCCAAAATGCTGAATGTTTCAGGCAGTGGGTGAGCTATCTACTTCTCATATTGCATTCATCCAATACTTTTCCATTCTTTTTATTGAATTTGAGTTAAAAGGTTAATATATGTATAGTTAATAATCTTCTTGCTTTGCTGTCCGTGAAATGTTACCAGGACAAGGTATATGAAGGAAACCTAAGAGCAAGTGTCGCTGTACTTAAAAAGCTTTCTGATCAGTGGAAAGAGCATGCTGCAAAGTTCTCTCCTCTTGATCCAATGAGGGAAACCCTCAAAAGTTTTAGGCACAAGGTAGCCCTGTCTCTTTGTTTTGAGTTTGTACACATATTTTTCTTTTGCCTAGTTGTGCGACAATCATGTATGATTCTTCTGTGTCATCTCAGATGCTGTTATGGAATTTGTCACCTTATGAAACTTGTAATTGATTTTGACTTATATATGTATGAATTTTAGTTGTGCTAAGCTCTTTGTATACAACACTTGTTTGTAGAATGAGAAGGCATTGGAGGGTGAGGCAGAATCTGCTGAGCAAGAGCAGCTCGTCAAGGATTCAGACAAGTATTGTAAGACGTTACTGGGAAAGCTATCACGCGGCAGTGGGTGCAAGAAAAGTGTGGTATTTATTGTCCTGGCTCTGGCTGTTGGTACAGCTGTGGTGTCCCCAAACATGGAGTCTTTGGATTGGAACAAGTTAACAGTATTTTTCAGCTCTGAAAACCCATTCCTTTTAGCTAAGTGAGTGAAGCAACTAGCAGCTGGTGGTGCAAAGCATCAACTTGTTTTTCTTACAATATCGAGCATGAGGAGGAAAGCGGTCTAATTTACTTCAGAATAAGGTGGCGAAACATAGAACTGATAGAAGTTTTCTTTATACTTTTGTCCCAGTGGGACACGGAACTAGAATTAGTTGAAGGCCAATACTTGGTTGAAGGTTTAATTTGGTTTGTGCCGTTTGGGCTTTTCCCCTTCTTTCTTATAACTTTTCATGTTTATTAGATCCCTTTTTAAGTTATTCACATCTAATATTAATATTTACGGTACTAGAATGTGTATGAGAAAAAGGGATGGATACACGTGTATTCTCTTATTAGTGTTTCAATCCAAAATGAATTTTGATGATACAAGCTGATCTTTTGAATCATTGCATTATGGATTTGAGACTAGTCTTGTTATATTGTGACCAAAGTTTAGGCATATACATACATGATGTCTTGTATCTTACATTATAAGAGATGTTTGTTCAAATTTTATGAATACTCTTCAGGTTCCGCATAAGGGTACTTTAAGAATCCGGCCTTAATGAGATCGGGATCTTCTGGCTTGGACCAAGGATACTTCATGTTTGGATCCCTCGGGAACTTCCTGAAGTTGAGAAATGGCGCCCAAAGAAGTACACTGCGCATCATTATCAGAATGAGCTCCATTGTTTATACAATTCAAGATCAAAACCATTGGAAGAATGGACAGATTTAGGTTACAACAGAGCCACTCACCCAGGAAAGAAGAGGAAGACGAACATGAACTGAAGATACATCTCGAGCAGATTTCGCTTATACCATCTTATCCGAAGCCAGTTCATGATGATCGGCTGCAACCATAGAAATGTGTCTTACTGAATTATACAAGTACATGATGGAGAAAGCATTGACAATTTGACATTAACTTACCGGCATGATTAGGAAATACCAGGTGCCTACGATTCCGGATTGTATCAAAGTCCACGTCAAATCTTCCTCAAAGTTCATACCAGTCACAGCAAATGCAGGCAGCTCAATCTAGTTCATACCACTTTATCATGAAAATATGGAACAGAGTAGATACAATTTGAATAAGAAACACATACTTACAGTGGCCAAAGCTGCTCCTATTTGAATTGCTGAACCAACTTTCTTGAGGTGATTTTGAATAATTCTTGGGGATGTCTGAAATGGAAATGGACTGAAATATCGTACACAATCCGAAATTAAAAAAAAAAAAAGATGAAGGAAGAAATTATAATACCTTTCGAGGTTCGCCATGATGCGACCGACCGAGACTGAGAGTGACCGCCGGAGAAGCTGTTCGCCGACTCCGGTGAAGAAGAGAAGGCAAAGCCTGTGGAATCTGGGAGGTGATTGAGGAGCTCATTTTAGAGAAGCTCTGTTGTATGTGCCCTCTCTTTCTTCTTATCTTTATGAAACTCATTTCATGGCACAAAATGCATGTATTTCCTTAGCTATTCAAACAGTAAAAAACTAAAAAGTACCGCGGTAAAAGATAAACAAGATAAATAGAACCCTTCATTTTCCACGATACTGTCGAAGTAGCAAAACCCAGAACCATCGTCATCTTCATCACTGAAACGAGCCACAACTGAGAAAACAAAGCCCTCTGCAAATTCCAATTCCAAGGTCTCACCATGTGGGCCCCAACACTCCAAGCACCATTTACACTGAAGCTCCCTCCCCTCCTTCTCCAACCTTCTCCAGCCTCCAACGCAACCCTCCTCCCCATCATCACCACAAAACCCAGAAGAAGACGGCCACGTCACTCCTTCCCTCGAACCCATCTCCAAACCCTCAAGCCCAAATCACGCCCCCACCGCACATTCCTCACCAGAGCCACCAGTGACGACGCACCCGCGGTAATTTAATTTCTCATTACCTTCATATTGCCCCACTGCAATTATTTAATGATTAAGTTACCTACATAATTTCAGGGTATGGAAGAAAGAGAGACGAGTGGTGGTTCGTCTAGCAATGTTAGTGATGGCTATGTAGGGCTGTTTGTACGGATGCTTGGGCTGGACCATGACGCTCTTGATAGAGAGCAAGCAGTAGTGGCGCTGTGGAAATATTCACTTGGTGGGAAGAAGTGTATTGATGCCATTATGCAGTTTCCTGATTGCATACATTTGACTCTGAACTTACTAAGATCAGACTCCAGCTCCACTTGTGAAGCTGCTGCTGGTCTTTTGAGATCAATTGTTCTAGTTAATTTGTATCGCGATTTGGTAGCAGACAGTGGTGCCATTGAGGAGATTACTGGGCTGCTCACTCGAGCTTCGACTACTTCTGAGGTACAAGGATGATGTGTATATGTCACAATGTCACATGTGGAATTTTGTTATTGCATATATGTTGATGTAGGATTTCTGTGCAGGTGAAGGAGCAGGCTATATGTACTTTGTGGAACTTGAGTGTAGATGAGAAGTTTAGGATGAAGATTGCTAACAGTGATATATTGCCATTACTGGTTAAGTCCTTGGATGTTGAGGACATCAAGGTGCAGGAAGCGGCCGGAGGGGTTTTGGCAAATCTGGCGTTGAGTGAATTTAATCACGGCATAATGGTTGAAGCTGGTGTTATACCACAATTGGTGAGACTTTCTCTTATTTCATATGTAATAGTTGAGTTGGGATATTTTTATACGTATCGCTACTTGTACAAAGTTAAGAAATTAAGTATGTAATGCTCTAGTTTTTTATGTTTGATGTTGATATTGAGACCGACTTTGGTACTAATGCAGACAAAGCTATTAAGAACTGACATTGAAGGATCTAAAGTAATTAAAAAGGAAGCAAGGAATGCTTTGTTGGAATTATGTAAGGATAGATATCATAGAATTACTATTCTAGAGGAAGGTCTTGTTCCGGTACCCATAATTGGCGCAGCTGCTTATAAGTCATTCAGACCAGGTCTTTATTCATGGCCTAGTTTGCCAGATGGTACACAGATTGAGCAGACTTCTAGAATTCCTTCTAGGTTCGGTGCCTCTGAGTTACTCCTCGGATTACATGTTGATGATAAGAATGCAGAAATAGAGGAAGCAAAGATGAATGCAATAGTCGGGCGGACGCAGCAACAGTTTCTTGCTCGTATCGGGGCCATTGAACTGGATGATGAAAAGAAACAGTCTAAAATCATGACGGCTCAACAACTCACACTTTTGCCATGGGTGGACGGGGTGGCTAGATTGGTTCTGATTCTTGGACTTGAAGATGAGTCAGCAATAGTGAGAGCTGCAGAGTCAGTTGCTGATGCATCTATAAATGAACATATGCGGATAGCATTCAAGGAAGCTGGGGCAGTTAAGCTCTTAGTTCAGCTTCTGGACAGTAAGAATGATGCTACCAGACTAGCTGCAACTCAAGCTTTAGAGAGGTTGTCTGTCAGGTAGTCATTCATTCATCTATGCAATTTTTAGTTATATGCCAATATTGTTGGTTCATGTACGACTGTTTATGTTATTAAATTTCATGTCATTTCAACAGTTCCTGGTACAGGCAGTCAAAAAACTGAAACTTCTTCAGGCATATGTGCACATGAATTCCTGTTTGACATTTACATTTTTCTTCTTTTTCTTGGTTTGCAAATTGGAAAACTCTACTGGATCCTTATTTTGCACATATGCTATAGACTGAAGATCTCTTTTATCCTTTTATGCACAAATAGTTGATATTAATATGATCTTGTTTTGTTTGATGCAGCAATGTTGTTTGCCAGATAATTGAAGCTGAAGGTGCTTTAGATCATTTGTTTAATATCTTAAAGAACCCAGAGATACCTGAAATATTGATGGAGAAGGTCATTATGTTATTTTCGTTACATCATCAATTCTTCCTTGGAAATGGCTCTAGTTTAAGTTGATGACATGATAATTGTTGCAATGCAGGCCTTGGATATTCTTGGACGGATCTTAGATCCTAATAAAGAAATGAAGTCAAAGGTTGGTTAATCATCTCTTAATAACAATTTTGAAACCGTTTAGTTATCATGTTGACTAAATGGCTTACTGAGTATGTTGATTCATTCCAGTTTTATGATGGACCAGTAAATGGATTGGAGAATGTTTTGGATGCTGCAAGAGGTTTGCATGGTTCAGATAAAATAAATGGAGATGTTACTCGTACATCAATTTCCAAAACAAATCTCAGGTTTCATCTCCCATCTTTTGTGTTTGCTTTTTTGTTCCATTTTGTTGCAGGACTTCCTTCAACTTATATGTTCTTAAAGTGGGAGCTATGTTTTTGTACCTTCGTGTACTTGTCCATATTAAACCAAGGAAGATGATATTGAGCAGAATGTCTTCTTAATTTCACATGAGAAAATTCTATGCCGTTTCAACGTGGTTTGAGTGCTGCTTTTGTTTGAGTGCTGCTTTTCTCCTTCTTTTGAGAAAATTGAGTGCTGCTTTCCTGGACCTATTTAAGAAAAATGACAAAGTAATCAAGTTGTGCAGACACAATCATGCATGGTCTCTCAGATATCATGCACTATTCAGAAATTTCATTTTATTTAAACTTTTAATTATGATGAGGAATAAGTTCTTTTTGCTCATGCTATTAGGAAAAAAATGGTCAGCATTCGATCTCTTGTGACGAACAATCAATTAATGCTAGATTGCTAATTTTCATCTATAACAATCAGGGATGTTGTGCTAGATTCTGGGGTTGTCACTCGCCTTCTCAAGATATTAAAGACCCCTAGCCCAGGATTACAAAGAAAAGCTGCTTCCATCCTTGAGTTCTGTACAGTTATTGACCCAAGCATGGATATCATCACTTCCGTGGATATAGAATCTGGTTTGGATGTTGTTTTGCAGCAAAAGGTCCTTGAAGGTATGGGAATATTTTCTTGTACAGTAAATTGTATATAATCTATTTGTTTTGGTGTATTTAGTTTTATTTGATTTTACTTGGAACTAAATGGGTTTCGTAATCACTTTGTTTTGCTTGTTCAGCTAGTGCACAACTGTGCTCACAAATTTAATTCAATGCTTCAATATAAAGTGGAAAATAATATTTTGTTTTGCCACAGAAGATTGAGCTACACTAATTTATTGTATGGTACTAAGTAGTATTTAGTTTGATATGTTGTGTTTGTGTGTGGTACTCTGCAGATATGGAATCTGAAGTTGAGTTTCAGCAGCCAGGGAAACATGTCCTGGAAGTTGAAGAAGCCGGTATTGTTATATCAGCAGCCTCCCGGTTATTGACAAAACTGCTAGACTCTGAGAAGTTCTGTCGAAAAATAGACTCTGCCCATTTCACCAAATTGCTCCGCAATATCCTCAAGTCTGATATTCCCCTTCGTAACAAAGATTGGGTTGCTGGTTGTTTGGTGAAACTTGGTTCTCTTTCTGGTCCGAGACCAAATGTCGATGACCCAATCAATATGGAAGTAACTCTGCACGAGACCATTCCCCGACTCATGGAGCAACTCAAAACCTCTTTCTCCCCACAATCAAAAGAAGCTGCTGTTATAGAACTCAACAGAATAATCTCTGGAGGTGTGGTTGATTCCACTCGAGCTGTTGCTGCAGAGGGAGGAATATTTCCTTTAGTAAAACTGATTGAAGAAGGGAGCGAGAGGGCTGTTGAAGCATGTTTGGCTATATTATATAATCTTAGCATGGACAGTGAGAACCATTCGGCAATTCTATCGGCTGGAACTGTACCCGTTTTACGGAGAATAGTCCTATCAGAAAGACCACAGTGGAGGCGGGCACTTCATTTACTGAGAACTCTACCTACATTAGAAGGCAGTGCCTAACTTAAAGAGTGTATACTTAACAGTGATATAGTTTCACTCCATAGGTTCATAATTTTTAATGAATACTACCCTTGATTGGAAGACAAAATTCGTTGTCATCTTTTTGGTTAGCGCCAAAGTTGTCATTCCATTTTAAAGAGATTTCACTCAATTTCAGGCACAAGTATATGCTTGAGATCAAGAAATTAGTAGAGTTTCTATGAAACAATTTCATCCTAGTTTTTACTGTTTAATCTGTTTTATTTTTAACATCCTCAAGATATTTAATGATCTATGCAAACCAACAAAGCTGTGCTAAATAATTCCAGAGAGAATAGACAGTTGAGAAGCTCCACCACCATTCACAATGTCTAGCTTATCCTCTCGTCTTTCCCTAACCAAAAACCTTGCTCGTGCTTCTCTTCCTAACAACATCAATGGCTCTTCATCACCGCCATCTCTCCCTGCCAATAATAAGACCTCCAAACTTCCAATGCGCAGCAGAACAACTCCACCGTTGCCGGGAAAGAAGCAGCAGCAACAGAACTTGCAACGCCGCAAGCCAAAGCAGCCTTCTGTCATTGAACTCGAAAGTGCCATTGGTGCTGGAAGGTTTCGTGATACTGACAACTCGTAAGCTTCCCAGTGTCACCCTGTTGCGATTTCATTTTTTTTTTCTATTGCATTGTGTGATTACTGATGACTAATGATACTGTGAAATGTGTTGGTTTTTTAAAGAGATGTAGAAGAAGGAAATGACGCGAAGTTCGACATGTTGATGATGAACTTCAACAAGTTAGAAGGGCCAGTGGAGAAGCAGCTCCGGGAGACAGGAGAGTGGGTAACTAATCAAACCGAAAGAGGGTTCCGTTCAAACGGTAATCCCTCTTCTTTTTCTTCAGCTTCTAGCTCTCTGTGAAAATGGTTATGGTTTTTGGTAAAAGTGAAAGATGAAGGTGACACTAATGACTATTCTACTTGATGGATTTGCAGGTAAAAAGATTCTGAAATTTATGTTCTTGTGGACACTACCAATCTGGGCTTTCTCGCTCCTAGTTGCCGCTGGAGCCATCAAGCTAAACATCCCACTTCTTAATGACCTTATTATGTAAACCTAGTTTTCTGTCTAAGTGCATTTCAATTCAAATGCTCTAGCTACCTTTGTAGATTAGCAGGAGAGCAGCTGTGCAGAAGTGTATGACCTATTTTGTGGGAACTAATGATACGTCGAGGTTGATCCACAGTCTTACATTGTGTTTTAAACTCTAAACTCTAAACTCTAAACATTTTCATCGGCTCATCGGATTGGTATGAACTGCTATTCGGTTCCAATTTGATCCTAGAAAACTAGGAACATATGGCCAACATTGTCTATAATCTTTGATGCTGGTATAGTGCTTCTTTGACTTTAGTTCAAGGATTGATCCACTTAGATTATTCAAATCAATTTGTTGGTGGGCGGACTACCTGAATATTTGCATGGTCAAATGTTTTAGCTTCTGGAAAATTTGCTAGCTGTTCAACAGTTCTAGTCTTCTAGATGTTTAATCTTTATAGAACCAATGAAGCAATGATGTATAATCAGTTATTGAAAAATGTTAAAGAGAATCTATCACCCTGGTCTTCCTGGCAGAGCTCGAACCCTCTGGCAACTCTGCTGGGAGAGCAAGATGCACGTGCTGTTAGTCTTTCTTATTCTTTTTTCCCCCCGACCAGCTATGCTTGTTGTTCTAGAATACTTGCTTCTCAGGGCACCGACTTCCATCTCAGAAACAAAATTCACCAGACTTTTTTCAACAGTTTTGCGCTTAAGAGCAACTCCAACACACTTTTAATGTCTTATTTTTCCATCATTATGAGATTTTATCGTATTTTTTGTGGTGATTATTAACTTATATTGACGAATATCATCAAATAACATTGTCTTTTTAAGTAAATTTAACATAATGTTCACACTCAAAGAGCTAAAAATTTGATTGATAATTTGAATTCGAGTAGATCAATTTCAGACACTCATTCTCCCGAAATTGTTCTAGTTTTCCCTAGTCTGCTAGGAAAGCATGGTATACTCACATTTAAAATCAAGTGTTACATTACCTCATTGGATAAGTTCATTAGATAAGTGTGCTGTATTATATGTCAAATTGTACTTTAATATATGCTTAACTTTGTAAGGTGGTAAATGTCGGACCACAAATTGACCACGTCAATAATGACATCATGACACCACACCGAAGCAGCGGGGCCCCCGCCGAAAAGCCAAACTGGCCAGCCACTCCCTTAAAATAATCCAACGACCAAAACAGTACTCACTCCACCAACTAACGACGTCGTTTCACTGCCAGACAATCCTAAATTCCTCTCTTCTTCTTCTCTGCTCTCTCTCTTTGATTCCTTCTTCGTCTTCCTTTCCTCTCCTCTCCTTTCTTTTCTCCTCTGCGAGAAACAAGGGCCTGAGAGCCAACTCACCCTCCTCCTTCTTCTGATATTCTAGAGAGAGAAAGCGCCGCCGATCTAGAGAGAGAGAGAAAGCGAGAAAAGAATGGGGACGCTTCAGACGTGGAGAAAAGCCTACGGCGCCCTCAAGGACTCCACCAAAGTCGGTCTCGCCCACGTCAACAGCGATTACGCCGTAAGAAATCTCACTCTCTTACTTCTCTCTCTCTCTCTCTCTCTCCTTGAATTGAATTGAAATTGAAAAACAGAGTTGAACTTTTTTGTGTATCTAAATTTGGATTTGTGTTAAAATTAGGATTTGGATGTTGCGATAGTCAAGGCCACGAACCACGTCGAGTGCCCTCCCAAAGAGCGACACCTCAGAAGTACAGGCTTCTTCTTCTCTTTTGAATCAGATCCGTTCGATTTTCGACTTCTCTTTTTTGTGAATTTGTGATTGAACTTTTTGTGTGCAGAAATTCTGTTTGCCACGTCGGCGATTCGGCCCCGGGCCGATGTTGCTTACTGCATTCATGCTCTTTCCAGACGGTTGAGCAAGACTCACAATTGGACGGTATGCGCCGGCTTGCTCCTTGTTCCATTGCAATGTGATGCGTTTCGATTTCGGTTATTGTTTTCGGCTTGATTTTGATTAGCATGCTTTATTCTTGTGTGTGTGTGGATCTCATTTTTAGAAATGCGCACTGTAAAGTTGGTTACTTCAGTTATCGTCGCGTTAGTTCTGCATTTTTTGAACTTATAATGTTGTGTGTGGCTAGTTAGTTCTGTCGTTATGATGCATTTTATAACGTAACTTTTGTTTGATTTCCGTGCTCGGCATCGACAGGTGGCTTTAAAAACACTGATCGTCATCCATAGGACTTTGAGGGAGGGTGATCCTACTTTTAGAGAAGAGCTCGTAAATTTCTCGCAGAGAGGACGCATTCTCCAGCTTTCTAACTTCAAGGACGACTCAAGTCCCATTGGTGAGTTTCAATCCCTATATTTTCTGTCCTTATATTTTGTCTGTCACTACTAAGCTGTTGGTTCATGTAGTTGAAATGATCACTTTGATTTTGGACTTCCAAATTTATGTGTTTCTTTTATCCCCCCTCATTTTGTAGCCTGGGATTGCTCTGCGTGGGTGCGTACTTATGCATTGTTTTTGGAAGAACGACTTGAATGCTTTAGGGTCCTGAAGTATGACATTGAAGCTGAGCGCCTTCCAAGACCTGCCCAGGCGCAGGAGAAGGTACTTAATTACCTACTATATGAACTATGGTACCTTCTTTTAGGACAAGGGAAAAAGATTATAGCTGCATTTTTATTGATGAGGAACCCTAGTTTATGATTTCTTTTAAGGCTGCTCGATAGGTAACCTAAATCTCACTAATATGTTGACAATAGTGGGGCCTCAAACAGGACGTTTAGTTGATTGATGTTGCAGGAATGCTAAAGTAAATGAAACGTTTGTGATTCTCATTGCCGAAGATCACAGCTTCATGCTTTTTGTTTGCTTATTGCCATTCTTTTATTCTCAAAGGGATACAGTAGAACTCGAGATTTGGATAGCGAAGAACTATTGGACCACTTGCCTGCTTTACAGCAGCTGTTGTATCGTCTCATTGGTTGCCGGGTAGTATATCTGGAACTTGTCTTTGTCTACTTCACCCAACTGTATCATGTGTATATATATGTAGAGAGTTTTTGTGCAAAAATATTGATTATGCATTCTGAATTTGCAGCCAGAAGGAGCAGCTGTCATGAATTATGTTATACAGTATGCACTGGCGCTGGTATGTTTTACAATCACTGTGTATTATCTTTTTTTATGTGGTCGTAGATATGAAAATTATAGTCTTACATATGGAATTTATTATTTTTGTTATTAATAGGGTATAAAGTACTGAAACCAGTAATCATCGAAACTAGACAATTAAATATGTTTGATTTTATATCTGACTGTTGAATCTGCATTTTCAGGTACTGAAAGAGAGCTTTAAAATATATTGTGCTGTTAATGATGGAATCATAAATCTTGTTGATAAGGTAGATTGGTTATGTTATATAAGCATACACCAATTGAACATGGTTTTTTGGTGTCTGGAATTTTGAAATTTGTTTCTTGTTGCAGTTTTTTGAGATGCCAAGACATGAAGCAGTTAAAGCCCTGGATGTTTATAAACGAGCTGGCCAGCAGGTTATATGATACACATTCATTTTGATTTTGTCTATAGGTTGATTAGTTTAGTTTTACAGCTGATGTGCATAGTAGGAACTTGGTTTGCTTTAACATCAGCTGTTGATGATTAAAGGTCAAGTGTAGGTTTTTACTGCTCTATTAAACAATGTTTGATCTTTGTTGCAGGCTGCTGGTCTCTCTGATTTTTATGAAATATGCAAAGGGTTGGAACTTGCTAGGAATTTTCAGTTTCCTGTCTTGAGAGAGGTCTTACATGGAAACCCTGTTTTGTATATAATCCCTATTTTTTGCATTTCCCTTTGTATTCTAAGTACTTTTCTCATCTATATCAGCCTCCACAGTCCTTCCTTACAACAATGGAAGAGTACATCAGAGAGGCACCGCGGGCTGTTAGTGTTCCCACTGAGCCATTGGTTAGTACATACTATTTTCTTTGTTTCTTTGCCAACACAGAAAAACTTGTTGAGAAAACTATTGTACATTCATCTATTTTCGCTTTATTTCCCCAAAAAAAAATGCTAGTGGTGATTGATTTGTTACGTAGAAGCTCCCAAGTGTTTTGCATATTGATGTAACAAAAGGATATGATATTTAACATCCGGTCTTCGAGATGAAATATAAAACTAATAGTTGGCTATTGTGAACAGCTTCTTTTGACGTATAGACCAGAGGAGTCTGTACCTGAGGACACAAACTTATCTAGTGATGAACCTGAGCAGTTACCTTCAGACTTTCTAGCTTCTGATGTTGAGTCTGCAAATCCTCCTCCACCACCTCCTCCTCCTGCTCCTCAGAGTAACCTGGCTACTGGAGATTTACTGGTAGATGCCGTTACTATTAAGTTTCGTTCTTAAGGTTTCCTATTCATTCTATATCTATTTTGTAATCTCCTTTGTGGGTTCAGGGAATGGATTTCACAGCAGGTGATGCATCTGCCATTGAGCAAAGCAATGCTTTGGCTCTAGCCATAGTTCCATCTGAAACTGGTAAGCATTTTGGTGTCTTATTTGTTTAGTTTGTCTTCACTCCAGAAATGCAATTTGATGTCTGATTTATGTGGCTTTGTAATCTCTCCCACTGAAACTTTAAATGCAGCTCCAACATTCAATGTGCAATCAAAAGATTTTGATCCTAGTGGTTGGGAACTTGCCCTGGTCACAACTCCAAGTGCCGACATTTCATCAGCCAATGATAGGCAATTTGTAGGTTCATCTTATGCTTATTAGAATATTTGATTTTTCCTTAATTCCTAGTCTATGCCATTGTTAGTTAAATTTATTTGGCCTTGGGCATTTAGCATGTTATAGGCATCATTAATTTGTTACAAGTCTCTGATGTGGTTACTAATTTGGAACATGAATGGTGTACTTGTTTTACTGTGAACCAGTGAACCACAAACAACTTAAATGGCAGCTGTGGTTCTTTTGTGTATCAGTGTAATTGGGATCATCCTTATATCCTTGTATAATTAATTGCATGTTTTGAATATGTGTCAGGCGGGTGGCTTGGACTCTCTTACCCTAAACAGCTTATATGATGAAGGACATTACCGGGCTTCTCAGCAACCTGTTTACGGACAACCTGCCCCAAATCCTTTTGAGGTACATGATCCGTTTGCTTTGTCAAACCATGTTGCTGCCCCTCCTGCAGTACAAATGGCGGCAATGGCTCAGCAACAGTCCAACCCCTTTGGTCCATTCCAACCCACCTATCAGCCGCCACAGCAGAATATGATGATGGGTTCAGCGTCAAATCCTTTTGGTGATACTACTGGGTTTGGGACATTTCCTGTAAATTATGTTCATCAACCGCAGACCAGTAACCCCTTTGGAAGCACAGGACTACTTTGATGACACAAAGCATTGCAAAAGATGTCAATCCACGCGTGAAGTTGGTTTTGATGTATTGTGGTGAGTATAGCAAAATGGGTTTTGGTGTTGGGTGTTTGATGTTGAGACGGATGGAGACATGGAGTAAGGGGATGAACATATATTTAATGTAAAATTGGGCGAGTAGACAGTAGATGTAATAATTAGTTTTTCACAGTTTATAAAATTTGATGTAATTGAAACTGTCTATCTTGCTCTGTCACTCTGCCGCTACACATCACATCCATGCAGACTAAGGTCCTAACAAAGTTGCAGTAGATTCGCTCGCCAGTGTATAATTGTGGAGGTTACAAGTTTACAGAAGCATCATAGATTCATAATAGAGAGATACATTATACAGTTTTGCAGTATATCAGAAATAAAGACATTTCTGAAAGTAAAATTATGTGATGAATTATCGAACTAAAACGTGAAAGAAGGGCATCGAAAAGGTAGTGAACTCTCTGAACTGGCTAGTGTCTTCAACCCTATAAAACAAGTTCATGTCCGCCAGAGGTGGGATGGTAGTCGCCTTTCTCTGCAGTCTGTTCTCTAATGGTGTCCAATGGTAGTTTTCTATCTGTTCTCTCTTGTCTCGCTTGCTTCTCTTTCATCATTATTTGTTAGGTTTCGGCTCTCAACTTATTTGTGGCCAATTTGGCATTTTGGCTAATGCACCCAATTTCCATTTCAAGCCACCACCCATAGTCCCATACGATGATAGTCATGACACAAGCTCTAGACCCCCATTTCATATATGCAAATTTTCTTTGGCAAAATTTTAAGAATGGCGTGAATGCGTTTTCCTTGAAATATAAGATATAATCATCAATTGTGACCCTGCAGGCCGAACAATTAATTCAGGTCTTGAATCTTAGGTCAATTGTTGCTTGTGCAAGGGGCCAGTGGGCTCCTGGAGAATAAAGCCGCCATTGAAAACTAGAGATCAAGGAAGAAGTGAAGAACAACACATCGCAGTGGCCCATGGGGACTCAATTCTTCTTGTTTTTTTAGGCTTTGGTTTTGGTAAGTTGGATATGAACCCTCTATATTTCTTTTTTCCAGATTTAGCAGCACATTCATGGTCGGTACGTTAACTTATGTTGACTATGAAAATCATGATTCTAAAATCTAAAGCACCATTATTGAATATGAACTTGTATTAGTCCAAATTGATTTGTGTTTATTAGGTGGCTGCACTTAATCAACAAATTAGTTTGAAACAAACTCTGATTATATACCATGAAAAACATGTTGCCATTCTATTTCAGCTTCAAGTAGTCAGAGATAGTGATAGTTTGGGCAGGCAGGAGTGGCTTCTTAGTTCATGCGCATGAAAGAAGAAAGAGGAGCGTGCACTTATAATTTTCCCAACAAGGCAACAATATACATGCATGCTTATATAAATATCATCCATACATAAAGACATAAAGTATATTTGAAGGCTAGCTAGTTCAAAGCTCTGAAATTTTATCTTTGGCGAGAACTGAATGAGGTAGCCTCACATATACAGGGGTTTGATTTCGATTATTCAACCTGCATTATTATTACTGTGTTGGCGATCTGAGCGTGTGTACAGAAGTTATCAAAAGCCAAAGAAAATGAAAGGGATTGAGGAGCAGAAAGTTAAAGGAGGAGAGGAAGAAAGAAAGACACAGTGTCCCACATTTCCAAACACACTCAAATCGCCATCATGATCATCACAAACACTACAAATATTTATGTTGATTCTTCTATTCCCCTCTTCTTTTATCTTTGGCTTTTGATTTTTCCTATTCTTGGATTATTATTCAGAAGGACTTGGAATAGTATATTGGTATCCCATGATTTGTGTCACGGCCAGCTGTTTA
This sequence comes from Argentina anserina, assembly GCF_933775445.1. Lineage (NCBI taxonomy): Eukaryota > Viridiplantae > Streptophyta > Magnoliopsida > Rosales > Rosaceae > Argentina > Argentina anserina. Next base: position 26,266,551 of record NC_065875.1, on the reverse strand, counting down.
ACAATTAGCAAATGTGATCTTAATCATGGCTTGGGATCCCAAGTTGGCTAATTAACAATTAGCAAAAGCTTAAAAGCCTAAAACTGGTGAACATTCTTATAGTACATGCCTTTAGTTGGCAAAAACTAAAGAGTATGTGGTGGGCTTCTTTCCTATCTTTGAAGTTTGATATGCTTAATTGGAGCTACTCATCATTACTTTCATGTTATTGCACTAATCAAATTCATTAAGCTCTGTGTTTTGAGCTGTGAGATACTTGCTTGATGGTCCTTCATTGTTCTTTCATTAGGTTTGATGACTAGTAGTAATGTTGACTGGTTTCTTTGATAACATGCGATTAGATTCTTTGCCATTGGAGCGGTAAATATTCTAGCAAGGGGATATGGTTACCATATAGGGGCCAATATTATTCCTCTGTATGATTACTGAAAGATTAAGCAAAATATATATACTGATGTCAATTAGATATATGATACCTTTGTAACCACGCAAGTTATGCAGATGATGCTTAGGGGTCCCTTATGTATATATTGAAGGATATGGATTCAACCTAATCACATTATTAGTCGCCAAAATTGAAATAATATCAGATTTCATTTAAGTCGGCTATCGATCTGCAGGCGCATGATTCTGGTTTTAGATCACCTTGGTTGGTTATTTCAACTATGTTTTATGATACATGAATAACATGATATACTATAATCAAAGGCTGTATTCTAGATTATATAAGATGGGAAAATTAAGTAAGCAAATACATAAGAATCTTAAGGTGGTGGACAACCAAATGTCGAGGTAGTAAAGGAAAAGGGTCACTTGTAATCAACTTTTGAGACAAATTCTTGCCTTCAGAGCTATTCCAATAAACTTATTTTGGCCTTATATTTTGTATTCAGAATAAGCAAATGACTTCCAGAGTTTCGGTCCACAAGTTTGAGGGGCGTCTTCGTGGGCTCCGTCTCGCCCTTTGTGGGTGTTATTTCGGAGTTCGTTTCCGGTGTTTTTGGTACGGAGGAGTTTGAGCTAGTCATGGGTATTAGAAGTTCAAGCGATATGGTCAATCTATTCTATCCACAGTTAACGTTTGGCTTTGATATATTTTCTAGAAAAAAATTCGCATTCGGTACTCAAACTATTGTAGTAAGGTCAATGTAGTACACAAACTCTGAGTTGTACCAATGTAGTACCAAACTTGTAATTCGCTATCAACGAATGGTCTGAGCCTAATTTCCGTTACGGCTTCGTTATCTCGGTCACGTGACCACAAAAAAAGTACTCAACATCGGTACCAAAACTCTTGTGGCAAGATCAATATAGTATCTCAACTTTGAGTTGTACCAATGTAGTACTCAAACTCGTTTTTCTCTATCAACGAGGGGTCTGAAGCTAATTTCTATCACAACTCCATCTTCTAGGTCACATGTCATAACTTCTTGTCTTTTATCCATTTATTCTCATTTTCATTCACTCTCACTATGTCCACACTGTTATGAGCTTAGATTTCAAGGCAAAGCAACACTACGAGTTGTGTTTCTTCCAAACTCTTCAACACAATGATGACTTCTCCCAGCTGGCCAGCTCCGCCTTGAGCCACAATGTCGTCTCCCTCACCTCCTCCACCTACGACATTCGAGGCATGTAAAATGGTGCGGTCGACGGTTGATAATCTCATAGTGAAGATCTGCGATAGTGACGTGTCGATGGATCAGGGGTTCCGAGGAGAGGTGGAGGAGCTCGAAGATGGTGTTGGTGGTGAAGGAGGAGGCGGTGGGGATGAAAGGAGGTGGAGCTCCTCGATGCCACATTGTGGCGGTGAGGTGTCCGGAGCATAATGAGAATAAGTTGGTGTTTTGCCCAATTTGTAAGTTGTTTTTTAATTCTAGATATTTACTGTAGGAGATTCTTGTTCAGAGACTTAGAACCACATAGAGTTATTTAGGTAAATACCATTTTTATTTTGACCCATAAGACGAAACCGTGACGTAAATTGGCCTCAGACCCCTCATTGATAGCGAAAAACGAGTTTGGGTACTACATTGGTACAACTCAGAGTTTGGTTACTACATTGACCTTGCCACAATAGTTTGGGTACCGCTGTTGAATTTTATTTGTGGTCACGTGCATGACACGTGACCGAGATAACAGAGGCGTAACGAAAATTAGGCTCAGACCATTCGTTGATAGCGAATTACAAGTTTGGGTACTACATTGATACAACTCATAGTTTGGGTACTACATTAACGTTACCACAATAATTTGGGTACCAATAGTGAAATTTTTTCTATTTTATATTGTTACATGTACTTTTTTTATTACTTTTTCTAAGGTCGGAGTTTGTCAACCTGTTGGTTTGGATTCTCAATCCGAAATTTGGTTTGGTTTGATATTTGTATCATTCAAGCTGTTTTTGAAATTGTTTATAAGTTGAATAAAAGTTCAGGTTGATAACAAAAGAGTTTAAGGGGCATCTTATGTGAAATATAACAACATCAATTTATTGCACAAGATGTGCTCATTGATCAATATATGAAAAGGGGATATTAACACTGTTTTTGAAGTAGAGATTTTGCTCCTATTGCTAAGTGAGTTAGTGTTAGTTAGGGACTAGGGATGCCACAAATTAAAAGAATAATTGTTAATTACCACCACAACTAAAGCAAGGGGCATAACAAGGTATGGCCATGGCCCCAACCCTTTTCTTTTCAATCTGTTCATGCATAAGGCGCTGCCACCATTGAAAATAATAATTAAAATTCTACATTTTTCTAAAATTAAATAAAAATATACTATCTTAAAATTTCAACAACACTCTAATTTCTCTTTCACTGATTAGAGTTGACAAACCACAAAAATGAAAGTATCATCTTGCAAGGCAAGTAGTCAAGTTTTCTAAATTTTGGAAAAAAAGAAATGAAAAAAAAAAGCTTGAAATCTTCAATTATACAAAAAGGAAAAAACAAATGGAGAGGAGGAATTTTCATAGAGAAAAAGCTTACTTTGAGAGTGGTCCACCAACTCAATGGTCTGTGCCTCATGGGCCACCCCCCATTTTCTTTACTTGATCCAAATATTTTAAATTAGCCTACTAGAGCTGTCAAAGAATCAAGATCCAGTCTCTGGTTACTTGGAAAAATCCTAATCTTCTCCTCCTTTTACTGCAAATTGATACTCCAATTATCAAACAATTCAAGGACTTCATCAAATACTCCCCATAATTTAGCAACCCAAAATCATTTTTCATATCTGTCATTTATAAAACGGGAGGTCTTAAATTCGATTTAGAAATGAATAATTTATGTATTTTGAGTTTGTAATGTATCATTTATAAATAAGAGAACGAAAAATCTTGAATTCGACTGAAAAATGAATAGTTTGAGGCTTTGAGCTTGTCATGATGTACAAATTACGGCTCCTATTGTCTAATATCACTTGATCTGAATCATCTGATGGTTTAAATAAAAGTATTTGTATCTTACATATTATGAATTCAACTCATAAAATAATTCTGATCATTGTGTAAGTATTTAGAAAATTAAATAAAACCATGACTCATTTCCTCAGCAATCTAGTGATACACATCGTATTCTCTAGACTTCTAGTAAAATGCCAATTGTCACCTTCTTCTGTAAAAAAAGAAAGAAAAAGAACAGAAGAAACTATCACATACGATTCTTCTTCAGAAACATTCTTTGACTCAAATCTCATTGTCTTCTTCTCTTCTCTGTTTTAAGTCTTCTCTGGATGCCAGTTCCATATCCTTTCTCTCTCTGATTCCCTCTTTATTTTCTTTCCTTCATCTGCAACCCTTTCTCTCTAATTTTTGTATATACCAACCACAGAGTTACCCACTACAGTAGTCCATCAATGGCTGCCAACAAGTTTGCCACCATGTTACACAGAAATACCAACAAACTCACCCTGATTCTCATCTACGCAATCCTCGAATGGGTTCTGATCCTCCTCCTCCTCCTCAACTCCCTCTTCTCTTATCTGATCGTCAAGTTCGCCGACTACTTTGGCCTCAAACGACCCTGCCTCTGGTGTTCTAGGCTCGAGCACATCTTCGAGCCTGGAAACCAGAGCCGCAAGTCTTACAGAGATCTCGTCTGCGAAGAACACGCCAATGAAATATCCAAACTCGGGTTCTGCTCCAATCACCAGAAACTGGCCGAGTCTCAAGACATGTGTGAGAATTGCTCATCGCAGCAGGGCTGCCAAGAATGGTCTGACAAGTATGCTTTCTTTCCTTGGATGAAGCAACTTGGGATGGTTCAAGGCGGCGATGGTGATAAGGAGATTATTGATAAAGAAGTGAATTTGGAGTGTTCTTGCTGCGGTGTGAGCTTGAGCAGCAAGGTGTACCCTCCTTGTATTCTGCTCAAGCCTTCTTGGGGTGTTTTGGATTACTCTCAAAAACCGATTTTGAATTCTGATGTAGGGGTTGATGCTCACACTGAGGAAGGTGATCAGTCGGAACAAAGTGGATCGGATCACAACGGACATGATGAGGGTGTTGTTGTTGTTGTTGAAGGAAATAAGGGAGAGAATTCGGTTTCGGATGTTGATGGATGCTGTGGACAGAGAGATTATGATGTAGAGGAGACAATCAACTCAGCTTGCTGTTCTGTTTGTGACTATGTCTGCAAGGAAACTGAAACTGGGGCTAATGCTAATATGAATGTCTCCATGGATGATGATGATGATGTTCGAGATCGAGTTCAGGGCAGTTGTGATGAGAACAAGTCTTGTGGAAGTCCTCATCAGCATCTGGAGTTCTACATTGATCAAGAAGATTGCCGGTTGGTGCCGGTTGAATTGGTTGATTCTCCTGCCAGCATTGAGAGGCAAAGTCACCAGAACTATAAAGTGGAGGAAGGCCAAGGAAATAGTGATACTCAAGATGTTATTCTGGATTTCGACATGCATTTCGAGACACAAGCCAAACCAGTTGTTGAGTGCTGGCACAGTTCGGATGAGATTGTGGAGTTACTTTCATCCCATGAGAGTAAAGAGGAGAGCAAAGTTTCAGTTCTAGACTCATCCCATGAGAGTAAAGAGGAGATCAAAGTTTCAGTTACTGACTCAAACGATTGTGTTGAGAATGGAGAAGAAGTTAAGGGAATTGAAAAAAATGAAGATGCTACTAGTACTGAAGCAACACCAGCCTCCTGTCATGAGGATGATAGTCAATCAAATGCTGATATAGTAGGAAGAGAAATCGGTTCGGATGTTCATCAAGGTACACAGGTCTAATTTCATTTACTTATAGTAACGTTGTGCTCCTGTCCAACACTAAATTGCATTCAATGTTGAGTTTGTACGTACTAATGTTTCTTGAAGTTACTGAAATAATCTTACTTTTGGCCAATGTATGCACTATGCAGCAACAAATGAGGATGATGATATCCATATGCTGAACGATGAGATTGATGCAGAGGTCTCAATAGGGACAGATATTCCTGATCATGATATATTCAATGAGGACATTCAATCAGCTGGGGAACTTCTGAATTCCTATCCCAATGTGCAAGAAGATCCTTCTACAAGTTCTCCGACTTCTCCCAATGCTAATATCTATGATAATTATGGTACGCCTGAACCATATAACTCGTACATATTTCAATGTTTTAATCCTAATTGTATCTGCTAATGTTCTTTTGCATTGTTCTGTATTATATAGGTTCTAAGCAAGAAAATGAAGGTTTTCTAGAATTCAAGACCCTATCACTTGAAACAAGTGAGGAAGCACGAAATAGTCATTTCTCATTAGGTTCAGAACTTAATGAGATTGAGGAAGAGAAGGTTCTTCCTGATACACCAACTTCTACAGACCATTTCCATCAGTTGTATAACAGAATGCTACTTACCGAGAGAAGGGAATCAGGAACAGAAGCGTCAATGGATGGAAGTGTGGTGAGCGATATTGAATGTGGTGATGGGGTCCTGACTATGGAGAAGCTGAAATCGGTATTGAGAGCAGAACGCAAAGCTTTAAATAGAGTATATGCAGAACTTGAAGAAGAGAGGAGTGCTTCTGCAATAGCAGCCAACCAGACAATGGCAATGATAAATAGGCTACAAGAAGAAAAGGCAGCAATGCAGATGGAAGCTTTGCAGTACCAAAGAATGATGGATGAGCAGTCTGAGTATGACCAGGAAGCAATGCAGCTCTTAAACGAGCTCATGGTAAAGAGGGAAAAGGAAAAGCAAGAACTTGAAAAGGAGCTGGAAATATGTCGAAAGAAGGTGCAAGATTATGAGGCCAAAGAGAAAATGATGACTTTGAGGAGAATGAAAGAGGGCTATACAAGGAGTAGGACTTCATCCGGTCCTTGTAGCAATGCTGAGGATAGTGATGGACTATCGATAGATTTGAATCATGAAGTGAAGGAAGAAGATAACTTCTCTGGACAAGAGGAAAGTAGCAATCAAAACACGCCAAGGGATGCAGTTCTATATTTAGAAGAATCTTTGGCTAGCTTTGAGGAAGAGAAGTTATCTATTCTAGACCAACTCAAGGAATTGGAAGAGAAGCTTTTGACCTTGAATGATGAAGAGGAAGAAGAACATTGCGAGGATATAAAACCAATCGATCATTTCTTTTCAGAGAATGGAAATGGCTACCACGAGAATGTTGATGTTAGCAGTGAAGATAATGGCATTGCAAACGGCCATACCAAAGAAACGAATGGAACACATCATCAAGATAGGAAAATCATGGGATCAATTAAGGCAAAGAGACTTCTTCCACTTTTCAATGAAGCTGAAGATGAAGACGAGGAGTTGAATGGAGATGCAGAAGGTTATGATTCTGTTGCATCACAAGAGCACAAGAAATTTGCTATTGAAGAGGAGGTTGATCATGTCTACGAGAGACTACAAGCGCTTGAAGCAGATAGAGAGTTTCTAAAGCATTGCATTAGCTCCTTAAGGAAAGGTGACAAGGGCCTAGATCTTCTAAAAGAGATTTTGCAACATCTTCGTGATCTGAGAAGCGTGGAAACCCGATTAAGGAATTCGGGAGAGGGTATTCTTTGACAACTTCATTGACAGGTAAACTTACAAGCCTCTAGGTCCAAAATGTGAAAGTTCTTACTACAACTAGATTAGAACTGCATAACATATTTTTGTAATATTGTTTGCTTTGTATATGCAGATTGCTCGATTCGGGTCTGAAACATTGCAAATATAGATACTTGATATACAAGTCATAAATGGAATTCAGCAGTTTCAACACTTCTAAATGGGAATTTCCTGGATGGGCAGGGAAGCTCATGGCAGTAGTCTGTCTGGTGGAACATGGTAGACTACAGCAAGTTCAAATCTGCCAATTTTCACTTCTACTTTTTGTGTCTAAGTAAACCCAAATTTTTGTGGGTTGCACCCATCAAACACCTTTCAGAAGGTAAAAGGAAGATGATGAGTGTCTCTTTGTGTAGGGAGGTAATGAGGTGAAGCCACTCTGTCAAGTAAGTCTTTTATGGTGTGAGAGAGGAAAGGCCTGGTTTGCAAAGCTGGTATGATCAAAGATTCCAGTGCCAGGTGATGGATAGCACTAGTTTATTAGAGAGATGTGGTAGGCAATTAGTACAGGCACTCCTTTTTGTCATTTATTAAAATTTTGCTGGTGGGAAAGAGAAGTTTGGGGGATAACTAATCCCCTTTTCATTCTTTCTTCTGGTCTTTGCATCGTTTCATCTTATGGTCTGGATTTGATTATTATTTGAGGGCAGCAGCAAAGTTGAGAACCTTGTATATGTACTACACTACTACATGTAATCAATTCTGTAAGTACATAAAGTGAGTGTTTGTTTACACCGAGTCTTTCTTGGAGAGTTGGAGTTTAACTTATACATGTATGTTCATATGTTTGGTAGTTTTCATAACATGGAAGAATGATGATTGGGAGATTAGGGAACAATAAATCGTTTTCGATGTGGGGGTGTTGGTGAAGCATACAGACAAGTCTTGGTTGGTATGACCAGGCAATAAATAAGATGATTGCTAAAGACAGAAGTCGGTGATCTAACTCTAACAGCCAAAGAAAATTATTGAAGAATAAAGACTGGAAATGTGGACATTATGAAATTATGAACAACGCAATCATCATTATTATGAGCTCAGACTGTTGACATTGCCTTCTCCTGCTATGCTCGGGAAACTGAGAATGTGTATCTCTTGAGTTGTGATTATTGCTCAGTGGTTTCTGTTATAACCCCAACATTAATAGCCGATTGAAGACTTCTCATTCTAGCCGTTCTGCATAAACGGCCGAGTTCAGCTTTTGCTTGCTCTGCAAACAAGCTTCACATCCTCTTAATTACTCTGATTTGTGATTGTTCACGTTTAGCTTCTCAATGCTTAGATGCTTGTCTTTGTACATCAGTTCTTAGTTTGGTAGGTTTGTCTAATGGTTATTAACCATTTGTTTAGCTTGTTAAATATGTTGTAAATGTTGCTCTTCGTTTTCAAGTCAATACAGTTTCATTTAAACCAGTTTCATTCTCTTTGTTCTTCTGTCTTCATTCTTCAATAGTATCAATTTTCATTCAGTGTCATATCCTTTGCTTGCTCCCGCGCCTTGGCTTTCTGTCATTTACAAGAGAGACCGACATAGATTCCCCATTAAGAGTTTGCATATAAACAACCATTTTGTGATAACGTTTGCAATTTCTTACATTTACCTTATGGTAATTATGAAAAACTTTACCATATTTCAGAGTATCTAATGTTTGTGGATTTTAATGATTTTTATTCTTTCTTTGGTCGAATTAAATGTTTACAAACAAAGAGCACCGGTCACTACCATGAAAGATAAGCAAAGCCTTCCACACCCAGCTGATGTGCAATTTCTGGTACATCTTTTTCAGAGAGAAGAAGGTTGATAATCTTTTTCAATGCATGCATCTATATATATATATATATATATATATTGTTTAACTAATCCGAATTTGACTTGATCCTTTATAATCTGAAATTAACCATTCTATACTCGCTATAATTCTTCCCACGTGTATTACCTGCGTTGTATATTTCTCATGTGTATGATTTCGATTGCGCTAGCTCTATCATACTTTTCTTTGAAATTTCTTGTTTAGAGTTTGTTCAATAACCTGCTGGTCCTTTCGGCGGACTTTCAAATAACCGATAGACCAATATGTGAAGGGGAGAAACCTATCTAGCTAGCAAATTAGATTCAATAATCCATTCAACCAAATTTGAAAGAGCCTGATTGAATTATCAGTTCTTGTAGTCCAAACCATAGAAAATAATGAATTATTAGCTCCCTTTTAACAAGACGTTACCAGATATTATGATGAGAAAATTGCAATCTCGAATTTTATTTCCTCAGCAATAATAGAACTTAATAAACTTTGGTATATCTTTTGCTTCTTGCCCCTGAAGCAAAACTAAACCCTAAAACTAGCAACGATCATCAACCATTATTAAACCGCGACCTGCAACCTTCTTCAACCTTAAAACCCTACAATGTGCCAACTCTTGAGATGATGAGAATGAGATCATATACAAGGTTGGCTTACTGCTTCCGTCGTATATTTAAGTTTGATTCTTTCCTCCAACAGAAACTAGCATTATATTTTTGAAACAGCCACCGAGTCAATATGGAAGTCAACACGCTCAAATGCTTCCAAATTTCTCTGTTGCGGGTCCTCATATACCTCTTCTTCCACAAAGACACGATCACCAACACAAACCATAACACAGAATCCGACACCATAAACTTGTAGTTCAAATAATCCCAGACCCAACACATCATCACCGTCTAGATTTCTCCTCTGTTGAGTCTGTTCTGTTTTTTCTGTGGGTTCCTTTATGGGATATACTAAAACCCACAGAAAACCATGACCAAGTCCAAGAATTTGCTCAACAATCTCCTCAAAACATTGGGGTTCAACTCGAACAAAGGTAAAGAACCGAACCCAGAATCCAAAATTCTTTAGTGTCAGCTTCAAGATATGATCTTTTATAGTTCTGCTCTGTTTTTATTATTGATCAGAGGGAAACACTGAAGAGGACTTACAGAAAATTGCCCAACAGGAACAGAAGGTGTTCCCTTTTGAGATTTTGGTGGCTGCTACTAAGGATTTTCACCCCCACAATAAGCTCGGACAAGGCGGCTTTGGGCCGGTTTACAAGGTTAGATCCGATTGAGCTTTGGTTTGACTAGTCTGTGTTGTTGCAGAAATAAATTTAGACTAGTATTATTGGTCAAATCTTCCAAATCCTACATTTCTTGTCAAAATTGTCTTCAAGATCAGTTTTTAGCTTCTGGAAGTTGTGCATGTTTTAATTAGTGAAGATTGTGGCTCTCTAATTCTTATGGAATGTGAAGAGTTGATGTGGTAATTACATTTGTGTTAGCAAACAAAGTAATTAGAAAAATTGTCGAATTTTTTTGTACTATCACCCCTTATAATCGTAATCAAATAGTTTATGAAGATTTTGAAACTATGAATTGCTTCTTCTTTTTTTATGTCTCCCTGATTGTACATTGCAAAATTGCAACCGGATTTCACATTAAGCTTCTGCATTGTTATAAGTTAGACTAAATTTCCCTAGGAGCATTCTATTGGTAAATTGTTAATAAGAAATTGGTGATTATTTATAGGGGAGATTGGCTGATGGTAGAGACATTGCAGTTAAAAAGCTGTCACAAACCTCAAGTCAAGGAAAGAAAGAGTTCATGAATGAGGCCAAGTTGCTGGCTCGGGTGCAACACCGTAATGTTGTGAATTTATTGGGCTATTGTGCTCATGGGGCAGAGAAGCTGCTTGTATATGAATACATCGTTAATGAGAGCCTTGACAAGCTTCTCTTCAGTAAGTCCTCAGTTCTTCTGCCTCCATTCATTACTTTCAGATTTTTATTTGGCAACTGCACAATGAATGAGGCAATCTTGTTTAGGTGTCTGGTTACAAATTATTACTTAGTTTCTAGTGTTTGCTTCAAGTATGAATCTTCTGAAGTATTAGATCTGATAAAGACTATTATTATAAATTCTAGCACCACATCTCTTCCTTAGTCCATATTAATTTATATTGCAATGAGCTGCTGAAATTCGAAAGGAACTTGAACTTCCATGTTTATCACAGATCTTAGCTAATAGATTGATTCAAAAAATATTCCAAACATATTCAGCTTGATGTTCAGAATTAGATATAAGCCTGTTGTTAAAGCAGGTCTGAGTAAACATTTTCATCACATAATAGCTCGGGGATTAGCTTTTGCAATATGTTAACTATGACATATATCTCTCAATGAATAATAATTATGTCATTAGTGTAGTCTTCAGGTATAAATCTGCTCTTCCCATCTTGCACTTTATATTTTGCTTGAGCTTGTCATATTCTTGATTAACACCTTGTGTAAGAGAATAGCTCTTAAGATGTTGACTTCAACCACATTATTTGTTCCTAGTCAAAACCTACCAAAAGGTTTTGAACCTTGCCAGTGCAGAATGAATTAACTAATCTATGTCAACCCCAGGACTTTAAGCCGGCCCTATAATTCATTGATAATCTATATATAATACACATGTTACTGGCATGTTTATAATACTAATTCTTATTTCATCAGAGTGAGTTAATATTCAATGGATCTTAACACCGGATTGGTATGGTATTGCTACAGAACCGGAGAGACGTCAGGAGCTTGACTGGAAGCGGAGGTACGAAATAATATGTGGTGTTGCAAAGGGTTTGCTTTATCTTCATGAAGACTCGCACAATCGTATCATACACAGAGACATCAAGGCCAGCAACATTCTGCTTGATGACAAATGGGTTCCCAAGATTGCTGATTTTGGCATGGCTCGTCTATTTCCTGAAGATCAAACTCATGTCAATACGCGTGTAGCTGGGACAAAGTATGTTCTTTTATTATGCCTTATTACTTTCTATCTTATATGTAACCAGTCAGATGCGCAAGGGCTTGTAGAAACTAGCACAGTTTAATGATTTTAATACAGACCTGTTTTAATATGTTTGTAACAGTGGGTATATGGCTCCAGAGTATGTCATGCATGGATATTTATCTGAGAAGGCGGATGTATTTAGCTTTGGCGTGTTGGTTTTGGAGCTTATCAGCGGCCAAAGGAATTCGTCATTCAACTTAAATGTGGATGCGCAGAGCCTCCTTGATTGGGTAAGATGATACATAACACTGCTTTTATCAATATCCCCTGGCAGGTGCTGCACTCCTAGTGTTATGGTGGTGCATCTTCTTTTCATGCTCTTGAACATAAAGCTTAATCTACATCACGCATTATTCATAGGTTTGTTGAACATTTCCAAACAAAAAGGCGTAATTGTACTAAGACATGAAGTTTTTTGCCCCACCCTACAGACCAAATTTATGTTCACCCATATGTTGTGCTTGGTCTAATAGTTAAAATATTTATCGATGATTGGTCAAATAGTTTCCACAACACATTTCCACAGGAAAAGTCTGAGAGAAACTTGGGTCTGTTTGGGGTTCCTTTAGAATCGTGGGACTTAGATTCCACTGTAAAGATTTTAAGCCAGAAACTTCTGCTAAGCCTAAACAATGTGTGTGTTACTGCAGGCATACAAGCTGTACAAGAAGGGGAGACGATTGGAGATAATGGACCCGATCTTAGCATCATCTGCAGATGCTGATCAAGCAGCAATTTGTATCCAGATAGCGTTATTATGCGTACAAGGTGAACCCCAGATCAGACCGGCAATGCATCGCGTGGTCGTGATCTTATCAAAGAAACCGAACAACCTTGAAGAGCCAACTAGACCTGGAATACCAGGATCGAGATACAGAAGATCTCGCAGGCCAGTTGGATTATCTTCCACTGCTGGGACTTCTGGTGAATCAAATTCTCATTCATCCGGATCAAGCTTTACTGCAACTGGAACCAGTTCAGCAACCCATGTGGTTCAGTACCGGGGGGCCAGCTCGGCAACCCAAGTAGCAGAAGACCGGGGAACCAGTTCGGCAAGCCAAGTAGCAGAAGACCAGAGAACCAGTTTGACAAATCGAGTAGTACAAGACCGAGGGAAACGTCCTATGGAGAGTTAGGTATAATAAAATAGGAGGTTTTGTGTACCTTTTGCATTGTAGAAAGGTGTGACTGGTGAAAAAATAGTATGTAAAAAAGTTTAAATGTGAATATAATTACAGAGAAGCAACACATTCAAGAAGAAACTGAACATAACCAAAGCCATATAGCACAAAGCATATTATAAAGATCCGTGTTGCATGGCTGCATAGTATGAAGAAAAGCGTAATGTGCCGACGGTATCTTATTAGGAGCATAACACAGTCCATGTAGAGCTGAGCCGACCATAGGCGGTCTTGAATTCGACACTTCCGATGAGATCTTGTAACACAAGGAATGTTATAAATAGAGCCTTCATCTCTCCTGTTTGGTATCCCAGTCCAGGAGTGATCACCATACTCGAGAAGAAATACTGTCAACGCTTTAGCTAGTAGCTCTAATGGCTTTGAACAAACTAGTCCTCCTGATTGCTGCTGTTGTGATTCTGCTTCCTGCAATCGCCATGGCGAAAGATATAGTTGTCGGAGGCGATAGCGGCTGGACACTGGACTTCGATTACCAAGCTTGGGCCAAAGACAAAGTATTTCAAGTTGGTGATACTCTAGGTACCGATTTCTTTCATTTGCTTATATCATGAACATAAAATCTTTCATGTTATATGTGCCTTGTGATTGAAGTTATTGTAATAAACTAACATGATCGAGGTTGATCATTTTACAGTGTTCAAGTACACACCTCCGGCACACAATGTGTACAAGGTCGACGGAACTGGGTTCAAGGATTGCACCAAACCGGCAAAAAACGAAGCACTGACAAGTGGAAATGACAGAGTAGACCTGGCGTCCGCCGGAAAGAAATGGTATATTTGCGGCGTGTCCGATCACTGTGATCAGGGCATGAAGCTTAACATCACCGTTATGGACAAGTCTTCGGCTGTTCGTTATGAAGCTCGGATCATCTCCTCCGGTATTCAAGTCTTCGTGGTGGCCATCATTGCCATCTTAGCACTTATGGTGTGATCCACTCTTAAGTCTTAACCATATTTTTATTCAGCACATGAATTATGATCGATTTTTTTCACTTTCAGTTTAACAATAAGGAATTATGAGTGAGGGCAGATTCAAATTTTGCCTACTCGTAAGAGAATTATGTTTGTTATAATGTTTAGTTCACTTTAGCAGTTGTTCCAGTCTATACACTTGTCCTTAAAAACATAGTTAGAATGGACTCATTGCAATTTAGTGGTTCTACATGCCTCGGGTTATAAAAGTAATTTAGCAAGTAAATTTAGATTGTTTCCTACTTGCCAATCAAATCCGAGATTCTTATAAACTGAATTTGAAACTTGAACCTACATCACAATTAAGTCGACCCAACTTAAACATAACAAAAATCAGTTTACCCTCAAGTCGTTTTCACTTTTGAAGATTAGGGTAAAAAGACATGACGCGTGTCCCTCATGAAGATTAGATCAATGTCAGCATTAACCGTACTTAGTAGCTGACCAGTCTACTAGTGTGAACAGTAACAGTAAAAAATTCCAGCAAATTAAGTAAAAAAAGGGGTTTCCATGGCCCCACCATCTGAAGCATCACACATGTCTATCAGCAGGCATCCCTTCCAATCTTGAATCACTCTCAGCAATTTTGAGAAAAGCGTACGACTCGCTGGTCAACTCCAATAGCAGCCGCCTGATTTGCCGGTCCACATACTTCTATCATACACTACAACACACAGGATTAATCCATTCCTTAAGCAGGGCCCCACCTTCCGCACTCGGATGATCCCAATTTGAATCTTGGGAGAAAACCAAAACCATGAGGCGCCACGTCACCACGCCATCCATTTCAACCTTTCCTTTCTTTCACGGTTTTGGCCAATCAAAAACCTGAGCCCACGAAAGTAACCAAACCAGACGCCTATGATATCCTCGCCCCAAATTATTCAAAAATATTAAGGGACACTTCCGTAACTTCACCACAAAACACAGACTTCAAAAACCCCGCCATGTCACCGATCCGCGTGACCCTTAACAACGCAGTTTCCACCGTCGGATTACACCCAAAACAGCCGTCCCCGACCCTTCGATCTCACTCAGGAGGTCATCCCCTTTCTTTTTCCCTCGACCAGATCGTCTAGAAAACACACCTTTTAAATTCTTGCTCCGCACAACTCTTCTCAATAGTCTCACTCCAACTCTCTCCCAGACCAATCAAGCTCTCATGGCCACTGAAGACTCCACCGACCCTACTCCGCCGGCTCCGGCACTGTCCGACCCAGCTCCGGCCCTCCCGGAGTACCCAAAGGTACCCCTAATCCTCATTAAACAAAGTTACAAACCCTAATTCCCAGCTCAATTTTTGCTTAATTTGTCAGTTTCTAACTTTTTATGTGTGTTACAGATGATTATGGACGCGATCGAGGCCCTTAATGAGAGCGAGGGGTCGAACAAGACTTCAATAGCGCAGAAAATCGAGTCCACCTACAGCGATCTGCCGGAAGCTCACCCAACCCTTCTAACCCACCACCTCAACCTCATGAAGCAGAGCGGCGAGCTCGCTTTTGTCAAGAACAACTACATGAAGCCCGACCCCAACGCGCCGCCCAAGCGCGGCCGTGGCCGTCCCCCCAAGGCCAAGGTCCCGGCTCCCGAAGGAGCCGCCGCAGTGGTGTCCTCGCCTCCCAGGCCACGTGGCAGGCCTCCCAAGCCTAAGGATCCGTTTTTCCCGCCCCCAATTGTGAAGAGCTCGACCTCAAGCGGCTCAGGCAGGCCACGTGGACGCCCTCCGAAGAAGGCCAAGACTAGTCCGACTTCGACTCCTGCTTCGGCTCCGGCGAGTGGGGCCCCTAGAGGGAGAGGCAGGCCACCGAAAGTGAAGCCCTCCGTGGCTCCGGTGGGGTGCTGAGCTCACAGTGAGAGAGAGAGTGATAGAGAAGCCAGGATTGCGTTTTAGGTTTTTAAATTTTTTTTGGGTTAAATTTTAGGGTGTGTTTAAATTTAGTGCTGGGGCTAATTAAGGGGTTTAAGCTTCATTGGCTTTGTTTTTAATTTTCAACGTGTTGTTGTTCATTTAGGTTTGAGGGTGGCCGGAATTCTGAATCTCGGGTTTGTAATGTGACTGTAATTTCATGCCAGTGTAAATTTGATCTCAGCGGCTACTTAAGCTTTTTCTGTGGTTAATTGATTCTAAATTGTCGCTGTTTTTGTTTGCTCTTTTAACTCCGAATTTGACGCGACTTTAACGCTTTTGGCTTTTAACGTGCTCGGGCGTGGTTGGTTCCTTTTGTGGGATACATGTGCTTTCCTTGCTTCATTCAGTAAAACAGTTATAGTAAAAAAGTAATTAATGCAAGTGGTTAAAGACTGTTACTGATGAAGGTAAGGACCCGGATTTCCTAAATAGATCAACTGTTGTTCAGAGGTTCAAAATGCATCCAAATAAGAGGACTGCTTGCCTGTGTTTGGACAGAGATATCTAGTTTGAATGGACAGCTGATCTAATAATGGTTTTCATTTATTAAAAAAAAACATTTTGCATTCTACCAAATGCAGTCAGATTATTATAAGATATTCGTAAACCGGTAGGATAAACCTCGATTTATTGCAGCACCATCAGTCGACCTCGGTGCAAGGTGGATTGCAATGAGTTATTATGCATCGGATTATAAACTTGGTTGAATCATGTGGACATTATGCGACTCAAACGTAAAAACATCTAAGTAACGTGACAGTAACATGTTTATTTTCTTACCATTTTGATAGGGAACTCACATTTGGTTGAATTCGATAACCTAGTTTAGTAAACCATTTGAGACATTGTATTGAATAAAAGTACACACTTTCACATCTAAGCAATACTTAACGAACCACCCTTTATCAATCCACCTAAGACGTACTTTACGTATTAGTCTATGCGGCATATACACCACGCGATCAGTGGCGGAGCCAGAAGCGTAACATTACTGGAGCACACATACAAATGAAATAGTAATAACAAAAAACATAAAATTTTGAAAAATTATATATATAATACTCGTGTTTGAGTTGAGAGTGAATACATGTTGCTACTATGCATTTTAATTCTATACCAAGTTTCCAAATTACTGAGAAGAATTGTCATGTTTATGACAGGCTACAAGCCAAGATAAGGAAAAGGAAAAAAGAAAGATTGACAGAAGATGGGATCGAAACCTAGACCAGATAGATGACAAACATTAGGCTAACCATTACACTAAAGTGGGGCACTGTTACCCCCAAGTAAAATATAACTACTAAACACAATTGGGGCACGTGACCCAGTAACTCCCAACGTCCCTCAGCCTCTGCACGCGAAAGAGTATTTTATTAAATAACATGGTTTTCAGATTTTGTCACATAGGCTACTGACACATATGTAAGACTATAGGCTGGATTTAAAAAATATAGTTCACCTAGCATTATTCTTTACATTGAAGTGATTGAACCATGATATTGAGCCATATGTAATTCAAAGTAATATTGATAGACATGTTTATGCGAATTCGTTTGATAGTGAGTCATACAAATTCATCATGTGATTGTACTATCTTTTATTCATGCATATCCAATTCTTTTTTATGTCGTGCAACTTTTTCTAAGTTGTAACTTGTTTTATTTCGAGCAGTTTCTTCCAAATCAATTCTCAAATGTACTCGGTATATGAGATTACAAGTAAAAATGTCTGATGAAGTATCCTTTATGGCCAAACCAATAAGCAAATTATTAAAAAGAAAATTGTATCTAATCAAAATTTACCACCATCATCAATTCAATATTCTTCGAAGAGTCTAGTCGACTTTCCCCCACAGTTTCATCCAATAGACGCCCGACGCGATGCGAAACATCCTCACCGGACATTCAACCGTGCGAATCGTTCTCTTCTCATTTCGGACGGATATCTCGGCCATGATCGCCCATCACCACGGTGCCCTTTCGCCACGTGTCTGGGAATATTACACAGAATCTTTCTAGTACAAACGTCACCCGATCCCAAACTCATTCACAAAATCGAAAAGAAAATAAAAATTGTAGCGTAAATCCTACACTCTTGGCCACCTTTCGTTCGCTTCAACAACCTTTCGTTATAAATCTCCACACTCACCTCTTCCTCTCTATCTCTCCACCTGTGTGTCACTCTCTACTAGTTTCGCTCTCAATTTGAGCCGTGCTTTGTTTCTCCGGCACCGGAAATGTCGATCAAGCGAGTCGAGACGACGCCGTTCGACGGCCAGAAGCCTGGAACCTCCGGCCTCCGCAAGAAGGTTCGTTTTCGTACTCTTTCAATTCTTGATTAAATGTTTCCGAAGCTCGATCTATGTAGTTGCGGCATTTGCTTACTCTGCTCGTTATTCGATTCGGTGAATTCGCACTGTTTTCTTTGATATCGTAGTAGCTTATCATTGGATTAGTGATTGGATTTGTTTCAGTTTGACATGTATTCGATCAAATCTGTTAGCTGGATGTGTGTGGTTTTTGATTTGTTGTGGTTTTCGGATTGAAGTAGATCATAGTTGTTGTTCAAAATGAGAATTGTTTGAAGTTTTGGTTTAGATGGATAGTAGTGTTGTTCTGGTTTAGATGGATGAATGTGATGATCACTCTATTAAGTCCTTGAGCTGATGAGAGTATCTGATCATGATTGCTGTTTCGCCGGAGATAATAAGAAAGAAAGAGAATAAATTATTTTGTGTAAATGTTACAAGAGAATTCGATCCTTATAATGAGTCCACTGTGTTCAATCTCTATATTCCACGTAGATCTTAGAAATGTATACGCTAGGCAATGTTAGCTGTGTCATGAATGAATGAAACACAAGGAGGAGTCGATCAGTATTTCATGGTTTTGTATAGGAGTGTAATAAACAACTTTTCAAATTCTTCGATTTTTTGGCCTTTTTTCGGCTCAATTTGTAAAAACTAGAAGGAAAATTATATAATGATTATAGAGATTGCATGGTAGGAGATGCATGTCTTTCATGAGTGAAATTTGCGACTGAGCTTCTGTGATGTGTGGTACTTCTCAGGTGAAAGTTTTCATACAACCCAATTACCTGCAAAATTTTGTTCAGTCAACATTCAATGCTCTTCCAGCAGATCAAGTGAAAGGTATATATCGTCTTCTTTGCTTCTAATTACATTTTTAACATATAAGGTTTCGCGCACGCGCGTGTCAACACACAATTGCATAATTTAATCTGAATTTAAAAGTCAATTTTTGCTAATAAGGCACTAGCTGGTGTACGTACCTCTGTTGAATTTTACAGGGTTCTGCTTTTATCATTTATTGGTAAAGATCATCGTTCTTTTGTGTGCTAGGAAGTAAAGTTAGGCATTATGTTTTCCCTGAATAGATAGTTTGGCATCAGGTTAGAGTGTTAGACTAATTGCATTTTATGGTAGAGGTAAAATGTTGGCAAGTTTGCAAAGTCTGTTGCAACTGTTGTATTCTCTATTATGATAGAGAGGAAGAAACAATTGTGAACTAATTATATACCTACTTTTCAATCTTTTAATATTAGTTTATCATTTTTTTTGATAATGCAGGTGCTAGACTTGTTGTATCTGGTGATGGTCGCTACTATTCAAAGGAAGCAATTCAGGTCATTTTGCTTTTCACAATGTTTCACAATGCATATTGTTGTGCTCTCTCTCTCTGTCTCTGTCTCTCTCTGTCTCTCTCTCTCTCTCTCTCAGACACACACACACATTTCTTCTAGTGAAAATGTCCTATATTCTGATTTATTTTTTCTTGACAGATCATAATCAAGATGGCAGCAGGAAATGGTGTAAAAAGTGTTTGGGTTGGTCAAAATGGATTGCTATCTACTCCTGCTGTATCAGCTGTTGTACGTGAAAGAGTTGGGGTGGATGTAAGTTATTTTTTCTTATAATATATACGCTTGCATTCATTATTGTTACCCTCATTATTATTATGTCTCTTATTCTTCTTCTTGATAATGTTTTGGTATTGAAACTGGTTCGTATGTTTGTGCTTTGCATCTAGGGATCCAAAGCATCAGGTGCATTTATTCTCACAGCCAGTCACAATCCAGGTGGTCCTAATGAGGTAGGTGATGTTACTTATATTGAGTTAGAGAAGCTATAGCTCAGCTGATATAATAAGTTAGGTACTAGATTTTATTTAGTTCCAACTTCCGAAAGACTGATAGTAGGATGGTTCTTGTAATAGGTGATTTGAAATTTGAAAAAGTAACAATATGATATGCTACATTAACAATGAAAAGCATCAAGAATCATTATACATGGTACTGATTGGAAAAATCCTTTTTATTTGCTTACTCTTTTTTTTGTAATTTAGCAGCTGTTTTTCATTATTTCTGATTGCAGGATTTTGGGATTAAATACAACATGGGGAATGGTGGACCTGCTCCAGAGTCTATCACTAATAAGATATATGAGAACACAACACAAATAAAGGAGTACTTGACTGTGGATCTACCTGAGGTACTCTTACCTTGAGCTCAAGTTTGTTAAATTACTATGCACTTATGCAGTATCCTTTTGAACTCTTGACATTGCATTTTCTATGTACGGTAATGACAGAGCTTCATATGTCTATGCACAGGTAGATATCACTAAACCAGGTGTAACCAGCTTTGAGGTTGAAGGGGGGACTTTTACTGTTGATGTTTTTGACTCTGCAAGTGATTACGTGAAACTTTTGAAGTAAGGTTTTTCTGCTTCTTTTGTTTGATTGCACCAATGTTGATGCCATAACATAGTTTTTATCACTTATTATTTGTCATTTTCCAGGTCCATTTTTGACTTTGATTCTATCCGAAAACTTTTATCATCTCCAAAGTTCACATTCTGGTATGTAGATTGATTCTAGCTTTTATCATTTTGTTGGATGAGTTCTTTTGGAAAGACTCATTGTGCTGAGTGGCTCTGTCACTTCTTATCTGTATTGTGTTGTTGAAGTTTTGACGCACTACATGGAGTTGGGGGAGCTTATGCGAAACGTATTTTTGTGGAAGAGCTTGGTGCAAAAGAAAACTCTTTACTCAACTGTGTACCCAAGGTACTATGTTCAGGACAAGTTGGATTATGTGTTGACTCTAATCTCATTTGGTTCATATCTGTAATGCCGTTTTGCTTGTGATTCACTTCATGAGAACAGGAAGACTTTGGAGGAGGGCATCCAGACCCAAATCTGACGTATGCAAAGGAGTTGGTTGCTCGTATGGGTTTGGGCAAATCAGATACTCAAGATCCTCCAGAATTTGGTGCTGCTGCTGATGGTGACGCAGATCGCAACATGGTCCTTGGAAAAAGGTAGTATCAACTTATTAGTGTAGGTTTTTTCTTGTCTTTAACTTGCATTAATCTCAACTTCTCTTTCTTTTGTTAGGTTTTTTGTTACACCATCAGATTCTGTAGCTATCATTGCTGCAAATGCTGTTGAAGCCATACCTTACTTCTCTTCTGGTCTGAAAGGAGTTGCCAGGTACCTTACTTCTCAGTTTCTTTTGTTTCTCTGCAAAGTGGTTGAAACCATATGGTTACCCTGAAACCACTTTATTGATTACATAAACAAGTCAGCAAGTGCTTAGGTGTCCTGATGGCCATGAGGCTGTCGGTATATTTGTTGATTTCTGAAGGTTAAAAATGGTTAACAATAAAGTAGGGGATATGAATTTAGCTCAGAGTATTATGCAGTAGTTCAACAGGCCAATCTCTTGTTATCAAAACATTGTCAAGTCTGAAATTGATTTTTAATGAGCAACTCTCTTTTGGATATATCCTTTTAATGCCTATCCGTTGTTGATCATGATCTCTTGAACTTTTTCCACTTGTAGGAGCATGCCCACCTCTGCTGCCCTAGATGTTGTGGCCAAACATTTGAATTTGAAATTCTTCGAGGTAATCTCACTCAAATGTCATGATCCCCTCTGAATACCATCGCTTCACCTAAATTCCAGGTTCTGTGTCTGAACCCCAAGCTGCTGGCTGAAATATTTTATTTTATTTCCCTTTTATGCTAGGTACCCACTGGTTGGAAATTCTTTGGTAATCTAATGGATGCTGGTTTATGCTCAATCTGTGGTGAAGAAAGTTTTGGAACTGGTCTGTGTTTACCTTCTTTTTATCTAATACTATTCAATTAACATTTGGAATTATTGGAAACTGTTATGATCGTATTGCAATGTCATTTGTTATGTCTTTTGATAGGGTCTGACCACATACGTGAGAAAGATGGTATCTGGGCAGTCTTAGCTTGGTTATCTATACTTGCTTATAAAAATAAGGATAACATTGGTGGGGACAAGCTTGTTACTGTTGAGGACATAGTTCGGAAGCATTGGTCTACCTATGGTCGCCATTATTATACTCGATATGACTATGAGGTATAAAATTAATTTTTGGTGTATTTTTCTTTTTAATACAGAGCCATATAGTGTACTTATCAATTTATGATCTTTCTTGAAGAATGTGGATGCAGGGAAGGCAAAGGACCTGATGGCATCTTTGGTGAATTTGCAATCTTCCATCCCTGAAGTCAATAAGTATGTCTTTGCAGTACAATATCAGCAAAATTCCATGGTCAATTGTGCATACTCTACTGGTTTGTTTCCTTTTCTGAACATACTGGTGCTGTTTATTTATACAGGATTGTGAAAGGCATACGCTCTGATGTCGCAAATGTTGCTGGGGGTGACGAATTTGAATACAAGGATCCTGTTGATGGTTCCGTCTCTAGTCACCAGGGTATCCGGTACTTGTTTGAGGATGGATCACGATTGGTAAGTTGACTTTGCTTTTGTTAACAATTTAGCCATTTAATCTGGATTTATAGGACCTTGTCATTAGAAGGTTATTCCTGCTAGGATACTGTTGTTTCTGTTTGCTGAAAGTTATATTTTCTTTTTTTATCTGGTGTAAAATAGGCACAGCTAGATTTACAATAAATTACTTATCTGGTTTGATTTAAAGTAAATTCAAGATATACAATAAAATACATATGGATCACGAAAGAAAAACTATTCTTCCAGGAAATCAATATTTACATTAAAACCAATATCCTGCTTCGCCTTTCTTTTATTATCTGCATAACTTTTTAGAATACTTTATATAAAATATAAAAAATATATGGAAATTATGTTTGCTAAATTACTTTGTATATCACTACATGCACTTAAGTTGATCTTTTTTGTTCTTTCCCATTGCCTGAACATGATTGCAGGTTTTCCGCCTCTCTGGCACTGGTTCAGAAGGTGCAACCATTCGTCTCTACATTGAACAGTATGAGAAGGATCCCTCAAAAATTAATAGAGAATCTTCAGAAGCACTTTCTCCTCTTGTGAGTTAAATCTTCATCTTACTGGGTCATTATTAAACTCTTTGGCCAAAATGATGTCAGCTGACTGATTAATTATACACAGGTTGAGGTTGCTCTTAAGCTTTCCAAGACGCAAGAATTCACCGGCCGATCTGCCCCTACTGTTATCACATAGATGGAGAATCCTACAATCACATTAACGCTGTGATTTATGTTGCACATCAAGAACGACCTGAGCTTGGTGGGCTTAAAATGTAATAATAATACGACCCTATAGTAATCTTTGATGTTTTCAGCAGCCTTGCTACAGCCGGCAAATGAGTCATGATGAGTAAAAGTACCTCTCGATATAATTTTGATTTTCAGAATAATGTGAATTAAAGTAATACTTTGCAATGGTATATTTAGTTCGTCCGTGCTTTATCTTACATTCTTCTTACTCACAAGTTACAACAGCTTGGTGGGGAAGGTTGGACCAGAAGTCCTTGTTTTGCAAAAAAAGAGGTTACGACTGGCTGTTGTCAATTGCATTATGTGGTACTGGGAAACTCCAATACATACGGGAATTACAATCTGTCTTGTACTAAAGTCATATTCGCGTGGAGGTTTCCTTCGTCTTAATTATGTTCGTGTGTTCTTGCCCGTTATAGTGTTATGCATTGCAGTTTCCTTCTGGAAGAAGTCCAATTATATGGGTGGTAGCCAGCGCGAGCAAATGAGGTCCTCGAGTTTTCTGAATAAAGTTTTTGTAGTTTCTAGTTGACGAGTAGTGAGAGTCTCGCGTTTGGTCCCAATAGGTTACTATACATTGATGTTGAAACTACTATATCTTAAGAAGGTATCAAACTATTTGCAAAACTGTGGGTCTGTTTGGAATTCCGCTACACTGTAGCTTGAAAAAGGTCGTAACTAAAACATGTTGTAAACCAATGTGGATTTGGCTTTGTATATTAACCACGTACAGTATATGGTTTACAGCAGGCATGGGTTAATGATCTGTTCTAACACACAGCAAGACCATGATGACCAGTGTTGGCAATAACATCGACTAAGAAATTCGCGTCCTTCACATGCTTGAGAGTTGAGACAAACAATTAATTGAGAAAAAAAAATGATGACTCGATAATTGAACCACTGATTTGATTATCTACGGAGTTTGTATGTCACATGTTATACGTACCGTACATAGTCACCTTCCAATTTCATTATCAGTAACACGGTTCGTGTTGACTATGAGCCAATGTTCTCGAGTTATACTTGTAGTGGTACCTTATGTTAAGTCAAAATGTTTAAGAATATCTACAACCAAATAATGCACACGATAATCGAAACAAGTAATGCATTATTTTTTACCTTGACAAAACCAATTCATGCAAAAGTATATGTAGAAGACTTGATGACAAGCTATATGGTGACTGATAGAGCATAATTATACATTATTTGTGTCATATTTCTCTATACTTTACTTGTTAGTTTAGTATATATTCTAGTTATTTACTTTCTTTATTTGTTTAATAGGTTTTTCGAAAAAATAGGAAGAAAGAAAGAAAAATAGGCATTGAAAGACAAACTGAGGGAGTCTGCCTATGCAAATCAATGAACTTCAACAGAGCACTGAGAGCAGCTCAGAACGAACCAGATTACGATCTTTATATTCATGGATAGAACGGAAGTCTAGTTTTCATAACTTTTTACGATTCATCAATACCTATTTTATAAAGGGAGTTATGCCCGATTTAGTACCCAAATGTCAGTCTGCGCATGAATCTGAATCTTGACGAAATTTTATGTTACGTGACCCAAATGACACTGTAACGAGTTTGTGATTCATGACCCGACTTGTATAATGATGCAGATGATGGAGAATTAAATGAGTTGGCACCAATCAGAATGTCCGAAGGAAACCTAAAACAAAAAAGATTTGTGGAATGAAACTTATATAAAAGAGAATCTATATGTCTCTGTTTCCTCTCTCTCTCTCTCTCTCTCTCTCTCTCTCTCTCTCTCTCTCTCTCTCTCTCTCTCTCTCTCTCTCTCTCTCTCTCTCTCTCTCTCTCTCTCTCTCTCTCTCTCTCAGGAGCTATGCCTCTCTTTTTTTATTCTCATTGTTCTTCTTATATTATGTTTATTTAGGTTTTTGAAACATTGCATTTTTCTTAGTTAGGGGGCTGCTTGAAGCCCTAGACATGATCCACAAGATCGTTTGAGATTTGGTTTTAGTTTCTTTTAATTCAAGATGAGACTTTGGTTTACTACTTCATTGATGAAGCTTGTATGCTTTGAGTGCATGCTTGGTATGCATGTTAGGGTTCTATTACTTTGATTGTTTGATGCATGTGTCAATATTGGACTCCTCAAACTATCTAGGAAAGCAATTGTTAGCTTTTGTAGTTAACATGTAAACTGAGTCCTAGGTTTATCATGACGCTACTCTTTTAGACCTTAATGATCTATGCATGTTAAATCTAATAAGTGTACCTTTAGGTTGCATTGCTTGGGAATAGTCTAGGTGTAGAGCACTTCCTACCTGGCGTATGAAATAAGAAAGAGTAATAGGTTGTGTTTAAGCGTACTGAGCCAATCTGAGCATCTTCATCTAGATTAATTGAATTAGGATCGAACAAATTGTCTTGTGTGTGATTGTTGCATCTTTCCTAACTAATTTTTTTATTTTTGTTTTTCAAACCCAAAACCAAAATCAGTTTTTGTCACTTTTCTGTCCTCTGTTTTCCCATATTTCATTTCTATAGCAAACGAACTCCAAATATTCTGAAATTTTGTGTGTGAGTCCATATGTGTGTCTAGTATGTCTCTGTAAAGTTTCATAATTTTATGAATAGTTTAGATTAGGTTTTCAATTAGGTTTTCGACTGCTGTTCAGTAGGGACAGTGGTCGCTTTTGTGACAACTTTAGAGTAGTTTGATTCTAGTCCTCTGTGGGAAAGACCCTTATTTACCCTCGCTACAGTTGACAATTTTAAGTATGTGAATGAGGAAAATAAGTTGGTTTAGAAATAACCCATCAGTGACAACAATACATGACTTCATATAAGTCACTATCCCAAGCCATGATCCACCCACCCAAGTAGGAAAATTACTTTTTATCCACATGCATTCATATTTAATAGCTAGCATCAACGCATCACAAACCAGCTTCAAACGGCACTCCAGTCCCCGGAATCCACGCGTCTCCGGTCAAGAAATTCCCAACCGTAAACTTTGCTGCCTCCGTGGCACTCGTGATAACCCGAAAACCTGGCCACTTAACCCTACCTCCGGTGGCAGCACCACCTCCAGTGTTCATATACTCCCCATAATAGAGTGTATCCAAACCAAAACTTCCACTCCAAGGAAACCAACCTTGCGGGGCAATCAACCCATCCAGGTTACTCTTCATTATCACCGTCCTTGAATACTTCTGCCACGGACGACCCAAATAGGTCCTGTACGAGCCCTGAACGGCTTTCAGGTCCGCCGCGGCCGTTATGCGGCAGTTGTGGATAATGATGCCTGTGTTTTCATTAGGGTCTTTCCGGGATTGCGCAGTCACGGTGTTGATCTGGTTGCTCAAGGGCTTTCTGACGTAGATGTTAGAGTTTTGGAGGACGACCGAGGCGTCGCCGAAGATGAAGTCTATGGTACCGTATATGTTGCAGTCACGATAGAACTGACGTTGGGAGTAGACGTACAAGGTGTCTTGGTAGCCTTTGAAGCTGCAGCGGTAGAAGACTGAGTGGTCGGCGCCTGAGCGTAGTGCAACGGCTTGGTGTTTCTGCGGTCCGGCCGTGTTTTCGAACGTCATGTCTTGAGCTATGAAGCCTTCGCCGGAAACAGCTGTTGGACAAGGTTAATTATGTCAGAAAATGGTGATAAAAACATAGATGTGGAAGCAGATTAAAATGAGGCGTTACGATCGTAAAACGTGGAACTATCTATCTCAAAGTACGTAATAGTGTACTTGTTTTAGATTCTACGTACGTATATGTCCGTTCATATATTGTTATCAACTTTTTTTATTTAACATGAAACTTTGTGTTCAGTCTATTAGGATGTCCAGATCGATGGGATGTCAGTCATGTCACTAGTGATGTACGGTTTATAATTAAGGACGTGGGGTTTTATGTATGAAAGGAAAACATACCAAAAGTGGCAGATCGAAAAGTTGTAGAGCCATCTTGGGCATTTTTATTCCCGGTAACAATGGTTGCATCCATTCCATCTCCGACAAACATCAGCTTCTTCATTGTCTTCTTAACCTCAACATTCTCTTTGTAAACCCCTGCCTTCACGTATATGACAACCCTTTTGGTCCCACTACCACTACTTCCCTTAGCTGTAGCCACAGCTTCAGTAATAGACTTGTAATTTCCAGACCCATCTTGAGCCACTACTATATCAGCTGACTTTGGTCCAACGTTCGACTGGAGAAGCTTTCGATCTGAAGCTGAAACCCATGCCGGGAACCTATCATCATCAGACTTGAGCAATAAGCGTCTACCCCGTACCTGCTTGCTGAAATGCATAGCCGATGAAGAAGAAGATGTACTAGACTCCTTGTGTATCGCTAGCGAATTGCTGAGCAACATAGGCAAGTCTGTGCTTAGCTTGTAAAAGCTGGGGAACGAAGATTCTAAATGAGAATTAGGTATGTTCAGATCGTTAAAGCCGTTTTGGCAAGTTTGCTGATTGGCAAGGGATGCGCTTAGCCATGTATTAGCGTCTAAGGCATTGTTGGAACTCATAGAACGGTTGAGCTTGTCAATTGTATCCTCGTAGAGTTCCAAGCAATCGTCCCACGCCAACTTCGCTCGCCCGTTGTACAGTGACTTCAAGTTCAGTGCTGATGAAACAAGTCGATGCGCTTCGATAGCTTGGTCCACGGTGACTTTGAGAGCCAGGTCACGAAATGCAAACCCTTGATCATGAACATTAAGAGTCGATAAGAGGTTGCTTGTAATGTAATGGTTGCAAACTTGAGGGTATGGGGTTTGGCTGCATGATGCTGTTATGGAAAGAATGGGTACTACAATAGAATTAGAAGTCATCAACATAATGGCGAAGATCACAAGGCTATCCATCGAGGAGACGAGGACCTAGCACCAAGCTTAGAATGTTCTTGTATATAGAACTTGAAGAAGGAAATGAGGTTTATATAGGCCAGAAGATTTGGCATTATTGGCTTTGGTGGGGTTTACGTGGGTGGACTACTGAAGTTTAATCTTTGGGAGGGAAAAAGGGTTTATGGTTGTGTCTCGATCTGTAGGACATAAACGACTTGAAACCCCGGCTCACTTACGCCACTGGCCGGGTTGATTGATTCAATAGGTGGCAATATCTATCGATGATTAATACATGTATGCTTTACAAAAAGTGAAAGAAACATATACATTAAATTGGTGGATGAGTGCAACACCCGGTTGATGAAAATCTACGTGTGGACTTTTATTTCCGACTACGTCTCTGTAGTCTTCTGTGTGTTGCCTTTGGAAATTTTTTCCAATTGAGCTATATTTGAAGGACAAAGACTCGTGATGATTCCATTGATTTGGGTTACCAAAATCGTATTTTGCTTCTTGTTTAATTTTAGGGTTTTAGAATGAGTAGTGTATTTGAGTGATTCATATGGATCATACATGTTGTTTCATATGGATCAAGTCAAGATACCAATTTGTCGAACATCATTTGTATCTTGATTCTTGAATCTTCTATTTCGATATTTTTTTTTGGGTGCAAGTTCGTAATCATGGTTTAGCTATCATTTGTAGAGAAAATTATCGAAAATTAATCTAGATTTTTTATCCAAATTTTTGTATTTGGATGGCCGAATTGGCCAAATAAAATGGTTGCATTAATTGGAGATTGGCAAGCTAGATCGAGCTAACTAGCGGAGTAAGTAGAAAGCTGTTATATCTGGATACAATAATGGTTGGGTAGAGAACTTCATAATGATTTTTGCATGGACACTCAAAAATTCTCGTGAGCGAGCTTAAAGCTTTGCTCTCCTTTAGTTTTTGGATTGGAACTCTCCTTTAGTAAAGATTTGTCATCATCAGATCGATGTTCATATACGACGCCACGCGGATTCTAGGGAAGTAGCGGTAGCCTCTCAGAACCCAGATTCTCAGAATGGTTCAAAACTTCGAAATCAACTCTGTTATCATAAATATGATCTAGTGGTATGATTTGGGATATAAACTATCTAATTGACCAACAGAGTGCAAACTGCAAAATAAGCGGTCTGAGGTGCACCGCAATCGGATTTGACTTGCATTAGTTGTAGTATACTGTTTCTTAAGTCAACCGATAGAACAAAACTCGATCAATGCGGAGAAGTCTTTTCTCACAATCATAGTTTGGCCAATCACCAATGCATGCATGCTACAATATTACAATTCCAATTAGTCCTTCTAACTCTTATTTCAGCATTTATCTCATGCATGTTATCGATCTTATTGGCTTCCTGTTCTAACTATTCTTTCACAAATAGAGTTACATCGATTTTAATTGTTGAAGTGCTAAGATTTCTGGTCACTGAGTAATTATAGATAGGAATCTCTGTGGCATGCTGGCAACTATGCCAATTAGGTTTTCAGTTTACGTTTTTTGGGTGTGAGCGGAATCGAAAGTTGGTCACGGCTAGAAAAACTTAAGGATCGAAGATGACACATTTGTAACTTTCTATATAGCTTGGTAGCTGCCTAAGGAATTAGGCTTGTGGCTGTGATCTCTCTGGAATCATATATGATGATATATATAACTTAATGTCTTAATCTCAAGAGCTAGTTGTTGCTTGTTAGGCCTTTTCCCATACAGTAGTCTAACTTGGATGTTTATCATGAAATAGAAACTGGAATGCATGAGGCAGATATTATGATATCTTGGGTGAAAGTCATTTCGAAATGTAACTAAACACATGAAGGTGCAAACCCTACAGATTCGACATGCCAACCGACCTGAAATGGATCAGAAGCTTTTGAGCAAAACTTAAACACGCAATTTCATGCTCTATGATTAAAATAGAGTGGAAAGGGAAGTATGAGAGAGCAACATGCATGAATTGGGTTTTGCTCACGCAATGAAAGAAGAAAGAGATACTCATTTTTTTCCTGTAAGTTGAAATGAAAAAAATCAGTTACTTGTTAGAGTAATGTCTAAATACGACTATGTAACCCCAACCTAGCTATAAGAGATAAGATCATCAACCATGGCACCATGCATAATTTGATCTAACAGTTGTTTGTTTACCTATCCTATTTAAAAGGGGACTATCTATCATCCTATTCCTATATATCTATTCTGTTCTTTTCAACGATGTAGTATAGTAAGGTCCAGTCTATTACAAGTCTCAAGTTTCTTCTGCTCACACCATTAATTTAATTGTTAGCATGTGAATTTAATCTCCATGCCCAGGGTTCTCTAGTTTCTATTAGCCAGTCTGAATTGATGACAAGTTATTCACCATCTGTTTGGGCTAAGATTTGTGCTGGACCTTGTTCCAATCCAATTTTGGGATAGGCCTATACCAGAAAATTGTTTTTTGTATTTCCCCAAGTGTTTCGTCTTTAGCTTGTGTTCCGCAATGGTTTCAGATAAGAAACCATTTTCAGAGAAAGTTGTACAACGTATTCTTTTTCAAATTTCTGGTTTCGTGAACTATTCTCAGTTGGTTGTGAAGGATAATTGTGTTTGCTCTTCACCTATGCTCTGTGCAACAAATTTTTATTTCAATCAATTTCAGTAGCCTTATAAAAAATTTAGATGTAAAAGATGACACGTCAAGAAAACAATATGGAAAAGTTCATCCCCAGACACCAGTGTTCTGTTGGTTTTAGGCAAAAACTTGGATATGTTCCTCCCAAATTTCAAGAGACTTAGTAAGTACTAAGCAGTAACGTGGATAAGGGTTTATGACCAAATTGGACAAGGGTTTTCCAGTCGGAATTTGGGTCACACACACATTTAGGAGTTAGGATAGGACCTCATCGTAATGGGCCTGGTCAAGAAATGGCAAGATGGGTAATTGACACTTCCGATCTCCATGCCACCAGCGCCAGTAATAGTATAGTAGTTGTTGTGGCCTCTCCACAAGCTCCGCCTGCTATCTCCACAGTCACCACCGCCACCTCCGTCACCACCGCGAACCCCGGTAACTAGTGAAGAAGGCAAAGGCCTTGACCATAAAGATTCCCTAGAACAAATTAAAGCCGGTCTCCGCCTAGCTACTTTCTTCTAGTGAAAATAAAGAGTCTCAAACTGTAGATGAAGCTATTAACATGATAGAAACAGGGTAAGATACCAAAGTAAATGATGTTAAGACAAAAATTTCCATGATTTGTAAGGTTAACCAAGTCGGAAATTCAGACCTCCGATAATGAATGCTCGTCTAATATTCCCCTAGAACAAAGCATTGTGTGTGTTTACAATGTTCCAAGCTTATCACCATATGCACCACATATGTTGTTCTGTAGGAGCACAAGATAGCTGACCACTTATTTATCGATGATGAGAGGAACGTACAGATCGAGGGGCCATTAGTTTGCAGAAATGCTGCAGCATTTGGTGGGTCTCGACAGAATTAGAGAGGAGCTAGCTTGTTATTTTTCATTAAGAAATAAGAATCCAGGGACCCGTAATCGATGATTGATGGGTTTAATACACAGAGCTAGCTCGGATCGAAATGGTTTCTCGTGAACTTTTCGAGTGAATGATCTGTCTGCATGTAGTGGCAAAGATAGCGATGTGGTTCGTCCTTTACCAATAGGACCAAAACTTTGGCATCTAGTTTCTAGTATCATCATGCAATTGTCTTCCATGATAAGTTCACGTGGTGGTTCATGTCCCTTAACTAAACTCCATATGCCAAAACAACCTACTCGATCGCTCATGTAAAACCAACAAGAACACTGTAGCCAAACAACCCCCTCTCAACGTTTTGCTTCACATCACTCTCGCATCTTTCCTAGCCTTCTCAGTATATACAGTTTAATGATGAAATGTGTATATGTCTTGATCGTGATCGATCAGGCCCTTTTTGTTTATATCTATATATGGAAGATGTAAATTGCATGGTTGTGACTGGTGGAATATTCTACACCTCACCGTATCGGCTGCGAATAAGTGTCTCACTCCAAATACTAAAATACTGATACATATGGGAATTGCTTTGATTAATGCTTGATTAGTTGCATGAATACGGTCTCGTGTAGAAGCAAGCTAGCTTATAATTTATATCATATCAATTGGGATCTTGAACAGGTATCAGCTCGATCATGATTTGTTGTTTACCTTATTTGCTCTCCAAGCCATTCCATGCAAATAAACATAGTTTTATTTAGAATGAAATGATCGAGCGGCACCAAGGGTTCTGAAACAAAAGACATATATATGGTTGGTTCTGAACAGAACTCAAAGAGGCATTTAGAATTTGCAACATACTGTAGTTATCCTTTTCGTGCGTCCCTTGATAGATCAAGCATTATTAAGTTTTTAACTGATGCTGTATCTCCTCAATAATATTCGATCTCCATGTCTGGTAGTATATACGAACTTTCAATATCAGTCTATAGTTTCTTAGGCTGCGACGAGACAAATTAATTTATTTTTACATTTAAATATAGAACTATAAGAACATGAATGATTAGGATTCAAAATCCACTGTACTGTATCTCTTAGGCAGGGAGACAATGCATTATTTGTTTTATGCCCACAATTGTCAAAGAAGCCAGCTTGGACTGGTCATATGTTAACACTGAGCTCGTACTTGCTAGCTAAATTTACAGCTGGCTATAGTATATATGACATCTTCCAAATCTTCCTGAAGGAAGAACCACTTATATATGGAATTATTTACTATGATTTTTTTTGCTTTTTCTGTTTATTCTCAACAGTAATCAACACCTGTTAATTGAAAGTATACTTATATCGGCTCCACCCATTCTTTACTTCTGTGAATTCATGTTACTAACAAACTGTTGGTGTTAGTTTCGCAAAGTACAAAACCAAGAAAGAACTAGGTGCCAAGAGTTCTTGGCTGGTAGACTGATACGTCTTTGGGCTCTTTGGCATAGCTTTACCCCCATGTAAAATTGATCGAGAGATAAATATTCTCATTCACCTTATATTTGTTCTCAACCATAAAACTAATTTAGCGTCAACATCGAATCTGACCCTGCCGTATTTGGTTTGTTAGGCATCAACTGAACGGTGAAAGTAAGACAGATAGTCTGATAGTATACAAGGACACAATGCCTAACACAAGAAATGTGTATTTACACTCATTTGTCATCTTATATGTACTTTGAGTAGAAATATATGTATTCACACACCGTGTAAGAAAAAGTCTATTATTTAAGACAGATACACTTGACATCTTCTATATACTTCGAGTAAAAGTTGACATATCGTTCATACTGTTGATGAGAGAGAGAATGTTATACTGGTGAAATTGCATAAGCTTAGGATAACGGGAAAAGAAGAGGGAGAGAGACAGAGAGAAACCGGCCGACAAAATAATAACAGACTGGTTATAGGTCATACAGTTCAAATATAACAGAAAACCACTACTTACCACATATGCAGGGAAATCTTTAACCATACATACGTATGATACTAAACCTCTTCCACTACTTCAAAGTTCAAAATGAACTCCATCACTAATCCAACTGTCAACAACAATGGGGCGTATTCATCCGCCTTTCTCCGCCACGCTGTTGACGAGAGCAAGCGCATTACTCGTGACCTTCTTCACCTTCTCGACCCTTTTCACTACGTCGGTCTTGACCGACCCCTCCGGCACGTCCTGGAACCCGTCCGTACACGTCTCCTGGTCCGTCAGCGCCGCACTCATCCACGTCTGGACGTTGCTCATCTGAAACCTGACAGAGCCGGGACCGGACCCGAGGGTCTTCATCTGGCTGAGCGAGTCACGCATCTGATCGACGGCGTCGTCGAAATTGCTGAAGCAGTCGTGGATGGCGGCCGCGGCGCGGTGGTCGGAACCGTAGTCGGCGTGGCGGGAGAGGTTGGAGACGAAGGAGGCCATGCGCTTGGCATTGGAGAGGCTGACGCCGATGGCGACCTTGGCGAGCTGAGCAGGGCTGCTCTGGACGGCATTGGCGTAGCGGGAGAGGGAGGTGTAGCAGAGCTCCGGGTAGAGGGTGGTGCCGCAGCTGGTGCGGATGAAGTCTGAGTCGTTGGTGGAGGGGGCCGGAGCAGGAAATCCGACGGCTGAGGGAGAGCGGAGGAGGAAGAGGAACATGAGAAGTGAGAGTAGTGAGGTGAGGGAGAGAGGGTTTTCCATGGTTTTGGTGTTATGGAAAATGTAAGATCACTAAGATGTATGTTAATCTCTAGTTTGCTGCTTGTTGTAGTTGTACAAGGGTTTATATAGGCGCCCTGTGAATAGTGTAATGCTTTTTTGTTTTGATTTCACATTCTCTGAATCTCCGGTAGTTGTACACTTGTACATTTTAAAGGGTTAGTGATTTCACATTCCACTATGTTGAAGATAGTTCGAAACTTCGAATATATCCACAAAATGATGTCAAATATTTTTAATGTGAATGAGAAATAAAAGATCAAAAATGCTTTTTAGTGATTCCTCAGTTTTTAAACTCGCGCTACTCTCATTTCATACTAAACTAATCGGAGAAGCTACCCGCCGATGATTTGAGTACAAAGCAATATATGGTATTGAAAGCTAAGAAGCGAACCAACTAACCAATTAAACAAAAACATATTGTAAAATGATTTATTTAGAAGAATCTTTTAGATATAGAAGCATCAACAAAACAAAATACACAAACATCATCTAGTCCAAAACTCGATCTTAATGAATTTTTTTTGTCTAGCTATATGAGTGTTTTATTAAACGGCTTGGCAAAACAATCATTGACCAGTGTTACATGCATTATACGTACAACGTCTCTGGTATCAATAACTATAGTCGTATAATTCTTTTTAATTCGTTTTCATTTAAAACAAGAAATGAAGTTCAAGATTCTAGACGTACAGAACACAACTCGAGTTATGGATAAGAGCGATATATAGTCTTATTTCAAAAGAAAACTTTAACAACCTTCTCTTCAGAATTGAAACTTGTTTCTACTTGAAGAAACAAAAAGTCGTATGAAATGTATGATTGTAACAAATGAAACAACTAACTCATGGCACGAATTGAAACTTGTTTCTACTTGAAGAACCAAAAAGTCGTATGAAATGTATGATTGTAACAGATGAAACAACAAACTCATGGCGCTTTTGATATTTGGATAATTCATGGCACCAATATAATATAACACTAAAAACCGCCCACACCCTATGGATAGTTATATGTGAAGAAGTGTGGATAGTTATATTGTGAAAAAGTTATTGATTAAAATATGAAAGAAATAAAAAAAATATTTAATTTATTTGAATTTTGACTATAATACATTATTTATTTGTTTGTTAGTGTGTGATATGAAAATGACATTTCCGTATGTACTTTATAATAGTAGAGATTAGAGATAGTTGCCTTGCAATCCAAGAAAATATTCTAAACTAAATATCAATTTGTAAACTCTACATCCAACTAAAGAACCGAAAGATATCTAATACATCCATCTTATTCGAAAACAAAAAACAATATCTATTACTGTATTACATCATGTATAATCAATAAGAACCAGATAATCAGGGCGGTGTGCCATTACTAATAGCATTAGCAAGACCGTTAACGATAGCGAGCGCATTGCTCGCCATCTTCTTCACCATCTCAGCACAGTTCACCACCCGCGTCTTGATCGGGCCGTCCTGCACGCCCTCAAATCCATCCGTACACGTCTCCGCGTTCGTAAGCGCGGCACTCATCCACGTCTGCACGTTGCTCAGATGAAACCTAACTGACCCGGTACCCGACCTCAACGTCTTCATCTGATCGAGTGAGTCCGTAATCTCGTCAATGGCGTCCGCGAAGTTGCTGGAGCAGTCGTCAAGGGGTCCGGCGACTTCAGGGCTGGCTTGTTTGGAGAGGCTTGCAAGGGTAGTCGCCGTGCGCTTGGCATTTTTCAGACTCACGGCGATGGCTGCCATTGCAAGCCGAGTATGGTTTGACCGGACAGGGTAGGTGAAAGGTGAGAGGGAGGAGTAGCAGAGGTCGGGGTATACGGTGGTGGCACAGCTTGTGAGGATGAAATCTGCAGGGTCGGCGGTGGAGGCGGAGGGCGATGGAGCGCTGTCGGCTGAGGTTGGTTGGAGGAAGAGAAGGGAGATGAGAGGCAGGAGTAGGAGGAGGGATTGAGGGCTTTTCATGGTTATGAACTTATGATCAATTTGTTTCGATGCTCGAGGGCTTTGAGTTCTCTGTTTAGCTTTCTCACTGTAGGGTTTTAAATAGACTATGACACCGACTCCATCTCTTCCCTTTCGAACAAGGAAAGAGCGAGCAAGCAGAGATAGAATAGGAAAGTTATGCTTACCTTAATGATTTGGGAATAATAATATTGGTGATTTACTCGAATTCCTCCTTCAACAGAATTTCGTATTTACCTTATAACTTCCATTTTGTAATCACCTTGAATTATTCTTCAGTAGATTCTATCATGATTTTGAAAGATTTGACACAGTTTAACCTTTTTTTAAAGCTATATATTCATGTTCAATAATCACCCTTTTCCAATATTATACGACCTTTATACGTGATTTGTATTTACTTATCTCATATAAGATGCTTAATCAAGTACGTTTTCTGTTCTCTTTCACACCATGTGGTGTAGAAAGACACTTAGAACCATGAGAATACAAAGCAAGGGCCGCCCAAATTGCTTAGGCTGATGAATTGCGGCTGATGGTGCATAGACATAGCATTAGTGCTGCACTGGGAAATTGATGGTTAGTGGACGCCGACCGACGTCGTCAACGGCACCAATAGAAGTATTCCAATGATAGCTACTAGCTCACCATTTTATTCTTGAGGCGGTTGATTCATGATGGGTGTGTTAGTTACGACTTGTGAGTACTGGGACCTTTTCTTATAGAACTAATGTTTTTATTTAGTTTACTAGGCCACTAAGTAGTTCTATTGCCATAGCGTGCAACTTTAACGTGAAGCTTTTAGCATAGAGTGGGTCACGAAATCATTTTAAGCCATTGATGCCCATCCACCAATATGATGAGTTGTGCAAGTAACATGCATGCCTTATTGCCCTTAATTCAATCTTTCTAGCTTTGGCATGCCTTAGTTCAACATCAGTATAAGCAAAACCAAAATAGGTAACCACTTAGCTAGTCTCGATCATCTCTCTCTACATCATATAAATATGCCTTAGTTCAATATGATGATTTTATCTAGTATCGTTCGAAAACCAGAACAATTCTGATAAATATAAAGTCATCTGTGATAAAAAGAGATAAACCAAAACTTTAACCATATGAATCGTCTTAAAAGTGAGGAAAGGATCCAGCCCCGGTATTTCTGTTACTGATTTAGCTTCAAATCTGGTGCTTAATTGTCCTTAGCCCTAATCTATTGCAAACCTGTTGGGAGTAGATATGATTGAATCACGTGCTCATCGCCGTAATTGACTCGAAACAAAGTAAAACTAGAGGGACAATTCTAACTCCCAACTACTTCAGCTCGTGTAAAAAGCTCTAAATAGTTAGCTATCAGGGACCGGGCAGATTTCTTGGTTTAAAGTTGATGTTTTTTCGAAAGGGGAAACATGTTCATCATTGAAAAATCCAAAGATTTTGTTATTAACATAATTAAGTTTTGAACCAATAATTTAAAAACAATGATTCAACCCAGAAAAGATGTCTCTTGCTCTCTGATGTGTCATTATTAGAAATTGGTCCTACCCCATCCATCATCAACCCAAATTCAGCTGCGTTAAATATGGAGATCGAGCTGCACCCTAAGTAAGCATACTACTTTTTTGAAGTTTCATACCAAAGGATGTCAAGTCATTTTTCAGATTGCAGTCAATGAAGGACTTGAAAACCAAGAAGAAATCCTGGATTGCTCAACATTCCAACATATAATAGGAAAATGAAATGATACATTCATATATGGAATTTGATACATTGAATTGCAAGCTGGAAATTATTCATGAACTCTGGTCTGCTTTGAAGTTGGCATGCTTGAATTAATAAGTGATGTATCAAGTCCCTTGACATCAGGAATAATCTCGGAAGCATTCTTTATTTCTTTATGCCCGTGAAAGCTCTAGTCCTCATCAGGTTTTGTACATCGTTTTCTAACATCAAATCTAACTATCTAAGCAAGGATATGGCACTGTTTTCGTCTTGATCGTCGTTTATATAGCTGGACTACAGCGGCCTTGTATATGACTTACAAATATGGCAAAATCCTACTAAATCTCTATCAGTAAAAAGAACAACAATCGACTAGAATGAAGTTATAATTAAATCTTCAGCAGTTTCTTGTTTCAACTTTCATCAAACTGAACTGAGACTTTTTCCTTTTCTCTATAGGAGTGCTGATGCCTGACGGTCTAGGGATGGTTGTGGAGACTAGGTTTTGTTGGGCTTGGAAATGGTTTGGGTTGGGCCTATTCAACCATTGTTTTGGGCTCAACTGTGACACCACATACCATTGTCATAAATTCTTCTCAGAAAATTTAAGAGGATTCATTGACCAATTTTTTCTGCCCCTATGAACATGGGCTGCAATTATTCAATTGACTACTATCTGCACTGGAAGCCCAATTTGGCAAATTTGTTATTTGTGGCAAACATTCGTACCACTAGCTCTATACCCCTATTTCGAGTTTGTTTCTAGTTGTTATTTCTAATAGCAACCCCACATTGAAATCCCTTCCCCTTCTCCTTTCCCTTTTCCCCTTGCTCTTTTTCCTCTTTCCCCTTTCCCCTTTAGCTCACCAACTTCTAATTAACCATTGGAAATTTGGAGTCTACCTCTTTGGCTCCTTCTGCAAAATCAACCCAACAATAGCAAATCGCGACCTTATAACACGATCGATGCACTATCACATGAATCCGTTCTTAGTAGAACCGTAAACTCGTATCAAAATTAGTAGTAAAATCCGTAATACTAATGAGTTAGCACACATAATGTCAAGATCCAACGAAGAACCTCTTCTCGCTAAGGATAACCCAAATAAATTGGTTCCTTGCTCCATACTTTTCCTAGTCCCAGAATTCTGGGTACCATATTTATGATACATAGGTGCCATTGGACCACACATATATCCGTAGTACCAAAATCTCCATCTGAATTTTTAATTTCCTCCAACTACTACTAAAGGCTCACATGTCTCCGCCCTCATTCCCATTCCAATTGCACCGGTCAAAACATCTCTGACCAAAAAGCATTGCTTCCCTTCTTCCATGTAATCCATTGGAAATCGGAATGTGTAATATTATGCCATGCTCTCATGTGACTCTTTCTGGGCCCCAAGCCCATCACACATTCCACGTGTAGCCCATCAACCCGTGCATGGGACCATCCCCCCACCTCTCTAATCCACCGTCGATCATAACTTTTCCGGTGATCATCATCATACCAAACACATTCCAGCACCGTTTTTCCTACAGCAAGACCGCATTGGAATCCGAGCAAAATCCAGTCACATCGTTCCACGTGTTACTCTGTTATTCGAGGTGGCTCTGGAATCCAATGACGTCTCTTCTTTTTTTCTTATAAAGAACCCCCGAGGTGATATTTCCGCTTTCACAATCCTAACCGCAGCAGAAGAGGAAGAGAAAAACAAATGGCGCGAAATGTGCTTAGCTTCCCGGGAAATGTTCCGGCATTTCGCGCAACACTTGTCCTCTCGCTGCTCCTGCTTCTCCAGCCAATCAGCGCCGGCCACGACTATCATGACGCCCTCCGCAAGAGCATCCTCTTCTTCGAAGGCCAGCGCTCCGGCAAGCTCCCTCCCGATCAACGCCTCAAGTGGCGCCGCGACTCCGCATTGCACGACGGCTCCACCGCTGGTGTAAGTTCTCTAGCAACACCCTCACTCACAGTCTCACACAATAATAACTCCCCAACTTTTGTCAGTTGTGAGTTGTGACTCTATCTTTCGACTTACATTTGTTGTTGTTCTGTTGTATCAGGTGGACTTGTCCGGCGGCTACTACGACGCCGGCGACAACGTCAAGTTCGGGTTTCCGATGGCGTTCACGACAACTTTGCTGGCATGGAGCATTATAGACTTCGGGAGGATCATGGGTTCGGAGCAGAGGAACGCCGTCAAGGCCTTACGCTGGGGGACAGACTACCTCCTGAAGGCGACGGCGGTGCCGGGCGTCGTGTTCGTCCAGGTTGGCGACCCCTACTCCGACCACAACTGCTGGGAGAGGCCAGAAGACATGGACACCCGCCGCACCGTGTACAAAATCGACCGGAACAACCCGGGTTCCGACGTGGCAGGTGAAACCGCCGCCGCGCTCGCCGCTGCCTCCATCGTTTTCAGGTCACGTGACCCCGCTTACTCCAGACTTCTTCTCAATCGAGCCGTTAGGGTACGTCACTGTCACACTGAATTAATGACACAGCTTTGATTTTTTTTTTTTAGAAAAGCTTTAATTTTTTTACATAGCTAGGTTGGGTAAATAGTGAAGCTGACTGTTAATACTTTGCCATGTTTAGGTTTTCGAGTTCGCTGACACCCACCGCGGTGCGTACAGCTCCAGCCTCAAAAACGCCGTGTGCCCTTTTTACTGCGACGTTAATGGCTTCCAGGTAAAACAAAACCCTGATATTAATTTATTAGCCGTTGGATCAGCCTATAAGCCAAGACAAATTGGTGATTTGGGGTATTATAATGTACGTGAATGTGCAGGATGAGTTACTGTGGGGAGCAGCATGGTTACACAAGGCATCGAGAAGGCGGCATTACAGAGAATACATAGTGAGGAACGAGGTGGTGTTGAGAGCTGGAGATACCATTAACGAGTTTGGTTGGGATAACAAGCATGCTGGGATTAATATCCTCATATCTAAGGTAATTATGTTTACCTTTAGTTTTGTTAAATAATCCATGCTTAATCATTGTCTCGATTCGGGTTCTTGTTCCTTTTGTCTTCATGTTCTTGTTCGGAATGTGACAACTGTTCCTTACTATTGGTTTTTGGATTTAACCATTGTTATGTTTTGCGAGTCAGGTGCATATAAAATACGAGTCATGCTGTCGAAAATCGTTTTGGCCATAGTAGTGGCATTTTTGTATGCTTTCTTTGCATGAGTGGATAGTATATAGTAGTTGGATCAATTTGATAATAGGTTAGAGATGCTTAAGTATTTGTTTAATGTGGGTGTACATTCTACATGGTTGTGGCTGTCCGTACATCCAAGATCAGTGGGAATAATATCAGAGCTGTGCTAACTTTAGATACATAAACTAAGGAAAATGAGGGTCAGGATTATCTAGGTGGTGTAAAGTTCCGAAAAGGTTGATTATAATATATTCTACAAAAGTTCATTAATCTTGATGATTTCACATGATAATGTGATCCACCTTCAAGTTAGGCTTTTGCTGAGATTCAAAAATGTGTTTTGTGTTTTTTTTTTTGGTTAAACAAGAATGTGTTTTGTGTAACAATGTAGTTAACTTAAGGGAGTGTGATGGAGTATTAACTTATTCGTGTTCATTCATTTCGTTAAAAGTTCTTGTTAGGACTGGAATGGCATTAGAATTAGGGTTTCTGTCGTTAGGGATTGGACGACTTTAGGGGTCGTAGGCCGTGGATTTTTGCTTTGTGTTGTCGTTTCAATCAGAAAAAGCAAAGTGTTGCTCCAGGTCTCGAGCTTCATGTTTAGGTCTGGTTCTCGTGGGTCCTTATAATAAGAGGATCACTGCTACCATACCTTATATACTCATTTCTGTCTCTCTCTATCCATTATTTCTTCGAAAAATAAAGCTTTTCCCAAACTGAGTGTGACCCCTGGTTAAGGGCTTTTCACTTCCACGACGTTTCAGTATCACAGTATGCGCAATATTTTCATTATTTTTTAGATATCTGAAATTCCTGAACTGGTGTAAGAACATTATTGAGTTATATGGTAAGGTCATCTTGATTCATGAATATGAATACCATTGGGTAACGCACTGATATATATCCTTTGGTTTTGTAAATATTGTATTGGCAGGAAGTGCTTATGGGAAAAGCAGATTATTTCGAATCTTTCAAGCAAAATGCAGATGGATTCATATGCTCTGTTTTGCCTGGACTTGCCCATACCGAAGTTCAATATTCTCCAGGTATTTTCCAGCTAGGTCTTGCTTATTACCTAAACAAAGGAATTACGGTTTACCTTGCTTAATATAGAGGTTAACTTGCTTAATATATTGTATTTGAGATTGATTACTTGCTTTGTTTTGAAGGTGGCTTGATCTTCAAGCCTGGAGGGAGTAATATGCAGCATGTAACTTCGCTATCGTTCCTACTTCTGACTTATTCCAACTATCTAAGCCACGCCAATAAAAACGTGCCATGTGGCATGACCTCTGCCTCCCCGGCCTTCCTCAAACAATTGGCTAAACGCCAGGTAACTTTATTACAACCCAAGATCCAGTGAAACCCTACAAGACTAGATAGGGTACTATTCTCTAGTTCTCAGTAATTCATGCAATCATGGACCATTTCTCCATCAGACAAATTATCGGCTAGATTTTGTCCTTGTCTCACTTTACTTCAAGTCACTGCCACATTGTCCACATTGTCCTTTTGTACACACAAAATCTATGAGATTGCCAACATTATTGATTTATTGAATGACCTATGTGCTCAAGCATCTGAGGATGACATTGTAATTTTTGAATCTGTGGTTGTAGGTGGATTACATTTTGGGTGACAATCCATTGAGAATGTCGTACATGGTTGGATATGGGCCGCGTTACCCACAGAGGATTCACCACCGGGGCAGCTCACTTCCATCGGTGCAGGCCCATCCGGCTCGTATTGGTTGCAAAGCCGGCTCTCACTATTATCTGAGCCCGAATCCAAACCCGAATCTCCTGGTTGGTGCGGTTGTGGGCGGACCGAATAGCTCGGACGCGTTTCCGGACTCGAGGCCTTACTTTCAAGAGTCTGAGCCCACAACGTACATAAATGCACCGCTTGTGGGCCTACTATCGTATTTTGCAGCCCATTAATGATTCTCCAAGTGTAAACAGTGAATGTGAATTTGTAGTGGTGCGCCAATAGTCACCCACCAATGCCCCCCCCCCCCCCCCCCCATTCTACCAATTGTTGTTACTTTTGAAAGGTTCTGATTGTTACTTAATGATGATCAATGAAGGAAAGATAGCTCTATTGTTGTTACTTCTGTAAGGTTCTAATTGTTACATAATTTCAGTGATTGTGAAGAAAGAAAATGCAAGCCTACATATGGAATCTAATATCTTAAAATCCCTATATAGTTTTGTATCTCCTTCATACATTCAGACACATTATCCTGCAATAGATTGTTACTACAAAGACAAGGCACACAACACATCCTTAATTGGTCTGGAAGACGATTGTTTCATACTCTGCGAGTCAATGCATTTTTCTGTGACCTTCATTTCAAGGCCCATTTGGTATAAGTAACATCCTATACACTGTATTTTTATCAGTCGACTCAATTAGTCTTCATTTTTATGTTTTTCCTAATCAATTATCATGGAAGAAACAAGCTAGAGTAGATTCATGGTAATCCTAATACACTGTTTTACGTAGCTTGCGGGGTAAGTGGAGCAATTTACACCATGATATATTGTCTGACTTGTTGTGCCTGCATCTATTCATGCTTCTACGCTCAAAACTGAGGCACCAATATTATCTGGAGGAGCGTCCTTGTTATGATATATTGTTTCATTTGTTTGGTTCATGTTTTCTGCGAGCCTTGCTCTTCGTACCAGGAGTACCGTGAACTCCAATGTCGCAGTTTCAACATGGCCATCGGTACCTAATTCCTTTTCTATATTCTTTCTCGTCCTTTATATTTTTTGTCAACTATCAACTGTCAATAGTTTCCTCTCATTACTAACTGCATTTTCCTTATTCAAAGCATTCATTTCATAAATTATGCAATGCTTCCTTCTTCTCATTTTCGCAGACGATATCACTTATGAAAACCAAAACATGAAATCGATCTATCCATATGATCGAGACAGAAAAGTTGGTGACAATGTGACATTGCATTATATATTGCTCAAATTTTTTCTTGCACTGACTACGAGCTTGGATTAACACTTGTTAATGCTGGCTTATAACTAAGAAAATGAGTGTCTATATATAAATATAAGAAAGAAAATTAGGTGACAATGCATGACATATATATTGCTCAATTTTTTTTCTTGAATTGACTAGGAATTTTGATTAGTACTCGTTAATGATGGCATATAACTAAGAAATAGAATGAAAAGTCCATATGAG
Source organism: Argentina anserina (assembly GCF_933775445.1). NCBI lineage: Eukaryota > Viridiplantae > Streptophyta > Magnoliopsida > Rosales > Rosaceae > Argentina > Argentina anserina. Next base: position 26,221,801 of record NC_065875.1, on the reverse strand, counting down.
AAAGAAAAAAAAATGTAGGTGACATTGCATTACATATTTCTCAAATGTTTTCTTGCATTGACTACGATCTTGGATCGGATTAGTACTTTTTAATGACGGCTATACCTAAGGAAATGAAGTGCAATAATATTTCTAGTACGTCAATTTTTTTCAGGATCGGATGGCGTGGAAATATGGATGGAAGGAACTATGAAATGGTAATGGCTCCAATCCCGCCAACGGTCGAGGGAGGCATGATTCGGAAATCAATTGAATGAATATGGACACATCGGAACAAGTCTACATTATCGATCCATTGTAAAGTATAAACAAGATTATGATTTTGTACTGTCAACATAGTTCTGTTTTCGATCAGCGCGTAGTTGTGAAATATATGCCATTTCATTTGGGTGTTATGAATCAATATCTCGATCATATATATGCACTCTTAAACCTCCATGCTTACACCACTTCTCCAGATTTTCAGACAAATTCGAAATCATCAATGTGTTACTCGTGTCGGAAATCGAACTTCAGCTTGCTGATTGATTGGGGCTGTAGTGAAAGTCAAAGAGATACAGTGACGTACAAGATCATATTGATATACAATCCACTCCACCTTCCCCTAACTTATATATATTCAATTACTTATATAATTTACGATAAAAAAAAAGTTCATATAGATGATATAGGCTTTGGTATACCGAAACTTCTTGAATTCAATTCCCTTGGTAAAGGCATACACGGTTTGTAGTCAACTAAAGATGGCTGGGTTGGGAAGCAGTCTCGTCCCATACCTTTTTTTTTAGAAGAAGTATCGTCCCATACCTAAACCTTTTTACCCAAAAAACAAAGGAAAAAAAGAAGAAGAGGTCGGCCATGCCCACCTGGCCGGGTTTCATTCATATCACTATAAATGTCTTGTTCTTCGTACGTCTAACTCAGTCATTTACAAAGAGTTAAAGAGACTGCATCCAACCTTTCTCCGATCTAGTTCTCATCATCATTATGTCCTCATCAAAAGCGAATTCTTACGAGAAGTTCTCAGATGCTCCTCCGGCGACCGGTATTCCGGTGAACTCCAGCGACCCCTACTTTAGTCATCCTGCAGCTCATCATGATCATCATCTCCATGCTACAGCTCCCCAGCCTTGGAATTCTGGCCTCCTTGACTGCTTCTCCGATCCTAAGAGCTGTAATTAACTCATGACCTTCTTCCATCCATCTTAATTAGTTACAAATTGAATTGCTCGAAACTAATTTTCTGCATGCACAGGCTGCCTAACATTCTGGTGTCCCTGCGTCACCTTTGGCCAGATTGCTGAGATTGTGGATAAAGGCTCTACATGTAAGCACCCGTTCTTCGAATCCCTCTAAATCCTTTTGTTTGTTAGATTTGTTTGATATCGGTCTAATTGCATGTGTTCTACGAATCTAGCTTGTGGTGCAAGTGGAGCACTGTACACATTGATAGCTTTTGTGACTGGTTGTACTTGCCTCTATTCTTGCTTCTACCGCTCCAAAATGAGGCAGCAGTACACTTTGGACGAGAGCCCCTGTGGTGATTGTCTGGTTCACTGCTTCTGTGAGCCCTGCGCCTTGTGCCAGGAGTACCGTGAGCTCCAAAGCCGCGGTTTCAACATGGCCATCGGTAAGTCAACTCGATCTCTTTCTAAATTCTAAAATTATTCACTTTGATTTTTCTAGTTGATCATGCTAGTTCATTCCCTCCGAATTACCTCCTTGTTAATTGTTATGGGCGGCAGTATTCCACAGTTTTTAACGAATTCTCACACATCTAAGGGAAAGAAAATAGTTCGATCAAAACATATACGTACGATTGCTTGGCTATATATCTAATTATATCGAATAACCAAACGTGTACATGTAGGAATTCATTCAAGTAGAAAAAGAGAAGTAGATGAAATTGAGTCCTACATTACAAGCTTCGAAGCTTCAATATAGCATGGACTCTACATGCATCTATCTTTAGGTTACAGTGCTGGATTAGTACTGTTAATGATCGAGATTTTCTAACCCATCAGTTAACTTGTTTCAGGATGGCATGGAAATATGGACAAAAGGAGCCACGAAGTGCCAATGGGCTCGATGCCTCCTACGATGGAGGGAGGCATGAGTCGTGATAAATGAGACCAAGATTCATGCCATAATTACCGCTTGAATTAAGTTGTGAATGTAATTTTGATGTACTTGATTCTTCAAGCATGTATAAACGAATAAAGGATTTCATATTTTGTTGAACCCTCTTCTTCTTTCAATTAGGATTGTAAGTCTCGACACTTATGTCTTTATTCTTGTCCAAATGGTAATGTATAAAGAATGCCCGGCTGGTGTCCAAAGGCTTGGTTCCTATCGGTGTCGATGCCCCAGTACCTAATAAACTTCTTGCCAAACTGTACGTTTTCTTTAAGTTGGCCACTTAGCCGGTATTCATACGAAGAGCCGAAGAGGAATTCCGATCCGCTTCGTCGATCTAGCTCATTTTCAAATCGACTGCTTTAAACCGTTTAAAAATTTCTAATCATCAACATTATTAATTTTTTCCTCATCCAAAATGAATTCTTACGAGAAGTTCTCAAATAATGTGCAAGGAAAATTTGTGGAGTTAATACAACCATTGGATGTTCTATCACTACAAGAGTGTACGTTCAAGTTCAATATGTAATAAGGAATGTTGGATGGTTTCTCAACTTAGCATGCGTGCATCTTTTTATGGTAAGTAGTATATGGTATGTCCTTGGGAGAATTTGTGAACACATCATGAGTATGATCGAGTTTGTTCCTGTTAATTGTATGCTTTACTTTATGATCAATAATAGGGGTTGTACTGTGAATCAAATCTTGCAGTTCAACATGTAATCTGGAAATTTTAAGATATACTTGAAGAATCTAGCGCTATCTAATTATGGTAGGTAGTATCCAAGCCTCCAAGGTCAAGGAAATATTGCTTACATACTCTTTTATGGGAGATCTCTTTGTTCTCTATATATAAGGGCTGTGATCGATCCCTGCTTTCATTATCATAGAGAAAACAGACTCAGCTTAATCTTAGCGAAAAGTAGAAGACCTTAGCCATCGATTATCAACCTCGTTAAACATGAATACTCAAGGTTAGTGACTTAGTGTTATTCTTCTTTATATAGTTTCACATAAACGCATGTTTTGTATCTGTTTGTATTGATATAACAAGATGCTCCTCTGGCAACAGGTACAACTGTGAACTCTAGTGCTCTTGACAACTCCCAGAAGCCGGCCGGTTGCTCCTCCATATCTTCAACTCAATGCCCCCGAGCCTTGGAAATCTGGCCTTCTTGACTGCTTCACCGATCTTAAAACCTGTAATTATCACATGCCCTTCTCCGATCGATTAATCTAAATTTGATACTGATTTGCTCGAAACTAATAAATTTTCTGCATATATATGTTATGCACAGGCTGCCTAACATGTTGGTGTCCCTGCATCACCTTCGGTCAGATTGCTGAGATTGTGGACAAAGGCTCTACATGTAAGCACTAGTTCTTCTGATCCTTCTTAATCCTTTTTGTTTTGCTACTCTTATTTAGAAAGATAACATTGAGTTCGATCGAATTGTGTTATACTAATTCAGCTTGTGGTGCAAGTGGAGCGTTGTACGCGTTGATAAATTTTGTGACTGGTTGTCCTTCATGTTTCTACCGCTCCAAAATGAGGCAGCAGTACACTATGGAAGAAAGCCCTTGTGGTGATTGTTTGGTTCACTGCTTCTGCGAGCAATGTGCCTTGTGCCAGGAATACCATGAGCTTCATGACTACCTGCCCTCAAGAATTTTATAAATGTTCTTTATTAGTTGAAGTTGTGAATTTATTTGATGTATTACATAAAACATAAATAATAAAGACTTGACCATCTGTTGTCTTATTCATGTTTCTTAGTTTTTTTTTAATCTCCTAAATAGTGACCTTTACTGAATGTACTCCACACAATTATATTCCCATTCTAATTTCATCAAAACATCGATCATCCTCACCAGCGATCACTTTGATCAAACCCGATTTTTTACAAGAAGTTCTTCGATATAACCTAACTATGCCGGTGAGCTCCGGCAACCCTTATGAGGCTATGATTGTACTCAACACACAAGCCACACACATGCATCAAGTACAGTGATATGACCGGGCAACCGGCCGGCCTAGCTATGAAAAATCGAAAATATTGCAAATAAGAACCGGTTATATATGTGCTAACTCTAACTGCCAATTACGTAACCAATAATAAAACGATTTTCTTTTCATTAATCAAACTTAATTATGTAGATCCTCATGTACATTATATGATTTTAAGCTGTTGGCTTTAAGAATATTTGATGGTGTATACCACACAAAACAAAATAAAATAACAAATAGTACGTCTTCTAGATCATGATAAAGCTTAATTATTTAATTAGCATCAACACATCCATCGGAGTAGCATACACGCAGAGACTTGTAGTCGAGTCAAGGCATGGATAGATTGACGCTAGGAGCCCTACATTCGAGACTTGGTTGCCTTATTCTTGTTTGTTAATACTTTTCCTCTAAGTCTTTGATCTGCCTAATTTTCTCAACAAAGAGTTGAGGCTAAGCTTTCTAGAGTTCTCCATCTGATCTAGTTTTCCTCATCCTCACCATGTACTCATCAAAGCCGAATTCGTATGAGAAGTTTTCCGAGAACACCGATGCTTCTCCGCCGACTGGTATTCCGGTGAACTCCAGCAACCCCTATTATAGCCATCCTGCTCATCATCAACATACTGATCAATATGACAAGAACTCCGAAATGCCTGCTCCTCCTTCTTATCAACTCCGCCCTACAGCACCTGAGCCGTGGAAGTCCGGCCTCTGTGACTGCTTCTCAGATCCCAAAAACTGTAACTCGATCACTCCATCTACACTTGTTCCACTCCAAAATTATTGATCTATTCGTTCCAAGTAATGAAAACTGATTGTATGTGTACGCATCTACAGGCTTCATAACCTTTTGTTGTCCATGCATCACTTTCGGTCAGATTGCTGAGATTGTGGATAGAGGCTCTACATGTGAGTTTCAATATAGTTTCATAAGCAATCACTTCGATCTGTTTCATTAGTATTATACTTAATTGGTGTTGCATATGATTGATATGCAGCTTGTGGTGCAAGTGGAGCACTGTACACACTGATAGCTTGTGTGACTACTTGTCCTTGTATCTATTCATGCTTCTATCGCTCGAAGATGAGGCGACAGTATGCTTTGGAATCGAGCCCTTGTGGTGATTGTTTGGTTCATTTCTTCTGCGAGCAATGCGCCTTGTGCCAGGAGTACCGTGAGCTCAAGAGTCGCGGTTTCGACATGGCCATCGGTACATATATACTTAAATCTAGCAACATTTTCCTTTTCAGATTGCTATCATTTACATTCTGCAACCCAGAAAACTAAGTCGCAAGCATATATCATGTCTGGTAACTATGCATGAATCCAGGGTAAACATACATGGTCAAGTAAGGATGGGGTACGTACTACTATGATTGCTTTTAGAAATTGAAACAATTAATAAAAAAAGCTTTAATATGGGAATGAACACGGAAAACCTTGCTGATGATCTGAATTGAGGTTTGTGTGGGAAGACATAGAAGATAGAAGATGGATGATTTGGTCAGAAAAAAAAAACATAGAAGATAAGATAGAAGTTTTTTTCAAAGGTCAAACCGAGTGGGCGTTTATAAGCATCTAGAAGATAATAAAAAGCATCCATAAAAACCATAATATATTTGTGCTGATGTTGTCAGACATATATAATATAGATCTAGACTACAATGGCGTTTTCTAATCAAATCAAATTTATTTTTTCTAATGTAATTAGGTTGGCATGGAAATATCGAAGAAAGGAACCGTGAAGTGGCAATGGCTCCAATGCCCCCGATGGTGGAGGAAGGCATGAGTCGCGATAAATAAATATGGAATGGATTGAGCCTACATATATAAAATTAAAGTTTATGTTGTTTGTTGTTATGTAAAAATAAGATCTAGTTATTACTTTATTGCTTAAGAGTTGTAAGTTGTGCGAAGTTGTGAGGTGTAATTAGTTTATATATATATTGTGTTTATAAGATTAATAAAATGACGTTCAATCATGTTAGTTGTTCAAATCTCAATATCAATCTAAATCTTAAAAGATCGAATCAAACATCCATTTTTCTTACATTCCCTTAAAATTGTATTTATTTTAATCCTCTTTCAAATAATATTCTAGATTACTAAGCGATAGTCCGGCCAGTTAGATATTAATTGACCACCCCTAGCACGACTTGCATATCTAAACCACTAAGTTTTCCTGAACCCTAATCATGAAAAAATCAATTGGCATAAAATAAATAGGAGTGTTAAACTGTTAATTTAGTACTTTGCTTCTATATTTTCAATCGCAAGAAGCAGCAGTGCAGCTCACTCTGTAACTTCCGCGTTGCTGGAAAACAAAAGGAAAATGACACGCGGAGACTTGTAGTCAAGTCGAGCCATGCAAAGGCCCTGCTTTCATTATCAAATACTTTGAATTTTCCTCTCTACCCGATCTGTTTACATCGATCCTTAATTAAGTTGAAGCTACCTTGCATAATCAACAGAGTTCTCATTTCTCCAATCTTATCTGCAACGCCATGTACTCGTCAAAGCCACATTCGTACGAGAAGTTCTCGGAATCAAACACCGGTTTTGCTTCTCCTCCGACTGGTGTTCCGGTCAGCTCCAGCGACCCTTACTTCAGTCATGATGATCATGACAACAGCTCCCAAATGCCGGCTGCTCCACCGTACCATCTCCGCCCAAGAGCCCCCGAGCCATGGAAGACTGGCCTCTTCGATTGCTTCAATGACCCCAAGAACTGTACGTAACCAGCCAAGTCCATCTATATTACTCCTCCTGTTCCATTAGCAGTTTCTTGCTCGAACTAATTTGATTTGAAATTAATGTGCAGGCTGCACAACATTCTGGTGCCCTTGCATCACTTTCGGCCAGATTGCAGAGATTGTGGATAAGGGTTCAACTTGTAAGCAGCAATCTATTTCTCAGTTTGCTTAATATTATTGATTAGCTACCGATTGAGGTTTAATTTGAGAAGTAATATTGGTGTGGCATAACTTGTGTGGGCAGCTTGTGGTGCAAGTGGAGCACTATACACTCTGATATATTGTGTGACTGGTTGTCCCTGCTTCTATTCGTGCTTCTATCGCTCTAAAATGAGGCAGCAGTACACACTTGATGAGAGCCCTTGTGGTGATTGCTTGGTTCATTGCTTCTGCGAGTACTGCGCCCTTTGTCAGGAGTACCGTGAACTCCAGAATCGTGGTTTCGACATGGTCATAGGTACCTATTTTCTTCTTCTCATTCTTCCACCCAGAAAATCAATGATGCATATCGTTATCACTTATCACTACGAGTTATTGTCATTGTTCTTTGATTTGTTTGGGTATAGGAATGATAGGATGAACATATCGTCCTTTCTGTTTGAGGTTTGTGAAAAGTTTTTATATTTATACTTGAAAGAAAGAGAGAATCGGAGAATTGTTTTGTTAAGCCTGTAACGCTTATAAGAATCTGTAGAAGAAAGGAACCTTTCAAAATGAGAAAGAAAAGTAGATGGCCATGGAATTTTATATATGCATTGACTGTACGTTAGAATTAATGATGAAGACAAATAACTTAACTAGTGACAATGCTTAATTGTGTTCAGGATGGCATGGAAATATTGAGGAAAGGAACCGTGAAGTGGCAATGAACCCGGTGCCCCCTGTCATGGAGGAAGGCATGAGTCGAGATAAATGAAATAATTGAGGAGCTCAAGTACTTAATTAGTGTCTATATAATAATATAATTCTCCAAATTAATGATTGATACAATATAATCTTTAATTATTGTGTTGTAAAACATCATATACAATATAGGTTCTAGTTGATAAAGGATTTATGTGAGGAATCTTAAAATTATTTAATCTCCTTTGCAGGAACAAGTGAGAATTCCTAATAATCATATGAAGACACTATATTCATCTTCCTTTTATGTGCTGTGGTGTTACGTTAAGTACAGGCAATATATGAATAGTTAATCAATGAGTTTAGGGTAATCAAACTACTTTTCAACAATAACAGTAGCACTTAACAATCCAAGGTGTTCAAACATGCATTAACTAGTAAGGTTACTTGAATATAGAACCACAGAATTAGGGGTGGGCACGGGATGGGACGGGACTCATTCCACGTCTCGTCCCACTCTTTTGAATCGGGACGGGAAAAAGGTTTTTAATAATGCATCCCACTCGGAATTAATCCCGGTTGGGACGGGACGGGACAAGTCCCACATTTCTATGAAGTTAAATAAAAACCTATATTTTTACTTTTTCATTAACAAAATAACATTTAATAATGAAATTTTAACAAAAAAATGCATATTATGTTCAAAATATTATAATTTACCATTATTATTTGAGTTGATATAATTTTAGAGTTATTAAAAACATAAATTAGTTTCATTTTGATACAAATATATAAGAATCTTTAAGTTTTCATTAAATGTGGGACGGGACGGGACGGGACGAAGTGAGATATAAATTATTCGTTCCACGTCCCATCCCACTATTATGAAACGGGACGGGATCGGGACAGAATGAACGTTTTTAGACCTCCGTCCCGTTCTGTCTCTATGAATTTCGGGACAGGATCAGAATTTTCATTTTTTATGCCCACTCCTACACAGAATTGCCAGAGTTCTTAGCCGATTTGAATTTCTTACCCGCTTCACAATTAGTAATTTAGCGTCAACCGAACCCATCAAACCGAGTCGCAATGCATATGTGATTATCAACAACTAAATTAGTGTCGGAAAACCAAACCCATAAACCCGGTGGGGGATGCCAGTGTGTTCAAGTTTTTGGCATCTTATAAAATATTGAAAAGTGAAAACGGGCCCATGGACCAGCTTTCAACGTTAAAAAAATTTGACACGGGGGCCCATAGCCCACTCCTCGGTTCTTTTCTCTCTTTCCCGCAATTACCGTGTTTGTTTCTTCTCCAAAAAGCTCAACCGGTTTAAAATGGCCCCTGAAATTTGCCTTGGATTTCCCTTCCGCCATTAGGTTAAACATTTTAGGCTCGAGTAGCTTTCCACTAACCAAAGCTGTCTCCTCTCAGAGACCTCCTTGATACGCAACAACGTCCTCAAAAGACAAAGAAATTTAATCATTTAACATAAACCCTTCTCTCTCTTACAACCCCAAAGTAACATCTTGAATCGAGACCTCTGTTCCCTCAGAGCCAGTTTCACATGGTGGTGTGCATAAAACAGTGACACCCACTAAACCCCAAGAGCTTTGTTTTTATTGTTTTGATTATGAGAGAGTGAGAGAAAACAGAGACCAATATGGAGGGAGCAGAGCTGGAGCTGGAGAGGCGGAGCAGGTTCTTGAGTAGTTTGATTCAGAAGAAGAAAGCTGTGGAGCAGCAAGATCACCATGACATGCTTAATGTGAGAGTCAGGGCGTCTGATATGCCTGTCGCTTTGCAGAACCGCGCGTTTAGGTGTGCTAGAGATCATCTTGACTCCATGCCTGGGAGGCTGGATAGTAAAAGGCTCGCTCTGGCTCTTAAGAAGGTCATTTCTTTTTGGTGTTTACTTTGTTTTTCTGGGTTTTTGATCTTGTGGGTTATATACGGCATTTGAAGTTTGAGATTGAATGTGGGCTGTTGGCATTGTTGATAGAACTCATAGAAGTGTTCTGAGTAATGGGTACTGATCGGAATCATCTAATAGTTTAGGATACTAGCAGTAGTAGTGCTTAGTTGCTGTGTGATCAATGCACCTTCTTATTGGGTATCAGGATAAAAATTAATCATGTTGAATCTTTATGGTTGTGGTTCAATCTATCTTTCGGTTTTGATCCAAAGGAGATCTGTGTTTAATGAGAATGATGAGTGATTTTTAGAAATTGAAGATAATCTAGAGAAATGAAAGTACTTGAACAGTTGGACTAGGTTGCTATGAATTTTTATAATAGACTATCAACTAAGCAAGCATGCTGCTACTCATAGTAATTAAAGGAACTTACCAATATGAATTGTGTTTGCCAGTTGAGCTGAAGTTTCTATACATTTTTCTTCTCAATGACTTGATTCAAGAATTCTAGCCTCAGTGAGTTTCGGTTTTTCAGATTCACACCTCTAGTATCATTTGTAGAAAATCTTTGGATTGAGAGTGTAGAGATGACTTTCATTCGGTTTAGTTGGTTGTTCCAGACTTTTAAGACCTTTTTATATCTTCGTGTATTAGCTTGAACACATTTGAGTTCACAACATATATTTTCGTAACTTGACAGGATTTTGATTCATCATATGGCCCAGCTTGGCATTGCATTGTCGGAACTAGCTTTGGTTCTTATGTCACACATTCCACTGGGGGATTCTTATATTTTTCAATCGACAAGGTTTACGTCCTTTTATTCAAAACAGCTGTTGAGCCTTTGGACCATTGATAGCCCCAACAAATCGGTGTTCTATGCTTGTCCGTGTGATGCATTGTAATTTGCCACTGTCAATTCCTTATGTAAAACTACAGATGAAATTAACTGTAAACATCCTTGTTCCCTCCTGTAGTTGCTTCACGCTGCTACATTCACGAACAAGTGAGTGATCGATGATTTGGTCTGAGAAGTGGCAATAAGTTCTATTCCTTTTTGAGTTGTTGCTACAATACTCGTGCTCTAGTTGATGTATATTCATCTGTAATGCCGTCAGCATTTTGATTTCATGTGGCCTTGGACCGCAGTGTTGTTTGCGTACAAGCCACAAAGATAGAAAAGCTTGAGATTTTTTGTCTCACTTACAACTGGCACAACATTCTCATATCGATTAGTTCCCATCTTAATTCCAAGTTTTGAACTGCCTCTGAGCCTATTAAAACTCTCATTATTATTTTTTCTCAAAAACTGACTGGTAATTCAGGTTATATATCTGGATCGTATTCTCCTCTTATCATTGCTTAAACCAGAAACATGCAGATCCCACAAGTTCTGGAGTACCAAGAAAATGAAGCTGTTGTCAAGTCCGCACAGGAGGTACCAGTTGTGCCATCTGATGCAATCATAGAAGAAGCAGCAGGGCCACCTCACGAGGCTTTGTTCCTGATCTTAACCTACCTTCCTTTGTTTGAGCTTCTTGCCATGAATCAAGTTTGCACTTCATTGAGAGATGCAGTAAACAAGGATGTCCTCTCATGGCTGAACATAGTTGTTGAAAAACCGTTGAGCTCGAAATTGTCCGATGTGATCTTGATAGATATTACATCAAAGGCTAATGGTAGGTTGAAAACTTTAGCTCTAATGAACTGTGCCAAGATTACAGATAACGGGCTTCAACAGGTTGTGGAGCAGAATCCTCAGATCAGCAAGGTATGGAAATTAAATTTAGTTGGTGATGATCATAATTAAATTTATCTTGGGTTTTTATCAGATGGATAAGATATAATTGGTTGGAATTGCTGCTCTATGAAAGAAAATCTGGAGTACTATTTTTCATTATATCTTGTTTGCTTTTGATTCAGCTCTATCTGCCAGCTTGCACTGGCTTAACACCAGAAGGAGTCATTCGAGCTGTGAAGACATTATCTGAATATGGTCACGGCTTAAATTCCATAATGATCAATGGCATATACAACATAAACAAGCAGCACCTTGATACACTTAAGTCTTATCTTGAAGAAATGAATCCTGTCACAGAAAAGGAGCAGCCGGTATCATGGCCTCTCCTATACCGTGAGTACATTGACTCACCAACACTTAGACATGACAAAGGTCACACCACAATCGACCTTGAGGTTTGCCCAAAATGCGATGAGGTGAGGATGGTTTTTGACTGTCCAAGGTGGTTGTGCAAGAGAATGCTAGAAAGGTCAGTGACTGAATGTAGGGGATGCAAGTTTTGCATTTTAAGGTGCCTAGAGTGCGGTGGATGCGTGGATTCTCAAGAAATTGAAGAGGCTGTTTGTGCTGATATCTTGTGTTTAGATTGCTGGCTTCACCTTCCCAAATGTAACTTCTGCAACAAGCCATATTGCAAGCAACACGCTGATAACAAGTGCTGCACATCAGGATCTGCAGGTTTCGTCTGTGAGGTCTGTTATGCAAAGTACATTGTAAACTTGCCGAGAACTGTTGAATATGTTGATTTCTGATCGAGTATATATGTAGGTATATAGCTGTAGACTCTTCTGCTATCTTAAGATGACAATGTTTTCATCATCATAAGTAGTCAGTCTAATGAAACATTCCAACGCAACCGTCGCGGACTTGTGGCAACATGATTTCACTTCTCGGAGTACTTCAACATCGGAAAAAAGAAAGAAAGAGTTCACTTGTATTTTAATTTGATCACATACTTTTCGATTCATTCGAATGTATGCAGGCATAAAATGATTTCCTCGGAATAGTTCCATACAAGCCTCCAAAATCCATAGAGATTTCTTATAAGGAGCTCTAAGCTCTAAAACATTGGCTGGAGTTCTAGGAAAAAAAAGGAACTCAAGGTTCCACCCACCAATTGTGGGAGTCATGACAATCAACCATGATTTGTTCATTATATGCTACTACAAACTTGGAGTGAACCATGACTCCATGAGGTTTGGTAGTGTTGTACCATTTTGACACTTCCAAAAGGCCGCCTGACTTTTCTGCCATCCAAGTAGAATATGCTTATCTCACGAGAAGCCAATTCTGATTCATACCTAAGTTCTGCGAAATAAATACAATTCCTTTCTACTCCTGAGAAATTACATGTCGGAAGATAGACAGAACCACCATCATCTCCGATGAAGACAACTTGGTCCCCCAAGTTCTGCACTGGAAGCAAATTGTCATTATTTGGATCAATCTTGTATACTCTAAAACTTCTCGTTATGATTTGTACATTATAATAGCCTGGCACGTTATCATCATTAATTTCTCCTTCTTCAACATTAACTTCCAAGTTGCCTTCCTCATGATTGCTTTCTTGTTTAACTACTCTTCTGCTGGAGTAAACATAATCTTTCATTTGATGGATTACCAAGACAGTAATATTGAGAAAAGCTCAAACAGTTGTTGCTGCTGGGGACTTAGAGGAAGCAATAACCATGGGGGTTCTTGTGGAGCACCAGGGATGTCTCTTCGCATTACAATTGACTTCCAATACTTGCAAGTACTTCTTATCCGTATTCGATCTACTACATTGATGTGCTTTAAGATATTCTCCATGATATCTAGAGGTGGTGTCTGCCAACGACGATACTCATTAGAAGTTTAGAACTCTCATGGCTTCTTAGGTACTGGTCATCTTCCTCTTTCGCTTTCTTCTGCTTGATCGTGAGCTCTCTTGGGGGAAGTTTTCTCTTCAGCAGCCTAAGTTTTTTTTTTTTTTTTTCTGGTAAGCTTAAACTTAACCATCCTCCCTTGCTATGAAGATATCAAGCTATCAACTTTCGTTCAATATTAATTGCATCCTTGCATGCTAATGATGCTATGCTTTCTTTTATATATAATGCATAATGTATCTTCTTTCCGGTTAGGAATAGGAATTGGTGGCGTCCAGAAAGATTTAGGAAAACCTTTGGGCTTTGGCTGCTACAATCCGACCTTCATAGGAGAAGATTTAACACTTTTCCTACGCTTAATAGGGCAAGAGCGAGCTAGGGTTTTTACATTTTTGGATCAGACAAATCCTCTCTTTATAAAATCTTTTTAGGAATTCTAGTAATTTCAAGCATTTGCTTTACATTTAGCATCTACTTTTTCTCCTTGACCTCAAACAGTTAGTTTCTAGGAAAAAACATCTTTGAAAGTTCAACTTCTGGGTTACATGCATTGTCAACTAATTGCTCTGCTTTTCACTCGAGGTCTCCTTAGGAAGCTATAAAAAATCATGCATTTCAAAGCAATACTCGATACTACTGTTGATTTCTCTGTTGTTCATAGTCAAAACTCAATACCATAGCAGAATCCAAATAGAAAGACAAACCAAGCAGATTTACATAATACATTTGACTTGTTAACAAGGTTCAACACCTCTCCTGAATAAATTGAGTGGACCCAGACCTCAGATGGAGACCGGATTTCCATCAAACAAACTAGTTACAAAGATAATCTCCTAACTGATCATGGGGATCTGTTTCTACAAATTCTAATGGACAAGTCTCACCTTTTGATTAAGGTGCAACTATCTGTTCAGTTCAATCAAGCTTGCTACCCCTTAGCGTTCCTCCTTGGGAGGAGTACAAAATTGGGTTTTGCTGCAAGTTTCCAACAGGTCTCAGACTCCGAATATTGAAAAAAAAAAAAAAACTCAGTTGTATCAAACAGCTACAGGAAAAGAGGTTCTACAAGAATACTGCACTTAGAACTAAGAAACCTATGATGGCAGAGGTTGCAAAGGAACCACTATTATGGAAAATTAGTGAAATGCACCCAGAGGAAGCAGTTGTGGAATTTGAAGATGGAGCTAGCGATGTACTATTATCTAATGTCCCATTTCTTCCAGCACTGCATTCACAGAATAAAAGAGGCAGAAAGGAAAAAAAGAAAAAAGCTTCATTAGGTTTGGCTCATAAATGTGTTCTGCAATTAAAATAATGTTCTTTAATAAATTCAACAAGTTTTAACTTGTACCTTCCAGGAACTATACAAGAACCATGACCTGCAGTTTTGGCAATGAAATATCAGTCAAAAGCTTGAGACCACCAAAAATGAAGAAGATAACACAGTATGAATGAACATGTTCCTTACTCGGATCTGTGGTCGTAATAGTAGCTACCCCTTTGAAATCACAAGTCCCAGGAGACTTGGCCATCTTCTGATAGTATGCATTGAAGGCGTATGTTGCATGAGTCACCACATTGTCTGGTTCATAACATGGTTGCCCTTGCAGCATAGCTGAGCAATCAACTTTTCCAGGTCCACAAGCCCAATCTAAGGCAGCCTGCAGCATCTTTCTGTCACTACCATCCTTTGCGACACAAAAGGTTTGGTTCGTTGTGTCATTTGCCAATACAGTTCCAGCACCTATCAAGTGCAAGGTATAAACTGGCAATCCATTTGCTTCAAAAAGTCCCCAGTTCTTTTCAGAGACTGATCCTGGCCTCAAATCCTCATTGTAGAGCTCATAAATGTAAGTACTAACAGCAATCCCAGGATGCTTAGGAGTCCCTGTGTTGTTTTGCACATGCTTGATTAGGTTACTGTTGTAGGTGTTAGCATTGTCTAGTGTGGCATCTGGCTCCGCTGAGTCACCCTTGGAAGGCCAGCCTGACTCAGTCACCACAATTGGGAGATTTGTGATGTTTAAGTAGGACATTGCAAAATACGCGGCATCAACAATTGCATCAAAGACATTAGTATAATGCAACAATGTATTAGCATCCACGGCTTCCTTGTTTGGAGGGAGAGGGCGGAAAAGTGCATAGTCCAAGGGGATCACACCATTCGATTGCATGTAATCATAGTATGGGTATACATTGAGCATGAGATATGAATCTGTAGATTGCAAAAAATTGAGCACCGGAATCATGACTTTGTCCCATGAGCGATTGAAGAAGGCTTGGGAAGGAGGAAAGGAGTCAAGAATAATGGAGGAAGAGTGTGGTGTAGAGACTTTAATTTGGCGATCAAGGTTGGAGGCAACAAGTGCTGAGTGAATGAACTTTAAGGCAGAGACTAGAACTGGAGCAGCATTTGGGAGGGCAGTTAGGACCTCAGATCCAACAGCTATAGCTGTTATGTTTGTGGCAGGAACATGTGCTATCACATTGCGAGTGATCCAGTTGGCCGCGGTGGCATTGGACTGACCTATCCCAAGGATCTGATCATTTGGGACAGAAACAGTGACTTGGATGCCTGTGTTTGCAAGAGCAAGGAGCATGGCTCTATCTGCATCGTAGAGCCTGATATATTGAATGTTTTGAGCTTTAAGAAGAGCAACCACCTCAGTTGGACTTGGCATGTCAGAGAGGTCTGTACCAAGGTTTACACCCACAAAAGCATCTGCGAAAATAGTAACAAAGAGTGGAAGATTTAGACAACGAAAATTCCCCAAGAATGAGAATCGACATCTTCAACATACACTTAAAGTGATGTACTTCATTCACTATGTTTTAATTTCATAAAACTTGAATACCTACTAAGTTGGTTTAGTTGGATTATAAAGGAACAGCTCTGATAACATGCAAATGGCATACCGTCAATTCTTCAACCTACTCACACTACTCATGAAAGGTATAATCATCAATCTTTTAACAGTAGCAGTGATTAGGCACATTAGAGATAATGGCCTTTGACCATATCACATAGGTATAAATTCAGACCTCACTTTGTCTTTCTTTTGCAGAAAGTCTGAGAGAACAAATGACATTAGTTCATATACCATATACTAGCTGGTCCTGGATTCCTCTATAATCTATGTTCCTCGTCTCAAACACAAACATATAGATACAGCCAGACAGCTGACCCACTGAGTAAAAGTGGCGACCTTAAAGACTCCAACAAATCAAGGATAGTTGAATTGCCAGCCATGCTGATGTAGCCACACATATTATATGACTGCGGGTTGAAGAGTCGATTCAAGGAAAAAGAGACAGTTAACCTCACAAATTATAACTAATCCGAAACTTACTAAACCATAATGCTCGTTAACCTCCCAAATTTTAACTAATCCGAAACTTACTAATCCATAATGCCAAAATAATTTAAAGCCATAGTGCCATTCTCTTAGGTGGGTTCCATGTGACTCAAAACTAGAATATTTCATTTCCCATGATGACATATCCCATTGTCCTTCTTTAAGGCTGTTGCCTTGTGTCTCTATCATTTCTGATAATAATTGTTTCTAAAATATGAAACCATAAAGCTAATTGTATTAGCAGTTAGTACCTAGAGGACATATTATACAATTAACCTGAGCAAGTAACATTGCCTGCTTAACATTTAAGAATGCTTTGCAGAGAAAGTTCCATAACCTGAACAGCTGGGAGAAGCAACATAATGGGCTTAAGCACATGGACATAATGGATCAACTTGGACAGAGGCTTTAACCTCTTCCTGACCAACATGACAACAATACCCTCTGAAGTAGAGATTTCCAGGGACCCCAAATCATTTAACACTATCGTCTGCATACTCCGAATAGGGTTACCTTGGTCCCACTCTATTCTCAACCTTCATTTGGGAATGGAATTTAGGGTTTGTGACTGCCCATTGAGCTGGGCCAGCTGGGACGCATTAGGGATTGAGTGATTGATTGACCAAAGCTGAAGACAGAGCATAAACTTTCATCATGGCAAAGATTGGCCTCTTCTAATCTATACATTCTACCAAAGAAATCAACACACACTCTTCTACCCACATTTTATATTTGTGCAGCAAGATTGAAATCGAACACCAAATTAAAGAGTGAAGCAGACAAATGAATAGCGCAGGTATAATAAAACCAAACACAAATACCATTCTAACTAGAGCAATGGGTTCAGAATAGCGACAAATAAACACTATTGTACACAAACCATTCATAATGAACTCAATGACTTGATGAAGAGTTGAACAGGAGACATAACCAGGTAATAAAAGATGAAACTTGATGAAGAAAAGAGGTGCCTTTGGCACATAAAAGCACATAGCAGGGCCCTAAATAGGTAACAGATGAAGACCCAGTAAGACTAAGCTCAAGTCTTTACTGAGCTTCTCAAAGACTAAAAAAAAAAAATCCACAGGGAGAAAACAGCCATGTACAACAAGTGAAGAAACTTACTTTCAGCAGCAGAAATTGAAGACACAGCTAAGAAGAGAAGAAAGAGCAGAACAGCCATGGAGTCCTTCCTCACTTTCATAACCACCAAACCAGAAGAGCAAAGCAGCTCAAAAGAAAAACCCAAGAACTAAAATCTGAACAAAATCCAAAGGAACCAAAAGGTGGAGAATTTTAAAAACCAATGACCAAAGAGAGAATGGAAGAGGGGAAAGAGAAAAGGGAGCTCCTTTTGAGGTTTGTGGTGGGAACAACTGATGGGTTTAGTTTAGTTGTGAATAAAAGTGAAGGGTTTATAGAGGAAGGTGATGTCAGAGATCAAACGGTGGAGATTCAAAATGCAAGTGCATAGTAACTAATAGCATGGAGTAAAAAGCCCCCTTTGGTTCCAGAAAGTACAGAGAGGCACTTGTTGGCCCTCCTCATCGGAAGGCTTAAAGCTTTGGCTTCCGAGAGAGTTACACACGCCACGAGGAGACCACTGCTGGATTCAACAACGGTCATATTCTGGCAGGCATCTTCTTCATTGTCTTGTTGTTATTTAAGAAATGAGGAACCCCCACGAGGCATCATGGTTAGTGTAATGCACCCCCCCTCCATTTCTACTCTCGGAAAGTTCTCCGATTGGTTTCTTCTTCTGCGTGTAACTTCATTTTCGGTTTCTATATTTGTGAAGAAGAGAAGGACAATTATGATGCCGATGGTTGATAGGGGATCATTATGGTGGATCCCGGCAAGTACGGAATAGCTGGAATTGCAAGCACTAAAATGAACTAATGGTGTTCGTATAAGTGAAACTAAACTCCCAAGCATGCTGCATGTTTATCCAGCTCCAAGAGAGTCGATTCTGGGACCTCTAGGCAAAGAGGGAAAATGGTTTGAAATCAGGATTTTCACTTCAAACTGTGGGGTAGTACACGATTGGAGAAACTCTTCTAAGAATTATAAATATCACCATTATTGAGATTATATCTAAATTCCACGCGCTAAGATACACTTGATATATATATAAATCATATAATAGTGTGCATGTCATGTCATGTATGTTAATTGTGACACTTCATTGACTTTGTCCAGTTGACACTGCTTTTCTTGGCTCTGTGAGAATGATTTAGTGAAAAGAACAATGCGATTTTGACCTAAACTTTGTGTTCTACTTCACAATCTTGAGTGAAAATCACGATTTCACACAAGATGCTCGCTTGTTACACAGAACTTCAACATTACTGCTACGAAGTTGGAAATGCATACGACATGTCACATATGCCATTAAAAGCTTCATGTGTGCTGTTACCCTAAACGGTCTTTGCTGGGTTTTAGCGAGGGTTTACTCTTAAAGCTTAAAATGACCTAAACCACATCAGCGCGCACGTAAGCAAAACCCAGAAAACGGTTAAGCTCAAAATTCGGAGCCCCGGTATGAACTGAAACGAAAGACTGATCGGAGCCAAAACGACGACGTAGAATGGATCAGAACCAGAGATCATCGTCGGCCTCAGCTTCCCGAGCTTACCAGTTCCACCCTGCTCGTGCCGCCATCGTCAACCTCTTCGACCTCTACTTAGGCGGAGTACTACCTCTCTCTCTCTCTCTCTCTCAGCTTCGATTTCGTAATTGAATTTCATTTTGATTTCGGTTTCGTTCTTGTTTTTGCAGAAGAGTAGCCGCCAGAAATCCGATGATTCAATTCGCGATCCTCCGTAAGTTTGATTCTTCTGGTTTTCGATTCCCTAATTTTACTGAGTTTGCTTGAATTGTTTGAGCCGGAATTTAGTCTAGTGTGAAAATGATTACGGAATAGTGATGTTAGAGTATGATTTGGATTAGTGTGTGTGGATTTGGTTGATTGCGTTTGATTTGGTTTGGAATGTGGTTGCTGTGCTCAGGAACAAGTCACAGAAGCGTGTGCTTGCTCTCAACAGAGAGCTGCCTCCTCGAAACGAGCAGTTCCTTCTCGATTTTGAGCAGCTCCAGAGCCAGTTTCCTGTGAGTTACACAAGCCGATAGGGAGGGCAATTTACATGGTGCACCTCTCGGAATTTTTCGTAATGCGGTACGAGTCGGTGATTGTGAATGTGTTTTTTTGTGTTTCAGGACCAGGATCAGCTGCGTGTTGTGACGGAGTCTGTGCTTATATCACTGGTTGTGCAATGCAGTAATCACGCGCCACGGGCGGAGTTTCTTCTCTTTGCGTTGAGGAGCTTGTGCACTATAGGTCACATTAACTGGGACAGCTTCTTGCCGTCTCTGCTCTCGTCTGTCTCCAAGGCAGAAGTGTCGATGGGTCAAGGGAGTCAGGCGATGACTGGTGTTTCGTCACAGTCCAGTATGCTTCCGACGTCGAATACAGTTCCCAATTCGTCTAATTTCCAGTCTTCGAATCCTGCCTCTCCATTGCCTTCTGTTCATGGTATTGGTTCCCCCAGCCCGTCAGCTATGGAACCTATGACTGTGTCACCTGCCAAATCATCTGATATGCCCAGCAGCGGACAGCAGGCTGCAGCAAGGGCCAATTCATCTATAAGAGATGATGCTATCAGCAGTCTACGCCAGTTGTGTTGCAAAATTATTTTGACTGGACTTGGATTTAATTTGAACCCAGTAACTCATGCTGACATTTTTTCTAATATGCTGAATTGGCTGGTTAATTGGGATAAAAAACAACCGGGGACTGATGAATCTAATGGCCTGAAATCTTGGAGATCTGGGAAGGCACTAATCGAATGGCTGCATAGCTGTTTGGATGTAATTTGGCTTTTAGTTGACGAGGATAAATGCAGAGTTCCCTTCTATGAATTACTGCGGAGTGGTTTGCAATTTATGGAGAACATACCGGATGATGAAGCTTTGTTTACTCTAATCTTGGAAATCCATCAGAGACGTGATATGATGGCTATGCACATGAAAATGCTTGATCAACACTTACATTGCCCTACATTTGGGACACATCGAATTTTCTCGCAGACTAATCCTAGTATGTCAGGTGAAGCAGTCACAAGCTTGCGGTATTCACCAATCACATATCCAAGTGTACTTGGAGAACCATTGCATGGAGAGGTGATAAATTTATCTAAGAACTACTTCATTTTGCATTGTACATTATCATGTTATAGACACAGATGATCAGAAGAATATAATGATGTATCAATACATCTGTAAATAAAGATATAATCTACCAAGCAGGATTTCTGCATATGCATGTCTTCCTGCTTTATGGCAATCGAAGACTTCAATAATCTAGATTAGATTGCTCTTTCTTTTGGTTGTGTAGGATCTTGCAATTTCTATTCCAAAAGGAAGTTTAGATTGGGAGAGAGCATTGCGTTGCATAAGGCATGCTATCTGTACTATTCCATCACCTGACTGGTGGAAACGTGTTCTGCTTGTGGCTCCTTGTTATAGGGGTTCTTCTCAGGGAATTACTCCTGGTGCTGTTTTCACTTCTGAAATGATTTGTGAGGCAACAATTGATAGAATTGTTGAGCTACTGAAGTTGACAAATTCAGGTAATGTTGTCTATAGTGTTTATTGTTGTAACTACTTGTAAATTCATTTATCTTTTATGGAGTTTAGTACAAACGAAAGAAGGTTTTATACTACTCAATCAAAATTACTTCTTTAATTAAAAATGCTAATTCTCTTAACATTATTTTCCATGTCTTTTGTTGTTTGTGTGACTTATCTATCATGATCAACTGCAACAGTGTATGTATAATTTTTTTTAAAGATAATTATTTACTTATCTCGTGTTCCTTGCAGATGTTAATTGCTGGCAAGACTGGCTTGTCTTTTCAGATATATTCTTTTTTCTCATAAAAAGTGGCTGTGTTGATTTCGTCTATTTTGTGGACAAGCTAGTTTCACGCCTTACAGATAATGATCCCCATATTCTTAGGACCAATCATGTCACTTGGCTTCTAGCTCAAATTATTCGGGTTGAGCCTGTGATAAATGCTCTGAATTCAGATGCTAGAAAGGTTGGTATTTGAAAAGTAAAATTTGTTTCTTCCCACTGAAATTCCATCATTGTGTCATGTTTGCTAGCTACTTCCTCTCGCTACGTAAATCAATAATTCTCAACTCTGTTGTCCAATGTATTTGCACCACCTGCACTAACTATCGTTTCAGTTTATGTTTCCTCAGAAATTAATTGAAGCAGCTTGATCAAGTCCTTCATACTTATAACCTGAAGCTTTGTTCCTTGTAGGTAGAGACGACTAGGAAGATTCTATCGCTTCACAAAGAAGATAGAAGCTCAGATCCAAATACTCCTCAAAGTATCCTGCTTGACTTTATAAGCAGTTGCCAAAATTTACGTATATGGTCCTTGAATACAACAACTAGAGAATATCTGAATAATGAGCAGCTTCAGAAAGGAAAGCAAATAGATGAATGGTGGAGACATGCAAGCAAAGGTATAGTCCTTCCAAAAGTATTACCAAATTGAGTAAAAAATGGCTGGAACTTGTTAAACAGTTGGAATCAAGAAATAGTGCATTGTGTCCCATGTACGGCATTGTCAATTAGTGTGTTGACACATGACTGTAGGAATCATCCTGCTAAGTACTTTGAGTCAGCTGACTTTTGCATTAGCTCTTGTCAACGTGAATTTTGTTGGTTTATATTTCAGGGGATCATATGATGGATTATATGAATATGGATGATAGGTCAATTGGAATGTTTTGGGTTGTATCTTACACCATGGCGCAACCATCTTGTGAAACTGTGATCACTTGGTTATCCTCTGCTGGAGTTGCAGAATCCTTACCAGCAACAAACCTACAGTCCAACGAGAGGTTAATGGTTATGCGTGAAGTAAATCCATTGCCAATGTCATTGTTATCTGGCTTTGCAATAAACCTTTGTTTAAAGCTGGCATATCAAATGGAAGACTCTTTGTTCTGTGGGCAGGTTCTCTTTTCTATTTTAATGCTTAGATTGCCAGTTGTGATTGATTAGGCCTAAATACTTACGCAGTATCCAGTAACTAAAATTTTCATATATTGAAGAACTAGGTTTAGCCATCTGCTGTATATGGAAAGCAAGATACTTGGTGAAGGCTCTAGGTAGAAGATGAAAGGAACCTGAATTACAATAGGAGTCTAGAGACGAGAGTGAAAATTGATAATGTTCACATATAAGTTTTTTTTTGTATTTACTTTCACGCATCTTTTGGCATGTGCTCAACTCACCCACTATTTTGTCTTCTTGAAATGGTTTTGACGTGTACTGTACATATAAATGCAGGTTGTACCTAATATTGCAATGGCTGAAACATATTGCAGGTTGCTGCTCATTGCACCTCATTCACTATTCCGTTCTCATTTCAATGTAATTTTCTTGATCTTTGTCGGACTCATGTTAAACTCAATTTTCATAGCTTTATTGCATAAACACACATCCTTATTTCTCTGATTCATCTTAAACTCAAGTTTCATATTCCTTTCTATAATAAATGTTGTAACCTTTTTTGATACCTCAGCATTTGGCACAAAGGAGTCCTTCCGTATTAAGCAAGCCCGGCGTAACTCTTTTGGTGCTTGAAATTTTGAACTATCGTCTGCTCCCACTTTACAGGTGATTGTTAACATCATACAAATTGTGACTTTACACTAATTTCAAGTCAACTATAAGTCACATGCCGGATCACTCTTGGTTTTAGATGCTGTAAATACCAGCTGTATATATGATGACACTGCAAGTTATAGTTTTTAAACTGTCATATCTAATATATAGGTACCAGGGAAAAAGCAAAGCCTTGATGTATGATGTAACAAAAATAATATCTGCTCTGAAAGCAAAACGTGGAGACCATCGTGTATTCAGATTGGCTGAGAACTTGTGTATGAATCTCATTCTGTCACTGAGAGATTTTTTCTTAGTGAAAAGGGAAGGGAAGGTATAAACTACTTCCAATATGCAACCCTCTTTCCTGCTAAGTTTCTAAAGCTAGATAAAACTGAACCAAATTGTATCTGTTGTAACTTTGGCAGGGTCCAACTGAATTCACAGAAACTTTAAATCGAATAACTGTGGTCACTCTTGCTATCATCATTAAGACCAGAGGAATTGCTGATGCTGAACATCTGCATTATCTCCAAACCATGTTAGAGCAGATATTGGTTTCTAGTAATCATACATGGTCAGAAAAAACACTACGCTATTTCCCTTCGCTTCTTCGTGATTTCTTGAGTCCTCGGATAGATAACAGGGGTGTTGCAATTCAAACATGGCAGCAGGTTCATTGTTGCTCCTCTTCTAATGTTTTTATTTGCTATTGTTGCTTGTGTGAAACAAAAAAAATGCTTTTATAGCACTGATAATATCTGTGCTGAAGCAAGGATCTAAACTAAGATGCAGTAAAAATGAAGTTACGAAAAGAAAAAAATGAGAGTTGCATTTTGTAATCCTGGACAACTGCTTATCTTTTCTCGGCAATAAACTTATGGATCTTTTTTACGCATAATAAATCTGTGGCCCCTTCCTCTCTCCTGATTCTGAACCAGGAGGATCCTAACTATGCTAGTTTTGCTGCTTTTTGCAGGCAGAAACCACTGTGATCAACCAATGCAATCAGCTTCTTTCATCATCAGCTGATCCTAATTATGTTATGACCTACATAAGTCATAGTTTTCCTCAACACCGACAATATCTATGTGCTGGAGCATGGATCCTGATGCAAGGGCATCCTGAGAACATAAACAGTGTAAACTTGGTATGGTTTCCATGTATCATGTTATCTAAAATGTTTTCATGTTCTCCTTTAATCTATTCACTTACAAAGATTTCTTTCAACTCAACTCTTCTATGAAAGCTGTTCTCCCATATCAGCTAAGTGAGTCACTTCTCGCTTGTCTTCTGCCATTTCAGGCACGTGTCTTGCGCGAGTTTTCCCCTGAGGAAGTAACAGCTAATATTTACATGATGGTGGATGTGCTGCTTCATCACATTCGAGTAGAACTTCAACACGGGCATTCCTTGCAGGTTATAAATTGTTAATTGGTTTTCTTAAAAGTATGTGCAAACCTGAGGGTTTGATAAAGCTCTTATTTTACAGGATCTCTTACTGAAAGTATGTGCAAACCTAATATTTTTTATCTGGACCCATGAGTTGCTTCCGTTGGATATTATTCTTCTGGCACTTATTGACCGGGATGATGATCCCCATGCTTTGCGTATTGTGGTATGAGAAACTTTATCTCATTTTTTGAATTGTAAATGAGATAATAATGTTACTACTGTATGTCATTCTTTTATCTCATTCAAATCACTGTTTTAGAGTAAGGTTAGCTCATTTACTACTTTGAACTTAATATGGAACTGTTTGATGTGTTATGACTTATATCTTGGTTTTGGTATGGTAATAACGTAAGCCAATCTGTTGCAGATTAGTTTACTTGATAGGCAAGAACTTCAACAAAGAGTGAAACTATATTGTATGAATCGAGGTGCCCCCGAACACTGGCTTTACTCTGGAACCTTCGTACGAGTTGAACTTCAAAAGGCCCTTGGAAATCATCTTTCTTGGAAGGACAGGTACCATCTGTTCAATAATAAGTTTTTTTTTTTTGAAAAGACAGGTACAATTTTGTTGTAAGTTAATAACAAAACATAAGATGGTCATTTTTATTAATCAACTTTTGCTGACAACTTAAGTGTTATGCAGGTACCCCGCATTCTTCGATGACATTGCAGCGCGTTTGCTTCCAGTCATTCCACTAATAATCTATAGACTAATTGAAAACAATGCCATAGATTCTGCAGACAGAGTTCTGGCTATGTATACTCAATTTCTCGCTTACCACCCTTTTAGATTTACATTTGTTCGTGACATTCTCGCATATTTTTACGGTCATCTTCCTGGAAAGCTTATCGTGCGAATTCTGAATGTACTTGATATCAGCAAGGTAAAATCTTTTCTCTCCTTTTCTGTTAGAAGTCAGTATTGCTTTCTTTCAATCAATTATTAACTCCAAACTTTTCAGATCCCATTGTCTGAGTCATTTCCGCAGCACATCAATTCACCAAATCCTGCCATGTGCCCACCTCCAGATTACTTTGCAACTCTCCTTCTGGGAATAGTGAATAATGTTATACCTCCATTGCATAACAACTCAAAATCTGGATCAGCTAGTGATGTTTTGAATAATTCAATGCGTGCTCCACCTAACAAGACTCCGGCAACCTCTCAGTCTGGGCAAACAAGTGCTTCTGATGGCCAAAAAGCATTTTATCAAATTCAGGATCCAGGCACTTATACGCAGCTGGTTCTTGAAACAGCAGTCATTGAGTTGCTGTCTCTTCCCGTATCTGCATCCCAGATTGTATCATCTCTTGTTCAAATTGTCGTCAACATACAACCAACACTAATTCAATCCAGCAATGGCCTGCATGGAGCTACGAATGGTGTTGGCCAAGGCTCAGTATTACCAACATCCCCTTCTGGTGGAAGCACAGATTCCTTAGGCACAAACAGATCGAGTCCATCAGTTTCAGGAATAAATGTTTCTGGCTTTGTTTCTCGGAGTGGTTATACATGCCAACAATTGTCTTGCTTATTAATCCAAGCATGTGGTCATCTACTGGCTCAGCTCCCTCCTGAATTTCATGTGCAACTCTATATAGAGGCGTCACGTATAATAAAAGAAACATGGTGGCTCACTGATGGAAGTAGATCACTGGGGGAACTAGACTCTGCTGTTGGTTATGCTTTGTTGGATCCAACGTGGGCTGCTCAAGACAACACCTCAACAGCCATTGGTATGTTATCACTTATTAGCATGTGATGTTATTTGATGGTAAACTTGTTAAGCTTTTATGTGTTGATATTTACAGTTAGCTTTAGTGTAATTAATATGCTGTAGAATTGAAAGCGTACTGGGAGATTATTGAAAGGTAAAACACACATGTGTTTTCCCAAGGAAATGCACTCTACTTGCTTTTCCTGAACATACCAATTATGTTTATGCCCTTTGTGTGTTTACTATTTGTGTTATCCCTCCAGACTGTAACCCTGTTCTTTTGTGATACCAGGTAATGTTGTTTCTCTGCTTCATTCATTTTTCAGTAACCTCCCTGTGGAATGGCTAGAAGGGACCCATCTTATCATCAAACATCTCAGGCCAGTGACATCAGTGGCAATGTTGAGAATAGCATTCCGCATAATGGCTCCGTTGCTCCCAAAGCTTGCCAATGCTCACAATCTCTTCAATAAGGTACATGAAACTTATTAGGATATTTCGTTGAGGGTTTCGTGTGTTTCTAGCCATCCAGCTCCATCCCCTTTTCGTTTTCTCCCCTTATGCAATTAACGAACAAGCTCAATTCTTTTGCGTTTAAAATCATTTTCGTAACTCTTTTTTTCAGACCCTCTCATTGATTTTTAGCATGATGGTGGACGTCTTTGGGAAAAATGCACAGCCATCCATTCCTGTTGAGGCGCTGGAAGTGACAGATCTTATAGACTTCTTGTAAGTGCTTGCTAGTTATTCAACTTGGTGGCATTTAATTTGATGTAGCCCTTTTTTGGATGCCTCACTTGTACTTAACAATGCACAAATGTTGTGTTTCCCAGCCATCATATCGTCCACTATGAAGGACAAGGAGGACCTGTACAGGCCAACAGCAAGCCAAGACCCGAGGTTTTAGTGCTGTGTGGCAGAGCTGCAGAAAGTCTACGTCCAGAGATTCAGCATCTTCTTTCACACTTAAAACCCGACACAAATTCATCCATTTATGCTGCTACTCATCCTAAGTTGTCACAGAACACATCATAAAACGGGGCGACCATTTAGCATTTCTCATAAGCATTAGTGGTGACCATCTCTCCTAAATGTACGTATCCTCTTTTAGGGATTCTTCTCCTTTTGTCCTGTAAAAGTGTAAATATGATTTGCTATTTCTTAGTGTTTAAAGAGAAGGTGAAAGTCACCGATGTTAGATTACAGTGGATTGCGCTGTTAGTTTTGATTCCTATTCATATGAATAATAACAATTATTAACATAATATGCAAGAGCCTCTCAAGGATTGAGAAAAACTTTTAACATGGTACTAACACTAAACTCTAAACATGATATTCGTTGGCAAAAGTTGCATATTTATGAAATAACCACACAACTAAAATGTTAGTCGCCGACCGAACATACATTTGACGTTAGAATATACTCGAACATTTTTGCAGACAAAATAAGTGCGAGAGTTGGTAAATTGTTTTTTATTTTCATATCGGGCATTGTTTAAATATTATCATTGGCTGACTTCATCTGTGATACAATTTGATTTTACCATTGATTATGACAATTCAAGAGTATCATTTATTGTGAGATAGTCGGATATCTTGCAAACCGACTCCATGGCCCAATGGATAAGGCGCTGGTCTACGAAACCAGAGATTCTGGGTTCGATCCCCAGTGGAGTCGTTTAAATTTGTTTTTTTCATTTTTTTTGGAAAAATGAACAGAATAGGCAGCTACTTAACCCGGGAAAAGAGCCGGATAGAACCATAACCACACATTGTATTTGGAGCTCAGTAAGGTTAGTGACATAGTGTTGGAAGAAGACTGATGGAAGCAAAGCAATAAAAGTCACGTCTTCAGGCAAAGCAATAAAAGTCACGTCTTCAGGACACAAGGTACTCAACTTTACAAAATGCAAACTTACATAATCCGAAAATGGATTCAACCACCACCATTTAAAACAATAGGGGAACATAGGGGGATTTACCCCCTCACACTCTCAGGTACATTGAAATCCCCCTGCAAACAGCTTGGAGATACAACACAAGTAGAACCCTTAATTCAAACTCCCAAATCTAGGCAATCACGGAACAAGGATTTCATGGTACAATATGCTGTATATATTTAACTTACAACATAAAATAACTGGTTCAATGCTAGCATCGTACATCATTGTTGTTCTCCTTTGCTTGTGGGGAATTCTTTCCATTAGATTCGGGGTTGCTACCTTCTGCTGATTTCTTGCTCAAGTTGTATGGTGCTGAATTTATTACCCTGCACAGAGCCACAGATGGATTACCTCAAATATCATTTTCCGTCTCAAATCCTTCTCAGTTGCTTAATATCATAGTTTGTGTACTTATCTACTTCTCAAATCCTTCTCAGTTGCCATTTTAAGCGGGCCAAAACCGTGTCTGCGCCGTGCTCGAGCCAGCCCATTTATTTATCGTGCCGAGCTGGAACCGGCCAATTTGCTTAAATATTAAGTCTGGCCTGACCCATGCCCATGTCGGGCCGTGCTGGGCCAAGAAGCGGCCCATTAGCATTATATGATAGAATTAAAATAAAAAATATTATGTATTTCGAATATTTGTTTTATATAACTATTTATAATAGTAAAATAAATAAAATACTACAACATATTTTATAATCTTATTTTTAAAACGTTACGTATGTCATTGATTTAATTTTAAAAGTCTAATAATAATAATTGTTTAAATATTTATATAAATAATATAAAATTATGTGTTTAACGGACCGACCCATAAATTTATCATGTCCGGGCCGGGCCGGGCCGGGCTAAAAAGGGCTCGGCCAAGCCAAGCCCATGGGCCAAAATATCCCGGCCTAGCCCGGCCCATTACAATAACGGGCTCGGACCATGCCGGACCAATTTTTAACGGGCCGGGCTCGGGTTTTGGGCCCATTTGCCACCTCTACCCTTAGGCAGAGGGGCAAAAATGATCCAATCCCTTTAATAACAGTGATTTTTCTCGTCTAATCTCCTAAACTCTACCTCGAAGTGTTAGCTTTTTGGTTCTAGAAGAGTTTTAGTATGCCAATCTTGATATCATATCACATTTACA
Source organism: Argentina anserina (assembly GCF_933775445.1). Taxonomy (NCBI): domain Eukaryota; kingdom Viridiplantae; phylum Streptophyta; class Magnoliopsida; order Rosales; family Rosaceae; genus Argentina; species Argentina anserina. The sequence continues at coordinate 26,192,176 of NC_065875.1, read as the reverse complement.
GGCAACTGAAGCGAGTGACCGACAAGAATAGAACATCAAGTCCACTTCTTCACCTAAGAGGCTCTAGAGTCCAAACGCAAGACCTTACTAAGAGGATGATAAATCATAAATCTCAAAATGAGTACTCACCTTTCTTTGCGCTTGCCTAAAAATCGAGCCAAGGATGCTTTGCGAGCCTGTGGAATAGCTGCATAAAAAGCACAACTTCAATAAAGAATGATGTGAAAACTCTACTTAAAGACATGGTACTCAAAGAGAAAAAAAATAACATAGAAAGAGGGATTGTGTTGACTAAATAGTTTGAAAACCAATCAAATTTTATGTATGGTATAAAAGGAAGCTCCCTGTATTGGAGTTCAAATATCAAAGATTTTGTTCAAAAAACAATATTAGAAACCACCATCGATAGTAGAGTCGCATACCAGTGTGATTCATAGCCGTTGCAGCAACAGATTTAACTGCAGTTTTTTGAGGCTCTACTTTACTAACAGGAGTTGTTGGAAGCCCTGTGGGTTTAGCTGTTATCAGTTCATCAGCGCTTGTGGACCCACTTACTGATTGGGTACCAGTATGTGAGGAAACAGACAAGGGACTAGGGAAAGCAGAAGGCGGTGGATTTATAGCCTGATTCACTGGAACACCAGTTTCTGCAGGCAACTTTTTTGGTGTTTCAGCTTTTGAGTGTGCACCATTAGAAGGGTTGGAAGAACCATTCTGAGCTAAAACCATCATAGCCTGAGCCTGGAATGACCCCAAAACAAATATTCAATCTTCAGGTGTGCAAACTTGAATGCACATTTGTGAGAGAGGCAGGAAAGAGGAAAAGAAAGAGAGAGATACACAGGAACATAAAGTACCTTTTCAGGGGAGATATCATTATAGACATTCACACTACCAGCATAGAAGATTGTCATCTGAGAAGGAAGCCCAGATGTATTGACATTGTTTCTGCAAATATATTCAATCAACACCCTGAACTCATACTGTGAAATATCATCCAAGATTTCAGATATTGTATAACATTACCGTGGTTCAGTGGTCCCAACAAGGGACCCTGAACTTGGAGGAACTAAATATGTAGTAGTCACAGGACTTCCTCCAAAGGATTGTTGCTTGGTGGTAGTAACAGCAAAATTCTGACCCATAGATGCAAAATGATTCTTCAAGTATGGGTTGCCCATAGGAACAGAAATACCTTGATTGGAAACTGAAACCATCTTCATGTCATAAGGACGGTGCATAGACTGCAGATTATGTGGCGTAGGATATGCTGTTAGGGGAAAATGACTACCACCTTGCCGATCGTGATTGATGTACTGCTAGATGATGAAAACCAGAATCAATGAGGGAAAGGGGCAACTACAGTTTCCAATTAGAAAAGATTCTATCAATTTGTGGATATCAAACAACCACAAGTTTTGACATAGCATCGTTCCTCAACTTGGAGAACACAAATCACCAATACTACCAAGTTTTGATATATTTCAGACCAACATGTGCATATCAAATGGCCCCTAGTTGCAATTCAGAAACAATTTAACTTAAACCTAGTTTCAATTAAGAAACAACTTATGTCAAACAACAGAACAGTATATACCTGTGCATCACATGTCGGTCGTCTCTGACAAGGATCAAATGCATCTGAAGTTGATAAAGGCACAAATCTGGAAGACAAGAAGGAATCAGGTACCATCTTTTTCGTCTTATCTTCCTGATCACCTTTAAAAGACATGAAATGAGGAACTGCAGAGACCTTGTTCAAGAAGGGCCAATGCGCACCACCACCACCACCACTGGTCAACCCTAACAATTGCAACATAACTGAGTAAAAAGCCAAATACAAGTAAAAAGAACTTCACAAATCCACAGTTGATGCCATAACTTTTACACGATTAGATCACAGCACTCAAAGCATTAAAAAAATCTTCTCATCTCCAATTTGTGGGTACTCCTACTTTGAGTAGTCAGGGAATCAGTTAATAGTGTCCCAATTAAATACCAAAAGCTAAGAACTAATCACCAATTCACAATTTCACATCTTTATACCAAACAGCTATGATTTTGACATGTTGGAAAAAAAAACAGCTGGATTCAACCAAGAAAAAAAAGGTCCTTTCTGGATCATAATACTCCATGAACAACTATAATCAACCAATTAGTACAAAACAATCAATCATATTCATGCACATCAAAAATTCTCAAACTCTTATATCAAAGACTCAAATTTTATGCTCAGGAAATCATAAAAATCAAAACTTTCTTGAGCTGGAATAAAACAACAATCATAAGCACACACCAGAGTCTCTGCAACCATCGTCGTTGTTGTCCTCCTTCAACACAGCCGACTCTTTCGAGCTGCTCAAACCCATGAAATCTCTCTCCTTCATTATCAAAACCCACAATGGCTTTTCAGACAATTAAACCCCCCACCTCAAATTCAACCCAGCCCTTAATTCCAAAAACCTAGACAGGAAAAATCAAAGAACTAAGAGCTTAGAGAACGAGAGAGGGGTAGGAGAAGCGAGAGAGAGCTCTGTCAAGAGATCTTGACCGTTGAATTGTATATATCACAAATGGAAGGAAGCAGAAAATTGAGATTGGAATTTGATTATTTATATAAGCATGTGATTACCGAACTGTCCGGTAAATAGGCCCGGGTAATCAGAGCACGTGCGCGAAGAACCAGTGAGGTAGGCTAGCTGTGAGCATTACACGTGTCTCTCTCCATAACACACGTGATTAGTTTACCGATTTATCGCCGTCATTTTTTAGTTTGCGGACAGAGTAATTACCACGATGGGGAAATGGGTAAACCGTGCCCCTATTAATCAGGTGCTTGCCTGCATGTACGGAGATCAGATATACACGAGCAATTTTCATTTCTTTTTCACTTCATTTATTAAGAAAAATAATAGATAATAAATTTTGTAGTCTTCATCGTAAATGAAAATATAAGTCGTTTCTAAATAAGACACGATCATTTCAGTGTGCGTTTTAGTTGTAACTAAAAGTTTATTGACTTATTTATATAGATAAATATCATAGCGTTAAATTCATTTTCTCATATATATATATGAGTATATAATGCGTAATGATGAGAATCAGTACACTTGGGAAATGTTGGAGTTGTTACCATTTGATGAAGTTACTGACCAGTCATGTACGTAGATATAATAATGTCATCAACTGTTCTATTGCAATTAGGCAGATGCATAAATACACTAGCTTTAGGAATTAGGAGAGATCACAACCTAATGGCTAATTAATTATATATCAACTTGTAGTAGTTGGTAGAGTAGGGATTAGGGTCCAATTCCAAAACCAGGCATTGTGTACCTTTTAAGCCACAGATTAAGTACATGGTTTTGGTAGATTAATTGCCGAATCTCCATACATTCAAGTTTAAAATATTGCATAATATGTCTAATAGAATACAATACAAACGTTATGCTTTATACTTTATATCATTTCATAAATGAGGTCATGCTATAATGTACATGTACATGCACATGCATGATCGAAACATAAATAAACAATAATGTCCATCTCAAAAACCAGATTAGATTAGGGCTCGGGGCTCCTAGCTTTAGATATGTTTACAATCAGTTGTACCTGGCGTGTGATCGACCATGGTGGTTGAAAGTTGAAACTTCATGTTCAACACCAAACAGTGAAATGACTATTAGTTTAGGAATTAAGCATCATTGAGTTTTAAAACATCAACTTATAAGTAATATAATGGGAAACAGATTACTCGTGGAGCACTAGATCACATGCAAAAACATCGATATGATTCCAATCTTAAACATAGTTCACCAATCAGCATACTACTACTTCATTCATGCCTAGAATAAATATAGTTGTTGAAATCAAAAGGAATAAATATAGTTTTTTGTGATCTAGATCTCCAATTCTCCAAAACTATATATGGATAACCAAATAACTAATACCAGGATATACGTTACATGCAATTGATGTCCAAAACATTATCATATTTTATCTAAAGACAGGCCGAACATTTTACATTTATATTGTCTTAACTACTTTCCAACTATAGGGTCAATGAATGAGATTATAATTGGAGATTAGGAGCTGGCTCTATACATCATGTATCCATGAAGGAGAAAAATTATGTGCTAATGCCTAATGATAAACAATTACAACTTTACAATATAAACTTACACCGAGAGACCAAGTAGTATATATGTTAGTGTACTTGTCCTTCTCCATTTCCATTTGTTTTTTTCGTTTCTCCTAGTAGAGTAGTGGTGCAAAGTTGATCAAGTCCTTGATGTCCCCCTGTAAGAAGCAACAACTACTGGCAGCCTGGCTTATGGTTCAGCTGGCATCTGGGAGTATCAACCAAAGTTGATCAAGTCATTGAATAAAAGTTCGATCTATACATGTCAAATCTCTCCTTATATTAAAATAAAACTAGCTAGTGACAGATGCATTCTGGTTTTAGAATTCAAATGGAAGACATGTACAAATATATAGTACAAGGAAATATATTCTCTCCCAACCTAATCATGTGAATTAAGATTTTGAAAATGCATGAATGAGAGCCACAGCTAACTTCAAATCAATCATGATTTTCAACTTGACCAATGCTGCTTTGTTTATTCTTCTTCATTTTGGTCGAGTGTGTGTGTTTTGACTTGGTTGCTTTGACAGCAATGATAATGATAAAGATCGAATAATGACCAAAGAAGAAATGCAGGCATGCAGCCGGACCACATTTCATATATACTACTCAACTCTGCAACTTGTTGCTGGGATCCTAGAAGACAGAGCTTCATATATTCGTGTCCTTCTTCATTTACTCTAATTTTGTAGAAGTTTTTCCTAGGGTGTTGTAGTTGAATGGTCAATCTGTGCCTTATAGTCCACAGTTAAACATGATTAATTTGGCTTAATCATGCATTGTCTGTAGATCTGAGTGAAAACATGATTTCTCAACTTTCTTTAAAGAAAGATTTTGGATCAGTTTATATGTATAAACTTCGGATATCTTTCTTGCGTACGTAATATGCATCTCTTTGTGTACTTAAACTGACTTGCAGGCACAGAGTTGACACTGATCGATGATCCGCTAGTACAAAGGTAGTAGGCACAATCCTTTTTTTTTTTTTCTATTCTGTGTATAACCATTCCAGAATATGAAACAAACAAAAAAATATCACATCCTACAAATTTCGGGGAACATGATAGTATGAGATAACATAATGCTGGGTAATGTAACTATCATGTACAACTAATCAACCACATGTTGAATCCCCTTCTTGAATTGAGTATGATTTGGTGGGTTCATAAAAGATTTTCTTATGATGTGTGAAACAATCATAAGAAAATGAAAAAAAATGAAACAATCAAGTACAAGCTAATGGGCCTGACCTGATGCTTCAATGGCTTTATTGCCGATGTAGAAAAACATGTAAAGGAAAAAACAGACTGAAAATATATGAATGAAGGCAATTCATGTTGGCATAGAAATCTGCTAAAAGTGTAGATGACATGGTATCAAGATGATTTTCACTACCAAACATTTTACAGCACAGCAGAACATCTCCTCTTGGATAAGATCAGATTCATTGCACAACAAGCCTGGACAAAAAGGCAGCATTGCATTACAAGAAAGTACATGCTCCAAAACAATTGTGATCTACTACTGGTATAGATTGTTTGACTGGGAAGTTATAATCATGCATCATGTCTCTATGGCCGCAAACAAATACATCAGATATTCAATGCTGAGCTTTTGTGCTTCAATCCTGAGCTTATGTGTGACCAACAGCTGAACCACTTCCCAGAGGTTCACTAATTTGAAGAAGCTCATTGCATAGCCCCGTGTAAACAATGGAATCCGTCTCCAGAGGTTTAAACTTGACAAGAGCCGAGGGTACCAAGTCCTCATCAGCTAGTGTTGCTGGTCTCTGCCCTGGTGCAGGAGAGTGGGGGATCACCCGGCGCTTGAGAGCTACAGGATTCAACAATTCAAACTCCAAACAAGGCTCTTTCAATGCTAAGCTGACGTACTGTTCCATCAAATAACCAGGAGAAGAATAAGAATTTAAACCAACAAGACAAGTCGATTGCAGAAGTACATATAAGCCAAACACACACCAGCAAGAGATTTAGATGTCTTCAAACATCAAAGATTGCATTTATTCTAGGCTGGACAAAGTTGATAATTGCTACAAACAGCATTTAGGTAGATATCCACAGTCCAATGGACTTCAAGCAAGCACAACTGTGTGCCAAATGTTACACTTGTTCAGGCAAAAGACAAACTACGTCTAGCAGTTCTATATATTCAGTTATTCAAATGTACCAGGTCCCCATACATATATTTTTCACACTATCACATCTCTAAATACCAGTCAAAGAAACAGGAAAATCTAACTAATTTAGTAGAATGGTATGGGAATTACCTCATAGAGAGCGCCAGTTGGCTCAGCAGGAGAAAACACACCTTGGAGTACCACCCCGTCAGGAAATTGGACCCGGATAACGGTCTTTGTGTACCTCTTCTTAGCAGCTTTTGCCTGCTTTTCCTTAAACGATTTTGGTATCAGCATTTGTGAATCATCAATTTTCTTCTTTCTCACTTCAGCTTCTCTTTTCAGCTCCATAGCTGAGAGACTATAGAAACTTTCTGGCAGCTCAATTTTTGCTGCCGCACTTTCAGACACAGAAAAGAAGACCCTGGTCTGAACAAAACAAAATTTAAGAGTATGATAAGTTGTTGATGAACAAGGAATGAATCATAGAGAAGATACGAAAAAGATTAATTAAATGAAAGATCAAAATGCCAGTTCCCACATAAACTACCCACTTGACCATTCAGTAACAAAACTGATATACACACTAAAACAAAACAAAGACCATTAACATTTTAAGGTAGTTACATGTAAGTATCAAACACACTATACTCACTGATCTGTAACAAGGATAACTTTATAACAAAGACCGGGAACAGAAACTTTCTCAAACTTCCAACCACTTAAAAATGCAATTCTGAGAGTTATCAGTTAACACACTTTGTCAAGCAGATGTACAAAGGTTCTATCTCACTACCATTAGTAAGAGGGACAATCGCCAACTCCTAACTGGGGAGATAGTCAAACACTTTGGCAACTAACGTTTTGGGTGATGCTCAATAGAATATAGTTGCATCACAATTAATCAATGAACCCTACATCTTCTGATATCATTATCAAGATTTGCTTTCATAGCTATATGGATCACTATTTCATGATAGTATAGTTTATCCAATCTCTCAAATCATCTACATTACCAAACCTTTATTCATTTACACTTCAAAAAATTCTATTCTGAATACAAATTTCCAACTTTCAGGGAGACCATTCAACTAAAGCATCAATGTAAGCAAAACAACAACAACAACAATCAACCAAGTATTGACAACACTTGAAATTCATAAAAAAACACAACCAACAAATGAACACACCTGTCTGTCAACCTTCTTTGGTTCAACCTGTTCATCCAACATCTCCTTCCTCTGCACTTCCTCCACCTTCTTCGGCGGCGGCTCCAGCAACTCAATCCCCTTCTTGATCACCCCAATCTGCTCCGGTGTCGGCACCCCCATGACAGCCCACATCTCCCCCTCTTCTTCCTTCAACTCAAACCCCACACACTCGAGCAACTCCACACCCCCCACAACCTCCCCAACCGCCTCCCGAATCTTCGGGTTCCCCATCCTCACCTTCCTGAACTTGACATTCTCCGGCTCCCTCACTACATTCCTCAACAGCCTCAGCACAACCTCCACCGACCCCGCCCCGGGTTCGCCGGAAGCAAACGCGCCAATGCAGGCCTCCAATGCCGACGTGGGGGAGTCCTCCTCCACCGACCCCGAGACGCTTTGATTCTCTGCAGTAGTGGTGACGCAGGTGTCCACGTGGAGGGAGACCTCGTCTTCAGACCGGAAAGGCTTGCCGCAGATTGGGCAGTCGAAGACGTTGAGGGTGAAGCCGTTCTGGGATCGCTTCCCCGGAGTGATCAACGCGTCGAAGGGGTCGAATCCTCCTTGGGGTTTGCGAGTGGGCTTTGGATTCGAAGGAGGGTCGGGTCGGGTCTGGTTGAGATTCCGCGGCGGAGGCTTGGGCTGGGCGGGGCGGTTGAGGATGGGGGAGTTGGCGGGGCCGGAGGAGGAGGAGGAGCCGAGGACGCGGCCTTGGCCTTTGAATTTACCGGAGGAGGAAGAGGAGAAGGGGTTCTTGATGAAGCCCTTGACCTTGTCTTTCATGTCGTCCATTTCTGATTCGATTTCAGGTGAAGAGAACAAGAGGGGAGGTCGGAAATGAAATTAGGGCTAAGAATTTGTGGGGGGATTATATTGGGAGCTGTTGCGTGCTTCTTGGTTTCTTGCTTCTTTCTTTCTTGTTGACTTTGCTCCGACGCGGTTCGTTGGCTTATTTTACCCGCCAAATGGTCGCGGCAGTTAATATTCTTTTCTTTTCTTTTTTATTCTTATTGTTTTCAGTAGTCATTATCATCATAGGTTTTGCAACCAAGGAATGGTCTTTCTTCATTTTGGAGTGGATCTGATTATCCTTAACGATTTTGTTACGGAAGCAATTACATTATATAGTTACACAAGCACTAGTTTATTTGCTAATGATGTTTCTGTTTATTAAGATCTAGCCGTGGAACTACATATAACTACACCCCGGCAGGTAACAGTGTACTCATGCCAAAGTGAGTTTAACGCTTCTAGTATCCTTGTTCATGCAGGTGAGGCTCAGGGGGATCCTATCCAAGTTTATGCACCACAAAGTTCCAAAGAACCAACAACATCATCAATCGATGACTTTCCTTATATTCCACACTATAAATAAGCAAAGAAGTTTCCAAGTCCAAAATTCTTATATTCCACACTATGAACTTGCTGAGAAGTTCTTAGATCCAAAATGCTTATATTCCACACTAAGAACTTGCAAAGAAGTCTTCAAGTCCAAAGTTTCAAACACCTCCTAATCATTCTTAACAAAAGGCAAGCCCTGCCCTGCCCTGCTTTTCCTCGTGTGATGGGAATCCAGTATGATCATTATGCCAACTTCTATCATCATGACATAAGCGGGTATGATCCGCACCCTCGTGTCATGAGACCTTAGCACAAAATAAATATGAGACAACACCCTACTCTCACAAAACTTCCACCATCTATGAAGACGGAACATACAGAAATGAACTAAAATCAGAAGGGGCAACCAAGACCGACAAAAAAACCAGCCCCTACTCATCAGAATCGTCACCGAGACACAGTTCCCCTACAGGCTACACAACCCCAGCAGATACACAAAGTCGAATGGACAATGGATGTTATAAGCAAATGGCCTTATATATGCCATAATCACAAGTGACTAAGCTGAATAACACGCACCAAAACATGCTATACAACTTTGCACAGCAGCAGAACAAGTCCCATTAACTAGCCTGTTTCACAATCTCCACTACTCGACTCAATGATCAATAGCACACGTATCCCCAAACGGTGCCACAAATGACAGAGTCAAGAATGTCAGCACGAAACAGTTCAGCTAAAGATCAATTCCAATAACCATTACAGCAGCAATCCAAATCAACAGGGCTTTTGTCACGCAAGAGCACACTAATACAACCTAAATGGTGCAACACAAATTCGAGACGAAACCACCCAAGCTCAACCATTGTAAAAAAACAACCACTACTTGTCACTCCCGCTATACACAAGCACATAGCAAGTAACATACTGAAGAGCATATTATTATCGAAACGTATAAAAGTTCAATGTTCTAAATCACACATTCATGACCACAGAATGAAAATTAGTCTAAAATTTAAAGGCGAAAAAACCCTCATTGCACAACATACTTAGAAAGTTAGAATTCCAAAATCTAAACAGAGAGGAACTCTAACAAACGCAATTAAATATCCGAAAAAAAAAACACAAAATATCATTTCTTAATTAACCGATCCACATTTTCAACCGAAATCAGAACAAAACCGAACGAGTCGACTCAGTCCTTATTCTTCAACCGCTCCACGCGCTGGTTGAGCTGCTCGATCCGGACCACGAGGTGAGTGACGGTGTAGAGGAGCCAGTAGAAGATGAGCGCCGCCGCGATGAGAAGCGCGTTGCGCTGGCTCTTCATGATGGACTTCTGGTGGCGGAGGTGCTCGGACGGCGTGCAGGAGTCGGCGTCGCAGCTGGGGCGAGTCTCGTACTTCCAGTAGATGTCCATGAGGAGGAAGAGGCAGAACGGCACCACCGACAGGAACGGCTTCAGGAGGTTGCGCGTGACGGCCACGAGCCCCTTGCGGAGGCCGTCGAGGCCTGGGAGCGTGAGGAGGAGCACCATCACGGCTTCTGCGCCGGCGGCGTAGCCTAGCACCACCCACTCTAGAGCCATCGGGATCTGGATTCCGGCGAGGATTCGGAGGGTGAGTTTGTGGTGGTTTCGATTTGAGAGACTTGGTGCGAGTGTGAAATTGATGATGGACCAGAGCGATTGGGTTTAAGGCTTTTATGGTCGTCGAAACGATGCGTTTTGAGGAATTGGGGAAAGCGCGACGCGTGGTGGGAGGTTGCGTAGGCTGGTGGACATTCCTCATACAGGGGTACACGTTTGAGGGACTCGGGTTTTCCGGTCATTTTCGGGTCGGGCCAAGTTTTGTACAACATTGCCTTTATCTACATGAAAAGCCCAATTCTCCTAGTGCCTTGTTTGGCCCGGTTTTCTGAAGTACTATTGCTACTAGCTACTTGGTCAAAAGCACACAAGTTTTAGTAAGGAAGAACTTCAAATGTATTGCTTCTGTAACAGGGTACTGTAAGTTGCTCATATTGCCTAAAACCTACCGAGATTGTTAAGAGACTGTTAAAGTTAAGCTCTAGAAACAACACCGAACCAATGCGATTTTCCATCGAGTGATATGTAATTGAACCAACAAATTTGTTCAGATTGTCTAAAACATCACTACATTGTCACAATTTCTGAAATATAATTAGTGGGTTGGACGCGTCACTTGATGTAACGACCCTAAAATTTCGAGCCTAAAAACTCAAAATTTCAAAGTCGTTAAAACACCAAAAACAATCTCAACGAATCGAAATCATTTAACGTGCACAGCGGATCATCTCTGAGTTCCAAATACAACTCAGTCAAACCGATTATTACAAACCAAATTTATAATTCGACATTTACAATATGATGGAAAATGTAATAATCCTCACAACTCTCACAAAGCTCACAAATAAATTCACTCAAATTCTCACACAAATCCACGCCAGAAATCTCACCACGAACAAGATACGAACGACTTCGAATCTCCGGAGTCGTCACTCAATCTCCGCTAATCAGTACCTGCGGAATTATCCCCTACACCATTGAATTGGTGCACCGGGATTGTAAACACAACCCGGTAAGCTTATAGCTCGTATGAGTAAAATGATAATACAGTTCGCATATCAATATATACGAAAAATCACAATCAACAATATAAATGTCCTCATGAGTCAATGGACGGCCCATCTGGTTGTCCCAAAGAAATATAAAATAAAACGCTCATGAGAAATTAAGTAACCATTCTGGTTACCTAAATGCATTTATAATACGGGTACCAAGAACGCTGGTACACATCTGTTACCCCTCTCGTAATACACCGCTGATATTGGATAGCCACCCGCTACCCAACATCCAAAACAATCTGAGTACCCATGAGCAGATAACCACCCGTTACCTCACATGCAGTACTACGCTGATATTGGGTAACCACCCGCCACCCAACATCCAAAACAATCTGAGTACTCATGAGTAGATAACCACCCGTTACCTCACATGAAGTACTATGGCTGACAGACTAGAGCTCTAACTGTATCGTAACTTTCGCCCGGCCAAGGCTAGGTTCCGACTTGCCAAACATGCACAATAATCTCACATCATATTGTACTAAATCACGTCCAAAGACAAATTAACTTCTTAACAAACTCAATGTTAAACTCACGTACAATAATCACACATCATATTGTACATTTCAAAATTATGCTCGATATAATCGCCATAAAACTCATAACAGTATATTATATAGAAAACTATATATATTCGTACTTATTTACCATTTATACAATATATATATAGTTTACTATATCCTATACATGTCATATTTCACAAACACATGCTCAATACACAATTTCTCGTCATTGAAATGACCGTTTCTAATGAATTAATAACAGTACATAACATAATGAACTATATATATATATATATACTTATTACCATTTATACAGTATATATGTAGTCCACTATATTGTATACATGTTCGTAATTCATTATTAAATACCCTTGCAAAATATTGAATCACCGCGAGGGTAGATTCGTAAATACGTGAGATTTTACTCACATTATCGACTCGAGCGTAATTCCACAATTCCCGATGATAATTCATTTCCTCGATTTAACGATCACCTTGAAAAGATAAGAAAAGAATTTTAGAATCGTTTCGTAAACCTTTAAATGCCGAAACAGTAATAATCGGTTACTGTTCAGCAATTTTTGGTTTTACGAAATTACTGTTCACTGTTACTATTCACGGTTACTGTACAAATATACGCTTAATACGTATTTCTGTACGTATAAATATTATATACGTATTTCTGTACGTATAAATATTAATACGTATTTCTGTACGTATAAATATTTAATATGTATTTTTGTACGTATACGTACTATTTAAATGTAAATACAATCTCAGTAAATAAAATTTACTAATTACCTTTTACAAATTACTTTTTACATTTACTGAAAGTAATTTATATTTACATTTACCGAAGGTAAAATTTAATTACATTTACCGTAGTAAATAAAATTTACATTTACATTTAAGTAAATTACCAAAATACCCCCTATCGGAAAACACTGTCACACCGCCGCACGTGGCGGCGCGTGGGGCACACGCGCCGACACCCCTAACGGCGCGTATCACGCCACCGCCGGGTCCAATCTCTTCTCCTCCTTCTCCTCTTCCTTCCTACAACTTCAGATCCCTCCTACGCTACCCTACTCACTCCCACGCGCCGCCTCTAGGCGGCGGTAACTCCTCCTCCTCCCACACCTCCGATCTCCTCAATTCGATCCCAAAACTCTTTAACAATCACAATCAACCATCAATTACTACAAACCATACCTTAAATCGAAGCTAGAACCTCCGATTGACGTTGGAAAAGCTCGGATTGTCGGCGGAGCTTCGATTCCTCGGGGAGGATTTGAATCGTGCGATTTGGCCCCAAATCCGATGGAAAGGGGTGTGAAGGGTGAGAATCGATGTCAAGCTACCCTTCTCCTAGCCCTTGCGTTGCCGGAGCCGAGCGGCGACGAGTTGCAGGGGCTTGGTGACGTCGTGTAGGCCTCACGGCGGCAAGGAAGGCGACGTCGTGCTCGGGGTTTGGAGAGGAGAGCCGTGCGGTGCTCCTGGGCTAAGCGGTGTGACCCACGGTGGCCTGGTCGGCGAGATCGCCGGCGTTGACAATGAGGGGGGAGAGAGAGCTCGGGGAGAGAGAATGTCGAGAGAGAGAGAGAAAGAGAAGGAGGCGGCCGAAAGAGAGAGAGAGAGGGGGTTTCCACAAATGGAAACCCTAATACATAAAATGTTCTTTATATACTCGTTTCCAAATCGGAAACTAACTCCCGACGTTAATAACTTCTACATACATCGTCCGATTAAAACGCGTCACATGCTCACGAACTCGTATCGACGAGCTCTACAACTTTCGTGAAGAAAGTTTTCGCAACCGAGCGACGAAATAAAAGTCGATAAATTCGTTCGGAAACGTAATGTTTTCTTATTAAACGTTCTCGGAACGTTTCCGTTTCCGTCTCATAACGTTTGCAAACAATCATATTCATTTAAACTGAAATTCATGTCTTTATAGAACTCAAACTGATTCAAATAATGTATTTGAAATTTAGGGTTATTACACTTGATTAAATTGCTCTCACTCTACTAATAACTTTCTTCAAAACTAGCAGTAATATGTGGGACAACTCTAGAGTATTTGTGATCGAGCTTCAAGTTCATTCACAGTTATATTCGTCCTTTTAATTTCTTGTTTACATTAGTCATGTTGGAGGTTGTTGCTTTCATATATATAGAATTTAGGCAGCTATTTTCAGCTAGACTAGAATCATAGCTATGATTTTATCACTAGGAAATCATCTAAGCAACTACACATCTTGGGCCAATCTATTTGAATGTCAATTTCTCATATCACCTTCACCTATCACTCTCTTTTTCCATGTATATTAAAGCTAAGAAGAGTCCGTCTGAAAGAGATTTATAATCATTCTCAGGAAGTTCCATACCAGTTCCCTCGCTATTTCTCAGTCTATGATTATATAATAAACCCTTTTACTTTAATTACCTTTTGAACCCTAAACAGTAGTCACAAAATGGAAGAAATTGTATCAATATTTTTTACTAACACGCCATAGAAATAAGTTCTGGCAGCTTCTTTGTCACTCTCATCATCTGAATTGAACAAACCCTACAAGTCTACAACAACAAAAGAAAAGAGCAAAGGTGAAAAAAAGATCTTGTAGCCTTCAATATATATGGTCCATACTGATATTGACCCTTAAAAGCTAAAGCACTCTACTCTGGTACCTTAATCATGCTCTGCTCAATTAGACTATAATATATGGTTCTGTAATCTAATTAGTCCCCTTATTTGTCATTCCTTGGTCATTCTTGTATCTATTAAAACTTTACGCTTATTAATCGATTACACGATTAGTGATTTTCTTTAGGATTCTTTCTTGTCATCCATGGCCTCAAATTATGCAGACTGCAGATAAATACTGTAGTATAAAACAGTGGGGGAAGAGGGATGCTTCTGTGGAAATAGATGAGATAGAGTCAGAGGAAGCTTCATAGAATTCTTCTGCCGAGTAGATTAGGACAGAGATGTGAAATCTCCTAGGAATTAAAAGCAAAGCCAAAGGCAATAGACAATAGGGTAGAGAGAAAGTTATACACATTACCTTATTATACAGTGATTAGTGATTAGTCTCAGCCAAAAATAATGATTGTGGCTTTAAAATATAGAAGCTTAGTCCTTTCTCCTCAGAGCATATTATATCAGAGAACTTTGCTTCAATCATTGTTAGATTCATCAGTGTATATTTCTGAAATCACATACAGTAGTATATATTTTCTTGACCAATTCCCTTTCTTGGAGATAAAGGAACCAAAAACAGTCAAATATGAGGAACTTGCATACTATTCAAAGCAAGACACATCATACTGCATTATTGGTCACCACTGTGAAAACAGACGAGATGAAGAAGCATGCTCGCTATGTTTAGTTCACTGGCTCATCCAACACTTTGGTTGAGCTTGTTTGAGGTCTTTCTTCCAATCATTTTAATTTTAAGTAAATCTCAAAACAATGAGGGTATTTCCTAACAAAATTTCACATTCTCTACGCCGATTCATCCATCTACTAAGATGAACCCTCAGACCTCAGTTCACCCCATTTGCAAATCACAGTAACAACTAGAGAGAGCAATTACAGAACAAATGACCTGTAGATTGACATGAGATAAAATTCTATACAGCAATCCAACTTCTGTTTCAAATTAAAAGCTTCCCACTCTATTCAAAGTTGCCAAAAGTCTCAGACCACAACCATAAAAAAAAAACAAGAAAGAAAAAGCATCACAATGGGCACTTTTCCCAGAAGGCTACTTGTGCTCTTTATACACATGAACTTGTAAACAAGCTAATTAACCTTACAAAATGCTATAGACTTATCTGAAAAAGGGCCTTAGTAGGAATCTTTCTGTGCTTTTCTTTTTTTCTTATTGAAAGCTTCATTACACTTTCTTTAAACTTTCAAAGTAGCTAGCTTTATGTATGGCTTGTCTATCCATACACATCCTTTTCTATCTACCCTCACTGTTGTGCTCTTTACAGAAAAATATAAAGCAGAGACTTCAGAAGAGCTATGGAGGAGAAAAATAAAAATTGAATTGAAAAGAAAAGAGAAAAACAACTTGACATGCACCTAAAGCCATGTGAGTTACCAGGAAAGAACAAGTGAGAGTTGCAGTACTACTTGCAGACATATCCACAGGTCTCAACTTATTTTCCACCTGCACAATATTAAGCATTTTAATCTTGTATTAGAACTTGTCAAAATACGCCTTTACGACATTTCTAATTGTCATTACAAAACAAAAGGGAAAGTTATACAGATTACAGCTTTGTAGATTTGAATGGAATTCTGGGAGCCAAAATAGAGGAAAGAGAGTTGTACCTTTGATATCACAATCGTCTCCACACAAGTATTTTTTGAAGTAAGAAAGAAATACGACGAGTAATGCAGCTGCTGCTATGATGCCGATCAGAATTGCAAGTGTCCTATCAAGATCATCATCGCCATCGTCATCGTCATCGTGATCTAAAAAGCAGAACAAGAATATTACACTTTAGCTTTATGCACAACAAAGAGAATATTAAAGTAGGACTAAACCATAAACTACTCAATTATTGCTATGTAATGCTACTTAAGTTGAACCAAATATTTCAAGTAATTGGATCATGAACAGTATTTAATCACCAATATGTGTATGTGAGTAATCTGTTTCGTATTAACTTGTGATTGCATTGTTCTACAAATCAATAATTTCATTGCAGCAAGTAATGAGGCTTTGTGTAAGGTTCAGGGTCTTCTTCAGAGTCTAGCAAACCAGTGTACATCATTAAGGATCTTAATGTCTGTGTTGATTCTCTGCTCAATTTGTGAAGTGACACAAATTCAAACTAGGTCTAATTTGTCACATTGAGTTACTGATCACATTATACAAATTTAAGCCATGAACTTTCTAAAAGAGCCCTTTATTTGTTTGCCATACACAAGAAATTCCATTACTACTTTAACAAACATATTCTTGAAAACTAATTCATTTAAAGTAGAATGCTTAAGTGAATCATACCCAAAAACAAATTTTGGGGGGGTCCTCCTACTTTATTATGTCATCGCATTAGTTGAACAGTCATGCTTGGGTAAACAGTGTACATATTCATACATAAGAGCTAGGATTGACTTGGCAATGCAATTAGAGTAAAATTAAACATATATACATTGACTGAGCTTCTAAAATGAATGTAAGAATTATCCTATGAACCAAGCATAGCTGTATGAGAAAATATAAAGATAACCCACTATCAAATTAAACACAAAGCAATTTGAATATTCCTAATCAATCACTACCAAACATTCCATTAATACAAACATCATCAAACCTACTCACTTGTAAAGCACAGCAACACATGAAGACACTTGGTCACACAAATAATAGCACAGAGAGAAAACGAGGGAGAAATTAACTCGAAACAGAATTACCAAAACAACCGTGCAACAGATATTCTACAGCCGAAGCTACATGGGGTTATTAGTAACTTTATATTAACCAAAGCAAAACAGCCAAAAACCAGAAGCTATGAACCACCACCGTGTGGAGTGGGAGTGGCGAAACTGCTTACCATGGCCCTGAGAGTGATATCCACCTTCAGAGTAGCGTGCGTAGCACTTGGCCAAGAACATGTCTCCCCAAATACTGGTCACACAGCTCGCCCTCAGCTTCCCTACGGCGTCGGAGAGACAATCCTGGCACTCGCTCGGACTCAAGTCCCCTACGCACTGCGCCACGCCCTGAACATTTCCGGCGCCGCTCACCCTGAACGGCCGGTAGGCACCGTCGCTGGTCCCTAAGTACGACAACACAGCATCCCGCCTGGTCAACCCTTCTGAGTCGTACCCAATCGACGGCCCACACTTGTTCATTACAACCGTCTTGTCCTCCACCCCCAAGAAAGTGGCGTTGTCGTACTTGACGAAGCACCCGTCGAGCTGCAACGCGCCGCCGCACGCGTCCAAACAGAGTGTGCCGAGCCGACTGACTGCCCGTGAAACGCACTGCGCGCAGTCAGTGCCGCTCAGGTCGCCGCGGCACTGGAACACGCCGTAGAGGGTGTCCGCACCGCCCGACGAGCCGGGGACGGTGAAATTGTTGTAAGTAGTGAACATGGCTGAGTTGACCACGGAGGCCAATATGGAGTTGAGCTTCATCTCGTAGGCCGTCCCCGGGAGGAACTTAATCTGTGAGCAACCGCCGTAGATGAACGTGTCGGTTGCGGAGGATGACGGGGATGCGAAGCAGATGAGATTAACAAGAAAGAAAAAGGAGAAACCTGTACTGGCCTTTTGAGTTAGAGACATGTTTGTGCTAGCTGTGAGAGAGAGAGAGAGAGAGAGAGAGAGAGAGAGAGGTTATGAAAATATGGGAATGAGAGATTTAGAAAGGGTGAGAGTTGTACAAGCTAGGGCTATTGCTTGGAATGGAATTTACGTAAAGGAGGATCGACTGGGGAAACTTTGATGTGTATCAGTGTATGGAATTATGGTCGATGGTTTTGAAGGCAAAAAAGGGGCTCGGTTGGGTTGGGTGGGGCGAGTGGTGACTCAGTGAGTGAGTACGTTTAAGGTACGTAATTTAAGTGTTAAGTGGGTTTGCGTTATTGTGTAGTATTATTAGTGAGTTTAAAAGTCATTATCGGGTGAAGTTTGGTTAGGGTTGACCACATCAGCATCAAATTGAAGTAGTATTTTCTGGAATGGCGATGATTGACCAATTATATATGTATTGTTACTATTCTGTGGTTGGACTAAAATACTTAATTGACTGACTAATGATTTACAAGTGTGTGCGAGACGGTGCATTTTTTTTCTCTAATTATTTATGAATTATGATTTATGAGTGTGGGCAGTAAAGGTGTAAGAGTAACCGAAAATTAGGGGTTTGGAAATTGGAATTTCTGCATACATGCATACGGTTAGTTAAGATGGATCATCAACTCAGCAATCTAGGCTTTCTTTACCAAACGAAAGTACGAAACCGTGAGTTCTTTAGGTGACTTCCTTCTTTTAGAGGTCAGTTGGTAAGATTACCAATCAGAGGGAACGTGCATAAAAGAATTCATGAGTTTTCTCAATCAGATTATCGATAAGCTGCATGTAATTAAGGATATTATGGGTGCAAATGAGTTTATTCAGATCATACACTAAGTATTCATACTTGACATGAATTTGATAGAAATTAACGGCGCGGGTTGAGTTTGAACATGACAGCAACTTATATAGCCTTTGAAAACTGGAGCTTAACTTGTTTGTTAAGTTTAAGTTTGAATTTGTAAGCCTATCGAGCCCGACCTAGCTAGCTTGATTGAACTGCTTGAGTGCTTGTGATATATGTTTGAACAAAATACATAAAATAGGCGTAGTCAATGCATTAGTAGTTGACGGTGAAAAACCGTGAGAAGAATTAGCTAGCATCAGTAGGCTGAGGATGAGGAGGAAATAATCGAACCATGCATCAAACAAAACTGGCTTGACCAGTGTATAGTGTATACTGATTGATATGAGATGGCATGGTCTATTTAGATCAATATCTAACACGGGTTATTATATTGCAGCCTATGCAAGTTCATTAAAAAAACGGCTAGATGATTCAACACAGATTATTGTGATCTTAAGTCTCGTCATACCTTTTTATTACAAAAAAAATCGTTTAAAAAGGCACTCTAATTTGGTAACCACAAGTCCACAACAAGTAATTCGAACGTCTTCCTTTAAACAGTTACTAATTATATCTAGAATACCACGTGCTACTGTCATTTAATGTACTCAATTAATTATATTACTTCATGATGTGATGTAAATATGGAGAAATTTTCAGTTCTCTCAGAGAATCATATGACAATGTCTAGTTTCATTCAAATCACCATTTGACACTCATGATTTAATTTAAAATATATCATATTTAAACTATTTTATCAAATACTATTTTTGATTTCTTTATAAAATACTACACTCTAAAATTTAATACCCTAAACCCTACACTCTAAAACTCTATACCCTAAACTCCAAATCTTAAACTTTAAACCATGAACTCTAAACTCTAAACTCTAAACTCTAAACTCTAAGACTGAAATCCTAGTTCAAAATCATCAATATACATGAAGGTTAATTCACAAATAATAAAAATATGTAAAATTATAATTTTAATGTAATAAATCCACGTGTCATAATATAACAGGTGAGGAGGACCACTGAACATTGTCACATGGTTCTTTGGGAGGATTGAAATTCTTTTCATAAAGATGCATATATACGGTTAGTGATGGCAATGGGCAGGGTATGGTCAGAGGATCGAAAATATCATACACGTACTTAATTTCAATTACGTCCTCATACCCGTCCTAATCTCCGTTAGAAAGTAATGGATATTCCCCATCTCCATACCCGCTGGGGATCTGTTTCTCATACCTATCACAATACCCATTAATGATATTTTGTTATATTATATAAAAATTCATATGAATTATAGAAAACGTAAAAATCTAAAACGAAAACTAAATATCATGATGAAATTAGTTTTTTTACATTAATTTAACTTAAACTAATACAAGTCTAGTTCAAAATAAAATAATAACTATAAAAAGTTTTGATTTACATAATATTAATTAATTAATATTGAAACATTTATAATTTATATTTTATTCTTATTGGGTGGGGATGAAGATGAGGATCAAAATACTATCTCTGCCCGTTACCCGATTTCATATTTCGAATATAAGGGATCTCCATACTCGTTCCCCGTTTTTACCTATTACACAGCCCTATTAGGGTTGAATACCCTACCCGATGGGTAATATTGTCATCTCTACATACGGTGAAAGAGAAAAATATTATGTAAATATGAGTAACCAATTAGAAACAAACACGGTAAAATATGAACCAATAACATTAAAGAGTACGCCACGTAAACTATATACCGTGTACGTATCATAATTTTTCATTGATGTACGTGTTGTACAATGCTTCTTTGCGGATCGAACTATAAACATTTTCTATCTTATTGAAGTAGATGTGAGGTTAGAGCTCTATCTATATCACTATATGCATTATGCAATCAATAAATGTGAAGTATTGTTACAATATAAAAAGTATGACATGACACTACACGTGCTAATATGTGCACTATTTGTATCATTGTATGGGGAGCCACTTTCCGATACTATTAACGTGCCAATATTTCTACATCTTATATCACATCAAGACAATAATGTGGTTCAATGTTCATATGTAATTGACTGACTACATGTGAATGGCGTAGTCCTGAGTCGTGAAAACAAGTTTAAAATACTAGTCGTCGTTAGAGAGACGCAGAGAGTGGAAAAGACCTATATCCATCAAATGATATGGAAATTTTGGAAAGGAAAGATGGACGAGGGAAGGAAGGTCTCCTTCAATGGTTATGAAGTTTCTTAAATGATAACGTCATGGAGTTTTTGTCCTAATTCATAGAAAGCTTTTGATTCCAAGGACAGTATCATCTCTTTTGAATTGAGATAAGGTTTCCCACCACCACTGCTTAACTTCATCAACATATTCGTTTTTTCTGGTCTCCTATGATTCAAAGTATTTTCTAAAATTTCAGTCTGGATTAATTTGGGATCATGGAAACTCTTGTAAATCACCATCAAAGCTGTAAGATAACAAATTTTAATCCAGAGTAAGAGTTCACTAACTTCACTTTCTAGTTTCTACCAGCTAGTAAATTTGAGAGCGCGCGCCTCTTTGGAGGAGAAAAACTCCAATAGCTAGTCAACCATTTCTATAGTAACATTCGTTTGCAACCCAGTAAATTCCTAAAGATATTGATAAACTGATAAACTCTATATCTAGAACTAGTTAGTTTTAAACAGATATATATCAACTAGTTGCTTATGTCGAATGACAGAAAGATCAATTGCCTTGTTCATTTACTGTTAAAAAAATTAGAACAGAGGTGTGTTTTTGCAATTTTGGGTGTAGTTTTGATTTTGTCTCCCTGATCTAGGGTTTCGAGTGGGCCGCCAGGTCTGTAAATGGGGTTTTAGCAAGTGGGTTCATTGGGCTTTGAAACTATTAATAGCTATAAACCCGACCCAACCAAATCATCAACCATTATATAGAATGTCACATTTTTGAGTACGTGTAAAACTCTGAGAGCGTGCTTTCGGTTCACTTAGTTGTTGATTCATGCATGATATTGACACAAAGCCTCATGAATCATGGAAGATATGTAATATATATAATAGAGAACATTTTAGGCTTTGGAGAAGAAAGACTACTAGTCAATATATATATGTATATAATCACGATGAAAGCTGTGAGATACAAGAGAGACTGAAAGAGCCGGAGTAGGATTGCTCTGGTGCTGGTCAAGAGCTCCACAGTGAGTACTGTAGAGGCTCAAAAACACTTGTGGCTCGTGTGATGGTAATTGGTGATAGGAAGAGAAGAACTGTAAGAACAGTTCATTATCAAATATGTTTCTGCTTCTACTAGTTTGTCAGGGCTGTATCATGTCTTCTACGTAAGACGGGATTGACCACACCAGTGACCTTGGATGGATATAGAGGAGGCAGACCAGAGTGGCTTTATTTTCTAACACATTGTATATATTTCACTGATCTGTAGGCGGCATAGGATCTGGCCAATTGTAGATTTATAGTTGATCCAGGGATCTACTTAGCCAGTTAGCCAAGAGGAGCCACATTTCCCTGATGCTTCTGAAGTATACATTTGGCATTGTCCGTCACTCTTCACATGCAGGATTATAAATGAATATTTCTTTCCACATTTTGAAATGTTAATTAGCTGCATTTTAGTCTTCTTATGCTGTTAAGGTGTTGGACTCCTTCACTGTTTACCATGTTACAAGTTAACTTCTATAAGAAAGCCTAGATAGTGGTGCTTTTTTCTGGGTAGTTAAATAGAGATACAGGTAGTATGTCACCCCAAATACATGGCATACTTGCATGGATTTCCTAGCAGGTTTGGACATATTTTTAGTTCTTTATTAATTATGCCATGCATGTTGCCTGTACATGTAATGCTCATGCCATATATTCATCATCTTGTTCTTGTTTCTGGAAGCGGTTAGAGTCCCAGGCTCCCAAAACAGGTCATCAGCTGAACCCAAACTTGTTATATATGGAGTGTATCAGATTAGAAGCTTAATCAAATCGTCGAATCTTGCTTTACGCTGCATAGTGAAATCTCAAGATTCTATAATGATGTTGGGACTTCAAATTAGAATATCCAACTTCTATCAAATTCACCATTTTCCGGGTCACCAAGTTATCGATATTTCACGATCAAGGAGAATTCAAATTGTGAGGTCACTTGTAGTGTCAACTTACATCCATTGCTACCAAGCTGTACACGACACTCCTATTACAAACTGGGTATCAACACACAAACTTGGAATCTATACAAAGATCTGAGGCCATAATATACAGGGGCCTATACACGTTTATTGAAAATGCAATCAATGAACAAGAACCAATTTACACCATAACAGACTACATCGTTCATCTATACAAACACACAAAACCAATATAATTAACTGGTGAAAGTACATCATCCACTCAGTAGAGTCAAATGTCTGACCGGAGCTGTATGCCATTTTAATTCAGACGGTACTGCATAAACCAGAAATCCATTGTAACTTATTTAGGTTTTAATTTCAAATTACTTGTCGCCAAAAGACTACTTCAGAAACATGATGTATTACATATGTTTTAAGGCCATATAGGCGTAGTAATTTAAACCTTTAATTTGCACAAGTACAAACATATAATTCTAAACATTATTTTCAAAAGAAGATCATAATTAATGGTATTACTCTTTCTTCTTGGCCGCTGCTGCTAATCTTTCCTTCTCCATTTGCTCGAACAGGCTCCCATCATAAACAGCTCTAACGGTTTCTTTGTGCAGTAAACCATTCTTGTCCTTGCAAAGAAAATACAGGATCTTCCATTCAGTCCAGGCAGCCAACCTGCAATCAATATTAGTTTCATCAGTTTGTTACTACGCCATATTGACGTATCACAACATTGAGAGCTGAATAAAATAAGAAATGTTAACATATATACCATCCTCTGCGATCATTTGGCTCCCTATTGGCTTTGAGCAACCCATCCAGTTCCTTTGCTGTCAAAGCATTGGCATTACTATGTGCATGTTTGGAGAAAATCTCTTCAAATTTTAAGGGAACAAACCTACAAAATTATTATTAGAACAGAAAGTAGATTAATAAACAGATAAATTGATACACCTGTGCAACCTGTTATAGTCAAAACAAGGAATCTAGAGGGAGAAAACAAGAGGACTCTTTTGTAACAATTTAATAATCATCTGAACTAATTATCTACTAACCAAAACGGACTATAAGGCATGTGGTACAAAGAAAATAGTTACAAAACAAATTATAAAAAAGATCTTTCAAGAATACATTCATAAGCGGGTTTTATCTGTCAGATTCCTCTGCAAGAACCATGAACTAAAAATAATATACCAAGTTACGTACGTATAATATTACACATTAGACCGCAGACTATTCAATATATATAGCAAGATCTCAATATACCTTCCTTCAGTGTCATATACACCTGAGTCACTGCCATGCTTGGCTTTGTGAATGTTTCTAACTTCAATCGGAAACCGCAGAGAAAACGATTTTCCCTAAACCACATTCAACCAAAACACAGACTGATCAGTCAATCTGATCAACTCGAGTATAATTCTTCATATAAGTTAATCAAATAAGTTATTCAAATGGGTTTGCTAGTCTAGTAAATTGGTTAGTTCCTAAGCAGATAATGAAAAGGTTAAAAAGAAATTAAAGTAGAGCAACTTTGGTACTTCCTAATCAGATCAGCATTACATCAGCAAAACATATTCTTAGTGCTGCTAGATATTTGCTGAAAGCACCTACTTTTATGTGGATGTGAGTATTCGCATGTGTCTTCGAAGATCAATTATTTCTACATTAAAGTTTGCAATCCTGTATCGGTAAAAATGTAAAATCCTTAAGATTTAGATAAACTCCATATTTAGGACTAGTTAGTCTTAGATACTTATTCTGGGAATCAATTCGTTGCTTGTGTTATTCTACTCAAAAGATCGATCAGTTGCTCATCCCTTTACTATTTAAAGAAAAAAGACAGAAGAATGGACTAAAAATGAAACTGAGTCATGTCGGGGTGACTTGAGCTGTGGCTAATTGGTTTTCCGGGATGACCAACACACTAACATTGTAGCCATTTCTCACCGGAATCATGAGAAATTTAATCGGAGATTAATCGTGGTTTTTTTTTACAGTAAAACAGTAAAGTTTGGAGAGAGAGAGAGAGAGAGAGAGAGAGTTACCGGGCGAGTCTGCCGACTGAGACCGACGTTGATGAAGATAGCAGCGAACGAGGATAAGAACAGGCCACAGCCAATTGCACGAAAACCTGTAAACAGGATCAACACAAATCTTACTGTAACTTTTAAGGATTCAATCAAATTTTATCAGAAACAAAACCCGTAAAGCAAACTACGAATGAAACAGAGCCAAAACCTTGAAAGGTCTCCCAAGGATAAACAATGCCATCGTGATTCCTGTCGAAGAATGCTACATGCCTCTGCAGAGTATCGTGTTCATTCGGAACAAATCTCCCAGTAACTTCTGCACAGATAGAGCCATAAGTTTGCAAAACCGTTTAGTTCTAAGCAGTTGGGAACAGATCAAAACCCAAAAGAGAAAATTATCAACCTTGATTATTGGTGGTTTCTGGTACAGGAGAAGAAGCCATGACTGAATAGAAGGGTTTTGAATCGATTAAAGAAAGGTTCTTATTGCTGTGTTATGATGAACGAAGAGGGATGAATCCTATAACAGATTTGACGTGTATTTATAAAGGGAAATAAATACAAAGAATAAATGTAAATACGTATCTAAACTATCAAAGATAGGGGTAAAGTTTTGCATGTAAAACCAATGAGGCTCAAATTTAACAAAAGAGAGATCGAAAGTGTGTAATGGTATCTTGCCAGCGGCACTTCAACTGTTTCTGAATTGTGATTGTTATCTAACATTCATGGCCGCCAACAAGGTTTTTCGTCTTTTCTGCTAAAAAAAAAACTAAGTTTTTCGTATCGTGGTGAAGCAATTGATTCAAGGCGCAGACGTGTTTAATGATAGTTTGGCCCGTTAAATCCAATTTTTAATCAATTACGACTTGAAGATTTGGCTTGGGTGAATCTAAAATCCGAGGGACCGAAGATATTTGTTGTTAACTAAAGTAATAAAGAATAATTGCTTCTTATATGTAAATAGTTTTATTTTTTCCGATTAGAGTAACCGAGTAGGCATGGTGATCAAGTCGGTCCTGACATATTTGAGGCCTAGTGCGAAAATATGATGAGATTACTCTGTTACAAGAATAGAATAAGAAATTTTAAAACAAAAATGTCGCGTATGGTATTGTTATATATACTAAAAGTGTTTTCAACCATAAAAATCTCTTAGCTTCCATTTTATAGTTCATTTTATTTTATTGAAAGTTATAAGAAATGTTCAAAGAAGAAAGAAAACACAAAGGAAAAAGAAGAAAAAAAATTAAAAGCGAAGCACATAAGTAAAAAAGAAGGAGGAAAAAGGTACAAATAGTGAAATGGGGGGTAGAAAGTCAAAAAAATCAAGGTAACACCGGGACTAGAACCCAACTCATCACATAATTGATAAATTTGAAGAGACTATATATTTTGTAACATTCTTAATTATATATTATATAACTAGTTGGCTGAAAGCCTGAAATTGTCAGAAAATCGGAGGCCTTCATTTCACTTGAGGCCTTGTGCAGTGGCACCACCCGCACACCCAGGCCGGCCCTGATGGTGATTGGTCGCTGTGAGAGTCACCATCGGTTAGACCTCCGGTTCATGATTGTTTGATTGATTTATGATTTAGCGAACAACTACAATCAATCGGACACGGAAAGCAACAGGGTTTGCATCCATGAGTGGAGAATTCGAGGACATTTTCATCTTGTTTTTTCATAACAAGATGAGCTCTATACATTTCCATCTTCTCTACTTATTGTTTCCTTGGTCGACATATTGAATCATATATATGCACTGCTTTTGTTTGTTTCCTTGTCAATTGACAATAGTAACAACCGTTCTAAATACCCTAGATGAGGATCAGAGGCAAAGACACCCCTCTTACTATCCCCGATCATCTTTCTTTTGTCGAGCCGGGGAGAGATTCATCTTTGCATAAAAGGAGCTCCAAGTTTCGATGTTTATGTGTAATTTTCGTGTGGTAGATGATGTGTGAGTGATTTTTCCGGTATGATACACGGTGCAGTTTTGGTGTAGTAACACAAGTCTCTCATTTAAGGATAAGAGACTATAAGTTCGACTCATAATAGAGAAAAAAAATAATAATAGAGACTTAAAGCTAGTTCGGTATTGCTGCTACTTTTAAAAATATCTGCTTCTACTGTATTGTGAAAAGAAAAAATCAACTGTAAATCAAAACATGTTTGTCTTTGGTAAATATTACTTTTACAAGTGTTGTCGATAAATAAATTATTTGGTAAATTCTAAATGAAACTGTTGTAAATATGGTCAATGACAAAAAAAGACATGATTTTATTATAACATATTTAAAATAATTATAAATAAGGGTGTTATTTGATAATTTATAATAAAATATTAACATTTAGTGAGCTTTGAGTAAAAACATATTCTAAAAGCCACATTCGGGCATGTTGTGGATGACCTATAAATTTTTTTAAAAAAAACTGATATTTTTAACGTTACAAAATACTATAAATTTTAAAAATCGACCTCTATGTTGATTTTTTGAAAAAGTAAATTTGTACCAAATTATGCCTTACAACATACTTGCTTAGTAAAAAGATAGAGAACTAAGGTTTGACATCGTGATGTGGTTGTTTAATTAATGAATCTGAAACCCGTGATTATTTTCCATCACTAAGTTTACCTGTCACGAAGCTTAAAATGGAAAATGCGTGTCATAACGTTTAGGTTTGATACCATCAGCATGAATAAGAGGAAGAAGCTCGTTCTTGTTTAAGGAAATGAGCAGGATCGGTTTTATTAGGCAATCATACCCAAACGAGGATCACGGTAATATGTGGAAGGGACGCAATCGTTTTCCAGAGCACAATAGAAAATTGGTGCCGTTTGCTTCTTTCCTCTTTATCTTTAGCTTTGCTTATACAACAACAAAAGCACCGGAAGCTACAAGACACGCATAACGCATTCCCTTCTTCCTTTTGATTTTGAGTCTGGACGTTTCTTTGCTCTAATGTGCTATTGCGCGCAATCTGAATTATTAGTTATCTAATTCGAATTATACATCACTTTCTCATGTCTGAACGGTTCAACACTTAATTCTCTCATCGCGAAAAAACATCCATTAAAGAAGGGTCGTATCTAAATTTGATATGATAATAAGTACCCGATGTGATAATTTATCGCAACATCTGAGTCGTATCTATATGACGAATGACCTGATCTGTTGCTATTGGTTTCGATCAAATCGTCTACAAATGTATTGTTAATACGTTGATTGAAAAAGAGAGAACGAGCCAAACCTTTCACAATCACCACTTCAAGTTTTACACGAAGTAGCAACTTTGTATGTATTACTCGATCAAATTTGGCAAAGTTTCAAAGCTATCACATCTAGATAAGATGGTCACCGCCTTATATCGGAGGCGTGGCCTTGGTCTCCACGACGTGGACGTACAAGCCATTAGCCATGCAACATATATGACTAGTTTTTTCCGACACGAACACATACGACTAGTTGGTTTGATCATGCATACTTCATATACACGTATTATAGATAGGCTCAGAAACATCAACTAATACTTTATATACAGTGGCTGCTTCCAATTATATGTGCAGATATATTCTTAGGTGATACTATTCCTCACATTCTTAAGCAAATTAAAATTGAAGCCTTGAAGGAACATATTCTCACTCTTAGAATACACAAATAATAATGTGGCATACACATATGTGCACGCCAACAACGATTCCATTTCATTGCTTCCGATCGACTTGTTTGTTACGCTAAAAAATCTTCTTGGTTCACATTTGCAAGTTACTTCGTCATCAACCTTGTGAAAACTACAAATGAGATTGAGGAGAAGATCTTGAGGCAATTGAATATTGTGATGGATAAGAAACTAGGAGCTCTAATACAGATAAAACACATGTTACTAAACACTAAATCAAGTCAATTAAGAAAATACTTCTAAGGTGGAGTGACTGCTTGACTTTGGTGGCAGCTTTGAATAAGACATGCATTGACATGGTAGAGGCAAGTTTGATATTACCAGACTGTCGTGATTTAATGTTTATGTTTGATTTTATATCGATACGCCGTGTATACCGAGAAGTTAATAGTGTAGTACATAGATTGACGCACTTTGCTAGTTTAGATGGAGTTGTAGCATTTAACTTAACCAAAGTGCCTAGGTTTCTTCAGGGTATCATCTTTGAGGATAAGTATAATGCTGAAAAAATGGCACGAGTTATTGGTGTTACGTCCCCCTCGTTGCCAAGCACTCTTATTAATGGGTAAGGTGTAGCCTCTCTGGCTATGTTCCTTCACCTTATTTAAAATAAAGTAAAACACTTCTAATTGTTAAATAAAATGTGCAAATTTGAGTTCCCCATCTTTTTGTTTTGACGTATGATAGTCGGATCACGACTGAATGACTCATTTATTTGGGATGAGTTGGAGTTGATTCTTCTCCCATAACAGGATCCATAGTATTTAACACCAGTCGTCGTCGACACAAAATCATTAATGTTTGATCCTTGCTTGCTAGCTCAATAATGGTTCGGCTGCGGGATATGTATATACTAAAAATGTTCTACTGAATCATTATCACCAGCGTCTTTATAAGGAACTGACATTCAAACCAAACAGCTTGGGATTATAAACGAACTGAAGAATGGATATTTTATAGTCTGAAGAATGGATATGATTACACATCGTTTACCAGAAAACCAACTCAGATAATTGGCAATTTCACATCGAAGAGTAATGTCATTGGGAAATCAGGAAATAGCCAGCCAAAGTAGAATTGGGTCTAGGCATAATATCCTGAGAAACTTAACAGACTCATCGCCTAGCTCTGCAAGTGTTATAATGATGAAAGAAATGCAGTCACAGTCATACACGAGTTGGATAAACAAAGGAGGTTCAACAATGCTAGACACTCGCAAACTCGTATTAGAGTGGCATCTCGCTTCCACACGGGGACGGTGCTTGGTTACACTTGTGTGATTAGCACATAGATATGATCCTTAAATATGATTATGCAATATACATATAATATTAGCTACGGTATCTTTGTTGTTCAAGTCTCACCTTAGACAATGACACATTTCACCACAAGCCCTTTCTGATCCACCCTCCCCTCTTCATGGCCTGAAAATTCATCATTGAATGTTACCTCTTAATTGTTAAATGACACAAACTCAAGAAAATCAAAAGTAAACAGAAAGGCATGGTGCATCATGAAACAGGAGAAGTTGGCAAACCTTCCGGTGGCTGAGCTAGCTTTCGGTTTTGTGGTGACATCATATCTTTCTTCAATTGTGTCAAGATGTCCTCCATTGTATGTTCCCTTTGCCAATTTGCAAGCATGGGGAAGAGACTGGGTTCAACCTGGTAATTTGTTCATCCATCAGTTTGTTTCAATTTATATAAAAGATTACATTTCTTTGAGAGGAATGGAAACCCACCACTCCAGTTTCATTATTGACACATGTCATGTTTATCCGTGTTTGGAACCTCACAGCTGGTGGATTATCTGGATAATCTTTACCACAAAATAATTTCAACTGGTAAATTCGCCCTTCATGCACAGTCTAGCAAGAAGTAAGAGCAGGGATTAATATATGATTAAGGAATGATGTGGTATGGCATGCAGTAGTAATACTCGGTGGAGCGATATCATGCCAAGACAGGAAGCAAAAAAAAAAGTATGAATTCATCAAGTTAAAACAAGCGTAACTGTTTTGGACACTTGCCAGGACATATTTGGTATATGCCAACTGTGTCCATTATTTTGAACAAGAAAAGTATTATCTTAAAACAGGTGTTGATAGATGATCAGGATAATAAATATATGACATGAATGAGAACTAATAACTCAGGACATATTGTATTTGGATAATGATATATTGTAGAATATGGAGAGCATGGAACATACATTTGGGGGCCCAATAATCGTCCCTGTCCATGACTGCATAAATATATCATCAGCGTCATCCATTCCATAGCTAACAGTCCCATCCCCAATTCCCTTTTCACCTCTCTCAAGCTCTTCCAGTAATCTGAAATTCCTTGGAACTGCAAACAACAACAAGATGAAGTGAATCACGACATGCATAACCGTATTCCAATGGATGTCATAATAGTGTAAACAGACAAAAATACATCAGAAGATACCAATTTAGAACATCAGTAAAAGTTACGAACTAAACTATCCTAGTTGCATATATTCAATGTAATCTACTGATTTCCCAATTCATGAGTGGTATTTGAACACTCCCCTAGAGGGCAATACTAACGGTACAGATGAGACATGTTTATTTTTTTAAGAATTTACACTATATAGTTTCATGTATCATTTGCAATGTTAATAGCACTCTTTGGCATTGTCGAATTGAACTGTGAAGTGGGAGTAAGTGTCGAGATGGAAGATAGTGATGACATTAGTGCATTTGGCTCGTGTTACGGAAGTTACTAATTTTAGTGAACAATATGAGCGGCGGGAGAATCAATGCAACATAAAGGTCCAAACATGTTAAATATCTGACAATAACACAATTTCACTTTCAAAAAACAGATTCAACCCCTTTGCATTCTCACCATCAGGAGGAAAATGTCACGTCGGGTTAGGAAAACAAAGAGTTTCAAATAAACAGCCGACAAGCATAAACCAAAGCACAATCTGACAGCTTCTTAAGCTAGTAAGTGTCAAAAGTAGACCCTTAATCCAAGCACAATCTGAGCGCAGGTTTCCAAAGATATCAAATTTGCATTGCCACAATGTAATTAGAAGAACAATGAATGAAAAATAGCATCAAGTTTCCGCAAACTTCACAGACGCATTAGTGTTGGGGCATCAAAACAGCTACATGCATCATTCATACAATTTCTGTGAAGAAATGCAATCAAAACTGCTAAGCAAAAACCGAATCAAACTACAGTAGAAACGTAAATGATCTGTAACTATACAACAAGCCAAAACAATGAAACGAGTGACGGAAAAGTAAACCGATAAACTCGGACAGCTCCAAACGCGTGATTTAAGCAGAGGAATTCATATTGAAATTGATAAATCGGCGATCTTAGTTTGCCGATGAAATGGAGAGGGTGAGAAGAAGAATCAGAGATTCAGCAAACGGCTCACCTACAACAGTCGACGGTTCGGATCCCATGTTGATCGAGAGACCCGACCCAGCTACGCTGGAGAGGAGAGGAGAGGAGAGATGAGATGAACTGAAGAAGAAGAAGAAGAAGAAGAAGAAGACGACTGCTTAGTCCAACTATTTCGGTTCACCGAGGCACACGTGGAGGAGGATAAAAAGGAAGAAGAGGAAAGTCATGTATTCGCGGCTGCGGGTCTATTGTTATTCCCCTGCACCTTCGAACCTGAGCCGTTCATCAATCACTGGGCTTCCTTGTAAGGAGTCAATAAAACTATTTTCGTTCAGACCGTAGAAGTATATTTCTACCTCCCAAACGTGTGTATACGTACGCTTGTTTTGCATTGGAATTTGACGAAGATGAGAGATCCGACATCGGAATTTGTCTTTCTAATATGGGAGTATTCAATCGCGATCGGATTTTTTTTAATTATTTATTTATTTTATAATAGAGGTGTCGTAGTGAATTAGTGATAGATGGTCATAGCATGGTACATAGTTTTTCCGGATTAAAACTTGTATGTGTTCTATATATAATTATTCATGATTCTTTAACATTGGCGACACAATTTTACTTCAAGTAATCAATTGTAAAATACAGACGAGAGCCTAAATTCCAGATTATAAGAGCCTAGACTCCAGATTATAACTACATGGTCGTCTGGTTTACAAATAGCTAGTAATGAAATAACGTAGCTACCAATATACTCATACCATACCTGATACAAGTGTATATGGTACAACGTTATTGAGTAAATGTCTTGTGTGTTGATAAATTTGAAGAATCTGAGAGAAGATGAAGAAAAAAACATTGACCATGACTTCTATTTTTTTTTTTTATAATTACTTTAACAAGACAGTAGACTTCAATCAAACACATGCAGCAGACTCAGCCTAGCAAGCAGCCCCCAGGGAACCAAGTCTTGTTGGAGCTACAAAACCCAGAAAGTAGTACCTTCACAAGGTAGCCAAAGGACTGAAAGGAGTACATGCACAGGCCTTTTCTTCAACAAAAGAGAAATCAGTCCATGCTCGCCGCTATCAGACCGGCGAAGGAAAATCACAGACAAAAATTCAGATTTTCAGAACATTGTGTTCATGGATATAATTCCAATGTTTTTCAACCTCTTCTTGTTTTCAATTTTTCATGAATGGTTACTTTCCTGATCAGAACATTGGGGATCTTATAGGGACTCCTTTTCTCCTTAACTTTGGCCTTTTGTTAATTGATACTTTCAGATTTCTATTACCTCCATTTTTCTCCTTATTATCTTCAAAACCATGATCACCACATGTGGCTTTTCTCTGGCATTCGTTTCCATGAATTGCTAAAACCTGTCAACCAATTAATTGATGTCAAATTAATAAGCAACAAACACATACTGATCAGTGTTATCAGACAATAATTGAGAAAGGAGAAGAAAATTCAGAATCCGATATATAAATCGACCTTGCAGGCTACACTGCAATAGAGGGAATTGTCTTGCAAATTCTTGTAGCAGATGGTACACATATACTCTCTTAATTTAGTATTATAATTATGTTGTTGCTGTTGCTGATGTGGTTGATGCCTTTGCTTCAAGAAAACCACTTTGGCTTTGTTTGTGTGATAAGTCTGTAAACAATAAACTCAATGTTTACATAAATCAGTGTCATTGAACCCTCATGTCTTGTTGACGAAACAAAATACGCATACACATGTAATAGAGTCAGATCGATCAGTTAACAGTTGCATAACATCTACAAATGTTTTCCAAGTCACCTAATATCTGTCATCTTCGGAAAAATTAGTTGCATTTCTACATTTGCTTTAGGATGAAGCTAAAGGTAAACAGCTAGCTTAACAAGCATTATTTTGTTCCAAGTGTTTAATAGTGAGATTCTGCAGGTTTTGAGCAGAAACATATATGGCTGTGTATAAAAGTGAAAACAACGACATCAGTAGTTTGTCAAACCTGTATGCCAGAACAGTTGAAGAGCTTGCACAAGTCTCGGCGGTTAATCACATCACTGTAAATATATCTCCGAATCTGAGGATATGTAACCCAAAAATCAGGTTATTCATATGTGGGCTAGATCACTTCAGGCTAGGAGGGTTCAAAAACAAACACCACATACCTTAACATGCTTGTGAAACATGTGCTGGGCAAGACAGTTCAGACATATAGGCTGAAGACAATCAATACAGAAATGATCTAAATATTTCCCTTTTGAGTCCAAGTGATCAATGCAAGCCTTGAAGAATTCTGTGCTGTACATAATTTTTAGCCATTGTGGTACCACCGTGTGATTCTTCTGTAAAACCATGCACAAAACAAATTATACTAAAAGAAGCAGACAGTAAACTAAAACAGAAGGAAATGATAGATATAAACTCAAGAAATGTATCTACTTCAGTTTTGGTGCATCCAAGATGCTGGACTGTATGGTCTCTCTCAGTCTCAGTGCTTCTCTTATTAGAAACTTTCATGTTGATGTAAACGTATCTTTCAACATGCCACTGTTCATAAGTTTCCCTAAACTCCCACACAACTTTATAGCCCCACTTCGATCACACTCCAAATATATAGAGTGAGAGAGAGGGAGAATTTAATTGTTAGACACTATATAGGTTGGGCTAGCTGCAAATGACGGTTAACTTCACAGGTCGAGAGACTGGTGTGATGAAGTTACTGCCATTACAGAATCAAAAGAATGGCATGCCCTCTAGGGGGAGACCTGTCTGCCGATGACATAGCTATGTACAACAAACAAACCTGCTGCAGTTAATTATTTGCACCAAAATGAGCACTTGACACAGTTATATGAGACAACACTCTTCATTCATTTCCAAATGGTATATTATACTTTCTTCAGTATCTTGTTGGGTAATAAAATAAATAAACCCACCTCACCCAACCCTTCAGTCTTTCATTTCGACCAAACCCATACACAGTCACTAAACACCTGTACCTTTAGGGAATACAGTGGGATTTTTCTTAATAACTGACCGACAAGTGACAACTGATGCAGCTTGAACAGGAGCATATATACTATCATAACAGTACCATTGATATGATGAGAGATACATATTACAGTTGGAATATTTATCGGTCTATTCCCAAAACGTTGATTCCTATTAACTCAAGGCAGACGTTAGGGGAATTAGTACTGTAGGAGTTTATTTCTTCCGCAAGAAAGGACAGAATCTATAAGGATCATTGATGACCAGGATCTGACTAGAAGAACTATTACATCCTACATTCCTACATATAAACGATGTGACTGGTGATCAACAAGAATGATGATCAAGGCATCAACCAAGTACAAAGGTGTCCCATCTATGGAGATCAAGGTATGTCACCCTCACATATTAATGAAGGAAATCACTACGTAACAGCATCAACCTCACCAAACCTAAAAGTAAAACTTGAAGAAGGCCTGGGCCACTGGTAAATTTTAGAGGGTAACCATCACTACCATGAACAAAATCCGATTCATCAATATCTGAAATTCCTATCCCTACAGCTTTAACTCTCATTTATCAACTCCATCAACCTCTCCCGTTTTTCTTCGAAATCTTTGTCCACGGCTTTGCCGAGAGTTCAGGTAACCTACGCAATTTAGACTGTAATCTTTTCTTCTTGAACACTCAATTCAACCACTCTTGGCCTTATCAACTTCTCACTTAAATATCTAAAAACAAACATAGAAGATAACAGACGACTCGCTTCACTGTGGAAAATGGCGGCAAATAGTACCTTGATCGGCGAACAGGGCTACGACCGAGCCGGCGAAGTGAAGCAATTCGATGATTCAAAACTGGGAGTTAAAGGCCTCGTCGACTCGGGTCTCTCCTCCATTCCTAGGATCTTCATCCACCCGCCCGAGACGTTAAACCAACTCCGGCCCACGGCCCGACCCGGCTCCCAGCCGGTCATCCCCAACTTCGGATTCTTCCAGATCACTGACCACGGAATTCCGATGGCGGTCATGGAGCGGACCATCGCCGCCGTCAAGGCCTTCCACGAGCAGCCGGCGGTGGCCAAGGCGCGGTTCTAAGCTGTAGTGAAGTTATATTGATGGTTCAGACTTAAGACCTTGTGAAATCTTCTGAATTTATATGCCCATGTTACTTGATTTCGAGTTAAACAGGCCGGGTCATTGTACTAATATTATGTAACCAATCTAGTTTATGTTACTAGTCATTATCAGAAATTATCAGATTACAGTCATTACATGTTCAATTTTCCATATATTCCTCTATTGTGGATTCTGAGAGACTTCGGCTTACCTCCTGCAATCCGGAAGTCTACGAATCTAGCTACAAGTCTTATGTAATGAGTTTTGGCGACTACAATCATCACTCTACCACAATGGCTGGCTCATGGTCACCAACAATTGCTCGACGTCCACAGTACGTCAACCTTCGTCTTCACGCGGCTATACGTATGCTGTCTCACATACACCTCTCAATTAAGCTGCAGGAGCTGCTTACCAAACAAAATAGATATGAAGACTTGAAGAATGAAGATGAATATATACTACTTGTATCTCAAGGCTCAATTAGCTTTCTGTCTCACTTACAAGCCCGTTAGTTGAAATATTGAACAATGCATAGTATTTATCACAGTAAATACAGGTTCACTAAACCATGAAGCAGATGCCAAAATAACTTGCATCTTCTTCATCAGCGCTGTAGCCGCTTCTTGATCGAGTTGACAACGTTCCTATCTCCCCGAGCATGCATTTATCAACGGCTACGTGACCTCACTAATCATAATGTTTTTTGAAAGGTGTTCATTAATAAAAGCCCAAGAGAGCTGTTACATACGCGTCCGCTATCACGTATTTCAAGATAGACAAACACTCAAAATACCCCAAGAGCAAACCGCGGTACATAAAAGAAGCCACATATTCAAAATTCCCCCATTAACAAACAAGACAAGAGCACCATTTAAATGCGAAATTCCTAACGCAGGAAACATGAGAAAGACCCAGAACAAGCCAAAAGAAATCGAAACAAAACAAAAAAAATAGAGTTCAAACCAACAAAATAAAAACAAAACGAAAAAATAAAAACAAAAAACCAGCAAACAAAATCTTAAACTTTCTCCTTACCCTTAGAACTAGGGCTTGGAGTCTTCACTAATCACAATGTTAATCAGTACATCACACTTAATAGTATTTCATAATTACGTAGGAGCATCGACCACATAAGAATTGAAATGAATCGCAAGTACTGTCGACGTCTGAATGACTTGGACCGCAAGGTTCTTAAGTTTAGCGAGAACACGTACAGTTAACAATTCAACACTCTCCCACCTCCCAAGTAATTAACCATGAACAGAACAGTGGATGATTATTAAATTAATAAACAGGTTCTTAATAAATTAATCTCTCTCAAGTCTTAACCAGGACTCCAGGAGTCTCCTTCAGAGCTCAATTAAAACTTAATCTGAAAATTAATGAAAATGGCGACAAATAGTACCTTGATCGGCGAACAGGGCTACGATCGTGCCCACCAAGTTAAACAATTCGACGACTCCAAGCTCGGAGTCAAAGGCCTCGTCGACTCGGGCCTCTCCTCCATCCCCCGAATCTTTATCCACCCGCCCGAAACACTACACCAACTCCAACCCACGACCCGACCAATTCCCACCATCGACCTCTCCGATCGCCGCTCCGCCCTCGTTGACCGAATCAGCGCCGCCTGCCGGAAGTTCGGTTTCTTCCGGATCACCAATCACGGCATACCGCCGGCGGTTCTTGACCGTACGATCGCCGCCGTCAAGGCCTTCCACGAGCAGCCGGCGGAGGTCAGAGCGCAGTTCTACGGCAGAGAGATGACCAACGGCGTGTCGTATTTCTCCAACCTCGACCTGTACACTTCCAGAGCCGCCAGCTGGAGCGACACGCTCCAGATGAGGCTCGCCCCTATCTTCCCGGACGACGTCCCGGAGATTTGCAGGGAGGAAATCGCGGCGTGGAATAAGGAGATCCAACGGCTGGGAGAGGAGCTGCTGGGTCTGGTCAGTCAAGGGCTGGGATTGCCTTCGGAGAAGCTCAAGGGGCTGACGTGTCTGGAAGGGAGGGCGATGGTTGGTAACTACTACCCGCCCTGCCCGCAACCTGACCTGACCACAGGGCTGACATCACACAGTGACCCGGGAGTGTTGACCGTGCTGCTTGAGGATCACGTCGGTGGTTTGGACTTTGGAGGTTAAGCACGGTGGTGCTTGGGTGGATGTGGAGCCCGTCCCTGGTGCTCTTGTGATCAATGTTGGTGATTTACTCCAGGTAAAATTAAATGCATATTACTAGTTACTGTTCGAGTTTAAGTTACTAAATTAACAGAGCTGGTAGTTCAGATTATGTCAAATGAGGAATACAAAAGCGTGGATCACCGGGTGTTGGCGAATCCACACCACGAGCCTCGGGTCTCAATAGCCGTGTTTTTGAACCCGAGCAATAGAGAGGGGGTGTTCGGTCCATTGCCGGAGCTGGTCTCGCCGGAGAAGCCAGCTCTCTACAAAGAGTTTAAGTTCTCGGAGTTCATGATGAGGTTCTTTACGAAAGGATTGGATGGCAAGTCCTTGGTAAATTATTATAAGCTGCAGTGAAGTAAAAGAGCTTGGGTATCTCTACTGTACTTGATTGAAGTTAATAAGATGGTCAGTTGGTAACACTATTAAGCAGTTGTATCCAGTTAATCAAGTTTATGCTAGTAATTACAACTAGGGAACAATGGCAAGTGTTTTGCGTGCATACTAGTAACCAACTTGTGCATATCAGACCCGAACAACAATAACCGAACAAGTCCCACCATTGATATCGAGTGATCTCCCAGCTCCGGAAGCATTAAATTAAGCGTCATATCTCTATGGAGTACACGACTATTCCAAAGGTACTTGGTCGGTGAATGGTTATGAATAAGACTGAGCATCAACTGGGTACGACGACTGAAGGAGCATGCATATCAACAGCTGCCCTCACAAAGCATAACGTCAATCAGCACATCAGTGTTTCATAACGTGAAGCATCGACCTCACCAAACTCCCTTGTCCCTACGACCTACTAGTCAGTGACTGCCTCATAACTTCTTAAGGAATGCGTCGCAAGTGCCGACGTAACGCAAGGTTCTAAAATTTAGAGAACATAGTTAACAGTTCAACACTCTCCCAACTCCCAAGTGATTATGACGATCAATTTAGAGTTACCATCAACAGTAGCTGATCATTATAAAACGAGGGCTACAGTATTACAGTGGCTATGAAGCCAGCTCTCTACAAATAATTTTAAGCTTCCGAATTCATAATGAGGTTCTTCAACAAAGAGTTGAATGGCAGATCTTTGGTAAATTACTTTAAGTTGCAGTGAGGAAGTAAAACAGCTTTGATGGAATCAGTTAGAATTAGATGGAAGCCTCTGTTTCCATCTTTCTAACCCCAAACCAGTCGGCCATTTCTTCATCATCTGTAGAATCAGAAAGCAATACTCTTCTCACGGTACTGGTAGACCTGAGTTCATCATCACTAGCTATATCTACTGCGCCTCCTTTGTTCTTCTCTAACATCTTCAACTTCCATTTGTCCCTCTTTTGTGGATTCTGAGACAGTTCAGTCTTACCTCCTACAATCGGAAAGTCTACAAATCTAGATTTCTTATCTGATGAGTTTTGGTGACTACAATCATCATTCTCTGCAACCACAAATCTCCACCTGCCTGCACCTCTGATTTGACCATGTCTACCTTGTCCGGAGTTGGATCGATCATTGACATCAATGTCACCAAAACTCACTCTATTACTCCTATGGTAGCCTCCATCTTCACGTACAGGTTCAGCACAAGTGTTGGGCCTTTTGTGATCACATTTTAAGCATAGCATGTTTTTCCTAAAATTGACGTAATTGCAGCTGCACAAAATGTATTTTCCATTATATACAAAAGAAGAGGAAAACAGCAACCTTTTCGTAGTGGAGCATTGATTTCCATGCAAAATGATTGAATGCAAATGGCAATTAATTCATGAAATACTCACGAGTCGCACTCCCACTCTCCAGGATTTAGCTCTCGCTTGGGTGGCTTCTCTTTGCACTGCAAGCATCTACCATTCTTGGCGAAATTTAGGAAGTTGCATCTATAATCATATAAAAAAGAAAATTAACTAAATATCTTCTTAAGAAATGAAGCCACATGTTGAGGAAGTAACCCATTACTTCTCACATATCCAGTCCCCCTTCTTCAATGGAAGATGATCCTGATCCTCCCTTAGTTTTGCCAGTCTCTCTTGGAACAGACCATCACAACGTAAGCACTTAACGTTTCTGGCAAAGTTTAGAAAGTTGCATCTGCCAAAGCACGAATAAAAGTCAAGTATGCCAACATACTATCATAACTAAGTAACCAACAAGAAACCATCTGTCAACTTACTTGGGACATATCCAGTCGCCTTGCTTCATTGGAACGTTTAAGTTGCATTTTTCTTGTGGCACTGCATTATTTTGTGAGGTTTCAACCCTTTTTAAAGTCGTGCTCTCTGGGAGATTGGCATCAAGCTTCTCAGTGCTATACTCCACCATCTCTTTCAATAATCTTCTCACTGACTCTTTGACCTTTCTATTTAGAGATGCCTTGTTCCCAACTGTCTCAGTACGGGGATCAAGCCCATGCGTCAACAAGAATCGCATGACATCCACAGTACGCCCACCCTCATCTTCACGGGCCTTCACATATGCTCTCTCACAATCGCCTCTCAAACTGCAGGAGCTGCACACCTGCCCAAATTTTTGTTCATATTAGACATGACGATAAATCCTACTTGTATCTCAAGCCTTACACTCTCACAAGTCACTTAGATGAATAACTGAATACTAAATATTTTCCACATTCGAATAGCATATTGGTTCACTCAACCTTGAAGAAAATACTCTGTGACGAAAACACTTACATCTCCTTCATCAATGCCGACATGCGCCCTTAGCCGCTTTCCTGAGTTGACAACCTTCCTATCTATGCTTAGGCATCCATACCCTGCAATAATCTGGACATCTTTTCTCGACAACAACCTGGTCACAACAAAAAAACAATTGGACTAAGGCTTAGTACCATCTCATAACTACTAATTACAAATCGAAACATGCCAAGCTATCCTACTCATTTCTAACCTTTTTGTTAAGTTCAAACACCCCCAATTTAACACATTCTAAACCAATTCATCAATGCAGATAGTTTCAAATACAATTGAATCAAAATTCGGAAACTAAAATTGCAATTCATGACCCTGAATTACATGATTACCTCAGCAAACCGGACCGGTCCCTAGCAAAGTTAAGGCAAGCGGTCCGAATACGGTTGGACTCCTTCGGGCCAACTTGGCCATTTCGAAACGGGTTTTCCTCTCCTTGAAAATAGCCTCTCCTCAGCAAAAGCTCCATCAGGTCCACCCATTCCCGCCACGGATGCGAAATCTGGACCGCACAATCCTCCACGTTGGCCGACCCAGACGGCTCGTCGGAGTCCGAGGCCGAGAGCAACTCATTTGATGACCGGAGCTCTTGAAGTTGATTGACTACGAATTGGAGCTTGGGATTAGGAGCTAGGGTTTTACTGGAGGTGTGGAATTGAGAAATGGGTATCAGAGATTTGGGGCTTTTGAGGAGGATAGGGTAGAGAATTGCATGGCTGGTTTTGAGAAGCTTGTGCATTTGAAAAGCGGTCTGATTTGAGCCGCGCGGTTTTTGGCGGAAAAAGACTGCGAATTTGTGACTGAAGCTTTTGAGGTGCCGAACGGAATAATATGAGAGCTTTTTCGTTTGGGCTTGACTGGTGCAGGCCTTCGGGCCCCAAAACAGAAGCGACCCGGAAAGTGGTTTATGTGATCGAATTGATTGTAATTTTTCATAAATAAGACACGTATCTCTCACCCATTCTATATCCAATTCAAATTTCCCCAAAATGAAAGGACAGCAGAGAGAAATCACTAGTACTAAGTTGACCACCACACAGGTCCGTCAAGTATCGTTAAGCCATCTCTAATCCATAGCGCTATTTTGTAATATCTCGACTACATTGTGACACACTAAATCAGTACTATTTATTAATGTGACATTAGCCGTTTTCAACTCAAGTGTGCTACAATATAGACCTTTAATATTTTTTAACGTGGTTAGTATCTTTAAATTTCTATATTATCATTTGATTACAACTTTATTTTTATAAATGATAAATTTAATAAATATATTGTGAAAAGTATTAAAACTTCAAATTTTATTTCATAAAAATTAAAATTACATGAAATTTAACTAATTTAAGTTACATAAATAATAGTTTCACAAAATACTAGTAATCATGATCATTTGATGTATCGGTTGGTATTTCCGGATAATAGGCATCATCGAAAAATATTCGTTCTATTTTAAATTATTGCTATATTTGTCACTTTTATTTGTAATTTAGTTAAAAATTATTAGTTTTAATAAGTTATTAATGTTTGTCCGTTCATTAAAAATTATTAGTATTATATCAATAGTACGTGTTACAACATATTTAATGAGTTATTACACTAGAAAATACAAATTTAATTCAAGTTTAATATTGTTGTATATTATTTCAACCAAGAAAAATGTAATTTCTTTTTCAAATAATTAAATATATATATTCACTAAACAATATTATTATGTATTTTTAAAATTATTCACTAAAACAAAAGATAAAAAATAATTTTTGAGACAGGACCCACATGTGCTCGTGTGTCACAAAAGTGTGCTAGAAGTAGCCTGAAATGACTATTTATGACCATTTCGGACTAATTCTGGCACACTAACACATTAACCAATCAGTTAGAGACAAAGTGTGCCAATTGTGGCACAATAGCCCATGGGTTGTAGATGGTCTTGGTAGCAAAAATAAATCTGCATATGAGTCAAAGTCTACTATATAAATATATGAGGTTTTTCTTAGATAGATAATGAGGTTTCATATATAAATATATTAATTAATTTCCTTAGATCCGAGAACAAGACAGCTGAAACTTGGTTTTCATTTCAGGTTTGGTCCACTTAGATATTATACTTTTTATGGATCATAATGTATAGATGTGTGGCAGCTTTTTGTGCAATAATAGAAACTAAAATTTGATTCTATAATCGTCACCATTCAGGCATTCACATAAAGGAGAAATTGTTCAAATTAATACTAAAAATTGAAGAAAGTGGGCAATATAAAATGAAAGTTGCAAAATTTAAAGTTTTAAACA
The DNA here is from genome assembly GCF_933775445.1 of Argentina anserina. NCBI lineage: Eukaryota > Viridiplantae > Streptophyta > Magnoliopsida > Rosales > Rosaceae > Argentina > Argentina anserina. Next base: position 26,148,509 of record NC_065875.1, on the reverse strand, counting down.
CAAGCCAGTGACGATGTAACTGTAACTCTGTAAGAGTGGTAAGACAATATGTTTACATGTAAAACATGTTCATTTACTTCATTTTGCATTTTGCATGTTTTACTCATCAGACTTTACAGTACGTTGTTTGAATTATAAGCCTAAACCCTAGAACACGTCATTTCTCGAAAATTCTTGCATGGTATAACATGAGCCTTAATTTAAATTAAATATAAAAAAATTAACTGACGGTGTTATGCAAGTGCGTAACACTCGCTGTTAGCAGATATGTGGTGAACTGCTTGTGGCTTAGGATCATAAAACGAAGATAGCATCATCTCAAAGATAGAGATCAGAAAACAACAGAAAGGAAATGGTGGCAAATAGTACCTTATTTGGTTCTGATAGAGCCCTAGAAGTGAAGCAAGTCGAAGATTCCAAGCTCGGAGTCAAAGGCCTCTACGACTCGGGTCAGTCGGGTGTCTCCTCCATCCCTCGGATCTTTATCCACCCGTCCGAAACCTTACAGCAATTGAACCGAACGGCTCTACCCGATGCCCAACCAATCATCCCCACCATCGACCTCTCTGGCCTTCACTCTGATCGCCACTCCGCCATCGTCGATCGAGTCAATGCCGCGTACGCGTGCCGCAGGTTTGGTTCTTCCAGATCATAAACCATGGCATACCTTCCGCAGTTATGGACCGCACCATCGCCGCCATCAAGGCGTTACATGAGCAGCCGGTGGAGGTCAGAGCGCAGTTCTACCGTAGAGGGAGGGGCCTCGGCATGTCGTATTTCTCCAACGTGGACCTATTCACGGCCAAAGTTGCCAGCTGGAGCGACACGCTTCGAGTGAGGCTCGGCCCCGTGATGGCGGCCGACGACGTCCCGAAAGTTTGTAGAGACGAAATCGTTGCATGGAACCGGGAGATCGAACGTCTAGGAGAGGAGCTGCTAGGGCTGGTGAGTGAAGGTCTGGGACTGCCATCGCAGAAGCTGAAGGAGATGACGTGTCTGGAAGCTAGGGTGATGGGGGGACACTACTATCCGCCATGCATGCAGCCTGATCTAACTGTAGGGCTTGCTTCTCCCAGGATTGTTGTCCAAGCTGCTTCAAGATCACATTGGTGGGTTGCAGGTTAAGCGCGGTGATGCTTGTGTTGGCGTGAATCACGGAGGGGATTGTGGGATAGTGGATTGTGGGATAGTAAGTGATGTTTTCTCATTATATATATAGGACATCAATATGTATAGATTCATTAAGAAAGTTTAATATAGTTTTCAACATGGTATCAGAGTGGGTCCCTCTCCAGTCGCGCATCCAATCTTTCGTGGGCCCGAGTTGTGTGTCACTTTGTCATGTCATAGGAGGATTTCCGATTGGATGACCACTAAGTGTCGTTGGTTACTGGACCTTAGTTTCTTTCATCCCAGTATGTGGGATGTTAATCTGTCACGTGCAGACCTAAAAATTAGGTTGCACGTGAGGGGGCGTGTTGGAGAGTAGAGATCCCACATCTAAGAAGTGACAAAGAAAATAAAGCTTATAAGTGGGTGGATAATAACCAATTGTACCGAGGCCTTTTGTGATTAAAACCCAACACCTGTGAGGTGGTTAAGTTGGGACAATATCGGTACAGTTGGTCCACGAGCCACGCTTGTTGCTGTTTAACAGCTTGGGTCGATGTGAAACTTGTCCCCGGTGCTCTTGTGATCAACATTGGCGATTTACTCCAGGTAAAATTTAAACCACGTTAATGATGATTCGTTTGGGTTTTATTCGCGGATTTACTAAGACAGTTGTTTATAATGTGTAATAATCAGATTATTTCGAACGAGGAATACAAAAGCGTGGATCACCGGGTGTTGGCAAATACAAACCATGAGCCGCGTGTCTCGGTCGCTGTGTTTTTGAATCCGAGCAATAGAGAGGGCATGTTTGGTCCGCTGCCGGAGCTGGTATCGCTGGAAAAGCCAGCTCTCTACAAAGAATTTAAGTTTTCGGAATTCCCTAAGAGGTTCTTCGAGAAAGAATTGAATGGCAAATCCTTGGTTAATTACTTTAAGCTGCAGTGAAGTGAAGTTATTTTAACTATTTCAATTCTCATGTATTCAAAGCTTCTTTTGGTTGCGGAAAGTTCCTTTATCTTACCCATGTGGAAAAGAATGGAAAATGAAATAAAATGATGTATTGGCCATCGATCTATCACATTATTCACATACTGTATATTAAGTTATTAACCACTAGCCAGATCCTTGCTGAAGTACATTATGATCCCCGATAACCTGAGCAGATTAATTATATGTACGTGTTTGAACACATCATATATATATATATATATATTAATCATCCAAAGCTGAACTTTCAGTCAATATATTTGTAATAAGATTATTAGTGCTCACATACAAAACAGGCAAGTGTGAAAAGTCCAATGGAAGGAAAAAGAGATCCAATATTCATGTAAATACAGATATAGATGGTCAGAATGTCTTTAAGAGGTTGAAATAGAGCAGATTTGGTATCGAACTGAAACTGCAAATTAAGGCTACAGATCCCATATCTGGACCAATCAGTTGATTCTTCAACTGGCTAATTTGCAGAAAGGCCTGATCGTTAAGTTCGTTTGAGATTTTATAATGGTGATTAAGTGACTGGGTTTTATATTTTGTTTCTCATATTAAATTACATTTCTAGATCCTATAATTATGCCATTGTTCCGGGAGAATTACTATTCTACCCTTATGTGTGTCTTAGCCTAATAGGTTTCCTGTTAGGAGATAGATTAGCATCTCCGTAATAGATTAGGACTCCGAATCCTACGGGATTGTGGTTTTGTAATGCATATATAGGCCCCCATATCATTTAATAATACACAATTATTTCATCTGAAACACGTTATCAGCACGTTGCTCTAAAAACCCTGAACTTTTAGAGCCCTATTTTTTTTCTCTCTCTCTCCTCCGCCGGCCGCCGTCGATTCCAAGCTCCGGCATCTCCTCGCCGGCGCACCTCCTGCAGCCGCCGCACCGCAGCCCCCCCCCCCCCGCAGCCCCGCGCGCTGCCCCTGCACGCTGCACCCGCAGCCCCGCGCGCAGCCCCTGCACGCTGCACCCGCAGCCCCGCGCGCTGCCCCTGCACGCTGCCCCCGCAGCCCCGCGCGCTGCCCCTGCACGCTGCCCCCGCAGCCCCGCACGCTGCCCTGCCCTGCAGCCCCTGCGACCCCCCTGCTGCCCCTGCACGCAGCCTCCGCAGCCCCGCAGGGTATCCTCCGCATTCGCTCCGCAAAAACATCTTTTTGCCCCGACAAACCCCGCATCAGAGGATTCAAAATTGCTCCTCCCGCATATATACGCAATGAACGCGAACTGCACAAGCAAACTCTTCGCTCAAGAGAAGCTACTCCCGTCTTCTCTACCCTTTTGGGCCTTTAAACTATTTCTCTTTTTTCCTTTTTCTTTTCCTATTGCTTATTAAATCATTTATTTGCACGTTTTCGTTTTCTAACTCTGTTTCGCGTGCTTGCATAGGAAAAGTGATTACTCGTCGTACTATGGTGATGACATTCATGCCGAGATGGACGATACTTTTGCCATCTACATACGATTCCGATCGTATCCTCCCAAGATTTTTATGTCATCGGACGAAGATCGAAAAGGAATTCAACAAGCAACTTCATGCATGACGATCGATTTGCAGAGCAATTTACTTATATGCGGTCTATTTGGCAGACCAATAAGTATGTTTTTCTTAAAGTTGCTGCTTTTGAAGATATATATATATATAAATTATCGGGCGCTATTAGCCTTTTTTCATGTCTTCTTTTCCGGCCTTTCTTATAACGCCGATGAGACCAAAGAGTGATATGATTCCCCTCTTGGTCGACGTTTTTTTGTGTGACGGTCCTGGGGGAGTCACGTTATTATTTAAAAAGGAAGATATCGATTTCGTGTGGTCGCCTGAGTGCACCGCTGTTTTGGGTGCGATCATGAGAATCGCCGATATGCATCGATTATTTTATGACCATATACATCACAACCCTTCTAATTCCGGTTACATACTTGAATAGTTTCGATTATTCGAAACCTATACAACCCTCGTTTCTTATGGATGCGTCGCCATCGCGACTGTTATTTGAATGTTTGAGTTTCTTAAACTCATGTCTATAAACGATAATCCCAAGGTCTACGTACTCATTTATTTGAGTTGATTCATTACTCTGATGCAGCACTATTTGCTGACAAAAGATCCCAAAAATAAAGAATTCTATGGGACACACTTAAAAGTGATTTAATGAACGTCTATGACGTTGTATTATCAGAGTTGACCTTGATGTATACTCCACATCAAAGAAACACATGCCATTTTTGGCACCTGTATCTATTTCTTGAGGGAATTTTGGAGATGGAAATGTAACATTCTTCCATTCTCAAGTAAGCACATTTTTGAGCCTCAGGCTAAGGCTCCGCCCAATCCGATATGCAAGATTTTGTTGCTACGGACTTTTGATTAGTCAATCTATTTTGACTATGTTTTCTGCTTACTATTTTTCAAGTATGACGTTGGCATTGCCATGATTATTGCTCGACTTTAGCTTAAGTCGTCTATTGGAATTGGAAGCTTGTTTGTGTTGTATTAAATATTGGCATATTCTATAAAATCTCTCGTATTTCTTGTTTACAAGATTGACTCGTGAGAATTTTATTTGCCTTGGCTTAGCATGCATGGTCAACGTTGCAACTCACGTGGTTTTTAAATTGGCCGCTTTTGGGTTACATGGGACCCCAATAGCACTACATTGTGATTTTGGACTTTGAAATTTAGAAAACGGACCTCGGAACGTCAAAATTGACGTCGTTTTTTCCGGTTACTGTTCCGGCGTTTCCGGAACGTTTTCCGTCGTTTTACCGGCTTATTCGCTGCCTTCCGGCCATTTGCCGGCGTTTCCGGCACCGCCATCCGGTTCCGGACGGCGTTCCCTGTCGGACCTGAAGTTACGGCCTCCATACCGGCCAGGTCCGGCCACCGCCGATCGGATTTCTGGCAATCGGTGCCGCCGGCTTCTGACGAGTTTTTCCGACGTTTTTTTTTCGTCGTTTCTCGTCATTTTTCCGGCATATCTCAGCAGTTCTTGCTGCCATGTTTACCTAGTCCAAAATTCACCCGGTTTTGAGTTAATTTGACATGGTTTTCCGGTCAATTTTCCGGTTTTCTCCAAGTCGTTTCATAGCTCAAATGATTTTATTATTATTGGTGACCACCCGCACCAATTGGATGGTTTTTACCACCCAAATTGTTTGGTATTCAACTGCTCCAATACCATGTTTTTCCAACTCTTGAGTTGAAGAATGTAGTTCTATTGCCATGTGATACATTCGATGGGATTGCCATTTGTTTCAATCCCCTCTCTTACAATATCCTACGGCGTATTGTGTAGAGAAGTTCACCGCGTCGTTGACTCTCTTAATCTTCATTTTGAGAATGTCCCGCCGTGAAATCGAGTGTCTTGCTAATTGCGTAACCACCCACTCTGTCCTACGGCGCAGGTAGTTGTTTTACGGATCTCGTGCGGAGATTGTGTTCTATATCTTCGTGCCTTGCTAAGTTTTAAAGGCCATACATGCCAATGATGGATTTTCATCTTGATATTTGTGTTAAGAATGGAGAGGAATAAATCTGTCAGATTTCATTGACAGTATCTTTTTCAAGCTTCGACAGTAGCTTTGTTAGCCTGTAGACATCGTTTTGCTTGCCTGCAGCAGTAGCTTTATGTAACTCAAGATTCTTTGAATCATGGGTTCGGTTTTACTGTCTTCTCGGTTTTGACATGATCGTTTTTTTAGTCATTTTGAACAAGATATGATGATTCGAGTTCTTTGAAATTCACATTATCATATATTTTTCATGTTCACGAAGCGATTGGAGGACCACCTCACCCATGCTCCACACGGTGAGGCCGAGCCTATCCGTGCCATGCACGGTGAGGCCGAGCCTGCCTATTTCGGTGGCTCCATGGCATTAAGGCCGTTGGTGGCGGCATCCCCTCCTTCACAGGAGCTTGTGATGCCTCCCGTGTCTTCTAATGCCTCCATGACAATCTCTGATGCCAATCGCTCATTTTGCAAAGCTTGTTCTTTTGCTAGATTTCAAGGAAGTCCTTATTTGCTAAGGCTCCAACTGAGAACATTCAATTCTTACAAAGTATTTAAGGTGACATTAGTGGACCCTATCCAACCGAATACGGATATTTTTCGGTATTTTTATGGTATAGGTTAAGAGCATCGACGCGTTGGTCACACGTCGCTTTGCTTTCCACAAGAAACGCTGCATTCGCTAAAGTTTTTAGCTATGATCATCATACTAAGGGCTCACCACCCTTCCTATCCTCTCAAATCTATTTGAATGGATACCATTGGAGAGTTCACCTCCACGACTTTGATGATTTCGTTTTGCATATCTACGGGGATCGTCGTTGAACATATTATTCCTCATGTTCATTCACTGCACGATCTAGCAGAGCTCGGACTTGGTTATGGGTACTAACCTACCGATTTTTGCATGGAGATATGTAATGATGTTGCATGCAGCGACACTTATTCGTTTCAGACCCACAACTTGCCAAACGTTTAGTGCGTACAAGATGGTCACTGGATACGGTCCCAACGTTCTTTTCACTAACGCCTATTTGGTTAAAGTTGTTTATGTGCCTCTATTGTAGTTATCTCAATGGGTCTACTTGAAACGATTAAGTATTCTGGTTGGTTATGATTTATGAATCACCAACACTTGTCCGCTATTTCCAATCTACAACCGTTGATCTCTATCCTGCGATATTAGCAGACGGTCACTTTGATGAGACATACTTCCCGTCGTTAGGGGGAGATATGGAATGCTCCCATTCTGGTTTTAACGCCAGGAATTGACGTGGTGTGGCACTATGTCTTATTAAGATCCCGCACTACTCAAAGTGAGTAAATGTGCAACGCATTATCGACCTCCAGAAAGTCAAAGATTCGATGCTCAATGACTTTACCGATATTGCGAAAGTGACGAGATCGCACATAAATGCTGTGATGTGCCGGTAAGGTTGGGACTCTCAAAATATGAGAGAATTTCATATGACCTGGTCCTAGCACCGTTGGCACCATCTCTGACAGTGGGAAGGAAGCCGGCGATGGCACCATCGTACGCTGTGGTGTTGTCGGCGCACGTGGCATTGCACCACAAAACAAGGGCGGCAAACGCAAAGATGGACTAGTAAGGGTCATAGCTTCGGTCTTGGCTCCTGCCTAGATGAGGGGGAGACCATTATTCTCTAGAATCAAAACTAGAAAGAAGCGAAGTGCGTAGGCACAAGTATTTCGCCCATCATCAAGAGATATCCTCTAAACATGTGTATCAACTAAGTTTCTGTGGGACACTACAGACTCATTTTGTTGATATTAGAGAAGAATAGAACTCTCACGAATTGATCGTATACAACGCGCGCGTGTGTTTAATGTATTGATCTCCCATGATTGATGATGTATTCGCTTATGCTCTTATTCCGTTGTAAAGCATCAACGATGAGCAACTTGACCGAAGTGGAAAGAATCAATACAGGCTGAACTAGACTTGTTATGTTGGTCGTTGTTCGTAAGTGTAATGAGAAAGATGAAGTCATGCGATATATGCAGGACTTATGGCGCAAAGATTGTCTCATTATCCTAGTATTGACTACGATGAGTTATATTCTCTCGTTATGGACATAATTTCTTTCCGCTACTTGATCAGTAGTAGTGTCCATGAAAACTGATTTGCAGCATATGATAGTGGTCATAGAATATCTGTAAAGGGATCTTGACGCAGATATGAGAGTGCCTGAGGGACTTTAAATGCCTCTAGACCACGGAGAGCTTATGTAATCAGATTGCGACGTTCGAGAGAACGTAGTACAATCGGTTGCAAGAACTCATACCTATATGTGTTCATATGAAGCTAATTCTTGATTCTCTATTCCGTCTAAGTATAGATGATGAAGAGATTCAATGAGCTATACATTCCTACATGTTAGTGTTGTTGGGACACTATTGCTTTCATTATGACGTGATTAACTATGCGCCTATGCATTGTCATTGGACTTGCATTGCTTCTTTGACACGGGTTTAGTTCTACACTTAGTGAACCAACACAAATCCTATCCACACCAACGCCGCCAGAAGCTCCAGCAACATCAACGTACGCCTTGGTGTAGCAGTCGACACTGGTAGCGTAGAGAATGCGTACGGTTCTGTCTTGGACCAAAATCAGTCCTTCATTGGTCCATTCCCCCATTCTTTTCGCGAAAGACACATTAAATGTGACAAATCAGAATCTGTCCAGTTTCGTAGGTCAACTTCAACGAGACCTACAAGACAGCTCGCTCGATGAAATATGGTGAAATTAGTACCGTTGGAAAGGTCTATGTGTATACTTTCAAGGGACATCAACCTTTCGTTCATAGCTATCATATTGAGTGAGTTATGGCCATTTTAGCAAAGTAGGACAGTTCTGTCCGGAAATTTGCAAGTCAGTCAACTTCGACAGAGCATTGTGAACTGCTCCGATCGGATGAGGTTGTGAACCTTATGTCACTGGAAAGCCACGGGTGTCTACTTTTCAGAACATTTTACGGTTCACTGATACCTATTTTGACGAAGAAGTTATGGCCGTTTAAGTGAGTGAAGGTCATTCTACCCGAGAATCTGATTTTCATTGCAAATTCTTGTTTTGAGTTGTTATGCAATCTTGTTTCCTAAGATCTAAGTTTGGCTAAGTATAGCATGGATGATCTAAGAATGTGTGGCTAGATTAATGATTAATCATTAGCCCAAGACTACGTTTGAGAAGCATGTAATGAACGTTGTATACGTTGTTCTTTGTACTCCATGATTATGGCACTAATCATGGGGAGTTGTTTCGTAGACTTCAGGGGGAGTCTAGCTCACATGATGCTATCAAATGTAGACGGTGCGTTGTGCTCTTTTTCCCTTCGATCAAGCTTTTGTTTTACCCAAGAGGTTTTTGTTTTGCTTGACAAGGTTTTTACCGAGGTAACGATGTGTGCACCATGCAACCTAGGCATGCGACACAAGGGGGAGTGTTCCGGGAGAATTACTATTCTACCCTTATGTGTGTCTTAGCCTAATAGGTTTCCTGTTAGGAGATAGATTAGCATCTCCGTAATAGATTAGGACTCCGAATCCTACGGGATTGTGTTTTTGTAATGCCTATATATAGGCCCCCATATCATTCAATAATACACAATTATTTCATCTGAAACATCCATAAATTTTCCTAATTATTCCTTTATTTTCTCCATAAAAATGTAGAAACAGTAGATTTGGGAATTCCTTTTCACCTCTCTCTCTCATCTCGCAGAGATTATATTCAGCGCCTCTTCATCTCATAATGGACAGATCCAAACCTGCTCTTAGGAAATTGGCAAGTTCGAATTCTAAATCTTGTTCTTCTTAATCTGTTTAATTGGTTTCCAGATCACACTAGTTTATTTATACGTTCAACATAGGTTCATACATATTTGCAGAATTGTGGACTTTTGTTTGGGTTCTTGTTTCACTTTAGTTTAGGTGGTATAGAAAAGATCATAGTGTGTGTGAGATGCATCGAAGATTGTTATTAATTTATTATGTTTGTTTGAAGCCTTGTATAACAGTAATCGTTCTGATGTTTGCTGGTTTGTTTTGACAAACAATTTTACTCTAATAGGCAGCCGAAGGTGAGAACATTCTCCTAGAGATTAAGATTCTTCTAGAGATTGAAGCAGAGGTTCGAGAATGGTGGGAAGAGAAAGGCGTTTTTGTCCATGCTCATCAATCTCCTGACAACCCTCACTATCCAAGTGATGATGAACTGGGGGATGATCGGAAGAAGTGGTTTGAAAACTACCTGTTTGGTGGTTTATCACGACGGGCATTCCTAATCTCTAAGCTAGAGTGTTGTTCAGCTTATCATAGATTAAGAAATGATGATGTGCCATGGAATGTCAAATCCTCAGGCGCAGACGAACTTCCAGAGAAGATTATACATCTGTTGATTGGAGAACCACCAGTATTTCCAACAGTTTGGAGAGCTGCCTATTCTACTGATGCCATGAGACTCTCCTTGGCTTGTTCTTGTGATGGTGGTGATTCTCCTAGAATATTATTTAATACTGCAAATTCTGCTATCCGAAAGCTCACTAAAGAGATGTCATGGATTAGTGAACAACTAGCTTATATGGCTGCTGCTGCAGACTCTTCTTCTTTTGTGAGAAGAATCAGAAGAGATGGCCCCCCCAGTACTTTTGCGGACAAGGTGTTTGCGAATGAGATCGATATCGCTGTACATAACAGTGATCATTATTACCAAGCTTGTATGTTTCAAGAAGCCCTGATTGCTGGCTTTCTTCAACTTCAAGCTGCCAGGGACTGGTATAGGGTTTCCTGCGGACCTTGTGGTATGAACCATGATTTGGTGCTACGCTATATTGATGTGCACACACGGCTAATTGCTCCAATCTGTCCACACTATAGTGAATATGTCTGGCGGGAATATTTGAAACAGGAGGGGTTTGTAGTAACTAATTCAGGCTGGCCTGCCGCTGATGCCCCGGATTTGATACTCCAAAGTGCCAATAAGTATTTGCAAGATCTAATTGAATTTATGAGGGAGCTTGAAACGAAATTCCAAGAGTTAGATGATGGTATATATGATGCGACAGAAGAAGAAAAGAAAGCAGTAGGTTTGATATATGTTAAGGAGGAAGTTGATGGATGGGAAGCAAAGTGCTTGAGGATACTCCAAGATAACTTTGACACTGAAACAAAGACTTTTTCTGCTCCGGACGAGGACATGCTAGATGGATTGATATCATACATCTATGGTGATTTTACCATTCGCCAGGATATAGATTATAGGCAAACTGAACAGCTATGTACGTCATTTCTGAAGTTGAAGAAGGAAGAAGCAGTAAATTTTGGGGCTGATGCCTTAGAGTTGAAACTACCATTCGGAGAGATTGAGGTCCTTCAAGAAAACTTGGACTTGATTAAGAGAGAAATCGGCCTTCACGCGGTTAAGGTACAAGCTTATTCTGGCACCAATGGTCTTGAAGATTTTACACTGGATAGTCCTCCATCCCCTGGACGGCCAGCTGCAGCCTTGGTGAGCCGGTAATTATATCCTTGTGGCAGATATATATTTGCAAGTTTGCCTAGAGCACCCTCTTTCTCGGAACATTTTGCTCATATAACCCATGTATGTTGTGTTTTAGTTTTTCACTATTTAAACTTGAATCTTCGTGCTCCTTGCATTAAGTTACAATTTGAATCAACACTTCTGTTTATCTTACATAGTTCAAATTGATGCCTCAAATTTGAGTTCTGAACTCGTGATGTATGTCTTTTTGTTAATTCTTACTCATTTCTTAACTAAGTATGGATGTTTATGGAACTGATACATATAATATGCGTGTAGTATATCTGTATATGAGTAGTTTAACGAGCAAAATATTCTTTTCTCTGTTATTCAGTGACTTCTATGAGAAAATGGAACGTACTGCTCCTGGAGTATGGGAATTCAAACGTCATCAGTTCTCAGATAAAGTTCTTACTCCCACGTCTCGTCCTCCCTCTGAGCTATTGTACCAGCAGAAAAAGAAACATCCATTTAAGTTGTTCCAGGAGAAAATGGAACATTCTGATCTTAGAGAACCAAAACCGAATGATGATCAACTCCCAGATAAAATTCTTGCTCCATTATATCATCCTCCCTATGAGCTATTGTTTCAGGGCTCATTCAAGAAGGTATGAAATTAATGCATAGTCTTTATACTGTACACCTATAGTATGTGGTTGTTTAATGTCTTGTAGCTAATGATGCAGGCAAAACGTACTGCTTCTGTTGAGGACAAATGGCTCCTGGTAAACTTGCAATCGACTAAGGAAATCAGCTCACATATGGTAGGTATCATTTCATTTTACATTTCGTTTATTGGTTAGTTTTTTAATTTGTTCTGTAGATATGGCTTCACTCCTGGTGTTTATATACTGCTAACTTGCGAAGATTAATCAAGACACCTGGGCTAATGAAGCTGTCTCAAAAATCATCAGCACTAATTTTATCTTCTGGCAGGTTAGTAGTCACTAGTCAGTTCCTATATATCACAGGATAGTTCTGATGAAACATATTAGAAATCTGTATTTTGAGATGTTGTTTTCCCAATTAATGACATAGGCGTATGATGATTCAAATGAAGTCAGGAAAATTTGCACCTACTACAACTTGGTATATACACCTGTAGTACTTATCATTGACCCCATAAGTGGTGAAAATATGCGTTCGTGGTATGGAATGGTTCAACCAGAATGTCTGCTGAAGGCAAGTTTCTAAATTTAACCAATCACTGGTCAAAACTACATGAACCACCTCAAAATTTTTACTTGATGTTAAATTTTGGCAAGTGTAGGATCTATTAGTACAATTTTTGGAAAATAGCCCCAAGGATCACCATCATCCAGGAGAAGAAAGTTCTCAACCTCAGCTAGAGGAAAGTGACGGTATGTATATATGTTTGGAGTTCTCGATTGTGAGATCTTCCAATGTGATGTGTAAATTACATTTCCATGCATCATTATTGTACTTAAGGAATTTGTTGAATTTGCTTAAGATGATTCGGTTGGAGATAAAATTGATGAAGAAGATGAGGAACTGCAGTGGGCATTGGTAGCTTCCTTGAAAGCATGAAGGTGACTCAATACAAGTTGAGGAAGTAAACATCTCCGACGATAAAAAGCCGATCATTAGCACTGATGAGGAGGAGAAAGGAACAGAAGCGATAAGAACCTTAGCGCAGTTTAGTTGAATTTAATTAACCTAGCTCGACTTAGTGAGATCACTAACCTTAATTAGCCGGCAGTAGTGCTTCTTTCTTCATCAATGAATTCCCAGTTTCTGAGTTGCAAGTTCTGTCTTTGCTGATTGTAGAAACACTTTCTTTCTCTTCTTAGTTCACTGTAAAGATTTAGTTTACTTAATTCCTAGTGTTTTGATGAATTCTAGATTTATACTTAAATATCAGGTTGTTGAAGACTTTTATATACATTATTTCATAATTCGAAAATCTAGTTTTATATATTAGTATAGTAGAAATTAACGAAACAAACACCATGCGTATAATCTGCGGATTAGTTCCTTTCCTTTCAAAAAGGCCAAAACTTCAATTTACATGAAGGATATTTTGCTCATTGTCGTGAGGATTTTATGTACCTTGAGCAACAAGGTTTAGGAAGTCTACCTTTTGGGAAACAGGGTTTTAGATTCCTTGAGTGCTTCTCTTACACACGAAGCCTATAAATACTAAGATTTCTCTTCCGCAGTATCTTAGTAGTAGAAAGTTCACTAACGTATCCCACTCATCCTCAATTCTATGGGGGTCTCGCCGGCAGTGATGGTTGATCGGAATGAGTTCTTCACTTGTTAGGCAGCTTGGTGGGCCTATTGGACACATCTTGGGCCGCTACATTGATGGGAGTGTTTCGCTTACCAACTTGGGCCTATAGTCTTTGATCGAGGTCCACACGTCTCCTTAATCAGGATCTTTTAGTAACAGTTCGTGGCTTAATCAGCAAGGTCTTTCAAGTCTCTTCATTTTCCAAAACCCTTCTACACTCCTATCTCTCTCTCTCTCTCTCTCTCGTCGCACTTCGCTCTTTTCCGAGCACAGTCAATCGGTTTCTCGGCCGGAATTTTCATCAAAGGTGAGAGCTAATACTAACCTCGCCGCGCTTCGTTTAAATGACTACTTGTGCGTATACGTTTCGGTAATGTATGTACGTATGTACTCAGTGAGCTTTGCTTTTTGTACCGAAATCACTGTACATCTCTGTAATTCAGTAGTTTTTAGTGTTTTACTGCCGATTTGATAAGAAATTTGGGGCTAATATGACTTGATTCTGCTTCAATCTCATTTGATTCTGAAACAGATTATGCATCGTTTTTGTTTTCCGATTTGATTGAAATTTTTGTATGTAGAAGTATGAATGTGAGAGAGAAAAGCATTGAAATGTAGATAGAATTAGAAACACTCGGGATTTTACTTGCCATTGTTGTTTCGAATTTTCGGTAGATTAATAGTTATTATGGATTGAATTTTGGGAAGTGTTAGCCCTGTGTTGTGGTGTGGAATGTGGAGTGTAACGAGTAGAGAACAAATATAATGTACGTGCTCTTATTTTGTATCGCTTGAGATAGATAAACACATAATTGTATACGATATATGTTGTATGGAAGATTCATCTTACTTAACTTTTACACTTTGCGGCTGGTGCCCTGAATAAGATAAAAGTGATTATCAGCTTCATAAGGTTGAGTTCTAGAATTAAATATCGAGTGTTTATTAGGACTGACCTGTAGACTGTCACATTGTTTCATGTGTGAACCTTCCTTGGTTTTACCTATCCCCTATGGAAAATCTCTCATTGTAACTTTTATGTATGTAGTGAATGTGCCTTATGGAATTTATCATTGTTGCTTGCAGATTGTAGCTTTTCTCATATGGCAGCCAAAGGTGAGGTAAGCGCATCCGAAAAGGCTAATAGAGAATTTCTCCTAGAGACTGAAGCAAAGGTTCAAAAATGGTGGGAGGATGAGAAAGTTCACAGCTCTGAAAAGCCTGGCTACAAGTTCTTCAACAAGCTCCCTGATAGTTGTTTTATGGGAAAACCATTCAGTCTATCTGAGCTGAAATGGCCACCAGAGGTTCCTGTTGATTCCATGAGATTCGCTTTGGTTTATGTTTGTGATGGTCCTTTTGATGCTGCAAAGATAAAGTTTCTACATAGCAAGGCAGATTCTGTATTACTCGATGCTGCAAACACAGCCATCCTAAGACTCACTGATGAGATGTCATGGCACAAAGAATTTTTGGCTGCAGATTTTGAGTCTTGGTTGAGAGAAGGTCCCCCTTCTACTGTTGCAGATAAAGTATTTGCCAATGACATGAACATTGCCTTGAACAAGACCAAGCAGCACTACGAGGCTCTCCACTTTCGAGAAGCCCTTGAGTCTGGATTTCTTGCGCTTCAAGATGCCAGGGATTGGTACAGCAGTTTATGCGGTGGTATTAATGCAATGAACCGTGATCTGGTATTGCGTTATATGGAACTGCAGACGCATCTTGTTGCTCCAGTCTGTCCACATTATTCGGAATATGTGTGGAAGGAAATTTTGCACAATGTAAACTTTGTGGCACAAGCAGACTGGCCTGCAGCTGATGCTCCCGAAAATTCAACCCTCCATAGTATCCACAAGTACTTGAAACGCATAACTCATTCACTGAAAAAACATATTGATATTGAAAGATATAAGAAGTTATACCCGAACATAGAAGCTTTGATATATGTCAAGGAGAAAACCTTTACATCAAAGATGGGGGATGATGAGGAAGTTGAATTTGGGGCTAAAGCCTTAGATTTTGAGCTACAATTTAGTGAATATAATGTCCTTATACAAAATTTGGACATAATTAAGAGGCAAATCGGCGTTGAAAGGATGCAAGTTCTGTCAGCTACTAACTCTCATGATCTTACAAGAGCTGGCTCTCGGGGTGACCTGATCATGGCTCTACCTCTGATACCTGGAAGGCCAACTACTTTAATCTTGAAATGGTAAGTACTCTATATTACCTAATTCTCTTTAATTGTCAGAGTTCTGTACTTGTATCAATATATGTGTGTGTATGTATATTTATCTCTAAACAACACATGTTTCTTCCTACTTAAATTATCATAGGTCCCCTAGTTTAACTACCGCACAGTTAGAGCCATCCTCATCTGATTGCTCGCCTATGTGCTGCAACACTACCATGTCCAAGCGAAAAGGCAGTGATATGAAAGTTAAACAGAAACATGGTGAATGGGACTTACTAAACCAAGGTGCTAAGAAGCCTAAGATGTACAGTGATCATATTCAGGTTCTAGAATGGTTTGATAAGCAAAGTGAACAGAAGCATCGTATAAGTGAACATATGAATCAATGTGCTACATCTACAAGTGACAACAAATCACAAGATAATTTACACTCTCATCTTCCCTATAATCTAAAATTCAAGGGTTCCTTCGACAAGGTAATGATCATATATGTGCGATGTTTTCAACCGCATAAAATATAATTATATATAGCACACAAGTTGATTGAATGCTTACTGTGAACATGAAATTGATGTTTGTTTTCCTTAACTGATGTATTAAAGGCAATGGACGCTGCATGTAATCAAGACAAGTGGCTCCTGGTGAACTTGCAATGCAGGGAGGATCCCAGCTCACATAAGGTACTAAGATTTGGTGTTCTCTGGGACATAGTATGTCGGTTTAAGTTTATTAGTTACATTGAATTGTTAGCTTCTAACTTCGGTTTGTGTATTCTCTTGCTTTGTGAAGCTTAATTGGGATACTTGGGCTCACGAACCGATTGCTCAGATCATTAGCACCAATTTCATCTTTTGGCAGGTAGGTTGCGTACGTACCTTTGATTTTCAGTGTTGCTAACTAACTATACCATGTGCTTAGTGTCTTATATTCTTCTTGTTAATTTGAGAAATGCTTCTTGTGTATCGTAGGAGTATTCTGATCAGTCTATAGGCACTGTGGTTTCCAGACGCTACAAATTGGATTCTAGAACTGTAGTGATCATTATTGATCCCATCACCGGCCAAGCATTGCGTTTGTGGAATGGAATGGTTCAACCGGACGATTTACTACTGGTAAATTACTGTCTGTGATGCTTCTTTGTAAATTTCCCACTTAATCTTAGAGGTTGGCCCAGGAAGTTTTCTAACATTATATTAAGATAAAAATTTTATTTGATTTTAATGTTTGGTGTAGGACCTAATACCCTTGTTGGATAGTAGCCCCTGGAAAAAGCAAGTAGCTAAAGAGGAGGAAGAGGAACTGCAACGTGCATTGGAAGCTTCGATGAACAGCATGAGGTTCGAGACCAGGAGTGGAAGTACTTCCAAAGAGAATCTAGTGCGGTCTACTTATACTAGCCCCATGAATACTAAAGCAGCTGAAGAAGAGAAAGAGGGGGAACTGCAGCGCGCATTAGAAGCTTCAATAGAAAGTATAAAGTGTGAGTCAACCCTAAACCTCAAAAGATGATCTAGTTCCCTCCTTGAATACTAGCCTCATGAGTACTAAAGTAACTGAAGAAGAAGAAGAGGAGCGGCTGCGCGCATTGGAAGCTTTTGTGGAGCGGATGAAGTTGGAGACGAGTATTGCAAGTACCTCCAAAGGAGCAGCAGCAGATGAAGAAGAAGAAGAGGCACTACAACGCGCATTGGCAGCTTCCATGGAGTCGCAAAGTGGGAGTACCTCGGTACAGGTCAATATTGATCCCATAAGTAGTTATGTAATTAGTGGAAGAACAATTTACAGTTGCTTGATTAATTGATCTTATTCATACACGCATGATGTACATATATATACTAGTCTACCTACAAAAGGAATCCGTGAAACCCGGAACCGTGTTTCACTCCGTGAAATCCGGAACCGTGTTTCACGCCAACACTCCCCCTCAAGTTGGTACATACATATCAACCATGCCCAACTTGCTAAGTGAATCATAAAATACCCTTTTAGACATTCCTTTTGTGAGCATATCGGCAAGTTCCTCTTCTGTAGAAACAAAAGGAAAACTAATGATCTTCGCGTCTAGCTTTTCTTTTATAAAATGATGATCAACCTCCACATGTTTTGTACGATCATGTTGCACAGGATTATGTGAAATATCGATAGCTGCCTTGTTGTCACAGTACAGCTGCATGGCACATTGAGGCTTAATACCCAAATCTTGTAGCAAACTTCTAAGCCATAACAATTCGCACACTCCCTGAGTCATACCTCTGTATTCTGCTTCAGCACTAGATCGAGCTACCACATTTTGTTTCTTACTCCTCCACGTAACAAGATTGCCTCCAACAAAGGTAAAGTATCCTGATGTGGACCTTCGATCGGTAATATTTCCAGCCCAGTCTGCATCTGTGAAGCCACAAATCTCAAGGATATTGTTGTGATTAGAAAACATTACTCCTCTCCCTGGAGCTGACTTCAAGTACCTCAAAATCCTCACAACAGCATCCATGTGATCCACACTCGGATTATGCATGAACTGACTCACTACACTTACTGCATACGCAACATCTGGCCTGGTATGTGACAAATAAATCAGACGTCCAACTAGCCTCTGATAACGAGTTTTATCGGTTGGCACTTGATCTGGGTACTCTGCTAACCGATGGTTCTGCTCAATAGGAGTATCAATTGGAGTGCAATCTAACATACTTGTCTCTGTTAATAGATCAATGATGTACTTCCTCTGACACAGATAGATACCATCACTTCCCCGGGCTACCTTAATACCTAAGAAGTACTTGAGTGTACCTAGGTCCTTCATCTCAAACTCTGTGGCTAGCTGCTTTTGTAATCTGTCCACCTCAATAGTATCATTACCAGTAACTACCATATCGTCAACATATATGATTAGGGCTGTTACATTCCCTTGTTGGTGTTTGAGAAATAATGTGTGGTCTGAATTACTCTGCGTGTAGCCAATTTTCCTCATAAATTGTGAGAATCTGCCAAACCAAGCACGAGGAGACTGTTTAAGACCATATAAAGACTTCCTCAATCTGCATACAAAGTTATCGGGAGAAGCTGCTACATATCCAGGCGGAAGATCCATGTATACTTCCTCTGTTAGTTTTCCATGAAGGAATGCATTCTTAACATCAAACTGCCTAAGTGGCCAGTTCAAGTTAGCAGCGATAGAGAGCAATACCCGGATAGTGTTTATCTTTGCAACAGGTGCAAATGTCTCATCATAGTCTATGCCATATGTCTGGGTGAACCCCTTTGCTACTAGGCGTGCTTTATACCGGCTTACTGACCCATCTGGATTGTGCTTCACTGTAAACACCCATCGACATCCTACAGTCTTCTTGCCATATGGTGGAGGTACAAGCTCCCAAGTATTGTTCTTTTGTAATGCTTCCATCTCTTCCTCCATTGCTTTCCTCCATTTTGGATCTCCAAATGCATCCTGCACTTTGTTAGGTACTGATACAGTAGATATTTGATTCACGAATGACTCATATGACTTAGATAATCTTTTGGTAGATATAAAATTGGCCACAGGATACTTGGATTTAGTTTGAAGGGTAGGTTCATATTTCTTTGTGGGTTGACCTCGAGTAGACCTATTTGGCAAAACATATTGTCTACTATTAGCCTCAATAGAATGACTAACCTCAGATGAGTGATCTTCTGTACCAGGAGAGCTTTGGTCAGGGGTATAAACAGTAGTACGGGATACATGAGGGGCAGTTGTGTTGTCAGCTTCTGGTGCCTGAATCTCTTGAGTGACGACCTCCGGTGGTGCCTGTGTGGCTGACACCTTGGTAATCTCAACGGAACTTGTTACCATATCGACTGGCTCATTTGTCTCCCCCTCTCCATGATACAACTCTTCAAAATAGGAATTCTCCCCATGAAGAGCAGTATCAGAAGAGGAAAAGTAACTCATGTCCTCAAAAAAAGTAACATCCATAGTGACATAGTACTTCCGAGTAGGAGGATGATAGCACCGGTACCCTTTCTGATGACCTCCGTACCCAACAAACACACATTTAACTGCCCGGGCATCCAATTTAGAACGCTGATGTTGTGGAAGATGAACAAAAGCAACACAACCGAAAACACGGGCAGGAAGATTATGAAAAGAAGGTAATGAGACATGAGATGCAAGCACCTCATAGGGAATTTTCCCTTGAAGAACACGAGATGAAAGACGATTAATGAGGTGGGCGGAAGTAATGACAGCATCACCCCAAAGGTATTTAGGCATGTGGGCACTAAAAAGAATACATCGAGCCATATCAAGTAAATGACGATTTTTTCTTTCAGAAACCCCATTTTGCTCAGGTGTGTAAGGACACGTTGTTTGATGAACAATTCCGTGTGTGTTAAAGAACTCCTGAAAGACATGATTCACGTATTCCCCCCCCATTATCAGAACGAAGAACTCGAATGGTGGCATTATATTGGGTTTGGACAGAGGCATGGAAGGTACGAAAAGCTGGAAAAACTTCATTTTTATTTTTAAGAAGAATAATCCATGAAAGACGTGTGCACTCATCAATGAATGACACAAAATAACGCATGCCTGAGACAGTAGATTCTTTAGAGGGTCCCCAAACATCAGAATGAATTAATTCAAAAGGAAGAAAACTTTTAATTGAACTACTAGGGGAATAAGTTGATCGATGACTCTTGCCCAAAACACATGTCTCATAACATAAACAAGACTCGTCCACATTAATAAACAAAGTGGGCATGGATTTTTTCATAACACTAAAAGATGGATGCCCTAAGCGACGATGCCATAACCAAATTTCACTTAACTTGTCAGAAGTGGAGAGTAACGCGGTCCGAGACTGCCCCCCTGGTTTTTCCCCTGCGTACGTCAGATCCAAATGAAACAACCGGCCCCGCAAATACCCCCGACCAATTACTCGTCCGGTGAGAAGATCCTGAAATATCACATACATAGGAAAAAAGGTCACATAGCACTGAGCGTCAGCGTTCAGTTGGGGAACAGATATCAAATGGTGAGATAGAGCAGGTACATAGAGTACATTGTGAAACTCTATGGTAGGAGTAATACGAACAGACCCTGTCCCTACCACGGGAAATGGCTCACCATTAGCATTAGTAACATAGGGTACGGGTGAAGGGGATAATATGGTAAAATAAGATTTGTCATAAGTCATATGATCAGATGCACCAGAATCAATAATCCATGTATCAGAACTACCAGAGTGAGAAATATTAAAAGCCATACCAATTAAAAAAGAATCTGTCTTTGGTGCACTTGCACTGACAGTGAGGATGCACAGACAAGGAAAAAGACAACTGATTCTTACCGGACCGGGTCGGGTCGGATCGGCGGACCGGTCGGGTCGGATCGGCGGACCGGTCGGGTCGGATCGGCGGACCGGGTCGGGTCGGGTTGAGAGATAAATGTAGGGTTTCTGAAGGAAAATTTCGGGAAAGAGAGGAGAGAAAGGGACAGCGGCGGGAAAAGGGTGAATCGGCGTCTCGGAGATGAGGGACCACCGGAGGGTCGATTCGGAGATGAGGAGCAGTGAATCGGGGGGATCGGCGGGTCGATTCGGAGATGAGGAGCAGCGGCAGAGATGAGGAGTGAAGCAGCGGGTCGATGAACTCTGAGGAAGGTCTCGTCGATGGAGCGAGAGACTACTTCGGGTCGAGGAAGAGGATCGACGGCGGCGAGGTGCAGCGGAGGAGAAGCCGGGTCGGGTATGTCACGGCTCCGGGGAAGTTCCGAGCTGGTGAAAGGAGGACGTGCTCACCAGCAAGGACAAGAAGGTCACGGCGCTCAAGGAGACCAAGGTAAGAACAGGAGGTCGCTCCGAGCTAGCTGCCGGAGAGAGGAAAGAAAAAAAAAATTCCCAGAAAAACAGAGCAAGAGGCTCTGATACCAAGTGGAAGAACAATTTACAATTGCTTGATTAATTGATCTTATTCATACACGCATGATGTACATATATATACTAGTCTACCTACAAAAGGAATCCGTGAAACCCGGAACCGTGTTTCACTCCGTGAAATCCGGAACCGTGTTTCACGCCAACATAATTGAAGATGATGAGGAAGAACCACTGTGTGCAGTGGCAGATCTCGTGGAGGGGCTGGAAGACTTGGAACCAAGTAGTGCAAGTACCTTTAAAATCCATGACATTGTTACTACAGAAAAAGAAGATGATCATGAGGACCTGGTGGGCGCATTGGAGGCTTCCTTGGATAGCCTGAACTGGGGGACAGTTAGTGCAAGTAGAGAAGAAAGGAAGACGAGGAACTGCGTCGCGCATTAGCAGCGTCCATGGAAAGCTTCAAGTTGGAGACAAGGACTAAGCCAAGTAACTGAGCTCAAAGAGAGTGAAAGAAACCAATAAATACTACCATAATAGGACACTGTTCTTGAGAACTCCTGAATGCAAGAATCAACTTTGGAAAATGATCTTCCCTCTACTCAGCTTGTTTAGTTGTTTCGAAATGAATTAGTGAATAGAAAAATTAAGATTTTGTTTGATGTGTCCTTGTCCACTAAGAGCATCTCCAACAGTTTCTCCATAATTTCTCTATTATGGAGAAACAAAATCTAAAATCTTCATAATTTTCCAACATCAACTCTAACAGTTTTCTTATTTTGCAGATATGTACATTTATTATTATACTAAAATATTATACAACTAAAGCAAATTTATAACTATTTTCTATATTTAAATCTACTTTTTGTTCCGGGAGAATTACTATTCTACCCTTGTGTGTGTCTTAGCCTAATAAGTTTCCTGTTAGGAGATAGATTAGCATCTCCGTAATAGATTAGGACTCCGAATCCTACAGGATTGTGGTTTTGTAATGCCTATATATATGCCCCCATATCATTCAATAATACACAATTATTTTCATCTTGAAACACGTTATCAGTACGTTGCTCTAAAACCCTGAACTTTTAGAGCCCTACAAATTTTTTTTTCTCTTCTCCACCACCGGCCACCGTCATCTCTGGCCTCCGACATATTCCCGTCGACGTTCCTCGTTGGCGCAGCCCCTGCTCGTCGTCGCTGCAGCCCCCCCCCCCCGCTGCTACCCCTGCAACCCCGCGTGCAGCCCCTGCAGCCCCGCACACAGCCCCTGCATGCTACCCCCGCAGCCCCGCACGCTGCCCTGCCCTGCAGCCCCCGCATCGCAGCCCCTGCACGCACGCACGCAGGCAGCCCCGCACGCAGATTCTGTCCTGCAGCCCCTGCGACCCCCCCTGCAGCCCTGCAGCCCCGCAGGGTCTCTTCCGCATTCGCTCCGCAAAAATATCTTTTTGCCCCGCAAGACCCCGCATCAGAGGATTCAAAATTGCTCCACCCGCATATATACGCAAGGAACGCGAACTGCACAAGCAAACTCTTTGCTCAAGAGAAGCTACTCCCGTCTTCTCTACCCTTTTGGGCCTATGGCCTGACGAGCCCGATAGCCTTTTGGGCCTTTAAACTATTTTTTTTCCTTTTTCTTTTCCTATTGCTTATTAAATCGTTTATTTGCACGTTTTCGTTTTCTAACTATGTTTCACGTGCTTCCATAGGAAAAGTGATCACTCGTCGTACTATGGTGATGACATTCATGCCGAGATGGACGATACTTTTGTCATCTACATATGATTTTGATCGTATCCTCCCAAGATTTTTATGTCATCGGACGAAGATCGAAAAGGAATTCAACAAGCAACTTCATGCATGACGATCGATTTGCAGAGCAATTTACTTATATGCGGTCTATTTGGCAGACCAACAAGTATGTTTTTTCTTAAAGTTGCTGCTTTTGAAGATATATATATAAATTATCGGGCGCTATTAGCCTTTTTCATGTCTTCTTTTCCGGCCTTTCTTATAACGCCGATGAGACCAAAGAGGGATATGATTCCTATCTTGGTCGACGTTTTTCGTGTGACGGTCCTTGGGGAGGCACGTTATTATTTAAAAAAGAAGATATCGATTTCGTGTGGTCGCCTGAGTGCACCGCTGTTTTGGGTGCGATCATGAGAATCGCCGATATGCATCGATTATTTTGTGACTATATACATCACAACCCTTCTAATTCCGGTTACATACTTGAATATTTCGATTATTCGAAACCAATACAACCCTCGTTTATTATGGATGCGTCGTCATCGCGACTATTATTTGAATGTTTGAGTTTTCTTAAACTCATGTCTATAAACGATAATCCCAAGGTCTACGTACTCATTTATTTGAGTTGATCCATTACTCTGATGCAGCACTATTTGCTGACAAAAGATCCCAAAAATAACGAATTCTATGGGACACACTTTAAAGTGTTTTAATGAACGTCTATGACGTTGTATTATCAGAGTTAACCTTGATGCATACTCCACATCCAAGAAACGCATGTCATTTTTGGCACCTTTATCTATTTCTTGACGGAATTTTGGAGATGGAAAAGTAACATTCTTCCATTCTCAAGTAAGCAAATATTTTGAGCCTCAGGCTAAGGCTCCGCCCGATCCGATATGCAAGATTTTGTTGCTGCGGACTTTTGATTAGTCAATCTATTTTGACTATGTCTTCTGCTTACTATTTTTCAAGTATGACGTTGGCATTGCCATGATTATTACTCGACTTTAGCTTAAGTCGTCTATTGGAATTGGAAGTTTGGTTGTGTTGTATTAAATATTGGCATATTCTATAAAATTTATCGTCTTTTTTGGACTCGTGAGAATTTTATTTGCCTTGGTTTAGCATGCATGGTCAACGTTTGCAACTCACGTGGTTTTTAAATTGGCCGCTTTTGGGTTACATGGGACCCCAATAGCACTACATTGTGATTTTGGACGTTCAAATTTGGAAAACGGACCTCGGAACGTCAAAATTGACGTCGTTTTTCCCGGTTGTTATTCCGGCGTTTCCGTAACATTTTTTGACGTTTTACCGGCGTATTCGCCGCCTTCCGGCCCTATTCTGGCGTTTCCGGCACCGCCTTCCGGCCCTATTCTGGCGTTTCCGGCACCGCCATCCGGTTCCGGATGGCGTTCCCTGTCGTACCTGAAGTTATGGCCTCCATACCGGCCAGGTCCGGCCACTGCAGGCCGGATTTCCGGCAATCGGTGCCGCCGGCTTCCGACGAGTTTTTCTGACGTTTTTTTCGTCCTTTCTCGTCATTTTTCCGGCATATCTCAGCAGTTCTTGCTGCCATGTTTTCCTAGTCCAAAATTCACCCGGTTTTAAGTTAATTTGACATGGTTTTCCGGTTAATTTTCCGGTTTTCTCCAAGTCGTTTCATATCTCAAATGATTTTATTATTATTGGTGACCACCCGCACCAATTGGATGGTTTTTACCACCCAAATTGTTTGGTATTCAACTGCTCCAATACCATGTCTTTCCAACTCTTGAGTTGAAGAATGTAGTTCTATTGCCATGTGATACATTCGATGGGATTGCCATTTGTTTCAATCCCCTCTCTTACAATATCCTACGGCGTATTGTGTAGAGAAGTTCACCGCGTCGTTGACTCTCTTAATCTTCATTTTGAGCATGTCCCGCTGTGAAATCGAGTGTCTTGTTAATTGCGTAACCACCCACACTGTCCTACGGCGCATGTAGTTGTTTTACGGATCTCGTGCGGAAATTGTGTTGTATATCTTCGTGCCTTGCTAAGTTTTAAAGGCCATACATGCCAATGATGGATTTTCATCTTGATATTTGTGTTAAGAATGGAGATGAATAAATCTGTCCGATTTCATTGACAGTATCTTTTTCAAGCTTTGACAGTAGCTTTGTTAGCTTGCAGACATAGTTTTGCTTGCCTGCAGTAGTAGCTTTATGTAACTCAAGATTCTTTGAATCATGGGTTCGGTTTTACTGTCTTCTCGGTTTTGACATGATCGTTTTTTTGGTCATTTTGAACAAGATATGATGATTCGAGTTCTTTGAAATTCACATTATCATATATTTTTCATGTTCACGAAGCGATTGGAGGACCACCTCACCCATGCTCTACACGGTGAGGCCGGGCCTGCCTATTTTGGCGGCTCCATGGCACTAAGGTCGTCGATGGCGGCATTCCCTCCTTCACAGGAGCTTGTGATGCCTCCCGTGTTTTCTAATGCCTCCACGGTAATCTCTGATGCCCATCGCTCATTTTGCAAAGCTTGTTCTTTTGCTAGATTTCAAGGAAGTCCTTATTTGCTAAGGCTCCAACCGAGAACATTTCATTCTTACGAAGTATTTAAGGTGACATTAGTGGACCCTATCCAACCGAATGCGGACATTTTTCGGTATTTTTATTGTATAGGTTAAGAGCATCGACCCGTTGGTCACACGTCGCTTTGCTTTCCACAAGAAATGCTGCATTCGCTAAAGTTTTTAGCTATGATCATCATCCTAAGGGCTCACCACCCTTCCTATCCTCTCAAATCTATTTGAATGGATACCGTTGAAGAGTTCACCCCCACGACTTTGATGATTTCGTTTTACATGTCTACTAGGATCGTCGTTAAACATATTATTCCTCATGTTCATTCACTGCACGATCTAGCAGAGCTCGGACTTGGTTATGGGTACTAACCTGCCGATTTTTGCATGGATATATGTAATGATGTTGCATGCAGCGACACTTATTCGTTTCAAACCCATAACTTGCCAAGCGTTTAGTGCGTACCAGATGGTCACTGGATACGGTCCCAACGTTCTTTTCACTAACGCCTATTTGGTTAACGTTATTTATGTACCTCTATTGTAGTTATCTCCATGGGTCTACTTGAAACGATTAAGTATTCTGGTTGGTTATGATTTATGAATCACCAACACTTGTCCGCTATTTCCAATCTACAACCGTTGATCTCTATCCTGCGATATTAGCAGACGGTCACTTTGATGAGACATACTTCCCGTCGTTAGGGGGAGATATGGAATGCTCCCATTCTGGTTTTTAACGCCAGGAATTGACGTTGTGTCGCACTATGTCTCATTAAGATCCCACACTACTCAAAGTGAGCAAATGTGCAACGCATTATCGACCTCTAGAAAGTCAAAGATTCGATGCTCAATGACTTTACCGATATTGCGAAAGTGACGAGATCGCACATAAATGCTGTGATGTGCCGGTAAGGTTGGAACTTTCAGAATATGAGAGAATTTCATATGACCTGGTCCTAGCACCGTTGGCACCATCCCTGACAGTGGGAAGGAAGCCGGCGATAGCACCATCGTACGCTGTGGTGTTGTCGGCGCCCGTGGCATTGCACCACAAAACAAGGGCGGCAAACGCAAAGATGGACTAGTAAGGGTCATAGCTTCGGTCTTGGCTCCTGCCTAGATGAGGGGGAGACCATTATTCTCTAGAATCAAAACTAGAAAGAAGCGAAGTGCGTAGGCACAAGTATTTCGCCCATCATCAAGAGATATTCTCTAAACATGTGTATCAACTAAGTTTCTGTGGGACGCTATAGACTCCTTTTGTTGATGTTAGAGAAGAATAGAAATCTCACAAATTGATCGTATACAGCGCGCGCGCGTGTTTAATGGATTGATCTCCCATGATTGATGATGTATTCGCTTATGCTCTTATTCCGTTGTAAAGCATCAACGATGAGCAACTTGACCGAAGTGGAAAGAATCAATACAGGCTGAACTAGACTTGTTATGTTGGTCGTTGTTCGTAAGTGTAATGAGAAAGATGAAGTCATGCGATATATGCAGGACTTATGGCGCAAAGATTGTCTCATTATCCTAGTATTGACTACGATGAGTTATATTCTCTCGTTATGGACATAATTGCTTTCCGCTACTTGATCAGTAGTAGTGTCCATGAAAACTGATTTGCAGCACATGATAGTGGTCATAGAATATCTGTAAAGGGATCTTGACGCAGATATGAGAGTGCCTGAGGGACTTTAAATGCCTCCAGACCACAGAGAGCTTATGTAATCAGATTGCGACGTTCGAGAGAACGTAGTACAATTGGTTGCAAGAACTCATACCCATATGTGTTCATATGAAGCTAATTCTTGATTCTCTATTCCGTCTAAGTATAGATGATGAAGAGATTCAATGAGCTATACATTCATACATGTTAGTGTTGTTGGGACACTATTGCTTTCATTATGACGTGATTAACTATGCTCCTATGCATTGTCACTGGACTTGCATTGCTTCTTTGACATGGGTTTAGTTCTACACTTAGTGAACCAACACAAATCCTATCCACACCAATGCCGCCAGCAGCTCCAGCAACATCAACGTACGCCTTGGTGTAGCAGTCGACACTGGTAGCGTAGAGGATGCGTACGGTTCTGTCTTGGACCAAAAATCAGTCCTTCATTGGTCCATTCCCCCATTCTTTTCGCGAAAGACACATTAAATGTGACAAATCAGAATCTGTCCAGTTTCGTAGGTCAACTTCAACGAGACCTATAAGACAGCTCGCTCGATGAAATATGGTGAAATTGGTACCGTTGGAAAGGTCTATGTGTCTACTTTCCAGGGACATCAACGTTTCATTCATAGCTATCATATTGAGTGAGTTATGGCCGTTTTAGCAAAGTAGGACATTTCTGTCTGGAAATTTGCAAGTCAGTTAACTTCGACAGAGCATTGTGAACTGCTCCGATTGGATGAGGTTGTGAACCTTATGTCACTGGAAAGCCACGGGTGTCTACTTTTCAGAACATTTTACGGTTCACTGATACCTATTTTGACGAAGAAGTTATGGCCGTTTAAGTAAGTGAAGGTCATTCTATCCGAGAATCTGATTTTCATTGCAAACTCTTGTTTTGAGTTGTTATGCAATCTTGTTTCCTAAGATCTAAGTTTGGCTAAGTATAGCATTGATGATCTAAGGATGTGTGGCTAGATTAATGATTAATCATTGGCCAAGACTACGTTTGAGAAGCATGTAATGAACGTTGTATACGTTGTTTTTTGTACTCCATGATTATGGCACTAATCAGGGGGAGTTGTTTCGTAGACTTCAGGGGGAGTCTAGCTCACATGATGCTATCAAATGTAGACGGTGCGTTGTGCTCTTTTTCCCTTCGATCAAGCTTTTGTTTTTACCCAAGAGGTTTTTATTTTGCTTGACAAGGTTTTTACCGAGGCAACGATGTGTGCACCATGCAACCTAGGCATGCGACATAAGGGGGAGTGTTCCGGGAGAATTACTATTCTACCCTTGTGTGTGTCTTAGCCTAATAAGTTTCCTGTTAGGAGATAGATTAGCATCTCCGTAATAGATTAGGACTCCGAATCCTACGGGATTGTGGTTTTGTAATGCCTATATATAGGTCCCCATATCATTCAATAATACACAATTATTTTCATTCTAAAACACTTTTATAATTTTATGCATTTATTACTAATCTTTTGCATTTAAGTTTTCTTTTCTAGTTCAACCGATTTTGAGAATTTATGTTTATTGTGTGTTCCAATGTGTGGGAATTTATTACAAATACTATCTCCATATTTTTGCATATTATTGTAAATTTAGATAATCAACAATTCTCTTTCATCAATTTCTCTATTTTAGAGAATGAGATGCAAAAACTGTTAGAGTGGGAAAAAAACCAAAAATCTACAAATTCCCTATTTTTCTCTAAAATGTCAAAGCTATTGGAGATGCTCTAATATTTGCTAAAAAAACCGTGCAATTTTCATAATTTCTTGTTTAAATTTTCTTAATTAACTTGGAAAATGTTAAGTAGACACATAAATATCGTTAACCTCTCTCCAAATTCCAACTTGGGCCTAGTTTTGGTGGAAAGCCCGCACGTTTCCCTATTAAAGAGACCTTTCGGTCATTAACTAACAACAGACTTACAGTTAATATTCCAGTAAACAACGAATTCGTGACTTAATCAGCAAGGTTTTCAAGTCTCTTCATTTTCCAAAACCCAAACCCTCCTGCCTCTCTCTCTCTCTCTCTCTCTCTCTCTCTCTCTCATCGCTCTTCACTATTTTCCGAGCTCAATCCATCGGCTTCTCCGCCGGAAGTTTCATCAAAGGTGAGCCAATCCTAACCTCGCTGTGCTTTCTCACTCTCGCTTTTGCTTCGTTTCAACGTACGTATGTATACCTCTCTACTTGTTCGTATACGCTTCGTAATGTACATACGTATTTACTCAATGAGCTTCGTTTTTGTTCCCAAATCAGTGTACAGCTCTGTAATTAAGTAATTCTTAGTATTTTACTGCCGATTTTGTCAAGAGATTTGGGGCTAATAGGTTTCAAGCACCTTTCATGCTTCCGATTCTGGTTATGCATATAGTTCTCGTTTTTTTAATTTAGTTGATTTTTTGTTTTGTTTCTATAAGTATGAATTTGTGAGAGAGGAAAGTAATGAAATGTAGATGGAAGCTAGAAATTAAGGATTTCACTTATCATTTTCGTTTCGAATTTTCGCCAACTTAGTATCTGTTATGGATTGAACATTTGGTTAGTGTTAGGGCCTTGTGTTGTGGATTGTGGAGTGTAGTGAGTCAAGAACACGAATAATGTACGTGCTCTACCGTCTCAAGAAAGATAGACGCGTAATTGTATGCGCGCGCTAGATGTAATATGGAAGAGACTATTTACATTTACACTTGCAGCTTGAATAAAACAGAAAAAGTGATTATCAGCTTCATGATGATTGGTATTGTACTAGGAAATATTTACTTTTCGTTATAAAAGTGACTTCTAGATTGTCACATTTATGGAACTTGCTTTGAGTAGTTAGTTACTTTGCCTTGTTGAAATTTACCACTGTTGCTTGCATTTTGTAGTTTTTGTAACATTGGTGCAACTTTCAGGCCTATAAGAAACCAAGATTGGGGATGTAATGGCAGCCAAAGGTGAGACGAGCTCATCTGCAGTGCGCAATAGAGAGTTCCTCCTGGAGATTGAGGCAAAAGTTCGAAAATGGTGGGAAAACGAGAGAGTTTTGAGTGCCAAATGTGAAAAGCCTGGGGGCAAGTTCTTTGGAAAATTTCCTTTTGATAGTTTTATGGGAAATTCATTCTCTTTATCCAAGCTAGACCAGTCTGCATATCCGCCAGTCTTTCCTGTTGATGTCATGCGATTTGCTTTGGCATATGTTTGTGATGGCGCTGTCGATGAGGCAAAAATCAACTTCCTACTTAGCAATGCAGAATCTGTATTTGATACTGCAACTACAGCCATCCTAAAATTCACTGAGGAGATATCGTGGCATGAAGAATTCTTGGCTGCAGATTTTGATTCTTGTTTGAGATGTGGCCCTCCTTCTACTTTCGCAGACAAGGTGTTCGCCAATGAGATAAATATTGCTTTGAACAGGACCAAAGAGCAATATCAGGCTGTGCAGTTTCGACGAGCCCTGGATTCAATTTTTGAGCTTCAAGATGCAAGAGATTGGTACAAGAGTTCATGTGGTGGTACAAATGCAATGAACCGTGAATTAGTCTGGCGTTTTATGGATGTGCAGTCATGTCTTATAAGTCCAATCTGTCCACACTATGCGGAATATGTCTGGAGGGAACTTCTGTATAAGATAGACTTTGTCGTGAATGCAGATTGGCCTGTGGTTGATGCTCCATATGATTATATCCTTCAGACTGCCAATGAGTATTTGAAAGACTTAATCAATTCAATGAAGAGACAGATTGAGAGTAAGAGAATTAAGAAGGGTACTGCTTTAGCCACATCTAGTTTGACAGAAGTAAGCCAAAAATTAGAAGCTCTCATATACGTTAATGAGGCAGGTGATACTCTTACTTTCGCTACAGAGGAACTACACAGTAGACAAATGGAAAATGAGTTCAAGCAGAATGAAGGGGTTAAATTTGGGCTGCAAGCCTTAAATTTGAAGCTGCCATTTCGAGAGAAGGTGCTTCTACAGAATTTGGACTTTATTAAAAGGGAAACCAGTCTTGACAAAGTGCGAGTACTATCAGCTACCAACCCCCATGATCTTGCTAAAGCTGGTTCTCTTATTAAAATGTCAGATGCTGAATTTTCCTCACCAGGAAATCCAGCGTGTCTCTCCATGACATGGTACTATGATCTAATCCTTTTTGGCACTAAATTGCACTTTACATAGAAGATCCTCTATTCTTCTTGGTTGTCAGACTTTCGTGCTTCTTTATATGCATAAGCTTTTTTGTTTTAATCAAAATTTATTTTTCAACGGTTTTTAATTAATACTTTTCTGTTTGTTAGTTCAAAAGATAATTGTAGGTTGTTTGGTGCTTCAAAGACTACCCCATCAAAGGCATCAATGGCCAATCGATCCTCATCTGGTTCTGCACCAAAGCACACCAACAATTTAACCAGGTTCATGTCAAAGAAATGTATTGATGAAGAAATTTGGGGTCTAGAGAAACATCTTCAGCAAGCACCTATTTTTGAGACAGTTAAAACAGAGGAAATTAGCGAGCTGAGCATCAAGGGCCAATCTTCTACAGACTACCCCGAAAAATCTCATGGTAATGCTGCTTCCATGTATCTCCCTCCTTCTAAGCTACTCTTCCAGGGTACCTTTGACGAGGTAATGGTCATCTTTAACTTTATCTCGCTCATTACTGCATCATGTTTTTACTGTACAAGTCTAATGATTACTGAGAAAATGAAATTGAAATTAGTTTGTTAATAATCTTACAGGCATTAGATACTGCTTGTAAGCAAGACAAATGGCTGATGGTGAACATGCAATGTGTGGATAATTTCAGCTCGCATATGGTATTAGCATTTCGTTTTTCTGTGCGGTTTTTTATGATTATCAGATACATTGCATTCTGATTTCTGCTAAGACTCACTTTTGGTTCATGTATTTTACTAACTCTTGAAGCTTAATCAACACATCAATGGAATTAATTGAACATATAACTTGATGATTTCTTCATACACATATCAACCTATATATACTAATCTACGAATTCACTTTCCGGGATTCACTCCGTAAAACACGGATTATGTTTCCCGCCACTATACATGCCAACACTCCCCCTCAAGTTGGTGCATACATATCGACCATGCCCAACTTGCTAAGTGAATCATAAAAAACTCTTTTTGACACTCCTTTTGTGAGCATATCGGCAAGTTGCTCTTCTGTGGAAACAAAAGGAAAACTAATGATCTTTGCGTCTAGCTTTTCCTTTATAAAATGACGATCAACCTCCACATGTTTTGTACGATCATGTTGCACAGGGTTATGCGAAATATCAATAGCTGCCTTGTTGTCACAGTACAGCTGCATAGCACTTTTAGGCTTAATACCCAAGTCTTCTAGTAGATTTCTAAGCCATAATAATTCGCACACTCCCTGAGCCATACCTCTGTATTCTGCTTCAGCACTAGATCGAGCTACCACATTTTGTTTCTTACTCCTCCACGTAACAAGATTGCCTCCAACAAAGGTATAGTACCCTGATGTGGACCTCCGATCGGTAACATTTCCAGCCCAGTCTGCATCTGTGAAGCCACAAATCTCAAAGATATTGTTGTGATTAGAAAACATTACTCCTCTCCCTGGAGCTGACTTCAAGTATCTCAAAATCCTTATAACAGCATCCATATGATCCACACTTGGATTATGCATGAACTGACTCACTACACTTACTGCATATGCAACATCTGGCCTGGTATGTGACAAATAAATCAGGCGTCCAACTAGCCTCTGATATCGAGCTTTGTCAGTGGGAACTTGATCTGGATACTCTGCTAACCGATGGTTCTGCTCAATTGGAGTATCAATTGGAGTGCAATCTAACATCCCTGTCTCCGTTAGTAGATCAAGGATGTACTTCCTCTGACACAGATAGATACCATCACTTCCCCGGGCTACCTCAATACCCAAGAAGTACTTGAGTGTACCTAGGTCCTTCATCTCAAACTCTGTGGCTAGCTGCTTTTGTAATCTGTCCACCTCAATAGTATCATTACCAGTAACTACCATATCGTCAACATATATGATTAGGGCTGTTACCTTCCCTTGTTGGTGTTTGAGAAATAATGTGTGGTCTGAATTACTCTGCACGTATCCAATTTTCCTCATGAATTGTGAGAATCTTCCAAACCAAGCACGAGGTGACTGTTTAAGACCATACAAAGACTTTCTCAATCTGCATACGGAGTTACTTGGAGAAGTGGCCACATATCCAGGCGGAAGATCCATGTATACTTCCTCTGTTAGTTCTCCATGAAGGAATGCATTCTTAACATCAAACTGCCTAAGTGGCCAGTTCAAGTTAGCAGCGATAGAGAGCAATACCCGGATAGTGTTTATCTTTGCAACAGGTGCAAATGTCTCATCATAGTCTATGCCATATGTCTGGGTGAACCCCTTTGCTACTAGGCGTGCTTTATACCGGCTTACTGACCCATCTGGATTATGCTTCACTGTAAACACCCATCGACATCCTACAGTCTTCTTGCCATATGGTGGAGGTACAAGCTCCCAAGTATTGTTCTTTTGTAATGCTTCCATCTCTTCCTCCATTGCTTTCCTCCATTTTGGATCGCCCAATGCATCCTGCACTTTGTTAGGTACTGATACAGTAGATATTTGATTCACAAATGACTCATATGACTTAGATAATCTTTTAGTAGATATAAAATTGGCCACCGGATACTTGGATTTAGTCTGAAGGGTAGGTTCATATTTTTTTGTTGGTTGACCTCGAGTAGACCTATTTGGCAAAACATATTGTCTACTATTAGCCTGAATAGAATGACTAACCTCATATGAGTGATCTTCTGCACCAGGAGAGCATTGATCAGGGGTATAAGTAGTACGAGATACATGAGGGGCAGTTGTGTTGTCAGCTTCTGGTGCCTGAATCTCTTGAGTGACGACCTCCGGTGGTGCCTGTGTGGCTGACACTTTGGTAATCTCAACAGATCTTGTTACCATATCGACTGGCTCACTTGTCTCCCCCTCTCTATGATACAGCTCTTCAAAATAGGAATTCTCCTCCTGAAGAGCAGTATCAGAAGGGGAAAAATAACTCATATCCTCAAAAAAGGTAACATCCATAGTGACATAGTACTTCCGAGTAGGGGGATGGTAGCACCGGTACCCTTTCTGATGGCTGCCGTACCCAACAAAAACACATTTAACTGCCCGGGCATCTAACTTAGAACGCTGATGTTGTGGAAGATGAACAAAAGCAACACAACCGAAAACACGGGCAGGAAGATTGTGAAACGAGGGTAATTTGACATGAGATGCAAGCACCTCATATGGAACTTTCCCTTGAAGAACACGAGATGGAAGACGATTAATAAGGTGGGCGGAAGTAATGACAGCATCACCCCAAAGGTATTTAGGCATGTGGGCACTAAAAAGAATACACCGAGCCATATCAAGTAAATGACGATTTTTCCGTTCAGAAACCCCATTTTGCTCAGGTGTGTAAGGACACGTTGTTTGATGAACAATTCCGTGTGTGTTAAAGAACTCCTGAAAGACATGATTCACATATTCCCCCCCATTATCAGAACGAAGAACTCGAATGGTGGCATTATATTGGGTTTGGACAGTGGCATGGAAGGTACGAAAAGCTGGAAAAACTTCATTTTTATTTTTAAGAAGAATAATCCATGAAAGACGTGTGCACTCATCAATGAATGACACAAAATAACGCATGCCTGAGACAGTAGATTCTTTAGAGGGTCCCCAAACATCAGAATGAATTAATTCAAAAGGAAGAAAGCTTTTAGGTGAACTACTAGGGGAATAAGTTGATCGATGACTCTTGCCCAAAACACATGTCTCACAACATAAACAAGACTCGTCCACATTAATAAACAAAGTGGGCATGGATTTTTTCATAATACTAAAAGATGGATGCCCTAAGCGACGATGCCATAACCAAATTTCACTTAACTTGTCAGAAGTGGAGAGTAACGCGGTCCGAGACTGCCCGCCTGGTTTTTCCCCTGCGTACGTCAGATCCAAATGAAACAACCGGCCCCGCAAATACCCCCGACCAATTACTCGTCCGGTGAGAAGATCCTGAAATATCACATACATAGGAAAAAAGGTCACATAGCACTGAGCGTCAGCGTTCAGTTAGGGAACAGATATCAAATGGTGAGATAGAGCAGGTACATAAAGTACATTGTGAAGCTCTATGGTAGGAGTAATACGAACAGACCCTGTCCCTACCACAGGAAATGGCTCACCATTAGCATTAGTAACATAGGGTACGGGTGGAGGGGATAATATGGTAAAATAAGATTTGTCATAAGTCATATGATCAGACGCACCAGAATCAATAATCCATGTATCAGAACTACCAGAGTGAGAAATATTAAAAGCCA
Organism: Argentina anserina; assembly: GCF_933775445.1. Taxonomy (NCBI): domain Eukaryota; kingdom Viridiplantae; phylum Streptophyta; class Magnoliopsida; order Rosales; family Rosaceae; genus Argentina; species Argentina anserina. The sequence continues at coordinate 26,112,583 of NC_065875.1, read as the reverse complement.
TACCAATTAAAGAAGAATCGGTCTTTGGTGCACTTGCACTGCAGTGAGGATGCACAGACAAGGAAAAAGACAAATGATTCTTGCCGGACCGGGTCGGGTCGGATGGACCGGGTCGGGTCGGGTGTACCGGGTCGGGTCGGGTGGACCGGATCGGGTCGGGTGGACCGGGTCGGGTCGGGTGGACCGGGTCGGGTCGGGTGGACCGGGTCGGATCGGCGGACCGGGTCGGATCGGCGGACCGGGTCGAGTCGAGAGCGGGCCGGGTCGGGTCGGGTTGAGAGATAAATGTAGGGTTTCTGAAGGAAAATTTCGGGAAAGATTTCGGAGAGGAGAAGAAAGAGATGGAGGTGCAGAGCAGAGAGAAAGGGACAGCGGCGGCTCCGAGCTAGGGTGAATGAATCGGCGTCTCGGAGATGAGGAGCACCGGAGGGCGTCTCGGAGATGAGGGACCACCGGAGGGAGGGACCACCGGAGGGCGTCTCGGAGATGAGGAGCAGTGAATCGGCGGGATCGGCGGGTCGATTCGGAGATGAGGTTGTGGAGAATGGCAGTGAGGTTGAGGAGCCGAAAGAAGCAGAGGTGGTGGTTGTGGGTGATGTGGATAACGGCGCTCGTCGGTGGGTCGTCTAAACCGGAGGTCGTCTGTGTCGAAGAGAACGGCGCTCGTCGAGGAGAACGGCGCTCGTCGAGGAGGTGAGGTTGCAGCAGCGGGAGCGACGAGGAAGACGGCAACGTGTTGACTTCTGGAGGACGACGCCGGGAACAAAAAAAACAGTCGGTTATTCCGACTAATTACCGGAAGCTCCAAACACCAAAACCAGGTAAAACAGAGCACGGCTCTGATACCAAATGGAATTAATTGAACATATAACTTGATGATTTCTTCATACACATATCAACCTATATATACTAATCTACGAATTCACTTTCCGGGATTCACTCCGTAAAACACGGATTATGTTTCCCGCCACTATACATGCCAACAACATCTGGGCTCACAACAATGTCTCTGAGATCATTAGTGCCTATCTTATCGTTTGGCACGTAAGTACTTCCTTTCACGTTCGTTTTACAATTTCCCAATGATTATTACTTCTACCGTATTAAACTTAGATTGAGTCTGGAATTTGTTTTCTGAATTTTAATCATATACATGGTCCATATTTTAATTGGTCATGCTTTTATGCTTTTTAGGAGTATTTTGATACACCCGAAGGTTATAAGGTTTCCACAAAGTACTTCTTGGATTCAAGGACCATAATGCTCGTCATTGACCCCATGACTGGTGAAGCAATGTGTTCGTGGAATGGAATGGTACATCCGAATGATTTTCTGGAGGTAACTTACCGTCTATGATGGAGTTCATAATTCAGACTTGTACCCTTGATACACACACACACACACACACACACACATATATATATATATACGTATAAGACTATTATTGACTTAATTGTCCAGGGCCAGCCTAATAGACCTCTCAAAATATGTAATTAAGATCAAACTTTCACTTGAGGTTAATGTTTGCTGTAGGATCTAGAACCTTACATGAAGACTAGCCCCAAGAATAATTGTGTACCCAAAGAAGAGAAGAATCTACTGCAGCACGCATCCATGGAAAATATGAAGTTGGAGACAAGTCGTGGAATCACCTCCAAAGAGGATCTAGCACCGTTCCAGGATGCTATCCCCTGGTTTTCTTCTGAATTTATCGAAGCGGATGTATCGGCAGCTTTCATGGAAAGCGTGAAGTTGAAAACAAGTGGTCCAGGTAGCTCCAAAGCCAAACTTGACTAGGAAGAAAACCCCCCGGTGTTCACTACCTTCCCAATCAGAATAGGAAAATCTGACCAAATCTCATTTGAAACAGTGCTAGCTTTTGAACAGGATAACGAACAGTTAGTTGTCTTGGAAGATGATCTTTTGGTACTTAACTGATCAGCTTTGGTAAATTTTTAGTGATTACAGTAGAAGAAAGAGCCACTGGCTGGGACTCATTATCTAGCAACGTTTGCAATAAACGAATGTGTTTAACTTGTATTTGGAAATGGTACTTGGTTATTATCTGGGATTTTATCTGTTCCATAAGTAGATGAAAATAGATGGATACTACTAGCTTGATAAGCACTTCTGTTTAGTTATATTAAGATATCATGAAACAGATTCTATGGAAAGTAGGTAGATGATCGAGGATGAAGTTCTGATAGTTATGTAGGGTTTTAATTAGAAGGGTGAAGAAAGTCGATAATTGAACAGACTAATCTAATATTGCTAGTTGATATAGTAGTAGTACTATCTCAGAATGGCAACTTAAATCAGCTGCTATGTCACGTTGTCTTGTGAATCATGTACGTAATACATAGATTTACGTTTCAACAATATGATTTTTGTTTCAGCTTTATGATTTGTTCGAGTTCACGATTTCGGTGACTGTAGGCCTATTCTGGTATTTGCGGATGAGTTTGTAAACACTCATTCTACGGGGGGTGTTTGATGTTTCTGAAACAAAATCCGTGCCATAATTTCAGGAAAATGATTAAACATACAATTAACATCAGATTTTGTTCTTCTAATTTACCAACACCGCCAATTTGTTTTCTCATCAGAACAGATGAGATTACAAAAAGGGGCAACAGCACTACAGATCAATGATTACAACGATCTATAAACTACAGGTTTTACACTTTTGTATGCCTGAAGTTTACTCTACAACCAGTTTGTCTGGTTGGCTGGAAACATCTCTAAGTAGTACTGTCATTGGTTTTCTTTTCTCTCCTTTTCGCTTGATTCCCTAAGCAAGTGTCGGTTATGTACAAAATGATAGGAGTTGATCTCTGTTGCTTAGCTCAAAGAACAAGCCGATACTAGACATGCATCGTCGTCATGACTCTCGTTCTGTTCTGAGGTAAGCCGCTCGACCAAAATGTCCAAGGCTTCCTTCATCCACCAATGTTGACATGCTTCTCTAGCTTTGGCAGCAGTCATCTGTATAAAAACATATAACAAATTACAAAACTTGTTTTGTATAAATTATACATGCAGATCGTTATGCATAACATGATAAACAAACGTAGGACTTCAAATCCTACATACAGATCAAAGACATACCCAAATGCGTTGTCGTACGTTCTTCTCTGGCCAGAGATCCAGTTGTTCCTTGACAAACAAAGGGAACATGTAGCCTTCATAATATGTGTTATGGCTTTTGCTCATGAAACTCCACTGTCCCAATTGACACTGCCATAATCAAATAACATTCTGGTCAAAATCTTCAGCATTACGTCATAGAAGTTAATAGTTTGAGAATTATGTCCCTCTTCCACAATCAAAAGAAGAAAGAAAAACTATATACCAACCTCAACATTTCCAAGAACACCTGCTTCTTCTAGCGACTCTCGTGAAGCAGCTTCTTCAACAGATTCATCAAGCTCCCAACCACCCTAAATCAAACAACAACAAAAAATTGAAGAAGATTGATAATTGCTTAATTACATTCATACACAGATTCAACAATTATATAGCCTAATCTAACATGATTTACTCCATGATTCACGGAGTGAATCACGGCCCGTGTTTTACGCCGGATTCACGCCAACATAAAATGTTGAGTCTCAATACAAACTAAATAAGGAAGAAATTATTTACCCAATTGAACAAAACAAAAACATTAAAAAAGATACAGCAGTTATATATATTATACCTTAGGGAACATGAATGCATTGCCTTTCTGTGAAGTAATCACAAGAAATTCCAACTCCTTGCTTACGGTACCATCAAGGCCATTTTTATATCTATAAGGTATGCACCTGCAAAATCAATTCACGAAGAATCAGCTTTTGATTTAAACCGAAGATTTTGATTATTGTTTATATAAAGAACATGGATAGGGGACATGGGGTGCAATCTGATAGGGACCTTTGAAGAACAGAAAAGAACAAAACCGCCATGTACATCAATTGTCAAGAAAAGCTCAACTCAACAGATAAAGAAAAAGACCGAGCCTTACCCTACGACTTGACGGCGGCCCATGTTGTATCTCTGCAACTCCCTTCCCGTTCTAGCAACTACACAAGCCATGTCTCCTTCTTCTTCTTCTTCTTCTTCTTCTTCTAGCTTCTTCTTACAAACTAAGCCTTCGCAATTGCAAATTTGTGAGTAAAACCCTTTGGCAAATGAAAGGTTGCCTTTTAAACTAAGGTTGTAGTGGCCAGATGCCTTTGTTTCTGTTACAACTTAATAGTCTGAATCCCAAAATAACGAAGATATCAGTTATAGATGTCACAGAATAACACGGAGATATATCCAAAGTTGGGTAGAAATCTCTGTTAAAAGTTGAAGTTTTGGGGCAGAGAGATGAAGGATGGGCTGGCACAGAAACACCAGACTTGGTTATATATAGAAAAAAAAGCGTCCAGGGATATGCCGTTTGAAATAATAAAACAACTTGTTTGATCATTTCTATATAAGGCTGATGGGACATTTTCCTGTAGTTTCAGATTATTACGTCTAGAAACGAATATAATCGCTATAACGGAACATTATAAGCGAAAAACAAAATATAAGAAATAAAAAACTATCGGAATAAAAAATACATAACTCCAACATGCACTTTTACCAACATAAAATCATTAATATGTATGAATAAAATGTTTAACTCGTAGCATATGAACCTATTAGATGTGCGAAATCTTGTTGCTATCTTTAGTGTTTGGATTAATATTCTTTAAATGGCGGATCCATAAATAGATTTCCGTCTAGGCTAATAAGAGTTATAAAGGCTACATGTTTTCGTCAAATGATAGGGACTTACAATTTTTTTCAAAAACATGATAAACTTACAATTAAGGGCTTCATAATATCCTCATTAAAACCAATTTTCTTAGGATGGAGAAAAAAAGAAAAAAAAAGGAAAGTAAGAAATATTGTAGAAAATATGAACATATGGTAAGAAAACAAATAAATTTCAAAACAAAGAAAAGAAAGCATAGGAGATGATAAAAAAAAAAGACAGCATTCAAACTTAGGACCACATGTTTGTTATACAAATGCTCAACCAACTCAACCAACTAAGATTATTAAACTTCAACCACATAAGAGTAAATATATATTTCAGTTTTCGTATGGGCTTAAGCCTAGATAGTCTCTCGAGTAGATCCGCCTTTGATTCATATATGCATGTTGGCCGGGGGTGCAGCGAATTTTCTTTCGTGACTCCGCTCAATTAGGTCATTTCATGAATGTAGCTAGTTGGACCTGCTCCTTACTCGGTTCCATTGAGCAAATGCCTTGCAGTCTCATTGGTCTGATTAGGTCGTGTAAGAGGAGCTCATTGGTCTGATTAGGTCGTGTAAGAGGAGCTCATTGGTCTGATTAGGTCGTGTAAGAGGAGCTATATTGTAGCTCATCGGAAAAACAGAGAACAAAAGTGCCGTGAGAGCGTCCGACATTCACGTCGCCTTGTGCGACGGATCTGCTCGAGGAGCTTCTGTGTCGTTTCCCACAACAACTATTTTGTGATGATGAGTCCACGTGGCGCGGTATAACTGGGTTGGTTGCAAGTTGACTTCTGGAGAACATGCTCACGTGCATGAATTATGGGCGTGCGCTGCATGTTTTCGTTTTTAAACCCCTCTTTTGGCGGTGACTTACATTTCTTGACTTCTAAGAAATGAAAATGAAAAAAAAACATGGTGGGTGACATGAGTCCTAATAGGAAAAGCTAATGATGAATTAGGTGGTTAATGATCAGGCTTAGTGTTACGTCATTACTTCAATATGTATGCGATGAAAATAACAATTTGGAAATTGCAACCTATAGTCGTTGATAAAAAGGTGGCAAACTTTAGGGTTGTAGTTAGTTTTGGTTATTTAAAATACAATGTACAAGTGTAACTCTGATGCTCGTCAAAAGTGTCGATTGTACAATTTGAGTGATTCAAAACCTGTAATTGATTCATTTAGTGATAATAATATTACAATTTCTAATAATAACAAATTACTAATGAGTGTGAGACAACATTTTGGTTTACAAAAAACTCACTTTTCTAATTTGATGGAGCAAATTATGACTAAAAATTACAAATAATGACCACTATAATGTCAAACTGTCACATGTCATATGATATTTTATTTTTTTGCCCCTATTTAGCTTATTACATTTAAGAGAATTCAAAATTCATTCTCACTACTACATATCACATCTACATATGTACATGTTACTATCAACTCAAAAACTATCTACTATTGTCGACTAAGAAGCTATCTGCTATTGTCGAATAAGAAACTAGCTGCTGCTATCGATTATGAAATTAAAAACTATTATCTAATTAAGCAACATGTTACTATCGAGTATGAAACTAGCTGCTACTTCCGACTTGAAAGGTGCTACGGTCAGCTAGGAAGGTACATGTTATTGTCGACTATAAATCTAATTTCTACTGTCGATTGTAAAACTAAATACTACTGTGGCTTTTGGTTAGCAAAATTTGAAATTTCAAAGTTTCTAAAACAAATGTGCAAATATGGTACTTATATGAAAGCCCATGACATAAAGAACAACTTTATATATTGGTTCACCTCCAAATTGCCGATGGTTTGGCCGGAAAATTTAAATTTTACCGTGAAAAAAAAATGAGGAGAGAGAAACTTGTTAGATCTTAGAGTGACATTTTGATAATTTTCGCAAAAATAGTGGTAATTTGGACATTTCAACATTAATTAATTAAGTTTGGGTCCGCTCATTTTTGGACTTGGGTTTATGTCCTAATATGTATAAGAATTATATAAATTGAATTTTTAGTTAATTCAGAGTGAAAATTTTAAGAATGGTACCCGACAAATTCCCCACTCCGAATTAAGGGTTATTTACTTTTGTTAACATCAAAATTGTACACCATGTCTAAAACACGGCCCAAAAAGTGTACCCATTGTTAACCCTCCGTTTATCTCAAACTTTCTCGTCTATTTTACAAGGGCATTTCTGTCTGCCCACTTCTCCTGCCCCATGACGCCACGAGGCCGAGTCCTCCAAGCCCGAATGTGTCGGAGAGTTTGGCTTAAAAGCCGATCTTCTAAGTTCGGCATTAGACTCGGCCACTGCAACTATCTCCATCAGTCATCAAGCAATTCAGCTGCAAATTCCCACCCACCTTCTCGACAATATTGGCCAAACAAATCAGCCATTTTGTCTCTGTAACTTTTTGACTATTCACCAAATAATCTTTGCACAACTTCCACAATGCCTCAATACAACCAATTTAAAAATGAAGCTTCACCCTCAGGGCACTAAACTTCTCTCTCCCTCTCTTTCCTATAATGCCTCCCACCTCTGTTACTCCCATCAGAATGATAATAATTCGAACTAAACAAACTCAATCGACTACTTGAATTCGAACCTTTTCCAACCAACTCCTTATTGATCACAAGAGAATGAATATTGGGCTTACCCACCTGCATTTTTGGCTCATCCAAAATTGTATCCATAGCCAACAATGACACCAATGGCCTAGTCACATTTTCTCTAGAAAACTCCTCTTGCACAATCGGGTCATGCTTCGCCATTTCCGCCACTAGCTTCACCGTCGCCTGAACCCTCATCAGAGAATCTCCCAAGACTGAAATAATCATTGGAATCACATTCAAATCGATCACAATCTGAACCCTCTCCTTGTCCGTAGTGACATGAAACAGCGCATTCGCCGACGCAATTTGGGTCTCCGGCAATAAGCCCTCCTTGAGTAGCTTCAGCAACGGCGTGACTCCGCCTTTATCGAATATGATCTTCCAGTCATTGTATCTAGCCAGAAAGACGAGTGAGGTGGCGGTGTCGACTCGATCGCGGAGCTGGCCCATTTCGATGGTGGTGATGTAGGACCAGACCCAACTAAGGATGGGGTCGTTGCTGGCGATCGACGGCATGGAGAGGTTGGCGTCGTCGAATTCGAAGACAGAGAGGAGCCACTTAATGTCGCCAATGGAGAACTCGAGGAGAGTGGATGGTGATGGAGAAGATCTGGCGGAGGACGTCGTTGTGGTGGCACTTGCGGACGAGGGCCCAGTCGAGGTTCTTGGCGACATCGGTGGCGATGCGGCAGACGGGGCGCTTGTAGAGGGAGGGGAGGCGATGCGGTCGGTGGATTAGAGCATCTGGGAAAGATAGTCAACTTAGTGGGCGAGGTCGATGCATTCAAATTTGGAGGACTCGACCTCGTGGGGCAGGAGAAAGTGAGCAGACATAAATGCCCCTGCAAAATAGACGAGAAATTTTGAGACAAACCGAGGGTTAACAACGGGTACACTTTTTAGGTCGTGTTTCAGACGTGGTGTACCGTTTTGATGTTAAACAAAAGTAAATAACTCTTAATTCATAGTGGAAAATTTGTGAGGTACCATTCTTAAAATTTTCACTAATTCAAATGTTGTCTAGTACTACTAAGTAATTTTTTATTTTAATAATAATTTAATAATATTTTTTTTCTAGAAACGCATGATTGTATATCTTCACGAAGGAAGAAATGATTTAGAACTTTTTGTTATGTTCTTTCTTGTCCGTTTGTTGTTTTTTCTCTTATTGAATGTAAACAAACATAAGTATTATACTTTTATGTGACTTTTTGTCCAAATACTATCCATGATTTTCCAAAATTGGATTTTTATTCATATTGCTTTACTAGAGTTTCTAGCGGCGGCAATAAATTTTCAAAATCTATGGCTCCGGCCACAAAACTCCCCCTCCCCGTTCCTTTGATCGCTGGGATATGTTCTCTTTCTCTTCTTTTTAGTTTCGTTGAAGGGCTCAGTGGCTTGTACGCGAGTGCAGGGTTAAGGTGGCGGCTTGGTTTTTGCTGTGAAATCTCAACTATGACGAGGGATTTCCCTCTTTGTTGGTTGTATTAGGATGGCGGTGGATTATTTCATTGTAGTTTGCATCTCTTTGGTTTCGGTCTTTTTTTTGCTCGGTGGGTGTGCGAATTGGAGCCGCTCCTATGGTGAGGTTTTTGATAGGGATTTGGGCGGTGTCGCTCTTGATCTTGAAGGTGGTGTGGATAGGCTTGGCTTGTCGGTGTGGCGGTATGGGCTTGGAAACTTGGTAGGTTATGGTCTTGTTCTCGAATCAATGATTGATGGCTTCGATCCTAGTTGGGGTTGTGATCTTGGTGAGTTGGTCGACCATGTGGGCGTCGTGTGTGCCGACTTGTGGCGGTGTCGACTTTTGTTTTGGTTACAGGAGGATCTTAGGTGGCGGTGGTGAAGACGGTGGCTGCTAGTTCTTAGTAGATCTTGACCCTCCTATGGTTGAATGCGATTGGGCTTTGGGAAAGTGATCAGGTTAAATGGGTCAGCTTTGTGGCTTTTGCTAGATGGATGGAGTGGTTTTGGCTCGATTGGGTCTTTATGACCCAAAATATGACTTAATTTTGAGTCGGTCACAATGTTTATGAGGCTTGGTTGCAAACTTTATTCAATCTTCTAAATCTTACTAGGCACTGAAATAATGGTGTTATAAACGGTATTCATGGTAGGTGTATGTTTTTGACTCTATAAGCTTAGTTGTTTTTTAAGTTTGGATGGTCAGATGGAATGTCTCTTTTTGTCGGTCCTTATGAGTGAGTTATCTTTGTACTCTTAATGAATAAAATCGTCTTGACTTCGTACTAAAAAAATAATTTTCATGTAAGTATCATGTACAGTATTACTCTTTCATTTCTTTACAGACGATTTGAAATAAATTCTATTCAATTGATATAGTCATAAAACGAATACAATTTTGTGGAAAATAATGTAACAAAAAAGTCATCCAATAAGGACTATAGAATAATCTATATATACACTGACTAACAAAAAGCTCTTTGGAGACTTATCTACATAATAATTATATGTGAAATCATTCATTGTACTTTATGCCAAAGTATCTACCAGAATCCAAACCATACTTCCATTATGGTTTGAATGGTTTAAATGAAATATATACTTCAACATTAAGCGAGCAACTGGAAATGAAATGATTTAAATGAACCGTTGAGACTTGCCCGAACTCATGCGGCTGCGAGCTAGCTAGCAACTAGAAATGAAAACGATTTGAATGGTACGATTGAGACTTGCCGGAAATCTTTTCGGGTATGCATGCACAAACTAAACTTATATCTCCATTCTCCACTTGCGTTGTTGATTGGTGAATTAACCTCTCCGGCCAAGTCAATATCAACTGTCTTTAATCATCTAACAACTACTAGCTAGCTAGCTTCCTAATTGAAGAAGTAATTTAAAACTATGAAGATAACAATATCAATATAGATATCCAAAACAAAATATAATGTCGCCTTCAAAGTGAGACTAGCAAGTCGGAGGTTTGAAATGGTCGGACTCACATGGAGTGGAAAATATGTGCATCCCCCGCCCACTCCCTAAGAATTATTTGCTCTGTTTTGTCCCTAAATACATATTGATCAAACTAAACATATATATAGAATGACTTATATACTCTTCCAATTTCCTCAATTATAAACAGTGGAGCAGTTGGAACTAAGGAAAACTTTTCCCTCGTCATTTCTATTGTTGGATGGTGATTCCCTATTGTCTTTACACTAGCAAAGCCGAATCGGTATTTGTTTTAGAGTGCACATATATAACACCTAGATAGTGGTATAAAAAAGACAATAGGACGGTATATGTTTGAATTTTCTTAAAGAACTAAGTCGGCAACGATGTTTTATAAAACTAAGACGATAACGATAACGAAAAATCTTCAAGATTACACCAAATGTGATTGATATGCTGAAGTGGCAGATAAAAACAAAGAGTCATTCGAAATAGAACTCTTGAGATTCGCATCTCAAAATATATTTTGAAACTGACATTGCGCCTAATGATGCTAACATAAGGACGACGATTATGCAAGGAATATGAACGACATAAGCGTAATTGTAGCCACATTTTCAACCTCAAGAAATAGTTTGACGCAATCGTTTGTCGAAAAGTAATAATATTACTGCGCAGAGCCGCTCACTACAATAATTTCCATTTGTTGCTAATTGAGATGCTATCAAAAGATTAACAAAACTAGGGGTGGAGTTTTTCATTGAACATATAGATAGGGCATGCCAAAATTGAATTTAATTTAGAAGGACAAGGAAAAGTTCAATGTTATACATATGCATAGTTGCCCCCTCATCTTGTAGCATAGCTCACATGGGAAACCTTCCGACGAGATAATACATTAATATAGTTTAGATTATATAAAGCGTGCATGGTAACCAGAGGTGGAACACATTTCTATTTGTTAATGATATCGAATCGAACAGTATTGACTATTGAGTAGGTTTTCCATGGTCGCCGGCTTCCAAGAAACTCGGACGGCCGATATACTTACCAGATCAATAAGATGGTCAGATTCGTATGTAGATCAGTCGGTACTACGTCTACGTAGTTGCATCAATGAAAGTGTATCTTACATGCACTGATGCACGATGAGTGAAACATCGTAATTTTCATCGTAATTTACATTTCGTTGTTCGCTTCATCGTGAGAGTTGAGTCATTAGTTTCTCCTAGCGGCAGCATATGGTATGGGGCAGTTTTGTTCTAGTCTAAGATGGCCTTCATTGAATTTCTCTGACTGAATAACATGCAAAGATTTGTTCACCATTTGTATATCCAACTACTCACATGCATGCATAATTGAGCATCTTACTGACTAGTGAATCAAAATAAAATATTGCGTAGGAAATTTGGTCAGTGAAGTACTAAACTATTTGCTTCAAATAATCAGGTGCCACCTTCCAGTTTCCAGAGGAAAAATAAAAGTCGCACACGTATTTGCCTATAAATCAAGTTTTCTTCTCCTTGATTTTCATAAAGTCCAGAAGCCACTGTTATGTCTTTCTTTAAAAAAAAAAAAGCCCAGAAGCCACCAGTTGGGCTGTTTATCTGGCTGAGAAGCCCAAAACTTATTGGGGCTCAACACGATGGGTGATTGAACACAGAAATTAGTAGGCCGAATACCTCATTTGAACTACAACAAAGAACAAACCTAATAAGATATCAGTAGTCTATGCTAGATATGCACTCATCGTTAGCAATCTAATTGAGTGCCCTATAATCTGTTAATAGTTTGAAACATCAAAGAAAATCTTAGTTGGAGAATCCGGCAGACGAAATAGATTAGAGTGTGGAGGTAGGGGAGATGACACTGGTGTTGTTAGAGGCATTTGACAATTTAAGCTAAGATAAAAATGAATTCTCGTTCAGGCCTCCAAACTAGAATCATGCATGATGCAGGCCTTGATAAAAGTCCAAAACCTTGCCATATTTATCACTCTCTCTTACGTAGGTTGTTCATAACCAAAAATTCTATGCGTGTCTAATCAGAAAGGAAAGAACCATCAACAACCATCTACAAGTTTTCATACCAGACTTTCATTGTGGAACAAGGGTTTATCCATAGCAGCCAAACTTACTGCTCATTAGATACGATATAGAATTCAAGCAAGTCTTTCTTTCTTTGTTGGGTCAGAAAGCAAAGAGTTGGTTTCAGACTGACATTTGGTGCATGTTTATACTCGTATAGTCGTATATATACCTTACCCAGTCAACTAAGAAATCCCAAGTGAATAATGCAGGTGGCTGCCCCAAATAGCCGACGTCGACCTATGGATGTTTCTAAGAGTTGCTAATTGTTTCTTTTGACCAAAACCGACTCCAATTAATCACTAGACTAAACCCCTTAATCAAGCTGCTTTAAACCTAAAGTTGGTGATCCATCCATGTACATTATGCCTAACAAGAAAACAGAGAAAGAGACTTTGACCGTCTCTCCACCAATGAAGTAATGATGTTTAATCAAATGACCAAAGAGGGGGCATGTTTTTTTTTTTTTAACTTACTTGCTAACCCTTCTCCGCAATATGCTTATAGACCTTCTCTTCCTGTCTCACTATTCATGAAGAAATCGTGTCCTTGTTTCCTTGTCTGAGTATATATAAAGTCTTCGATACGTTCATAACTCTCATCAGAGTCATAAACAAGAAGAAAAACAGAACCATATGGAGCACAAGAACATGAATATCAACAACAGCATGGAAGGAGAGGAGGGTTACAACGTCGTTCTGGTTCATATGCAAGTCATGAAGATCAAACAAGAGTTCGAGAAAATCAAGCACCCTTCTCTGTCTGTGGAGCAGCCGGCGGAGATGAGACGCTTGCTTCTCCGGGAGTTTCATCGGCAGCGGTCACGTTCGCCGCTCGGTTTGGCAGCGGTTTAGAAGTTTATGCTTCTCTTTGAATTGTTTCCTTTCAGTTTCTGTCCAACCAGAGTATTGATACTTGGTGTTTTGAAGTTCTATTTTGGTTTGTGTACAGTGGGAAACTCAAGCTTATAGTGAAATTAATCAAAATTTTATGGAGTCACTCCTCTTTGCAGTTAGGATGATCAAAATATCATATCTTATGGATTCCATCTCTCCCTGTTTCTGTGTTCATGGAATACACAAAATCATACATGAAAATTAACCAATTGTGGTAATCAATCACTGTTCTGTTTCTAAAAATATCGGCGGTCTTATATTTATGCCTTGTTCGTCTGGGAATATAATATATCACTTTATCTTCGATTAAATATCTCGGGGATATTTCCAACTTCAAAATATCCTTCTTACCGACCAAGTCCATTTCAAACTTCATTTGGATACGAGCATCTATATAATGGATTGAACCAATCCTAAGTGATAAAGCTCTCCGAAGATAATTTGCTGACATGTTCAAGCATACTTCAGTAAGTCTAATTGATTAATCTATGACAAGTTCTTACAGTTCTACACTACTACCGTATAAAACCCTCCCCATTCCCTTATCAACAGAAAATGGAAATTGAAAAGGTCCATCCACAACTCATTTATCCCTTGTGCCAAGAATTTGTCATGTTTACAACAACAGTTCATTGCTTTATTCACTACAAGAGTAAAGAGAAGATCTGTGATTTAAGCTGAGCAATAGCTGAACATGGAGTCTATATTTCAGAATCATAATCAAATTACTAGAGATCAAAACAGATGGTAATAACAAGGCAAGCCAAGCACTAAGTACAATTGTAAGATATGAGAATTAGAATGATTCTATACCATTGGACTTCAGCTTTGAGCAGTGGATGTTTCTTTTGATGAAAGTAACTTCACCCTCTTTGTGAGATCTCTCATAACATCTATGATGACACTTTTCTTCAGAACTCTGAAATGGATAGCCAACTCAGTAGAATCTGAAACGCCTTTTTGCAACAGGGATTCATCCTCCATGATTTTGGTTGGGAAGTGTCCAAGTGCAATGACACATAGTGCAATAATGGTGCGAAAAGCAGCAACCTCATTTGCAATACCAAGCGGCGCTTCAACTGATATAGACTTCAATGTGTTTATATCATGTTTCTGCACTGTCTCTACATCAGTGCAAAGAACAACTCTTAAGGCTGCCAACAGTCGTCCCTCAACCAATTCTGAACCTCCTAAGCATACCTAGCAGGCAAAAAGAGAAGCATAAAATTAGTGTGCCAGCAATTGTGCAGAAGTGTTAGATTGTTTTAGTAATCAACATCATCAATCAGAGACTGAGAAACATAAGGGAAATAGGACAGCTTGCTATAACCTAGAGTCAAAATCAGTGATTAAATCCAAGAAACATGATATTAATAGTAAGAAGAAGTCTTTAGAAAAGCAAAAACCTTGAGAAGAGGGGATTCCCCATCTAATTTTAGCTGGCATAATATATCTTTCTGCCATGCAGCTGGTGCAGAGAAGCTGGGTGATGAGACTCCAGCAGCCATACTGGCAGCATCTAAGAATGCTCCATCATATTTCAACTCAATACAATCATAGGGATTTGAAGGTACCACAAATCCATAATCCAGTAGAAAAAGGTCATTGCTTAAGCCTCCATAGTTGAGTTCTAAGCAATCATTCTGTTTGATCTCTGTTTCCGCCACAACCTGGAATGGAGAAATCAAAATTTGAGTAAACAAAACTGTAGCCAATGTCCTTTTCCTTTTTGTTAATGGTTTGGAGACTTTCAAAAGAACTGAAATTAAAAAAAAAAAATCTAACCTTTACTAGCATCTTCTTGTTCCTGTCATCCTGGTCTTGAAGTATTCGAGCATTTGGCTTGAAACTATGGTTGCACATATCGATAAGAGGAAGCATCATGGGGACATCATCATAGTTCCCATCTGCAAGCTTTTTACCATACAAACGGAATGCCCGAGAGGAAACTGCTGACATGGCCCATCCAAGGGCTGATGCACCCACAGCTTGGCCACCAAAAGGGTGATCACTTGGTTTACTATCTTCAAGAGCACGTCTGACTTCTTGTTCAAATTCAAGAAGAAATCTGCATCTTTTGTTTACCTGGAACAAGAATTCACTTATAAATTAAACCTTTGGGAATTGACGTAATTATATATAAGAAACTCAAATGAGCTACACGGCAATGTTGTTCAAATCAAGTTGTTAAACATCGATGTATTATAGAAGTGTTAAGAGTTGTCTAAATCCCAACAGTTTCAAATACTGGAGCCAACTTAGGTACCTGGTAAAGAACAGGGGCATACTGCAAATTCTTTATGTCCTCGCCAGGGAAGAAGATAGGTATGTTAAATGCTTCAGGGAGATTGCCAATGTACGGCCACCAGAAGGATCCAACTCTGGCTCTCTCTTGCAGAAGCTTCAAACCCAATTTCATTGCCCACAGCTCGGCTGCCAAATGCTTCCAGTATCCAGTTTATTCATATTCAAAACTCAGTACAGCCTAATGTACAAAACTTTTAAGTTACTAAACTATACAAAACAAAGAAAACCTACATTACAGCAGTAAAGGATCTCATAACAACACTAGCTTATACTCTAGATGCTGTAAACCGGTTTCCTAAAAAATAATACATTCTTACTAATAAAACATTTCAACCAGCAGGGGCGGAGCTACACTAGGGCCTGAAGGGGCCATGGCACCCCCAAGAATTTGTCTTGTATTAGTACTTAGAAGTAATCTCTTTGATTAATGGGATAGAGACACAAGTATGTGTAAATGTTGGCACCCCCACTTTCACTTTCTTTCGAGCAAATGAAATACGTGAGGATCAATATGGCAATGCTTCAGGCCATTAATACACTTAATTGAGTGTATTAAGTAAATCGACATTGTTAACCTTAAGTTCTTCCCTATACTGGCCCCCCTTACTATAAAATTCTAGGCCCTGTTAACCAGTGACACTACTCACACTAGTTACTGCTAATTGAACCTTCACATATAACACCTTTTTAAGTGAGATAAACAGTGTGATATTTGCTGTACTGGTGAAACAACCAATCAAATGATACTAATACATCAAAAGGTTCAACCTTCTCTACTCTATCAGCAAAACCAAACAAAACATATAGCACCCACAAAGCACAAAACTTTCACTCAAACAAAACTCTGGGAGCATAAATATGTGAAACAAAAACACATACCGGGAACTTGGCGAGCCAAATTAGCAAGAACAGCGTCAGCCCCATCTCCGCCGTCGGATTCAGAAGGGCCGAATCTCAAGGGTATATGCTCAGGAAGTACAATAAGCTCAGACCCTTTTGGAATTCCATCAGCAGCCACCAGCCCAAGACTAAAGGAAGCATCTTGAGCTATCTTCACAGCCTCGTGAACGAACCCACCTTCCCGGCGGACCCATTTTATAAGGTCCGGCGGGTGAGGCGCCAACCGCCCCGGATAAGACGCCGAGGCTGAAGCTGCGGCGGCGCAACTTAGAGGCCTAATGGCCGTCAGAGAAGCCATTACCATCTTTGAAGCTGCCATTCTCAACTCCCCACTTCTTCACTCCCTACAAAATTTTAGGTTGATTGAGATTTCAGCACAAAGGCTTTGCAACTCCTTTAAATACCAAACAGTTTTTACATATGTACCCCTGGTTTTTAGCCATCAATTTTATCTTCAAGGGGTTAATTTCAGAGTGCATTTTTCTATTGGGGAAACTTGTTGCTTACTGGTTACACAAGAATGACAAAGATCCTACAGTCTAGTTATATATGTTAAAAATAGCTAAAAAGTAGCATTTAGCTACCCAATATCATCGTTATATTTCAACAATGATAGTTATGCTTAGCTAATTCAATTTTCAACACATAAATATAGTTTAATTAGAGCTATTTTTAGGGATGTCAATGAAGAGGGTAGAGTTAGGGGATTGAAAAACCATACCCATACCCAAATCCGTTTATATCCTCGTACCCGCCCCGATCCCCGTAATAGGATACTGCGTATTCCCCATACCCATACCCTTAGGGGATTAAGTTCTCATACCCGCTCAAATACGCGTTAATAGTAATATTAATAAATTCAAATAAAGTACACGAAATATAAAAGACTGAAATAAAAATCAAATATTATGATAAAATTATCTTCTTATGTCAAAAATTGTTGTATGTGTAAATAATCACAAAATATATATGGATATTTTCTGTTTATTTAATTTGTATATTAATTTATTTGAGTGAATATATATTAATAAATTATATTAAATATATAATATATTAATGGGTGTGTATGAGGATGGGATCAAAATACTATCCCCGTTCTCATTCTGTTTCCGCCATCCGAATATCAGAGATCCCCGTACCCGTTATCTAATTTTACTCGAAACACTCTCCCATTAAGGTCGTACCCGTGGGTACCCTATCTGCTAGGTATTTTTGCCATCCCTAGCTATATTTAATCATAATTTTTAGTTAAAGTTAAATCTAACTTTTAAATAGGTAGTTGAACGGAGGTAAAAATTATCATAAAACTTTGTTAAAAAGTCAAATTTTGACGAGATAACCAGTCATTTGAAGATGCTCTAACCTCATAGTCAAATTAAATTAAAAGACTGTCAATTTGTGGGGACAGTGGTCATCTCCTTCAAAGCAAGCAAGTTTTGTTCATGCTATTCTGTAAGAGGTAAATTAGGTCAGTTACAAATTGACACATTGGTTTCTTTGTTTATGGTAAGAAACTTTGTTCTATTTAAAAATTGCAGTGATTGCACTAATTACTCAGATACCTTCCCAATTTGATCACAATTGAACCCTCCTTTTCCAACCATTCTCACTCAAAGCACTGTTATGAACCAAAGTGGAAAAATTACAAGTGCTGAAATCTTGAACGCCAATTAGATCATCCGAATCATTATACAAAGATGGGAAGTGTTAACATCATGATCATCAAAATCACCAACACCAACAAAACGAGAAAGACGAAACTGCCCCCACGAAGAAAAACCGTAGTCTATGATGAACAATTGCGATTCAATTACCAACAGGATGAGGCTGTTGTTGAACATTGTTGTTGTTACTCTCGCAACGCGACCCCATCATCATCATCACTTTAAACTCCTCAAAATTGATCATACCGTCGCCGTCGGCGTCCACGCCGCCGATCATTTTCCGGCACTCGGCGATGGAGCACTCGTCCCCCAAGCTCTTGAGCACCTCGAAGAGCTCCTCCGCGGAGATCGAGCCGTTGCCGTCGATGTCGTAGACGGAGAACGCGTCCCTGAGATTCTGCATCGCCTCCGCCGAGTCGATCCCCTTGGTGTTGAGCTCCACGAACTCGTTGAAGTCGATGAACCCGTCGCCGTCGCCGTCGACCTCCACGATCATCGACCGGAGCTCGTCCTCCGTCGCCGGGTGGCCCAGGCTCCCCATGATCGCGCCGAGCTCCGACGACGAGATCTTGCCGTCGCCGTTGACGTCGAATTTCTGGAAGACCTGGTCCAGCTCGGCGATCTGGGCGCGGGTGGCGAACGAGGGGGAGCGCATCACCGGCGGCGGCGAGGGGGCGGCGGTGGAGGTTGGGGTGGTGGATTTCTTCTTCCGGGAAAAGAGGGATTTGAAGCCCATAGTTCGGAGGATTTTGGAGACTTCTGAGAATTTTTGGGGTGGATTTGAAAATGGGATTTGCGTGATTGGATCAGTAAATTAAACTACTATGAGAGAGAGAGAGAGAGAGAGAGGTTGTAAATAACTAACTGGAATCCAACTGAATCTCTCCCTTCTCTGTCAAAGAAAAAGAAAGGGAGGAGAGCAGTTATTCCGCGTGGATTGGATTATTGTAAGTTACAGTACACCCCACACACAGCCCACTAAATGACACGGGCCAACAACAACCAACGGTGATGGTGTCTTCCACGCGTTAGCCGACGTATAGCTTTTTTAGTTACGAGCGCGGGCAGTTAATTCCTGTTGCGG
Organism: Argentina anserina; assembly: GCF_933775445.1. Taxonomy (NCBI): domain Eukaryota; kingdom Viridiplantae; phylum Streptophyta; class Magnoliopsida; order Rosales; family Rosaceae; genus Argentina; species Argentina anserina. Next base: position 26,093,328 of record NC_065875.1, on the reverse strand, counting down.
GGTCAGTCAGGTAACACTGTCAAAAGTGGGTAATTTTCTTTCTTTTTTTTTAACCAGATTGCCAGTAGGTTGATCGAACAAGAAAAACCACATGCACCCTGGTAGTTTGAGGAAGTAGCTAAATAATTATTAGGGGTTTTCTTAGTCCTTGAACAGTTGGAATTCCCATTCCATCTTATTGTTCGTTTCATTTCGTTACTTTGCAAGAGGGGTAGGTGTTTATTAAGAATTTTGGATTTAGCATACATATAAGATGATGTAGGAAGACGAGTGTCCTTGCTTGAAGATGTAATCCATTATTAAATTGTTGTTAAGATAAAACTTAGTGGGACTGAAATTTGAAATCAATTAAAAACAACAAAAATTCAAAGAGCTGTTGGAGATCATTGTCACTCCATTATATCGTACCAAAAAAGGAGCAACAACATGCTATTTTCACATGGTTACGTGCTTAGATTCCTTAGAAACCTAAACATCAAAGTTAGATCAATTGCCGATTGGCAGAGAGAGCCGCGCTTGATTCTATACCATGCTTTGCAGGCAGATCTAGGTCTTTCCATGTGTGATTCTGAGTATAAATGACCATAAACATCCTGAACGTACTAGTTGCCCTCAAATTCTATTCACGATGGCAGCAGATACTTTGGCCAAGAAGAAACGATGCTAATCAATGTTCATGTAATTTTTTATCTCAAACTTCTATACACAGAAATACCCAACACCGGTGGATGGTTTAAGCAACCGTTACGATCAAGTTAAATAATAATTCACAAAGGAGCTAGTAATCAAATCATTAGCGGCATGTAATCTCATAAAAGCTAACAATCCTAATGGTCTTCTTTGTTTCCCGCTCGCCGATCCTACTTTGCATCAGGCGAACGACCTCATCCAACAGCTTCGGCGAAACATCTAGCTCCTTCAGCCAAAAGTTCTCACCGGCAGGCAGCTTCATCCCCAGAACCCTAGCAGCCACCACAACTGACCCAACCGCAATGTAGTTTGGCTCGTATTGCAAGCACAGTGATGTCTTGAGCCACTCCTCCACAAGACTCCACGCCATCTTAGTCAGGTCGGTGATTTTATCACTCATCATGAACATCTTCAGCGCCACCACGAGAGCCTTGTAGGGATCCTCAATATCATCTAACCCGATCGTCTGTAGCACCAGCCGCTCTGCCTTTATGATAAGTTCTTTCTTCTCCCTCTTCAAAACCTCTATCCTCCCTTTGGAGAACTCGTCCCTTTCTTTCATGTCGAGAGGATTGAGCTTTTTCCTCGTCATCATATCTGTGATCGCGTCCTGTATTTCACATTCATAGACCACGAAAACGACGTCATCAAGGAACCGAGGCGAGTCTCGGAGTTTGCTGGCTAGAAGAATGCATGAGGAGGCCACCGTGTGCCAGCAATTCTTGGCGTGAGACTGACGAGTGTAGAAGCGGTGGCACATCATCATCGCGGTAGCTATGGCGTGATGAGGAAGTTTTAAGTTCCGACCGCACTTCTGAATATGGGAGCAGTAATGAGACCGGAGTTCCGACTCTTTGACGAAGGAGATGCCGTCCCGGCGAGATGGGGAGTTGAGCCTCAACTCTTCTTCTGTGAAGTACCAGTCCCGACTCTCCGGGATTAGTTGTTTTCGAATTGGTGACATGGATTTTCTGGCAGAAGAGAAGGATATGAAGGAAGAGAGTGGAAAGGTTATGAAAAATGTAGAAGGGAGGGTGTGTGCTTGGATTGGAATTGGAAATGGAGAGCAGGACTCATATATAGAAGGGTTTACACTTTACAGTCCTTGAGTGGCTAGGAAATACTTACCCACTCCCTGTGAGAATGAGAATCATACTTGAATTCGGAAATAATAATCCTTTTCGGATTGGGTTTAATTATCCTCGAAATAGGAAAAAACCGTGTTGGATTATTCCTTACTGACAAGCCTTTGATCCTATCATGTCACACATTAAACTTACTATGTTACTTTACCTTGCAATTATGTTGTATCTAAATTATTATTTACATATTGTTTTCTATATGTAGTGTACTCATGGTGACTTGTATTCAAAATAATACTTACATTTTAACTGTCGTAACAAAAGTTTTCTTCGCGACCAAACTATGACCCATATGCCTCCATCTCTATTATTCAATTGGCCTTTTTATGTTGTTTTGTTGGTTTAGATTTTCTGGCTAACGTTTTCATTACCCAACAAACAAACCCTTCCATTCCAAATCTCGGCTCCATGCGCAAAACACCTTCTCCTCTACCACATGATTAAGCAACGATGAGTTATTAAGATTCGATGAAATTTACTTGGTTTCAGCAGATTCATACTCATTGAACGAGTTCAAATAAAAAATAACCTCACCCCATTAAAATGCAACACAAAATTTTACCAAGCAATGTTTTACCTCCTCGATCAATTGCCCCCTAGTTTTGACTCCAAAAACAGAGGAATCTCACATACGCGCCGTCAAGAGTCAACTCCTCACATGAAGCACACCATAACAAAGACCCCACTTCAATCAAAACCTCTCATACAATACAAGGTTACTGTTATAACAACAACAAGGCTTATCAAAATTTCAAGTCTTTGATGAACCCAGGTCCCAAAAGACTCGCTCTTTTCTTCAGCTCATGATGGACTCCAGGTCGGTGCGGTTCTTGACCCACCAGTCCTTCTTCTCCGCCGTCCGATCCGGCGACCTCGACTCCGTGAAGCAGCTGGTGGAGAAGCTCGCCAGCGACGGCGAGGGGTCCACGGTGGCTGATCTGATGGCGATGAAGAACGACGCAGAAGAGACGGCGCTGTACGTGGCCGCAGAGAATAATCTGGAGGAGGTGTTTGGGTACTTGATCAAGTTCTGTGATGTGGAAGTGGCTAAGATCAGGTCCAAGGTGGACATGAACGCTTTTCATGTTGCTGCTAAGAAAGGCCATTTGGGTATTGATTTCTATCTCTCTAGTTTGCTTAGTTCTGATTGTTTATTGGGTTTGTTTGGTTTGGAGAAGTTGGAATTTTTTTTCGGGTAAAGTTTGATTTTTTATGCACTAGTACACTTATTTTCATGATGATGTTTTTTTCTAAATCAGAAGATTGGGATTGGATTAACTGTAAGAGTGTTGGAATCACTGTACTGTGAGCTGAAGTTTTTGTTCTTTATTAATTGTGAACTCTGTTTTGGGGAAGAATTTAAGGTTGTCATTTTCGACATCTTTTGAAGTAATAGCCATGGTATTTGTTACCTAGAGTATAGGCCTACAAAGCTTAAAGGTCAATTTTGCTTTGATCAATATTGAAATTAATGGCTTCATAACCGACGCACGAGGTTTTGATATTAGGAAATATATGCTTGCTACTAATCACCAGTGTTAGAAAAATAAAGAAGAGAATCTCGCTTGCTATGATTCTTTGAAAGTAAGGCACGGGCTCTTATGTTTCAGGTATTGTGAAGGCGCTGGTGGCAAAATGGCCTGAGCTGTGTAAAGTATGTGACTCGACAAACACTAGTCCCCTTTATTCAGCTGCTGTTCAGGAACATTTGGATGTTGTCAACACCATCTTGGATGCGGACATCAGCTCAATGAGGATAGTGAGGAAAAATGGTAAAACTGCATTACATACAGCTGGAAGGTACGGGTACCTAAAGATTGGGCAGACGCTTATTGATAGAGATCAAGGAATAGTGTGTATCAAGGATAAAAAGGGTCAAACCGCACTCCATATGGCTGTAAAAGGTGACTGCACTTCAATTGTAGAGGAAATACTACATGCTGATCACTCAATACTAAACGAACGTGACAAGAAAGGCAATACAGCTGTGCATATGGCGACAAGGAAAGGCCGTTCAGAGGTATCTTTATGTTGCAATGTTAATAATATCTATGTGTGATAGGAGTGATTGCTTCCTTGTGTATCTTCTTGTTGATGTTTTATTCTTTACTTATTCAGATAGTGAGCCTTTTATTGAGTTTCAAGGATGCTGATGTCAATGCTATCAATAATCATCACGAGACTGCCATGGATTTGGCAGATAAACTACAATATGGAGGTTCTCGATCAGAAATTATAGAAGCACTGGCAGAAGTTGGTGGCAAGCATGCAAAACATGTTGGACAAGTGGATGAAGCAATGTTACTCAAGAGAACTGTGAGTGATATTAAGCATGAGGTGCACTCACAGTTGTTACAAAATGAAACAACTCGGAGAAGAGTTTCTGGCATTGCCAAAGAACTTAAGAAACTTCATAGAGAAGCTGTCCAGAACACTACCAATTCTATCACAGTCGTTGCTGTTCTTTTTGCCTCAATAGCCTTCTTGGCCATTTTTAACTTGCCTGGCCAATATATATTGAGTGGACCTGAAGCAGGGAAGGCTAACATAGCCGATAAAGTTGGTTTCCAAGTGTTCTATACCTACTGAACGCCACAGCTCTCTTCATTTCTCTTGCTGTTGTCGTGGTTCAGATCACTTTGGTGGCTTGGGACACAGGGGCGCAGCAGCAAGTCGTGTCAGTTGTCAACAAACTAATGTGGGCGGCTTGTGCGTGCACTTGTGGGGCTTTTCTGGGGATATCTTTCGTGGTTGTTGGAGGAGGCAGTTCCTGGATGGCAATTACTGTAACAGCTGTGGGAGCACCAATCCTCATTGGCACTCTTGCGAGCATGTGCTACTTTGTTTTCCGACGACACTTTGGGTCATTCCGGCGTGACTCTCAGAGACGCATCAAAAGGGCCGGCGGAAGCAAGTCCTTTTCCTGGTCCTACTCTGCTAATATCTCAGTTCTCGACGATAATGAATATAACTCCGACTTTGAGAAAATATATGCTTTGTAAACCCTATACATCTCAGCTATCCTGTTTATATCGTGAGAGTAAGTCTCTGTTTCATGTGCTTGTACACGTCTGTGACAATTGATCTTAGAATTCTGTATACTTGGTGTAACTATTATAGTGATCAGTACAAGGTTAACATCCAGTTGTATTCAATACCATAATGAGAGCCAAATGAATAAAATCAGACCACAAAGAACCCCTAGCAAATAGCGAATAATATTGAAAACAATGTCGACAATCCCACATACAGAGCTCAAAACATCATATAGCCCAAATTTGTATCCAATACCACAAAATGTAGTACAAGCTTATAAGAATGATGGCCAACAAATTGCAATCATGAGACACCAATAAAGCATAATTAGGTACCGGTGTTCCCGAATAGCCTCCCGCAAATTGTTGGTAATAGAGAAAACAGAGTGGAGAATCCCACATACAAAGCTCGAAACAGAGTGCTCTTCTTGTGTCGGCATAGAATATCGACAGAGGGGACACAGGTGGTTAATCTTGAGCCAAGACACAATGCATTGGACATGAAAATGGTGTGTGCAAGGCAACCGAGTAGCTAGTTCTGCTTGTTCAAAATCATCCAAACAAATAGCACAGGAGGAGGAGGAATTGGTATGAGTATCGAGTAGTGTCACTTGCTCCAAACCCTGGATAAATGATCTGCTCGCCGGAATAATCGAATTGGGTCCGATGTTCGTAGTGATGTTCCACACAAGGAGTAGAACAGGGTCGACAGGGCAGACGGCAGCCCTAACCACGTTGAATATCTTGTGAAGACTAGCAGGCAGGATGTTCATCTTCCGGCACACCCATACTCTTCAGATGCTTGCATATCAAGTTTCCATACTCAATGTTGCTTTCGTTGTCGTCACTTAATTGCTGCTTGAAATGAGAGAACTTTACCCAAAAATGTCTTTGGGCTATATTATAGGACCGATTTCATGATAAATTCGACCGCTTGCATCATGGTACTCATCGCACCTCATCGGACCTTCTTTGATTCCTGCGAGCAGATCATCAATCCAGGGTTTGGAGCCAGTGACAGTGCCCGGTTCTTATGCCTCCTCAGGGTTTGATTGCCCTGCAAACACCATTTTCATCTGCATTGCATTGCTCAGTGGCTACAGATTAACCACACATATCCCTTCTGCCGATACCCGATGCCAACACAAGAAGAAGAAGAAGATCAGTTAAGCCCTGCAATAATGCCGACGCAAGAAGATCAACTTAGCCGTGCAATAGTGCGTGCACCAGAGCATCAACTTAGCCCTGCAATCGACTCTAGTTCGAGCTTTGTATGTGGGATTCTCAACTCTGTTTACTTTATTACCAACAATTTGCTTGCGGTTCTTTGGTGCCTGATTGCAATTTGTTTGCTCGCATTGTAATAAATTTTCTAGTTCATCTGGTGCTATTGGATACAACTGGATGTTGAATTGTTTGCTCTTCCAACTTAACCTTTTTTTGTGATCTCCTAGCACAAGTTGCTGGCATTTGAACTTAGTATGATCCCTTTGCTTTCTTAATTTCAGCCATATCAGCTGTGTCACCACTCATCATTATGACCATCTGTTGTTTCAACCCTTCATCTTTGCAACTGTTATATGCACATAAAAAAACCTTGGTTTCAAGTTGATCAGTGTATGTATCTTGACATTAGTCGTTGTATGCACAGTTACATGATTTTGTTTTTTCGGAAACGGCGAGGATGCACATCCTTAATGTATAGGTTGATTTTGTGAACATACGCTGTGATGATTGCCGCATTCCTACTATGGTACATTTTTGCTCTGGGATGTATAGATCTTCTAAAGTTTTGTTTGTTACTGATTTGAGTTTAGGACGTAGTCGCATTACCTTTTACTCTCGAATAAGGGTAGAGAGTACACTGACGATGGCCACATCCTAACTTCAAGATGTTGAGTTATGAAAGAATGGAAGATTATCCATGTAGCTAAGTATTTTGGAAGTGTACGTAAGGCTGTTCCATCTAACCATCTGTGTTGGAATAAGTTTTAAGTGATATATCGAAATAACTGTACCCAACTGTTAGACACCGTGAATCAAGAGCAACTTTCGTATCTTCTAGATTTTTCACCTTTTATCAAAGTTTGAGTCAGCTAGCTGCTAATAGGGAATTAAACACGTTGAATGGAAGTTTAAGCTAATTGAGTTAAAGTGATTTGCTTCCTCACTGTGTACAAATGGGGATGTAAAACTTGCAGAAGTTTTGGGACGAGAATATGTAGATGTCCCTCTTAAAATGAATTAAAACTCCGGGTATGAACAGGTATAAAGTTCCCCCAAGTCCCCCTCTTCTACTTTCTTTATGTAGAAGATAAAAAGTTCAACACATACAAAATCGTTTTCTCTCAATATCGCCTATACATCGGTATTTCTTGATCATAGAAAAAGACTTCCAATATGTAACGTTATACCCATACCAATATGAGTTTGGGTTCATACATATCTCAGCCAGATTGCATGGCTTGTTTACACTTTGCAGGGTTCAACTGTCCAAGCATAGGAAATCAATCCTAAAAAACCTCGGTTACCATTTACCAGTTGACGTCAGTCGGGCGTGTGCATTTTTTCATCATTCTCCGGCCTTTACAATTGATGATTCAGTACTACTAATATATAATTCAGTACTTGATCTTTAACACTAGGCAGTAAACGAACGAGTAAATACAAGTGTGAAAACGGTCTATAGTGAAATTATAACTACACATCCAACTTTCCTTTAATTTCAAAACCGAGGTGTACATAACAGCTACCTTATAACATGTAACAGATGAAAAAACAAATTGAATCTAATTGGAATTATCCCCTTTCTAACCCCCCACATGGTTTTCAATAAAAATAACAGAACCACATGGGCAGCATCAGCTTACAAATGTCAAAAAGAATAGCCTCGCATCAACTGAGCTGATCTTAATTTTCAAACCCAATTCCCACCATCCGAACCAATTAACAACAAACTACTACAAATATACAATTTTACAAACTATACCAGATATCCCATTCACAACTCCTAAGCTTTGCTGATGTGAGACATGTTTGCCTCCGCCAGTGACCCAGGGTCCAGAAGCAGCAACATTATAATTGTAACTGCCCTGGTCCCCTCCTAGATCTAGAAGGAGGCCGATTGACATCTGATGAAGTTCGGCTGAGTTCTTCAGGTCTTTGCACATCCTACATATATGATAAGCAGCAACGTAATTCAAAGTGCAGTAATGCCGGCTTTAAAAGCACAGTATGGGTGGAATTCAAACATCAAGGTGTGACTGTATGGCATTATATACAGATAAAGTGGAGATATATCTACATAGATATTGATCAAATGCACGAAGCATGAACGCACTATTAAATCAATGCACTGATGATATTCTTTCTGTATAAAACTCAACAAACCTGTTGCGTTGTGGATGATGTGGAATTGCTGCGTACTTGTGCCTGATCTTTTGTATGCTGGCGATGCTGCTGCTGCATTTGCTCAAACTGTTGTAGTCTTGCAGTGAAGTTTATTCCATGATGAGAAAACTTACTGTCCTGGTTTGGGTTTAAGTCACCATCCTCAATGACCTGTGATCCACTTGACATATGATGTAGGATCTGATAGGAATTCCCTGAAGAAGTTCGCCTGGGTTGCTCACCACCAAACGAGTAGGTAGGTACAGTTTTTAAACGAGTCCGTAGAATTTTAAAGGCGGCACTTTGCTGCAATCAAGTACCGATTGGAAAATGTTTACTCATAACAGAAAAAGATATGATTGACACTAACCACAATAAAACTGCAAAAAGGTACAATTTGAAAAAACTTTCAAGATTGGATCTCAGAATTCTCAGCATTGATCTTGATAATAAAGGAAGCAGAAGTAAAAGATCAATGGTCTATCGTATATTCCTCACAATAACATCTATAAATTCAAGCTCAAATCATGGTTGCAGTTGTTACAGAAAATGAGGAATATACAGCTTAGTTTGTACCTGGGGAAGTAGCATCAAAAGACCATACAAAGCTTTTAACAGCCACATATGCCTTCCAGGTTCCAGAAGCTGCAAAAACAAGAAGACAGCTCAGGCATCCAAGTTATATCGCTTAGATGAAAGCAAATGGAGACAACATCAACTGATACATATGCTGTGCAAAATTTATAGCCATTGCAAACAAAGCATAGCCTTATTTGACTTTATTTGTTCAAGGGTGGTGTTTCTCACACGACCTTTTTTGTTATTAACACACCTTATCTATATTTTTAATTATTATTTTTGTGTTGCAAACTATTGCTTCTTATTGGCTCCCATCATAGATGGGGTGTGATAAAGAAAACGGGTGTGTGAACTGAATTCTTTTTTCAAAAGAGAAAACTAAACTCTTATAAATTTTTGTAAGAAGCATTCCTTTAAATTGAGACCGATTTTGGAGGTCCTATTCTTTAACCTTAAACACCAGTATAAGAACCGGGAGGTCCACTACTTAATGAAAAACCAACAATATAAGCCACAAGACATAAATCCAATCAAACATGCAAATTCCAATTAGAATTTCATACTAAACACACACAATGATGACAATGCTCTCTCTAAGACTTAAGAGTAGACTAGAATGCCACACCTGTAATCTAAGATATACAAAGATTGGAGTTTCCAGTAACCGAATCAATTTGTCCAGATGGACTAAAAATTTGACATTTATATCTTCCTCCACCAGAGACTGAATCACCGTACTTGCATGCTGATATGTCTGTCAAAAGAAAGCAATAGGATACTTCAAGAAAGAGAACACATGCGCGCAAAAATGAAGATTTTCAATGGAAGTGGTAACAAGAGACAGAGCATTACGACCTTACCTGAGATAACAAGCAGAGGCTTATAATTGCCATAGGCGAGTGACACCATGAAGCATATAAAGAAACAAATAAGTCCTTCCCTGATGGATTCACAAGTGATTGTTTCAAAAGATCTCGAAGGTCAGACAACTCGGAAGATGTAAGTAGAATCAAGTTCAAAGCCTGAACAAAGAAACAAGCACGTGAATAACTTATGAAAACTAACTGAAACATGAACTGCTGCAAAAAGTGAAAAAAAAAACTATATAATTGGTAATGTTCAAAGCCTCTCCCATAGCAAAGAGTTTACTTGTAGGGAATAGGAGAAAACTTCATTCAGTAAAAAGAATACAGGTGCAAAATCACTGATGCATATAGCTTTATGCAATAATTGCTTTTATATAAATAACAACCTACCTGAACCATAATAGATGCAAAATCCAGGTTCGACTCTCCTTCTAATATAGTAGACAGTTCTCGGTAAACCCTTTCAGCATCTAAAAGCACACAAAGTCGGCGAATTATCAAAGCACCACGTCTGGGAACAAAAAGAAAATATGAGAAGAATTATATCAAGAAAAGTCACCCACCAACAGCTACAGCTGGAGAGAGAGAGAGAGAGAGAGAGAGAGACTCACTTTTCCAGAAGAGAATTATCTACACGGAAATTATGAACAAGGAAGATGACAAGCTGACGGAAGTGTTGTGGATCTTTCGCTATGCATGCATGAACCTCTAGAACCAGGAGAACCACCTGGGCATCAAACTTGCAATATTAGATATCCACATGAATGCCATTCAACATGTTAATAAGCTACTTATTTACATTAAAGCCCATACAGATTACCTGATCAGAAGGATCTGAAAGTGCTTCCAAAAGAGTGTCAAATATGTCATTCAGATACGTCAATACCTGTTTCATGTAAAATTAATTAGAACTTATCCAAAAAAGGGAGATGAGCCCGATAACTATTAATAATTCAATTCATCTACAGGCATATCATTTACCTTATTATATATCGCTTGTGTATCTCAATGTTACATTGCAGTAAATGTAGTTTCAGATACAATAAAAGTGGTGTGTGTGCGTGTGTGTATATTCGATTTGGTTCATAGTTCGTCCACTACTAGCCCCTTTGTAATATAGGAAAACGAAAGGTGATCTATTCCATTTGTCCACTAATAAATTATCATTCATAGAACCAAGTACCACAAAGCAACATGATTTTAAAATGTCAAGCAAACGACCACTCCTATTTAGGATAATTAATAACTTACTATATTCTATACAAGCATAACCAGTCAGTGCATAACCAGAATTGAATTGGAATAGAAACAAAGGAAACATATGAATATTACATTCATGAAAAATTTATTTTCGGGAGTAAAAGAACAGTTCAATAGGTACTTCCAGGAAAATTGATTGCATAAAAACAGGTATGAACCAACCATGCAAAAAAAATTACAATTTACCTCAGTACGTTGTCTATTTAAAAGGTTGGAAATCCAATGCAATGCTTCAATTCTAGTAGCCTCCCACTCACTAGATAGTTGCCTGATCATAAAACACAGATATAAATGGCAACTAACATACGATAAAAATAAAAAGTAATATCACCCTAGCTTGTGTTGGTTATAAAAACTAACCTCCTTGCAATAGAGAGGATTGCTCCAACATCGAACCCTTCAGCTGGATCTGCATTAATAGCACGAAGCTCTTCATTGGTTTCGCGAGCAACCTTAGGTGAGGAGAAAATAATTCAGTGAAAGAAATCCACAATAAGCTGCAAAATCAAATTATCATCCACACCCCCAACAAGAAAGAGGAAAAAACAACAAAAAAGGGAATGAAGGAAACCATAAGACCTACCACTCTGATTTTCTCCTCTTTATCGGATATGCAGGGTAAAATTGCTCCCAATATATCAGCGTAGTAGGGAACAAGCTGGTCCCCACCAAGTTTTACAAACTCATTTATCTGCAAATTCAAGAAGCACATCCCTATTCAAATATAATAAATCTACACAAAACAGTGATCCGTCTCCATATCGAGAACATCAACTATAAAGACTGTAGATGAATGATACAAGTAATTCTACATTTACTTTCACTCACCCATGTGATAGCTGTTAAACGAGTAAATTCATCTGGAGAAGCAGCCCTCTGCACCAGTATTTCAGCCATGCGACCATAATCTACAGACTTCAAGAGTAGCACTGCTCGAGTCAGAAAATTACAAATGAACATAACATGATATAAATAAAATATTGATAACAAGGATAAGTGATGCATGGTCAACCACCCTCATTATTTAACCAAAAGATAATTCCATATACTTCCAATATAAATTTAGCACACATGCGCTCCCTCATAAAGCTACATACTTGAAATGAAACATATATCTGTATTACCATGAGACAAGGATAATGAGCCACACTGACTGAATGACAGTACATATATACTGAGAGATGCAAGAGAAAGAGGAAACAGAGACCAACAAAGAAACACACATACACAAGAAAATATGGAAAATTGACCGGCCGAAATTCTTCCAAAGCAACCAGTAAACACGTACAACAGAAACCGTTACAGAATTGAGACATTAACAGTCAAATATCTTACTGGGGAGTTTTTAATCTCTTGGAGAAACTCTGAAAGAGCTGAATCAGCCTGTTGTCTTATCTCATGGCTTGAATCGCTTAACATATTAAACAAACCTGATATTTAACAGCAAATTGTGAGTTCAAATCAAACTAGGAAATGATTAAAAATGAAAGAAAGCATATTTTCTTTTCACATTAAAAAAGACATACCATCAAGAAAGTCGGGAAGGAAACCCAGCATATCAATATCTGGCACGCTGTCTAAAACAGTGATCCATCCTACCAAAAATTGGCGGACATAGGGATTTAGAACATTCATACGCTCCCTCAGTAATGGTATAAATTCTTCAATGCTGCATAAGAGAAAACAGAAATAAAATATCGTAATGTAAATGTTGCATTACTGTCTCGAGAATACAATAGAATATACTTCTGAACCAGATCAGGAATATTACGCACCTGAACTGGTCACTTTCAGTAACGATATCCTGCTTCAATTTATAAAGAGAATTAAGTATAGGGCATACAGAGCGCATATGTAAATGATAAGAAGAAAGTGGAAAAGATCGATTTTTCAGAGGTCGAAAGTTTTTTTTTGGGTGAAAAAAAAGAGAATGCGATAGTTTGAACTGGTTACATACCTTTACAAGCCGATCTAAAAGATGAGCGGCACTTTGTACATTAGCATCTGAGTCTGCTGACAGCTTGCACAAGGCATCAAAAATCTGATTGAAGAATATAATAAAATCTCCTCGTACAACCTGAGCACCATGAAAAAGAAATAATATTAAGGTCAAGGTCAGGGACACCATATTAATTCAGTGAATCAGCCACCTAATCATTTTTCACCTTTGCAATGTTGTATAGTGCTTCACAAGCATAATAACGAACTCTGCTATCTTGGTCACAAAAGGAATTAAGCACAGGAGGCACAATTTGCTGGCAGATACATGAGAAGAAAATAAATATTCAGTAAACCAATAAAGAATGTTTAAGCATTGAATAACTGATGCATGGAAATAAAATAAACTTGCAATTTTATATCTGGAAGGAACCAAAAATGGCATCATGCAATTGACTAAGTACTACTGCTTTCAGGTTAATGTGCATGAGTTTAAACTACAAAATGGACAGCTCAAGACAGATGATGGAAGCCTACAGAATCAAACAATGCCTGGAGGGAGTTTTTGAGACCTCTAACTTCATTATGTAGGGAAGTGTTAGAATTTCTAATCTGTTGGAAATATATAGTACAAATTGGAAATATGATACAATTTGTTAGACAACGTGTAGCACTATATAATTCTGAACATCTTCAACATTATCAAACTAGCTCAATTGTGTGCCTACGCTCACTCCGCACTAGGACTTCAGTTTCAAAAGATATGTCTAGTTACCCGCACCACTTAACTCACAACTTACCAATATGTTTACGCAAATTTTTTTTTTTTAAATTTTAAAAATAGAATGGCTCCTCAGGTTCTGATACTTTTATCAGACTGACCAACCAAATAAAATTCAGTTTGGAAAGATAGCCTAGTTATCCCATTGTACTTACCAATATAATGACTCAATCCACAGCCACCTACCTGCTGTTCTCATTAAACCTTTTATGAACTAAGACTAGATATCACTGATAATATAAATAGTGGATTACAGGAATAGTGAATACAACATCACATAAAGTATGATGTAAACTAGGAGATTTTGAAAGGCATTATCGAATTAAGATTTCCAAGGGTTAGCCATTGCTTAGGCCAACCCGAAGAACTTAGAAGCAAAAAATCTTGATGAAAGCAATCACACGGCCATCTGTTGATCAGTGTAAAACCTTCAGATCTACTTAAATCAAAATCTTCTCACCTACATGCAACTAATCTTGTACAGAAAGAATCAAAACAACCCAAGTTTTGTAATAGTTACTAGTTCCTGGAGATGCCCAAGAGCTCAGATATTGCAAACTCGGAAAATAAAGCGCATCACTCACACCACACTAGATTACAGTAACAAGCAATGTTATACTCATCCCTAGTAACATATTACAGCTTATTCTTATGCCAGTAACTAAATTTAATTAGTAGAACCAAACACTCTGGCTAAGGTCAACATACTGCTATATTGATAGTTTAGCACACCAGTACCACAACTAATTCTACCTCGAAAACACAATGATCACATATGCCTAGACTTTGACATCTTAATAGTCCATCATTTAGGCAGAAATCTAAAGAAACTGATCAATCTATACTCAAGGGTTTTAGGTTTACCTCAAGATGCTGAGCCGCTTCGCTGGTCAACCCAACTGTTGCAGCAGCTAACCCTATCAGTCCTCCCTACACAAAAACCACAACAAACACATACACAAACTGAGCATATAAACATTCAACCATCAACCATAGCAAATTGAAGCCACAAAATAGTACACCAAAACTAAACGAAAAACTAGTACAAAATTCTTCACATCAATTACCTTGCGGTGATTCGCTTGCGGTGAATAAGTAAATTCCGTAGTGAGCAATTTGATCACGGCCGTAATCTTATCATGATCGCCGGCCATCGTGAGCTGCTTCACGATTCCCTCAACCTATACACAAACGCCAACACACACACTAAAAACCGAACCGATTGAACTCTTAAGATCTAATCCAAAACCCTAAAAATGCAGAAGAAGAACACAGACCTCGAGAGCAGCATTCTTGCGCTTCTCGTAGAGCTTGTCCGCCAGGTTCCGGAGCACGCCGGCGGGAATCACAGTGAGAGCGTCGGCCATGTGCAGCAGCAATTCACCAGCTCAACCTCCGGTCGTAATCGGAACTTGCGCCGATTGAGAGAGAGAGAGAGAGAGGTAGAGGAAACCGGATTCGGAGGTGTCAAATTCGCTTTCGGATCTTCTCCTGCTCCAATCGGAACATGTCTGTTAGGGTTTCTTCGCCGGAAAGTTGAAGACTACCGGAGGAGATGAGATCTGCAGAGACTGGTAATTGAAATCGGAAACTGAGGAAAAAAAATGTCGCCCTCCTCAGTTTTCTTTTTCTTCCTTTCTTATTTTTAATATTAATTTCGGGTCTTTAAAGTCTTTTCAGTCGTGGCAGTTCTCTCTTTTCTCCCAATTGACCATTTGAGTAGCGAACGACTTCGGGAAGGTTGCTAACAGTTAGAACTGCGGTTGTTGGGGGGAATGACGGGTATACCCTCCTATTTTTGGTGTCAGTAACTCGATATTTGGCAAGTTGAAATGAAACTTGGCTTCAATTATGCTTAGTCACCAGCAAGGTAATTTTACCATCTTATGATCTTATCAGCTAATACTTTACGATCTTATCTTTTCTCCAACAAAAACTCTGATCAATCAAGTCTTTTCTATAAGTGATGACTTGGTGCGTCATGTTTGATATATAACAAGACGTTCGAGTCTTTTTATTAGTGACTACAATTAAATGTTGATAGCTCCTGTAGTTAATGCACATAGAGAATGAGAGATTCAAAAGATTGCATTAAATCTAAGATGAGTCATAACTCGTTGAGAAGATTGGTTTGACACTAAGTGGTACGGACACGGACACAGACACGAGTATTTGTATTGGAAACGATTTGATACGTAAACACGGCATATAGAAATGTTTTTGGACACGGACACGTGATGTATACGTTAATTAAATATTATTTTTAATATATTTATTTATTAAAAAAATTATTTATAAATTTAAAAGTATTTAGAATTTTAGATGTATATATATGTCAAAGTGTGCATTAAAATGATGAAAACATAACTTGTTAGAATGGCTAAGGACTTGATAAGTACCTTGAATAACCAATGTTCGAATCCCACCACAAGCATTCTTACTTTTATCACGAGTTTCTCTCCTTATATATATTAAAGTGTGCATAAATATAACAAAAATTGAATCTGTTGGAATGATTAAGGAGTTGTTGAGTGCCTTGGATGACCAAGGTTCGATTCTCACCATAAGCATTTTCACTTTTATTATGAGTTGGTGCGTGTCCGGGCCTTGTTCAAATTCAGTTCGCGTGTCCGAGCATGTCCATGTCCATGTCGGACGCCCAATACGGTGCCATGAGCACGTGCCCGTGCTACTTAGGTTTGACACCGTTGTTGAGGAGGAACGTTCTTCTTGCATTTTCTTAACTAACATTTTACATGCTCAAAATATTGAAATTATAAGCATGGAATAACTTACGTAGTCTTAAATTAGGTGGCAGTAGTCGATAGTTTGATTTATAGTTGTATTATATTATCTTAAGAGAAAAAAAATAAGACATTTTATCACAACTATAAAACTAGTTTGGTGATGGTCCAGTCTAATCCGTCATATTCAAAGACGCCAGATTTCCAATGAGACATGGGGAGAGAGTTGGTGTTCACCAATAGGATAAGGTCGGTTTCTGAGTTGACTAATAGAAATGGCCGGTTTGTCAAAATTGCAAAGATTATCATTTCAGAAATGGGCAAAATCATTAACAAGAGCGATGATTTTGATACAAAGGCAAGGCCTCCAAAACAGTTAC
Source organism: Argentina anserina (assembly GCF_933775445.1). Taxonomy (NCBI): domain Eukaryota; kingdom Viridiplantae; phylum Streptophyta; class Magnoliopsida; order Rosales; family Rosaceae; genus Argentina; species Argentina anserina. Next base: position 26,076,523 of record NC_065875.1, on the reverse strand, counting down.
AGAAGGACTCAGTGTCACATAATAATGTAATGACACCAATAGGCAACAAAACCTGAATCTACTGATGGAATGACGGGCAGACAGGTAGGCTTATCGAAGACAACTTTATTGTTAGCTCATTCTTTTTCAAAGAAATCGAGTTCTAAGTCTCTTGAACATGATTACATATCGAACCAATGTACAAGCAACTACTGCTTCTAGCAACAGAAATATGGTACAACACTATATCAAGCAATGAACAATCAATAACGATCAAAAGGGAAGGGACTTAAGAGTGACTCTTCTAGTTCTCGAAATCCCTGGAAAATAGGTTCGGTAAGATGCTGTGGAAGAGCCAACCTCCGTACCTCAGTCATATACCTGCAATTCCAAATACAACAAGAGAATTCTTAACTTGAACAGTTGAACATATATTGAAACTCTTGCTCAGTATCAATATTAATGGATTGACAAGATTGATTCCTATGCATTGTCTATGTAGTTATATTTCATCCATGGGAATTGGGAAGAGCAAAAGGAAACATTAAGTTATCCAGAGTCAGAAGCGTCTCTGTTCACTCCAAGTAAATCTTATAACTATGCCACATAATATTTCTGTGTACTTTGTATCACCATACATATCTTGCTTATTGAGGCACTTTATTTTGTGAGTTCAGGGTTACAGAGCGGGATAGAACTGATGAAACTCCAAACTTTAGTGCAAACCACAGGCAATGCAGCTATTATAGTATTATACTCTACACATATAATTACTCAGTTGACAGTGAGCAAACAATTAACGTGTTTGTTTTGCATAAAAGCACATAAATAAACTCACCTGTTGGCTGCAGTAGAGATCTTATCTCGAACTCCTTGGTTAACGACTGCTCTCTGCTCCCCTGAAAATGTTCCACCTAATATCAAAGAAGCCCCCCTACTACTTGTACCCATTCTCTGTGCAAACAATGACATTGCCCACTCACGAAGAATCACTAGTACTGATCGGAGAAGGCGTAGCCTGAGGTTGGGCGAGGGTAAAATAGCACCACTCGTTAATAACTGATCATAAGTGTTCAGTACAGGCTCAGTCGCATTCTTGCAAGCAGCAAGAAGAGCCCTTGCTACATCTTCATCTCCAACAGGTTCAACCCCCTTTTCCTGTCTTTCCTATTAAATGTGAAAAGAAAATCAATCATTTTATCGACCAAAAAAAGGTCACTCTTTTTCGTTGAATTCACAACTATTTTGTCTAAATAAGATCAATAGTCGTAAAAAAAATTCAAATGTACCAGTGCAGCTTTCTCAAGGTGAAGAGAAAGTGTGTCCAAGGGTAAGCCAGCTCCATCTCCAGGATAAATGTCAGCACCAAATCTCTTCAATACTGAACATGCTTCGGCAATACCACCCCTTGAAAGAGATTGGTCTATTAGTCTAGCCCAAGTTTCTCTTACCATGCTACTATCTGGATCACCAGAATAGCTCGCAAAGTAAAGCATCTCTAGACATATCTGATTCAACAAAAGAACAAAGAATGCAGTTTAATAAAAACCAAATTGCCGTTATAATTGTTATGAGATGCAGTATTCTTAAGAAAAAAAAAAAACAATGCCAGATAAAAACCAGTCTATAGGTGAGAAAAAGAATGCAAGTACCTCCCAAAGTTCAAAGGGAACAGCATACTCATTGTATAGCTGAGTTATGCTCTTCAAATCCAACGATAGCTCTTTAGTCTTTTCTCGTGCAATATTTACAAAATTGGAATCAGCTGTTGAAGTGCTATTGGTATCAATTCCATTGGCCTCAGATGCACCAGGCAAATCTTCAGCCCTGGAGACTAAAGCCTCAAGTTCCTGTTTGATCTTTATCTGAAAACGGAGAACGGCAAGCTTTCCCTCCAACAATTCTAAAAGCCCATTGTCATAAGCACCATGTGCAGAACCTACCAGGCCATCACTACTAGCATTTTTCGCTTGTATGACTGCATTTTTCAAGTAATTGTACCTGTGATTGACGAAAACAAATAATCACCGACAGGCTAAGAGAATCATGAAAACAACCCAAGACTAAACACGGTGAGATGCTGATTTCAACACATAAGAATTGGTTCTACATGGTATCATTATACTAATTACATCAATGCAAATTCAAATGTGAAATCATGGGTGTGTTCATAAAACTAGGAGGAACAGTGTATATAATACTAGGTTCACTCCCAAACAAGACACCTTATTGGCTATTTAGCTATTTGAGGGATCACCAGGGTACAGTGTGAAAGTACATATACATTTCTATACTTATTTTTTCAGCAACTGCCGAGAACTAAAGAAAAACTGAAGGGGAGAATACCTTTCATCCAGAGTCGGAACATCCCCTGAATTAGTGGATCGCCTCTCTGCCAGTCTTAACAATACGTGAGCTGCAAGCAGATGCTGCCTCTTCAAGATATAGTACCGTGCCAAAAGCTCAGAATATTTGGCTTGATTGGATGGAGGCGCCACAGAGGATTGAACCTACAATATGGGAGAAACCAGGGGATCAAAATAAGGGGAAAACACATGTGAAATAGATTACTCCAGGGATAATATTGTTTTTGAAAATAAATAAAATAAAAGATTTTCTGGTGCAAAAAATATCTATGATAAAATTCTGAAACAAAGAGCATCACTAAAAAGATGAAATTCATAATAAATGACCCACAATGCATAATATCACATGTTAGTATGTTACCTCCTGAATATTTTCATGGGCTGCACTTTGTAAAAAAGGTATCAGATCAGGACCTCCGTTCTCCAACAACTCATTTTCAAGTCCCAAATTAATCATAGCACGGTACAAGTACTCTCGAAATAGTCTGTCAGGAGATTGGATACCAAGCTGCACAATCTGGCAAATATACTTGTTACGAGAGACCTGAACAAGGACAGGCTGAGCAGCAGCACGCCTAGGAGAACCAAACTCCCTCTGTGAATGGTCACCTTTTAGAGAACGCAGTGCACTGATGATAATTTCATAGCACTGTACACGCTGAGCAACTGCATGTTCTCGCTCAGCTGCATCAATTTGGTCATTAAAAGCAGCACCTGTAGGGTCAAGAGCCTGTGCCTTCTGTAAAGGTAAGCGAACCACAGCTTCATAAAATCTGCAGTTCATTTATGGGAATGATTTAGACGTAGTCACCCAACTAAACAGGGACAACTATCAGAAATGATTTCTTTTATCCCTACGCAACTTACCTTAAATCTTCAAACCGTTTGCAAACAGTTCGTAAATCAGCAGATTCTGGAACTTTACTTAAAAAATCAAAAGCTTTTCCTGCGAGATTCTCCTTCTCCACAGGATCTGGAAGTACAGCAGCTCTCTCGAGACACTCCACGGCTAGAAAAAACTTGTAATCAGACTCCTTATAGTAGCTTGGACAACCTTCCCGTAATCTTGCACTAACATCATCTACTGCCCCCCTGCCATCAGGACCAGTATAATACTGGCTCATTGAATGACATCAAAAGTGAGAACATTTCACAATGCAAAATAGCTCTATGTGATTAAAACCAACCAAGCTGACAAACGAATAAGGTAAAGATATAATATTTCAATTTTCATAAAGTTTCATCTGTGTTAAATCCAAAATTAGATTACCTCCATTAGAGCAGATATGAGCCTCGTAGCAAGACGGTCTCCTTCCTCAGAGCAAACTAACTGATGAAATGTCATTTGAAGTAATGATTGTCGTATATTGGCATCAAAGCTCTCAACCAAGCGAGTTACATGGTGCTGTGAAAGAAGCTGGAGCAGAAACAGGGCCTCACTAGATCGAAGTAGCAACTGCCTAATGCATTCCATGGCCCTGACCTGCAGATATCAAAAACTGTAATTATGAAAAGAACTATACAACAGGCATAAACAATTTTGGGATTACATAAAAAGCCAAGACTACCTCCAGGGCCGCAAGTTCAGCAGGACTATATGGTAATCTCTGCCTTTTATTAGATGACGCACCAGCATTAGACTCAGAGGTCCGAGAGTAGGCACCAAATAAGTTTCTAACCATGTGGTCACTGGCACCTAATTCTGAACTGGCTCCATAAAGAATAGAGCCAGTCAAGTCTCCTGTACCAACAACACAGCCATAGAGGCCCCTCCTTTGATTCCTTCTAGACCTTAGAAACTTCTCTAGTGAACGGATCTTGTTTTCAAGAACTTGCATAGCGTCAATAGAGAGCCTGCAAATCACTATACCATTTTCTTGCATAGTGCCTGCAGAGCCTAAACTGCCTTTTACAATAACAACAGGAAGTTCCCAGACAGGAAAAAGCAACCTTGCAGAGCATAAACAAAGCCCTTCATGTGCACCTGAAAACACAGGCTCAGCCTCCTGAACAACCTGCCCCATGCTAAATCCCCCTGCAGCTGTTCTAGTGTTGGATAATGCATTGTTTCCATCAAGTTGTGGCATTCCAACAAATCTTGGGTCCTCGAAAGCTTCAGCTGCCTTCTGAGCAACAACATTACTTATAAGATTTTCAGAATGGACCACCCTAGCTGCTAGCATTAAACACATGGCAGCCGCTTCACCAGGACCAAAACGATTGAAGAATTCTTCCAAGATTGACCTGGGCGAGTTCAACTCAAACAACCTCCTCAGAATGTCTACAGGCCTGTTGAAAACTATTTCCATCATGCCCATAGTACTGAAAACGACAAATCGCCTCCTTGGTAATATATGTTGGATTGAAAGATCACCTCTGGCCCAAAGCTTTCCAGATACCTTCTCACATGACTCCTGTAGACTTTCATATCCACCATATTCTGAATACAAAGACAGTATGGAAGTTGCAGTATCAGGCAAGGGTAAAATATCTGCAACAAAAAGCATTCGGCCTTCAACTGGTATAGAAGATACGGATTCCCGTAACGCCCGGGAACTCCTTGAAGTTGTCCCCAGAGTACTTGACACAGCTGATTGCGTGCTTGAATCGCGGTTTACAATAAGAAGAGATGACATTGTTGGTGGAGATGAATCAGAAAGGACAAGAGTTCCAGCAGAATACTGTGCTGCCTCAACCTTTAGGGAGAGATCGTCATTCTGCGGTCTACCAGCAAGGGACATTGATCCAAAGGCAAGTCCACCACTAAGCCCTAGAGGAGGAGAAGGCCTAGTAGTCACAACTTTTAAACAACTAGGTTTGTCACGGTCTGAATTAAAGCCACCCAAACTCCCACTAGATGGAGAAGTGGTAAGGTACATCCTTCTCCCATCTGACAAAACAGCAACAAGGTGTAGAGACTTAGATTCAAGAGTAGACAATGGTGATATGCAAACTATAGATGACTTTGTCGTTCGATTTGGAGCTCTAGATCCAGTTGCTTGTCTGTTCCCATAATGAACATCCCTCATATTGATCAAGTTTTTTTCTTCTGCTACTTTCTTCAATGGTCCGTCAGCATTTTGCCCCAGAATAAAAACCTGGAGTTTCATATCTTCAGTTCTTGTGTACAATATGTGTCTCTCATTATCATAAACCATTTCAATGATGGGATCAACAGCTCCAAACTTGAAAACATTAGGTACTACCCATCTGAGAAAAAGGTATATGTCTCAAGTTAATATTACCTTTGAAAAAAATTCAAATTTAAAATGCCAGCAAAAATCTGATACTCACATACACAATGTGAGGTACGAAGATCACAAACAAAGGAACTAACCTTGAAATTATACTTCCTAAACCAGCAGTCAGACAAACTTTCCGACATCTTGATTGCCAGCCTGATACAGTCGAATAGTGTAACTCATAGATGTGGCCGTCACGCCCAGCCAAAAGAATACGACCCTTCTCCGTACATGTGATACAAGTCATAGTGATCCCATCAGACGGTACAATATAATCTGGCAATGGCTGTAGTGATACCTCTGCATATGCATCTGTGCCATCAGCCCCTCCAGAACAGCATACTCCAACAACACTTAACTGATAAAAGTAAAAAACAAACAAATTATATGCTTGTAACAAATAAAAGGACCCTGAAACTAATCTAAATTTGCATAATCCCAAACTCACAAAAAGCTAAACAAAAAGAAAACCAATGGGATAAATTCTACCTGAACAGGTGTAGCCAGAATCAGAAGATATTGAATGGCTTCAACAAAAACGGCAGGTTTAGACTTAGTAAGGCCAACAGCACAAATAGCTTGATCCTCCCCACTATATTCAGGACATTGTCCATCCCTGATGAAAGGTGGAGAGAGGTAAAGGACAGTGTTTAGAGATAAACCCATGAGCCAGTGTTTAAAAGATATAATCATAGTGAATATCTATAGGGACACATGTTTGTGTAAAATACTATGATACAGATCCATACCATCCAAATTAAGCAACTTTTTATTATTATTGTGTTCTCCAACATACAATGTCTATCTGTTATAATTATTGAAATGATATATGTACAGAGTTGGGTATTATTGAAATCATACATCCAAGTTCAGGCTACATACAAATTCCAACAACTTAATATCATATGTTTAATAGAAGACAATAGTAAAAACGAGGCATATCGTCTTAAACAAACTTGACATGTTGCAAGACGAAGTCCCTAAAATATTATTAACCAGAATTTGTATTCCCTTGATAACAGTTACTCATGGTAAGAAGAACATCAAGACATGGAAGTTCTCGTATGTGTGAAGGCACACTCCGAACCTATCCTTCCAATAAATCTTTGTGGCCCTTGATACACTGCCTCTCAAAAAAAATAAGGGGTTACTCACCACTTGTCGAAACGCCACAGGAACAAGGAGTTATCTATCGATGCCCATGCCCTCCGAATCTCAGGAAAGATCCCACACAAAGTTGTTCCTTCCCCACCAGCTGCATTGTATCTTTCTATAAGTACTGGAGGCAACTCCCAAGTATCCACCACTTCCGCCACCGGCGGCCACTGCAATGAAATTAAACCTCCTCTTAAACTCTCAGTATAAAAGTAAACATCTCAACCATATAAAAGCATCAGACTGTCGAAAATCATAAAATCCGAAACGCATTACACTTTAGTCCATCAGAAATTCAATCAAAACTTCAACCAGTTGGACAATTTCACAGCTTAACTCCCCCAAAAAGCTAGAACAAAACGGCAAGAGCTTTTAATAATTCAATAACCTAATCATATCGATACTCCAATTCAAATTACTCACACTCAAATCATATATAAACACTCGCGCCCAAACTAACACATTGACCTAATCTTCGAATCCAATTCACAAAACCCTAGGTTCAAATTTACATCAGAAAAAAGTGAACTACCTCTCTGGGGTGAGTAGCATAAGGGTGGCTGGAGTATCGGGAAGCTTCCAGGGCTTCTTCGAGGTCGAGCTGAGACGCGACTTCTCTGCCGATTTGGTCACTGACGGCCAGGCCGGCATTGGTGACATCGCGCATAACAACGTCGTCCATGGCGCCTCCGATCTGTGTAAAACTGAAGAGGTGAAATGAGTGGGATTCACCGATTGAAATTGACTGGGTTTCCCTCCCTTTCTTGGAAAGCCAAAAACTTTAAGAGGGCTTTGAATTTATTGGGGGAGAGTGAAAGAGACAGAGAGCAAGCTCTGTTTAGGGTTTTGGGGAGGGTTTGGTTGTGGCGGGCAAATTAAGCTCTGGCGTGCGTCACTTTTACGCACGATTTTTACCTTCTGGTTTCTTTTGAGAACTAAAGATAATTTACTTTTTACTTTTACCTGTACCCCCTATCTACTGGTGTAGTGTACTAGTTATTGTCACATTCTAGTGTATATGCATAGAACAAAAGCCAATAGTCTTCCAATAAGATACAAAGCTCCTACATAGTATTAGATTACTATCAGTGAAACTTCACAACCAAGGCGATTGGAAGATTACATCATCAAGACTAAGAAAACATTCACAATTCAAGATGAGAATTTAGAGAACCCAGCATTATTGTATTTGTCTCTGGTTTTTTTTTATGAGATTAAGGCCTTCTAATTCACAGTATAGATAAGTATGAACCTGTAGAATATAATGGATCAATAAAATAAACACATTCAGTGAGCTAGATACGCAGGACAAAGTTGAAATTGAAAGACAAATCCCGAAGTTTTTATAATAGAGTCCAAAGAAGCTGAATGATTGGTTCTGCAAGTTATACTTGAACAATTGCCACTGTTTAAACTTTAAACTGCTCTTCTAACTCGACCTTTTCTGTAAATCCATTACAAGCTACAAGGCTACAAGGAAGAAGATGCTGACAAGTCGCTACTGTGAATTCAAATCACCTGTAGAAAATTATACACCAGAAGACCTGCCAATGCTACGTAAGGAAGAAGTCCAACTGATAAGCAACTTTTACCAGGTTTCCCTGCCTTCTTCTTCTTCTTCTTCTTCTTCTTCTTCCTTTCTCTCTTCGCTCTTTTTATCTCGGCGGCAGCTGCAGCTTCTTCGACTCTTTTTGCCTCTTGATCTCGCTCCTCCTCAGATACACGTAAATGATATTCTTTTTCAATTTCAGGTGCACCGGTTGTTTCCTCAACTTTTTCCTCACAGCTACTTTGAGGTTTTTCTTCAGTTATATTTGCAGTTACTTCTGCCTTTCTTTTCTTCTTGTGTCTTCTCTTCTTGGCAATTGCATCTTCTTCAACTCCATTGGCGGCCTCTGCGTCTTGCTCCTTCTCAGGCACACTTTTGGCATCAGACCCAATTTCATGAGGTTTTTCTCCGGTTATATTTGCAGCTTTCTCTACTCTCTTAGCCTCTATCTTTGTCACCTCAGTCTCTGATTCCTCAAGTAGAAGAGAAAACTTATTATAACATTCCTTTCTTCTCGTTTCTGCGTTCTTGCCCATATTTGTCTTCTTGGTTCCTTCTGTATTTAACGCCTTTTTATCCTCTGCCTTGGGAACCTCTTCTCCTCCTGCTTTAGCTTTATGCTTCTCGTCACCAGTACTGCTCTTTGCCTCTGGACCTTTCATGTTCATTAAATCCGTAGATCGATTAGTCTCCGGGACATCTTCGGTACTATCTCCTTCAGAGTTTTGGCTTGTGATGCTTTCGATTTCTGGACTAGTACCAAGAATAATTGCTTCAGCATTAGTCGCCACAAACTTGGCCCGAGCAAGAAGTCGCTGGTTATGCTCAAGTCGAGCATTCCTGGATTCCTCCTTGGTATTCTTCTTTTCCTCCCCGGCATCTGCCTTTATGGCCTTGTTCTTCTCCTCCTTTTGATCTGCTGCAATATTGTTGTGAGCATTAGGCTTTTCCTTCCTAACCTTTTTTCTCTTCACTACAAATTTATCATCGTTACCATTCTTTGCCTGATCCATGTTAGCCTTTGGAACTACTAGGCTATCCCTCATGTTATATATATCTTCAAATTGACTGGTTTCGGGGGCATCGTTGATATTATTTCCTTCCTGAACAGGAGCACTTGTAGTCATAGTAGTTGTAGTACTACCAAGAACAATCCCCTCACCACTTGGCTGATCATTCTGCTCTTCTTCCGTCATAACCTCATTTCCTCTTGCTTCAAAATCGTCATCATCAGTTTCATCACTCCATCGTCTCCTTGCAATATTCATAGTAGTTTTGGGAACGAGTGGGATCTCCTCTGTATCTGTTGCATTTGCAAACTGATTGGTCTCGGGACTCTCCGGGACAGCGTTCATATTATACTTTTCTTCCTGAACAGGAACACTAGTAGTAGGAGCACCAAGGAAAATTGCTTCACCATTTGACTCATTCTGTTCTTCTTCCATAACAGCCTCATTTCCTGTTGCTTCAAAACTGTCGTCATCATTACTCTTTTCGTGGTTCAAAGTAGCCTCTGCCCCGGAAACTTGTGGGATCTCCTTCACATCAATTGCATTCGCATATTGATTTGTCTCCGGAACTGCATTGAGATCATCTATTTCCTCAACAGGAAGAGTGGCAGACACAACATTAGTACCAGGAACAGTTTCTGCCTCTGCATTATTATTGTTGACGTTGTTATCCTTCTCAAGAGCCAACTCCACATTCTTGTTCATCTCTTGATCGCTGGTTCTAATTTCCTTGGAGGAGAATGGTAACCTGATAGGGACCTGTCCAATGAGAATTTCCGAACCGGTACTAGAGGAGATAGACGCTGCGGCAGCAGATTGATCCACATTATTGATCACTGGTGCAATCTTTTCAATCCTGCCCATCTTTAAGATTGCGCAGTCCAGTCGCATCCCAAGAATAGCGACTGATTGGGCTTTGTCGGACTTTTTAGACGTCGACACCTGCTTTGCCCTAGAAACTGCAGGTTGTCTATTATTACCAGGACGACCTTTTTTAAATCTTATTGAATTGGCTAGCTCGAGTTGAGCGTTTCTCAATTTCATAGCTTCCTCCTCGGCCTCCTTTTTTTTCTTCTCGGCCTCCGCCTTCTTCCTCTCCTCTCTGTCCTTGTTCTTCTCCTCCTTCTTTTGCTCTGCTGCTAAAATGTCATCGGGCTCTGTTGGTGGAGCCATGAAATTACAGAGGTTTTTTGCTGAGAAAATAGACCACACTGAAGTCTGATTAATTCTGGATTGATATTGAGGTGTGATTACTAATTAAGGATTGAATGACCTCTGGTGGTTTTATAGAGTTGAGACGGACTCAATCCATTTTTGAGAAGGAGGAGACTGACTCAATCCTTAACCAGTGAGGATTGGAAATCATTGTCCTTTATTATTTAGGATTTTCTCTTTCATTGTCCTTCAGAGAAAACGATTTTGTTTCCTTGATAGATGAGGTTTTCCTTATGGCTTCCAATCCTTAATCAGTATTACAAATCCTTCATGACTTTTCTCTTCTTCAATTTCAATTGTTCGTATAGAAAACACATATATGGGATGACAAGTAGTGATATATATATATAGTGCATGCCTACTATGTCTTATCAAGCGTATACTGAGCTGTAATTGTAGAAATACTTGTAATTAAGTAATTGGAAACCCCAACATAAACCCAAGATATTGCAAGAACTAACACTGCTCTTAATAGTGCGAGAACTCTTGTTTGATCTGGTTTGCCCAGAGATAATTCAGGGCTTGTGAAGAGTGAAGACATAACCGACTTAGCACCACTAGTTAATTAACACCATCTTTGCCCGAGCAAGAATTTGCCTATATTGGGATAATAGTTGTTTCTTACTGAACTGTTGAGCATTTCTCAAGCTCACTGGTTCCTTCAATTCTATGCAACTCCAACTTAATTTCTGTTTGCTGGATATATGACACTGTTTCTATTACGTTTGCAGTGTCGCATTTCATTTGTCAATATATTAAGTTGACGCAGAGCTTTGGCCGGTAGCCATGTCAGTCAGTCAGCATGTCGATAATGTTGTCATCGGAAAATTCTATCGACATGTTTCACAACTTTGGATCAGAGTTTCCCCAGAAACCCTAGCTAGCTAGAAACTACAGCTACGTACTAAACACTAACCATATATGTAGTTACCAGCTTTAGATCTGATCTTCCCGAAACCTTAGCAAAGTACACTTGCTAAACCCTCATTAACCAGCAAACCACACTATCTCCGATCCCCTTCAAAAACCGAAAAACTACACTATCTCATGTTTCGATTCATGCTCAATGGTTCAATAACATAACAGCATTTAACATTTTAGTCATTGTTGACCCAAAATCTCATAGTTTTTTTAATAAAAACAATATATCAATACCGTTGCCCTAAATACATCGCTACTAGACAAAAGAATTAGAGCTTCCAATTCTTAATAAGGAGCTTGCTTAAAGCTATATAAATCAGATCATCAGAAAAAGCTATATAAATCAGAATGCTGGAAACCAACGCCAACGAAACAACTCCGAATGATGGATAGCTTACGAAGGGTTCTTCTGCCTTGCTTTTCTTCTTCCTTTTCCTCTTCTCTCTTTTCTTCCCAACTACCGGGGTTTCTTCAACTCTTTTGGCCTCCAAGTGTTGCTCCTCCACCCACCAACGTTCAGCACCAAACCTGCTTTCATCACATTTTTCTTCAGTTGTACTTGCAGCTTCTTCAGCTCTCTCCGCCTCTACGTCTTGCTTCTTCTCAGACTCATCACTTTCGTCATCAGATCCACTTTCTTCATCAGTTTCTGGTTCCTTAAGAAGAAGAGTAAATTTATTATAACCTTCCTTTCTTCTCGCTTAGGCCTTCTTATCTCTGATCTTCTTGGTTCCTTCTGCCTCTGACGCCTTCTTATTCTCTGCCTTGGGAGGGTTTGCTCCTCCTGCTTCAACTTTATGCTCCTCGTCATCATTACTGTTCTTTGCCTCTGGACCCTCGATGTTCATCAAATACGTACATGGATTGGTCTCCGGGACATCGCCGGTTTTATCTCCTTCAGAGTGCACGCTAGTGATGCTTTCGGCTTCTGGACTCGTCGTGCTCATAGTCTCAGTGGTAGCAGATGTACCAAGAACAATTGCTTCAACTTCAGTTGCCACAAACTTGGCCCGAGTAAGAAGTCGCCGATTATGCTCAAGTCGAGCTTTCCTGGGTTCCTTCTCGGCCATCTTGTTTTCCTCCCCAGCATCTGCCTCTATGGCCCTGTTCTTCTCCTCTTTTTGATCTGCTGCACGATTGTGAGGCTGGTCGTTTGTTACAGCCATGAAATCACAGAGGTTCCGAAATTCTAATACCAACTTACTAAGGATGTTTCCAGCGGTTTATAGAGTGGAGTACCGAAAAATCAGTCGGGGTTGGACTAATCAGTGTCGAAAAAGATCCACTCTATATCTCTCCTAGCATAAATAAGGATTGAGTTTTTTTAAATAAATCAGATTTTCCTTTACGAGTACTACTGGATTTAAGATGCGTGATCAAGATAGATTTGATCTCTTTCTATAAACAGATATCACTACAGAAAATACATCGTTTCCCTGAATCTTCCCACTACACCATACAACCTTCACAACCTCCACAACCTCGTATCAACAGCAAGAATACTTAAATTAGAAAAACAAATATTTTCCTCAGGACTTTCTGCACAGGCATGAAAGAGCACATACAATAACAGAAGGAATCAAGACAACCTTGAATGAACACGAAGAGACAAAAAGAAGTTGATTGTGTTCAATATCAATAACTATTTCAAAGGCTTTGCTCTTTGTGCCTTGGCATCTTCTGTACATACGGCCGGTGTGTATAGAGCCAACCACTAGGAGGTTCCTATCGATCTGTTAGACCTGTTCACTTCCCTTGAGAATATTATACTTGCAGAGAGGACATGTTGCATTCATCTTAAGCCATTTCACAATGCAATTAGCATGGAAATGATGGTTACAGGGTAGAGTGTGAAGATCTGCCCCATCCTCATACTGGCTGAGACATATACAACATTCCTGAGAAGACAGCAACAAGCATCAGAAATATCCGGAGCAAAGAAGTGCATGAACTGAATATTCGTAGAATGCAATGGAAATGTGAAGTGCTTATACAATTTAGTATGTGGAAGATGCTCATTCATCAATTTGCTTTCATGAAACAACAGATGCAAATGAAATAAAATAAACTAATTTGAAAATGTTATAGGGTGTATGCTCATCATCACACATTAACTTCTAAACTTTTCAACAAAATAAATATAATATGCTCCTAATGTCGCATTATGGGTTCCAGAATTGAACAATATACTCAACAAATAGTAACTTGATGTCGTAAACATACTGCATCCTCGGGTAAAAGAATACGCTCGACTGCCAGATGGCCACTGGTTGTTTCCATCGGAATCATTTTCCCTGCTCCTACACTAGACTTTTCCTCGTCTGATATCCTAAATTTGTATTTTGGAAGAATACTGAGATCTGCTTCAGATGCACCTTCCTACAATGAACATACAAGGAAAAACAAGATAAGCCCCTTCATCAATGCTGTCTTTTAAAAAAACAATTGATGCTTAAAGGTCTGTCTTCATACCTGTCCAGCCACAGCATAAAGAATTGCAATGATGCATGGCAAACAGCAACAAAGAGCAATTCCAATCAAACATGCCAGAACAACACAGAAGATGGCAAAGAAGACGTCAAATGCCAGGAAAACCACAGATAACCTGCATGAATTAGAGGCGAAATCCTTAGTTGTTTTAGACTTAACAAAGATTGATTGTGGTCTAGGTCTAGACACACAAGGCCCAGGCTCAGATTGATTTCATGATAAAATCAGTACATAGCCGTACTATTAATTTTGCACTTATACCGCTGTGGCCGCTTAAAAAGATGACAAATTTTGTTTCAACAATAAACATCAGTTACAATGACAGAACAGTCTTTTGGTAAAATTTTAGATGAAGAAATATGTCTGCCATCATGGCATGCAGGTCAGTGCATATATTGTATACTGAGGAAAATTCTGATTTGATTGGATAAAGAAATACCAGTACAAACGTGGAGCATTTTGCAGAAGCATATCACCACCGGAGACTACCCAATAAAAGCCAACTACCCACCAGAGAAGGGATGCCATTGTGTTGACTGATTCACATCGTTTAGAGACACTATGCCATACAATTCAAAGACTAATGTCAGTCAGAAAGTAGTGAACCCTGAACATATATGTTACAGAAGCAAAACATGGAACGAGCCAGGAAGTACAATAGGGAAGCAGTCACAGTACAACAACAATGGTAGACGGTAAATTAGTAGTAAGTTTTTTTTTCAAGTGTTGGAATTATTTTGTATTGAAAAATGAACACAGGGGTGGACATCCTGATGTACTGAACTGTAAAGCCAAGATACCAAGTCCCGTGGTTACCTATAGTAATACCAGGATTCTTTATGGGATCACTATAATCATCTTAAATTATAAACAGGATGAGACATCCTAATGTCTCCAAACCAAGTGATTCCAAATTCCATTCCTATTTCAGTTCATGAAGAGACATCCTTATGTCTCCAGTATCACCGACGCACTTCACCATAGAACTGAACAAGTGAATACAATTCCACTAAAGTGAGCTCAATTTAGACGAATCGGTTGCTTATAGTGACATAATTGATCATTATAAACAGCACACAGTTTCCTTTCCAGCTCAATTAAGCACATAATACACAGTTTAACAAGATGAACCAACATCCAATAGTCCAATACAACTAGTCAAACTCAATTTCAACCATTACAGTTTTCGAATTGTCAAAATGTAAGGCAATTCTGATTCCTATATACCTGGAACGAATCGGAGCCCCGAAATCCGTGACCGCTTCATCATTAGAATCATTAGCATCGACCTCGGAGCTGTGCTGCTGCACCTCCGGACCACTCCGCCCTCTCCGGCTAGTCCTCCTCCGGTACTCAACCCACACCAGCGCCACGTGGACGAAGCACTGCAGCGCGTAGCCGCATATCCACAGCCGGATCGGCGTGTTCGGCCGCTCGTCCCGGGTCAGAAGCAGCATCACCACCGAGACCACCACGAACGCCGTGTTCCACATCATGTCCAGCGCCACCACCGGCTTCGAGTACCCCCAGTCGGCGCGGCGCTCGTCCAGCTCGCGCGCCGCCGTCTCCCTGACCAGCATGGACGGGCCGCGGCGGCCCGTGGCCCGGCCGAGGAGCATGGCCAGCGTGGCCTGGCGGGTCGGGGAGGCGAGGTCCGACGACGAGTCGCCGCTGCTCCCCTGGCGCAGGAGCAGAAGCGGCGCGCGCGACTCGGTAGCGGAGGAGGCGGATGACATGGTCGTTGAGAATTGAGGTTGAGGGAATAAAATTGAGAAGGGGTTCAGAGGAAGAGAGGCATGCGTAAAATTGAAGAGGTGTGGTTTTACTATTAACTTTAACTTAAGAGAGGTGAGCTTAGTAGTGGTTCTGTGAGAGTCTACGAGTCTCTTCTCTTCTCTTCTGTGTTTGAATGGTGGATGAAAGAGTCAGAGAGGGGCGGTTTTTCGTTGTGATTACCGTACTCCGTTTCGAATTGGCCTTTTCTGTTCTTCTGTAAATTAATTAAATTTTTTAAATTAAATTTCTAACATGTTAAAGAAAATACCTTCTTCTTTTTTTGGGTTCGAACCATAGACTTCCTATAGTACTAAATACTAAATGCAACGTCCGCCCCTCATTTGTGGTCTAACATGTTTCTGCTTGATAAATTTCATTGAGTTAATAAAAATAGTTTTGCGCCGAGTTAACAGTCACACAAATTTAAGAGAAAAAAATAATTCCTCCAAAATTAGTTGAAAGAAAGTGAGTTTTGCCACAACATTCTCACCATTCAGTCAAAAATAGGAAGCAAAACAAAGTTTTATAATAAATTAGATAGTTTGACCATATTTAATGAATTTCCGGCTATTATTTTTGGATTTATAATCTATATTTTAGATTGAGCATGACTTTGATGTTTTAATATATGACAAGGACTTTGAAACTAATTCTCTCACTGATTCATTTTTATTGGATACACATGTATTTTTACCAAGTTAGGTATGATCAAAGTCCTTATCATAGTCTAAAGAAGGAACCAAAATTTCCATCACTCCACCGAAAAATTAAAAATGTTTTAATTAGTAAAAGAATAATATGATGTCGTTCTCTGAAAAATTCCTCCACCTATGTAATTAAAAAAAAAATCCTCCACCTAATGTTCAATGGCTTCGTAACCCCGGTTGTGTCCTGTTGTAACGACATCACACGTGCCCGTGGTAGGACAGCACGAGTAGTATCGAGCATTACGTCATCACTCTATCTCTGTCGTATGGAGACTCTGAATGTGGCGCGCATTGTCGTTTCACTTCAGCAACAGAGCCTTTGTCAAGACAAAAGTGTTGACTGTCGACAGATTGAGATGACTTTCCATGCAAGCTTCTCATCTTCCACAGCCCAGCTACAGAAAAAGAACACTTGCTCACAGTGTTCTTCAGCAGCACAGTCACTTAGTCTATAAGGGCAATCCTTCTTCGAGCAAATGGACACACAAAACGACTCCACTTGAAGGTGATCCCCGAAATCTCGAATGTTCCCATCGCAGAGTTCATTTGCGAGTTTTGCAGATAATATATGGAGCAGATCGTGTGTTGAAGAAAGAGGCAGACTGGTGCTTCTGGTTGCTTGATTCTCTTGCGAGTTGCCGATGTGAGCAGGACAGCAGTATGCAAACTGGAGTTGGTGCTTCTTTTCTCCTAACATGAGCGGGAGTTCATCTTGGTGCACTACCTTGGCCTTTTTGTTTTTCTCCATAACCAAGATCCCTTCGGCTGCCCTATCATCACTTACTTACAGTCGCGAAATGGATTTTTTGTTACTCGAACTTGAATCTTGTTCTGAGCAGCTTGTAGAAAACTTGGAAGTTTGGATTTGAGCAACTTCGGACAAATGCATCAGAAGCTACTGCTGTTGCATAGTGGGTGGAAGGAATTGACACAGTCTCATTATTTGCAGGGTCATAGCATGGAATTCCCAGTTCAGATTGAATTTTTCCTTTCAGAGTAGACATCTTAGATTTCTCACCATGGACAAGTATCACGTGCTTGGGAGAAAGAAACTTCACCCGATCCATAATCCCTTTCCCATCTGAATGAAAACTGAAAGCCAATTGATGAATCTGGCAATGCGAAGAAATCACATTATGAATAAACTCATATCATAACAACAGAAATAATATGAAGTAAGCGAAAGAGATAAACCTGGCAGCGAACATCAAATCAGTTTTGGTGTTGTGTCCTATGGCCCCAGGCACAGCATACCTATAAAAGAAGAGGAAACAATCACTAAATGTTCAACCTGGCATACATATGAACAGATAACCACAAGAACATTGTTGCTTTAATGTTTAGAAATCAGTAGAGATGTTGTAGGAAGCTCGGCTTACCAGCTAGCTTGAACAAATGTTCGACAATTTTCTTTGGTTTTAATAATAGTAATCACCGTCTGGGTTTCAACCTAGAGTATATTACTAATGTATGCAATGAATTCTAGATTTGGAAAATACATAATAGAGAAGGCAGTTACCCTGACATCGCAACAAGATTCTTTTCTGAAGGAGCCCACTGCTTGAAAACCTCGAGTGAAAAACCACCAATGATCTTCCCTGGTGTGGCAAACAGAACACAAGGTCCACGAGCATCTAACATAGACCGTTCAAATTTGTGAACTGCAGCATTCAAACTCATGAAAGTAAGATGAAGAAATTATCAAACTATTCTCTATGGTAACTATTCATATCAATTTGCAGAGTTAATATGATTCAAGATAGTATCATGTCATTCAATCAATAACTTTTGATTGTTTATGAATCCAAAGGAAGAAGATTGTTTTACTATTTTTAGAGATCCTTGCTTGAAAGCTTGAACCAAGGAAGATAACCAGTACCAACACATGAATGTTTCTTGTGTTTGTTTTTAATATCCATTAAAAATCCAAAGTAAAACTTATGGAAAGGCAATACATATAATATTTTACTTATTTTTGTCAGAAAAGGTAAAATACAGCAACTGAGATATCCAATAGTTTTCCCTCTCACTTTCCATTTTCTACCTTATTTTCTCTGTTCATCAATATTTCATATTGCTACTGGATGAAGTAATACCTCTTAATTAACCTATCCACTTGAAGTCCTAAACAAACACGTCAGAAACTACTCCGTTACCTCTTAGCTAACATGTAAAAAAAATTACCATTCTTTAAATCAAATACATTCTGTGTGAAGCATGTTTCTTTGATTCTCTGGCTGGTCCAACTGATGAGCATCTTATAATAAATATTGGCCTGACGAGTCAAAGCTGCAAGAACATCAGTAGAAAATTGATATCAGCAAAAAATTTCCTGATGGAGAGAATAACATTTATGTACGAGGAGAAAAAACTGCAAACTTGCTGAGAAGTAAATAGGAACCTTTAAATTCATGCGCTCCCAGTAATCTTCCAATAAGATACAAAGCTCCAATATAGTATTAGATTACTATCAGCGAAACTTCGAATCCAAGACAACTGGAAAATTACATAATCAAGACTAAGAAAAGCATTCTAAATTCAAAATAAGAATTTGTAGAACCCAGCATTATTGTATTTGTCTCTGGTTTTTATAAGATAGGTAAATTTTACAAGATTTCATTTCCATGAGATCAACTCTATGAATACATATCCACTTTTCTAGATCTATACATGTTAAAAGGAATCAATAAGTTAAATATGCTGATTAATGCAACTTTCAGGACCAAACTGTTTTAACTTTTCTATTCATTCGATCAATACAGTAGCGCAGCTCTCTATTTCTCTGATTTTACTTCTTCAAAGCTCTCACAAACTTCTTAACCTATAGCATGCTTCTTTACACTTCTTTAACTAAGACATTACAAGAGTGAAGTTCATATACTGAATACTGATAGCTTAAGGCTAAGCAATCAGAAATCATAACCTGAGCTTTTCCCAGAGCATTGGAAGAAATTAGTACTTTTCCCCCACCAGCAACACAAGTATGAACCTGTAGAATATAATGGATGATAAAAATAAACAAATTCAGAGACAAACACAGGACAAAGTTGAAATTAAGAGACAAACTCTAATGATGAACATCTGATACACAGAATCTGAAATAACACAAGTAAAGATCAATAGATACCAGAATGTAATTGCAGACATGCATTAGGATAGGCCACAAAAGAACAGACACGTAAAAGAAGGAAAATGCACACAGTTCCCATACTCTGTAATAACAAGGTCCAAACTCAGTCGATCAATTTGAGCTGCTCCAAGATGTCTATCTGGTGTCATATTATAGTCTCCTGTGTACACCATAGCTGCGTCTCCCACCTTTGCATAAAACATTTCAGCTCCAAGAACCTTACAAGCATAAAAAAAACAAAAAAACAGCAATGATCAGAATCTCAGGACTGAAAACAAATCGAGCAAATGACAAACACGAAAAGCCTTACGTGTCCTGCGTAGTACGCACGGATTTGAAGATCCTTATCAACCTGCACCGTCTGCTTCAGATCCACAGCTATAATAACTGCACTCCACAAACCACAACAGTCAGCTCCGAAAACCACCAAAACCTTTTTTTAACCATCATTTCCATACGAAACTCAAAAACTTGACACAAACCTAGCTAGCCTTTTTGTATTCAGAAAATTCATCAATCAACCTTAAAGTCATGGCTGCTCCTGAAATTGGCCACAATGGTTTGTTTACCTCCTCTGATATCAGTTTCGAAGAAACCAACAAAACACTACACAGACTGAGCATACAATCGTTTTCGAGTCTTAAATCCAAGGAAAAGAAGTGATGACGGAGGAAACTAGTGCTCTTCCTCAATGGAAACAAGAACCGTGATGTGGAAAGATCACATCCGATCTCTCTCTACTTGGAAAATTGTAAAACAACCTGTATAATCAATTATTTGTTTCTGCACAATCCACATGGGCTTCCTTCTGGATCGAAAATAGAGGTACGGCTGCCTGGTTCAAACTGGGAAAGTGTTGGGGCACTCGACACAGATTACACTAGAAGAAAACGCAAGGACTCTATTCCTTATTGTAAGTAGCACTCACAATTTGAAGGCAAATTGAAGACGCTGCGTAATCATATCAAACACCCATTCCAACTCGTCAATCATAATTATACTACTACACAGCTTGTCAATCATATCAACACCCATTCCACAAAGGAACATAATCCTAAGAAGACAAGGCTAGTGGTGGAATTCTGGTTAAGCTATTATCGACCATCCTTCTAAAATTCGTGAACCACACTGAGATGAACATTTTTAAAACCCGGGAATCGGAAACACGCTCCTCACATCAGTTGCAGTTTTGAACCACATTAAGCTGTGAAAGACTTGAGAGTTGCAATTTGAGAGCACATATTCAAAAGCCTACATTCAACATTCAGAAATTGCAGCTTAGACAAGAACTGACCAACATATTGACAAGCATTCTGAAACCGTTTGAGTGCACTTTCTTTTCTGCCCCACGGAAATAAGAATATTACCCAAAATTTGAGTAGAAAGGCAGGCCGGATAAGAAGGCTGTCTCGATCCTATTTGCCCGTGTGCACATCTCTAAAAATGGAAGCTGATGTTTCATTTCAGACAATCAGTACATAGTATTGACATTTTGCTCAGCCCTTAAGTTCGGCATGATTAGCGAAACGACTACCTTAAACTTAGCATACCACATATATATATATAACCAACAGTGGACTATAGATGAATTAACACAACCACAAAAGATCTGATCTTGATCTGGTTACAAGAATATGAACAAACAATCACACTAACTGCAATTACAAATATAAACTGCAAAATGGAGAACAAAGTTAAAAAGCCAAATACGCTACCTATACAGCACACAACCATTGCCCACTCACAATACCTCACAAAAGGTTAGCCCAAAGTCAACAGTCTCCTTCCCTTTCTCTTTCTTGGCTGATTTCTAAGCAAGGGAATACCAATCTATGTCAAAAGCACACCGCTTTCTCAGAGCTCTATCCCTTTTCCGGATTTTCTCTCTTGCCAGCGTTGGCATGCCAACTACTATCACAGTACGGGGGTAGGGGACATTAAATAGGTAGTAATTGGAAGGAAGAACAAGGCACGTGCACTAAAACCTTTCTGCAGCTGCAATTGTGATTTTGTTATTGGGTGCTGCGTGTCAACCCTCCTCGTGACAGACCTCTGCACGACATCAGAAACAACTTAACTTTTGCTCTCACCATGCAGAAACCATCATTAGCAATCACAATAAAAGTTTAGCATAAGCCTTAACATGAATAACGATGAAGAAACAAGGAACAAGATATTCTGGAAATAAGTTGGACACAAGCATCCAGCCTTAAAAGCTGGCTCATCATTGAAGAGGGGGAAATTAGACTAAGGTAGCAGATGTACAAGAGTACTCAAAATCGATTGGTAAACACATAATGGATAAACACACTTCAAACATAAAAAAAAAAAATTGGATTGGGCAAGGAGGCCAAATTTGTCCCAAAAAAAACCCGCATTATATTTCAAATGAAATCAGGATAACACAATATAAAAATCTTTTATTTGTGATTCCCTTATTTCAAGAACTCAGAGGAGGAATGCTCAGGTGGCAATAAAAACTACATCAAACAATAGGGTTCCCAGTCCTCTTAGTCAGGCACTAACAGTAGGGTTCCCAGATGATCAACTCTACAATCATGACTAAGGGAGTAACTCATTTTCTTGGAACAGGATGAATAGATGCATGTCCCTATCCTGTATGTATGTGATCTGTATTTCCTAGTGTATTACGGGGAAGGGGATTACATATAAGGTGATTGCCAACATGATTTCAGCTTTCACACCTTAGGTTTGGCAGATATAGTGATACAGAAAACTACACGAGTTTTAGTGGTGGGTGCTGGATGACTATAGATCAAGACTCCGGTCACTATGCATCAATCTCACTCTATGCAACTGGTTTCTACCATCTCATTTGGATTAAAGGAAGAACCAAATTGTTAAAGAAGGCTTTATCACAGAAAAAAGTTTTTGTTCCTTCCAACTTGAGGGTTACTCAACCCCACTTGATATTTCAAAGATAAACACATATTCTATATCCAAAATTCCAGCCTGGAAGACAGGTATCTGGTGTGCAAAACTATAGGGCCTAGTTGACCTAGATTCTGGTGTTCGTAAGCAGCCTCACAAGGAAATAACCATGGAACTGAAACCCAACATATAGACAAAAACTTTTAAAGATGACATGTAGGCAGGAACTACATGTAAATTGCATAATATGTAGAATTAATGCCTCCACTATTGGTCTCAGAAAAAGAATTTCTTAAAAACTTAACAGTTTTCTGTTATAAGTTTCTACTGAACTAAAAGAAATTTGCAAGACGACTGTTGATGGTATAGTTGTATAGTTAAATAAAAATTTTGATTTATTTACTACTAACCAACAAACTTGAAGATGTAGAACTAGTTAGGTCCACTATTGATTACCTTCCAGAAAGCACTTGAGCACTGCTGACAGAGGTTTTGGCACTACCAAACCGCTTGGCCCTATTGTCTTGTTCTTTGTCCACACGCATGGCAGCTACCTCCTTCTCCATAGCTGCAACCTCTCTTCTCATTTTCCTGGCCTCGACCTCCATTGCTTTAGTCAAGGTGTCTACCTTCTTGGCTAACATCTGAACAAAAAGATTGAATATTAAAAAAATATATATTAAGATCAGAATGACAAGAATCACAAACAATTAAATCAGAGTATAACATCAGATGACTATTGGAAAGAAAAATCAACCTCAATGGCATCATCCTTGTCTTTCAGGCTTTGATCCTTCTCATGGCCAGCTTTCCTTAAAGCTACAACCTCTTTCTGTAGCAAATCATACAAAACTCCTGGGACATTATCCTCTGTATCCACTGTTGAGAACTCAATTGGCTTATCATCTGAAGTTCCTTTCCAGTTATTTTGTGCTTCCCCATCCTTGGATCCCTCACAAGATTGGTTGACTGAGAAATTGGAGCTAGCACCATTTAATGACACCTTGCCCCTGTCCAGTGATCTAGTACCACCATCAAATGATTTCGAAGTGCCCTTAGCATGCTTCAAGACTGAACTGGTGCTGGACGACAGAGATCTGACTGGTGTCCTCTTGGATAAAAAGCCATTGGAAGATAATTTTGGAATGGTATCCGCTCCACCGAGAGACTGACGTCGAGAGGGTCCATTGCTTGTACTTCTTCCCTCTGTTGTACTTCGACTAATACCAGAAGATCCTCTCACACTCTCTTCAAGCACTTTAAGTCGCATATGATATTTTTCCTGTCAGATTTAAGATAGGAATTTTACTCAACATATCCCTCCCGAAAAAAATCTAAAACAATTTGGATATAGGTTGTAGAAAAAAAGTTATTACTTTCAACTGAGCTTCTGACTTGGCAGCCCTTTCAGTTATGGCAAGCTTATCCCGAAGTTGCTGCATTTCTCCCTGTAAGAACAGAGTTCAGTAATTATAGGAAACAGTAGAAATCAAATACTTAAGTTATCCCCTCAGAGCCAAGACTAACAAAAAAAAAACAGAAACAGAAACAGTACCTGCAAGAATCTCCGCTCTTCAAGCCATTGCTTTACAGGCATCACTTTATCGTTAGAATCTTTCCACTCATTTGCTACCACTACAGCTACTCTGTTTGCTGTTACTTTTGCACGGGCCAATTCCCGGTCTAGAGTTTTTCTTTCCTCCTGAGAAACACAAAAAGAACACCAGCTCTTGAGAATGCTTTCAGCTACACAATACATGTAATATACAAGCAACCGCCACAACTGAGGTTTTAAATATGCAAGGCACTTACATTCATCTCCTGAAACTTCCGCTGGTAATCCCTGACAGCATTGGCTGCAGCACCACCAGCAAGAACTGCCTCTTCCAACTCCCGCACAGTCTGTGTAAGCTTTTCAACCTCGGCAACTTTTTGTCTATGCATTCTATCTAAAATTCTGTTTTCTTCCTATCACACAGAAGCAATAGATATATAAATTAGCCTAGTTTGAAATTAAAAGAACCTTTGAATAGAAAGTTCAGAACACTGCCACCAAAATAACTATATGTTTAAATGTACTTCAAAAAGAATATCACAGATTATTTTCAAGTTACCTGACAAATTTCAATCTGTTTCATCAACTCTTGGTTTTTATTTTGAAGGTCATCCACCATGGAGGCCTTAACCAAGGCAACTTCAACAGTCCTTTCAGCATCAAGTAAAGCTGCTTCTTTTGATTTGGTAAGTCGATCCAAAGCTTTGTTATCATCTTGAAGCTTTGCAATCTGTAAAGAGTAGGGACCAAAAGTTCACTAGTCAACGACAACTATGAGTTTACCATAAAAATTCTAGTTCGGCTAGCTAACACTTGAAAAAAAAACTGTCGTGTTACTCATATATGTAAGGACAAGATAAGTACCTCTTGCCGAGCAAGCTTAAGCTCAGCCTCTAGAGGTGCAAGAATGGCTTCTATTGGAGGCATATCATCATCTTTCTGAGCAGCATGAACCCTACGCAGAGTAGCTTCAGCTGCAAATTGAGCTGCCATAGATGCTTTCTTCTCATCATTGATCTTCTTTATTTCAAGATTCTGCAATATAGTTTGTTACAATTAGCATTGCCATAAGAAGTCAGCACAGCTATAGCACACGTAAGTAAGCAGAAGATTTCAGATGAGTCAAAAGGCCGCCAACATTACCTTGCTTTCTAAAAGAGATTCTGTTAACTTAAGCTTCTCATCCACCTTTGACAGTTCATCACTGAGCTGCAATGTAAAGAAAACACAGATTAACAAAATAACCAAAGTAATGTTATATATATTTCAACAAAGAACAGAACTCGTGTAAAATAAAATACTGTCATATATTCAATATGTTAGCCAACCATAAAACTGAATTCCACATTATATCTCAAAATGCTTGATACCAATTGTTTTATCTTTATAACTTTCCCTACATATGAAATGCACCGCAGGTAAATTTAAACTGCACGTAAGTTTTTGCTGAATTAGCAACTACTCTGCTGGTCCTAGCGATTTTAACATCTAAACACGTTGCTTAGTCCTTTATATAAGGTACTCAAATGAATGTAGATAAATTACCAGAGAATAGATTCCGCGTTTCATAATTAATATAAACCAGGCATCTCGCAAGTCCTATGGCTAAAACTAACCTTTCAGTACAAAGAAATTTAACTAAATAGGGAAATAACATAAAAGACTCAAATGGAAGACCAAAACAGCTGATTGATACTGATGACAATTTTGTTACACATTAACTTTATACACAAATATTGTTGTTATAATAATAATTTAAATTAAATTAGGAAAAATCAGTGTAACAGAAAATTAACCTCTTCAACAGCTTTTTCCCTGGCTCTTTCAGAAAGCTTCAGAGCCTTGATCTGAGCCTGAGCCTCTCCCAACTCCCGGTCCTTATCTGCACACAAAAACGACACCAGAAACCGTGAAACGACACTCAAAGTCGGTTAAATCTCAGTGTAACGAGCTCCGAATCTCAGAGGAAAAACCACTAGATCGAGCCGCATTTCTGACCTCTGACTTCATTCTCGAGCCGATTGAGCTCCACCTTGACCGGATCCGAGCCGTGAAGGAGGTTAATGAACTCGTCGCCGTCCATGCTCGGCCGCCTGACCGCCGGTCTCCTCCGCGACGAGCTCTTCCCCTCCTTGAACGATCCCGACACCGTGAGCGGCGGCGGATTGTACCCCTGCGTCAGTCCATTGGAACCAAACTCCGTCATCGGAGACGCTCCGTCGCCCGAAACTTCCTCCATGGAAAACCGATCTGAGAGGTCCTTCACATCCAAATGCAGCTCAGGATCCGAAATGCTAGGGTTTCAAATCTTATGAAAAAGAGAGAGAGAGAGAGTTTGAGGATTTGGGAAGAAAATGTTGAATTGTAGAGAGAGAAAATAGAAAGGGAAAGAGTGTGCGTGTGTAGTAGAGCTTCTCTCTCTAGGATGTGATTTAAATCTGGGCCTGGGGGAGGAGAGAGAGAGAGAGATTAGATTTAGTTTTGATTAAATAAATTGAATGCTGCAGAGGGGAATGGGGACGCTTTGCTGTTAAGCAGGACACTACTGAGAGAGAGTCTCCCTCATTGCTCTGAGAGAGTCTCGATTAAGTAAATTAACGTCTTAAACACTAGTTAATGCGCGCTTCCTTAAACTCACTTACTGAGATTTTTCTTTTGTTGTTTTTTAGCTTCTTCCTTCTTTTTTTTTTCCTATTCGGGTTGAATGGAGTTCGGGTTTGGGCTTATTCGGGTAGGATGCGTAATGTTCACTTTCACGCAAAGGCAAGGAAGGAGCAGCGAATACGATACGTACTAGTGTGGTAGTGGCCGACTACTGTACATAATGCGCACGGATAAAAAGAACGCCGTCTGTGGGAATCGAACCCACGACCACGTGGTTAAAAGCCACGCGCTCTACCAGCTGAGCTAAGACGGCTCACTATCCACCTTATGCACAAAGTATAATCTAGCCGGCAGGGATAAGGTCGAATGGATGGATGAGTTTGCAGTGCAATGATGGATCATGGATGAAGCACCATCGAGTGATTTAGTGTTATTTATATTCATTGTATATTACATGTAAATTGGATTGGTGCATAGTTCAAAGTTATGTTCAAAAAAAAAAATTAGTTCAAAGTTCCAAATGTACGTAAGAATTTGTCCACCACGAATACAGAGACATTATGAAGTTCATGTTCGATTGTACGTATTACCATTTCCTACTTAGCTAATCTATATAAATACTGAAATAGTTAGATTCCTTTGTAATTGACATTTTGTTATCTTTAAACTATGAGTATGTGGAATTAAGATATCTCAACCAACTGTCTAGCATTTTAACTCAAACTAAAGCTTGTAGACCTAATGAACGAATGAGGAATCTTATATATCAATACCTAGCTGGCTGTATAAACCATACAAAAGGTGACAGAGTTCTAACATTTTGCGTGTTCGATCAAATTAATCCAACCAAAAAATTGACACAATAAGTTACAACTTCAAATTACTCCATTGTTAATTTTGGATGCCCTAGGGGTTTCAATTTATAATTTTATTTTCTTGTATAAAAAAAAAACTTATCTCATATATACGCACAGATACTTATTTTCAGACAAATGACTCAATATGAAGCAAACTCTATATTTAATAGAGAATTGTGAATGTAGTTCGAAAGAGGTTTGTAGCTTAATATAGAAAATGCCATTACATCAATATAGCGCCAAGCACTCTCGTGATTAGATCGATGAAGCAAACATTACATATAGAAACATCACGTAGCAAATCGTTAATTTGGGACCAAAAAACATGAGAGTAGGAGATGGTATGCAGATTAATTAGGCCGCTAATAACTGAATAGCAATGGTTTTTGTCAAATTTAGAGAACTTTGATTCACGTATTGTCTCAATAATTAACGCTCACGTATCCTAGTATACATCAACGCGAAAGTACTCGTACTTAAATAAATTTGAGCTTTTAAAGTTATAATAATTATGGATTACAGCATATGTGACAGTGAATATAATTGATAACATATTCTCTAGCACATATGCCTTTGTCAAAGTGTACTATACGTACAACATGCAATGATTCAAACATAATGCATATGAGTCATTGGGTGCTTCAGTGTCATTAAAAGTCGGTGTACTATACGATCACAACCCCTTCAACTCGACTAAATACGTACATATACGGAAGGGAGAGAGACAAACCAGATTCCCTCTTTTTGTTGTTTGATGGAAGATTCAGATTTGCTAATAGCATTAGTTCAAATTGTTAATTAACTAGCAAGTCCCCCGATGAAGTATACTAAAATCTCATAGTTCACTTTTTTGTTCGAGAAAATAAGAGAGAATTTGGAAAAAGAAAAGGCTTGCAACCAGCTTGGCCTAGCCTTTTGAGTTTTGATAACGTTGCTATCCCTTCAAGAATCATACACATTGGTCAAGTAAGATATTTCATTCATCATGAATATTCAAATATTCATGTATACAGATCAAATTTCAGTAGGTTTTAAATGGATTTGAAAGTGAGGGGTATGAGATCTGTGTTCCCTCAACAACCACAACTATGGCTCTCTGATCTTGTTTGCGGTTTAAATTTCTAAAAGATAACCTTCAAACTCATAATCACAAAACCAGAAACAAACACAGCGGCATCGCTGCTTGGGGTTCAAACAGCACAGTGATGATGACACTATACCAAACCCATGCACATGTACGGCTTTTGTGGCGGATTTCACCCATGGCTTCACTTAATTCGGCACCGGCCGGGGACCCAATTCCAGTCTCTCCTCTAAGCTTTTGGCATTGTCTATTAATAAGTAGAATTACGAGTTATGCACACATGGTATGCTTTCATGCGTTACCGATATGAGAACTCGTCATTGAATTTTATGTCTCCTTAAAGATTGTGGAATTCGTGGAAGTAAGGGCAACTCCAACAGTGACATTAAAAATCAAGACCAGTCTCAAAATCAATTTATTCATCTCCAACAACTCAATATAGGGGAGTTAGTCTTATAATTATAAAATTTAGTTCTATTTCAAGTCATTTATCTAAGCATTTTCCAAGACCAAAACTCAAATAGTGATCTATGTCTCACAACAATTATTTTGAATATAACACTCAAATAATAATATATAAAATCGATTATATTGAAAAAAACACTCATTATAAGGCCCTATTGTTAGATATGAGATTTATAAAACTCATGAATAATGCAGTAAGAGTATTCAAAAATGAAAATAGCATCCCCAAATAAGATTTATTGTTGGAATTGCCCGAAGAGGTCGTAGTTTCCGGCTCCGATCCAGGGAGATTTTGATGGTTTTTTTCCAGGCTAATTTAGTTACTACTTTAGGATGTACAATGTATACGTAGCACCACGCCACATGGTACCATGTGTGTGGGAAACATGTGTAGGCCTGTATTCAGACAAGAACTGATGGATTATTGTCAATTTCAGTTCTAGTATTTGATGCGGTGTTGATCATCATGGCTTGGGACATATGGGGCATTTTAGATCAACATTAACACATTGGCTCAACTCAGGGCCAAATTAGAGCTACCTTTCTATCTAACACCAAAAAGATAATGGAATTTAAAGGCATCAACGTACGGTTAATTGGTTAGGACTTAGGACCTGGGACTAATTATATATTTCAATTAAGGGTCCATTTTCAAATCTCTATCAAGATTAATGCATGGCTAAAAAGGGTTGAAATCCCAAACATCAGGAAGAGTTTTATTTCAAGATTCATGGGATCGGGATTTTGATAGCTGGTGCCACAGTTGCTTGCGTGTGAAGATATCTAACCCTCGTAATTTAATTCTTAGTAGAATCTTTGTGTTTTGGCCAATATGTGCATCGATTCATTACAAGGATGTCAAATGGTAGTTGGAAATGAACCTTACAAAGCCGCAAGAAATGGCTTTTCTAGGAGAGCAGTGCCAGTGAAGGAAAAATGAGTTGGTATTAGGGTGAAGCTGAATTGGTGAAATAATAGTGAAGAAGGAAATACAGTATTCCCCAGGTGAAAAAATAGTTGTGTGCTTCCAAATCAGGATAATCCATCATTTATGCTTTGCATTGAAGGAATCCTTATATTACAACTTCCTTTAAATTTGGGAGTTCTATATCAACCAAGTTTTATTATGTTTGAGACAGAAGTTAATGTACCATTACACAACCTCTTTAGCATTACGCCTGAATACAAAGAAATACCGAACTTCTTGAATTGACTAATTGGAGAACAATTTTGGTCCTTCTAATATCAAAACTAATCATGTTGAATTAATCTCATGTCTGTAAGAAATTACACACATTTGTTCCTTCATAAAATAAGTATATGTATTATATAATACAACTTCATTGTAGTGACAAAAAAATTATATTATGTTTGTCCCAGTATACTATAAACGAAACAACAATTTCATTTATCAAAACACAATCATATCTTCTATTAATAAAGCCAAAATGGAAGTTTCATAGTCAAATTTTTGAACTACTTAAAGACATGTAAAGTAGATTCTTACATAAAAAGATTTCTTCAACTACGAAAACGTTCCAAAAAAAAAAACAGCAGACAAACCCTAACATTCTTGTTGTTCTTCTAACAATGCAAACCGATTCGACGTTTCAGTTTTGCAGATGTTTATTCTTGCAGAAGGTGCAATCCACAGCAAGGAGTCCATCAAGTCAACATTTATAGTTCTCAAACTGCAATCTTGGTCAATTGACATTCTTTAACAGAATATCCATCGTTCATAGTCCCCAGAAAATCGGAAAAATGGAGATTTTGGACATTGATGGCTTTTAGTCTACGATGATATCCGTTGAAAGAAAGTTCCTCTAGGTCATCAACACAAATGTCGATCTTTTTCAAGTTGAAGGCATTATCCACGATCACCTTTTCACATTTTGAAAGAACAAGCGTAAGAGATTCAAGGTTCTTTGCTTGATCATCAACTCGAAAAACTCGTAGCGGCTTGGAATACTCTACTTCCAAGGACTTGAGACTAGAACTTGAAACATGGCATTCCATGTTTTCAAAATGACCACGATTAATTGACAAATGCTCTACGGAAGGGCACTGCGATAATACGGAGGAGAGAGCGGTTTTGTCAGCAAACCATGAAGATGAGAAGAACAAGCTTTTTAAGGAGGGAAGAAGGCGGTCATCATCAGCTTGAACGTTTGCACTACCAATGTGTGTAATTCTTGTGCCATGAAGCTTTAGACTCGTTACGAATTTTGCATTAGAAAATAATGTCACCCAGGATAAGTTGTAGGAGTCGTAAACTTTATTTCCACATTCAACGCAGATCTGGATACTTTTCAACTTGAAGGATTTATTCAGGATAACCTTTTCACATATGGAATATGGTTTCTCATAGCAAAAAAATGTGAAAGATTCGAGATTTTTAGTCTCATTGTGAACATGAAACTCCTGAAGCTCCATACAGTGCTTTAGTTTCAGGACCTTGAGACTAGGACTTGAAACACAACACTTGAAGTCTCTAAAGCTGCATTCCGTGACTGACAGACACGTTATGGAAGGGCTCTCGAGTAGTAAGGAGGAGAGAGCATTGACATCAAACCGCGCACGATAGAAGGACATGGTTTTTAAAGAGGGAAGAAGGTACTTGTTGTCCCTTTGAAGCTTCAAACTTTTGATGTCTGAAATCAGCACATACTCCAGATTTAGACGTGCAAGAGATTGTGGATTATTATTAGCAAATGCTGCCCAAGGTAAGCGATACATCTTTTCACATTCCGCAGTCACTTTTCCATTGATCATACGTGTTTGAGTGGGGCGAATTTCTAATTCTTTGAGACCTCTATTGATTGCACGATCCAACCACCTATCAATGACAGTAGCTTCTCTGCCAACTCGATACCAAAACATACTCAAGCGGAGCCTTAGTGTTTCTACGACCTCTTTCTTCTCATATTTCTCATGATATTTTAAATACCCTTTTAAGAACTTGATGAACTTCATGTGTCGGAATTTGTTTTTTCTGATAGGATATAGATGGTCATAATCCTCCTCCTCGTTGAAATTTAGTGCAGACGCTGAATAAATTGGACGAAATTGCTTGGAAAGAAAGGTAGCCTGGATGGCAGCTTTTGTAGGAAGATGATTGAGGATTTTGTTGATAACAAGGTTTGGTAAGTCGTCAAGGCCGGGCATTATGTGATCCAAGGCTATTCTCTGCGATTGTGGTCGATATATGTCTCGATGATCTTTGCTGTTGTCTCCGATATATGCTGGTCAATGACCTTAAATAGTGTTCAATTAATAATTATTCTCATATCTAGTAGGAAACGGAATCCTAATTAGCAAAGGTCTCCTTAATGGATAAGGAAGAGAGCTAATTTTGGCCTTAGTTATCCTTGACTATTAATCTCGTCATTCCATCAAAATCCATCAGCCATTAATCACACACCTCAGCACCTAACTATTAATTACACCCTTAATTTTCGAGGCTGACGACCGTCTATATATTACTCCGTCTGCCGTTAATTATTTCCTCTCAAGTTCATCTTCTTCAAACATTCAAAGTCTTTTTTTTTAATACATCTTCTTCAAAGTCTTTCGTGTTCTGCTTCCTCAAACAATTTAACCTAGAGTACT
Organism: Argentina anserina; assembly: GCF_933775445.1. Taxonomy (NCBI): domain Eukaryota; kingdom Viridiplantae; phylum Streptophyta; class Magnoliopsida; order Rosales; family Rosaceae; genus Argentina; species Argentina anserina. The sequence continues at coordinate 26,043,917 of NC_065875.1, read as the reverse complement.
TCTGATATCCAAGATTTAGTGCTACTCCCTGCGTGAAAATGAAGACATCTGTTTTATTGATTTCAAAGGCTCCATTGCTATTTTCCATCAGCATCTTGCTCCTTGTGAACAAAAGGCCCGAACCTGATCAAAAACTTTTATTCACGACTAGCTGGCTTCGCTACTGCCTATCTTTAATCCTCCCGTTCGATCAGATAAAATTTTTGATCACTGTATATCATCTAGGTGGTTCCTGTAGTTTGACAAGTGATTGGTTAATTGTAGACTTGCCTCCAGCAGACATTCCGGTTGAACCATTCCATACCACGAACGTATATTTTCACCATTTATGGGGTCAATGATAAGCACTACCGGTGTATATACCAAGTTGTAGTAGGTGCAAATCTTCCTGACTTCATTTGAATCATCATATGCCTATGTCAATAATTGGCAAAATAACATCTCACAAATACATATTTCTAATTTGTTTCATCAGAACTATCCTCTGATATAAAGGAACTGACTAGTGACTACTAACCTGCCAGAAGATAAAATTAGTGCTGATGATTTTCGAGACAGCTTCATGAGCCCAGGTGTCTTGATTAATCTTCGCAAGTTAGCAGTATATAAACACCAAAAGTGAATTTTCTCAAGAAAAAAAAAACACCAAAAGTGAAGCCATGTCTACTGAACAAATTGAGAAACTAACCAATAAACGAAATGATACCTACCATATGTGAGCTTATTTCCTTAGTCGATTGCAAGTTTACCGGGAACCATTTGTCCTCGACAGAAGCAGTACGTTTTGCCTGAATCATTAGCTACAAGACATTAAAAGACCACATATTATGGGTGTACATGAGTACAGTATAAAGACGTACTATGCATTAAGTTCATACCTTCTTGAATGAGCCCTGAAATAATAGCTCATAGGGAGGATGATATAGTGGAGCAAGGTTAACCTGGGAGTTGAGCATCATTTGGTTTTTGTTCTCTAAGATCAGAATGTTCCATTTTCTCCTGGACAACAACTTAAATGGATGTTTCTTTTTCTGCTGGTACAAAAGCTCAGAGGGAGGATGAGACGTGGGAGTGAGAACATTATCTGAGAACTGAAGACTTTGAATTCCCATACTCCAGGAGCAGGTACGTTCCATTTTCTCATAGAAGTCACTGAATAACATCCATACTTTGTTAAGAAATGAGTAAGAATTAAATTAAAAAGACACATACATCACAACTTCTTAAATTTGAGGCATTAATTTGAATTAAGATAAACAGAAGTGTTGATTCAAATTGTATACTTAATGCAAGGAGCACGAAGATTCAAGTTTGATTAGTGAAAACTAAAACACAACACACGGGTTAAGAAGCAAAATTTTCTGACAAAGAGGGTGCTCTAGGCAAACTTGCAAATATATATATCTGCCACAAGAATATAATTACCGGCTCACCAAGGCTGCAGCTGGTCTGAATTAGTTACTACAAAACCCTCCTGTTTCAAATATTCTCGCCAGACATATTCACTATAGTGTGGACAGATGGAGCAATTAATTAGACGTGTGTGCACATCAATATAGCGCAGCACCAGATCATGGTCCTTACCACAAGGACCGCCGGAAACCCTATACCAGTCCCTGGCAGCTTGAAGTTGAAGAAAGCCAACAATGAGGGCTTCTTGAAACAAGCAAGCCTGGTAATAGTGATCACTGTTATGTACAGCGATATTGATCTCATTCGCAAACACCTTGTCCGCAAAAGTACTTTGGTGTGGGGGGGGGGGGGGGGGGGGGGGCATCTCTTCTGATTCTTCTCACAAAAGAAGAAGAGTCTGCAGCAGCAGCCATATAGGCTAGTTGTTCACTAATCCATGACATCTCTTTAGTGAGCTTTCGGATAGCAGAATTTGCAGTATTAAATAATATTCTCGGAGAATTACCACCATCACAAGAACAAGCCAAGGAGAGACTCATGGCATCAGTAGAATAGGCAGCTCTCCAAACTGTTGGAAATACTGGTGGTTCTCCAACCAACAGATGTATAATCTTCTCTGGAAGTTCGTCTGTGCCTGAGGATTTGACATTTCCATGGCACATCATCATTTCTTAATCTATGATAAGCTGAACAACACTCTAGCTTAGAGATTAGGAATGCCCGTCGTGATAAACCACCAAACAGGTAGTTTTCAAACCACTTCTTCCGATCATCCCCCAGTTCGTCATCACTAGGATAGTGAGGGTTGTCAGAGATTGATCAACATGGACAAAAACGCCTTTCTCTTCCCACCATTCTCGAACCTCTGCTTCAATCTCTAGAAGAATCTTAATCTCTAGGAGAATGTTCTCACCTTCAGCTGCCTTTTTGTGTAAAATTGTTTGTCAAAACAAACCAGGAAACACCAAAAAGATGACTGTTATTCAAGGCTTCAAACAAACATAATGAATTAATAACAATCTTGGACCCGAACAAAAGTCCACAATTCTACAATATGTATGAACCTATGAATGAATAAATAAACTAGTGTGACCTGGCAATCAAACAAACTAAGAAGAAGAAGAAGAAAATTTATAACTTGCCATTTTCCTAAGAGCAGGTTTGGATCTGTCCATCATGAGCTGAGGAGGTGCTGAATAAAATCTCTGCGAGATGAGAGAGTGGTGAAGAGGAAATTGGGAATTGCAAAATCTAATGTTCCTACATTTTTATGGAGAAAATAAAGGAATGATTAGGAGAATGTATGGCATAATTATAGGATCTAGATATGTAATTTAATATGAGAAACAAAATAATTAATCACCATTATAAATCTCAAACGAACATAACGGTCAGGCCTTTCTGCAGAAGCCAGTAGAAGAATCAATTGATCGGTCCAGATATGGGATCTGTAGCCTTAATTTTCAGTTTTAGTTCGACATCAAATATGTTCTATTTCAACCTCTTATAGACATCCTGATGATCCATCTGTATTTCCATGAATATTGGACTTTTTAACACTAGCCTGTTTTGTTTCTGAGTACATCCTCAGAAGCATGAGTTTATAATGACAAGCACTCCTGAGCCACATTTGGAAATTCTGCAACCCCATTTGTGATGTATCAATGAACTAAATGAGCGACAACACATTGATCAATGGACCTACTAGCTTTTCAGGCTCAACATACATGATTGCATCACCTGTCTCAAATAGCTTGCTCCTTATCAATGGTTTTGCCTCCTGGACTATGCTTCTCTAAATTCTCCCACAAGGAGGTTTCCTTTCAGAAAATTCTTTCAAGCATGTTAAACCTTTTGGCTTCTGCTAGCTTCTCTATCTCACTCTCACTTCTTATTTTAAGATCTTCCACAACCTTTTCCGGAATATAGAGTGTTGGCATGATGTCAAAGGCACTCATCCTTCACTTCATGCTTTTCTCTAAAAGCTGGTTTCAGTTTTGATTGTTTCAGTGCAAGGCCATATAATCATTAGGAGCATCACCTGGTACACTAGTCAATATCCTAGTACCTTCCTCTATTAGGACGGTCAACATTGGAAGGGCATAAATGATCTGATTGAGAGCAAGCGGAGACTTCAATGGAAGGCCAATCGAATCATAGTTGGTCAACTCTACCAAGCAAGAAGGTTTTTCTGGAACCCTAGAGTACTACTAATATGCAAGATTTAGTGCTGCTCTGTGCATGAAAAAGAAGACATCTGTTTCATTGATTTCAAAGGCTCCATTGCTATCAGGCAACACTTATGCATTTGTTTGACCATACAAAGTCTCAGGCCTCAACATTGTGGCAGCAAGACAAACTTTCATTCCCTTCACACTCCCAACGTAGGAGGAAAGAGGGTTCAACCACCTCCATTTTGATGATGGGGTGTATTCTTGGGGTTGAACACCTTGACCAGTTGTCCTGTCACGATATGCACATGGCTGACCATCCAATGTAGCAGACATCCTTCACAATCTTTCCCACAGATTTCAGTTTCCTCATCTGCCATCTCACAAAATTGTCAAAATATGAATTCATGTCTGTTCTAATAAAGGAGCGCCTCCAGTCACAGCCCAAGCCAAAAGCTTTGAGGGAAGTACCTCAACCAGTTTGATGGATTCTGGAGCTCTGATATATCAATGTCAGACAGGCCAATACTTTTACTGGGCATGCCACTGAGGCGGAAACCAAAAGGGAGTAGCACAATAGCACCTCTTAATCGATGAAAACGTAGACAAAACTCTTAACTTTGAGAGTGAGGATGCGCAAATAACTATTCAAGTTAGGAAGAGTGAAGTTCCCATAAAACTTGTGCCACAGTTCAGGAGGCTTTCCACGAGACTCAGCCCTGAAAAGTGAAAACACCATTTTCTTCCCACAAGCTCTGAGCCTTCTCCCCAATCTCTTTGAGAAATGTTCCCACCTCCAACTGCCATTTCAGTGACCTTCTACCCTTGTTTGTAACTCCAAGGATTTGGACAATCTTGCACTTCCCTCAACCAAACTGCATTACCACGACGCATATATGTTTGACAATTCATAAATAATACTGAAACTGAAAGAAACAAAACACACTGTATCCGACATTCCAGAAAAGCTCAAGAATGAAGAACCAAACAAGCTAAACAACCTAAAGATCACAAACTTTTGAACTGAATTTTCCGGCAGGAGCATTAAAAAATCGTAGAGCGGTCTCAATTTTAAAGATTGATGAACTATGTTTAGAGTAATGGATCACTGAATTAGACATGACATTTAGAACAAGGTAAGCAAAGCAGGAGTTGGGTTGTTTACTCACTCAATCAGCTTGGTCGTTTGGGATTCGGGGACCCATGTCGTAAAAGCCAGTCACCTCCTTAATCAGAATGAATGACCGATCGTTGTCTCCGGCATCCTTTGCTGATGTTGTGGAACAGTGGAAACTGGAAAGAGAGGAACAACCTCCCAAGGGAGGTGTTACTTTTACTAGGCACATGTTTTTACCATTTTAATGATTTATCACTTACTGTGGAGCTCAATAGTTGCTACTTACTAGTCACAGGCTCTTGTCAAATTTGTGACAGATATGTTTGTTATTATTTTCATTTGAGGTGCATCACTGATCACTCGTCATTTATATTCAGAGTGCGCTAATATGACACCCAGTAACACAACAGTTCAACACTACAAATCACTGGAGCTTCTACAAACTAAACCATGACACAGCTGCTACTTTCACTATATATTATGAATCTCGATACGAAGCTTGATCTGCTGCTTACCCATCCCCACCTTGCCCACGTTACATGACTCTTGGGTACCTAGCTCTTTCAGTACATCAGAGCTCTTCAATTTTTCAGCAGGCACGTCGCTTATAAAATGGTCTGACATGATCGCATTTCCGGCAGCATCTTGCTCCTCGTGAACAAAAGGCCCAAACCTCAAAATCTTTTATTCACGACTGACTTCGCTATTGCCTATTGGTAATCCTTCCAGTTCAGATGAATTTTTGTATGACAATTCTCATTGTAGAATGGCGCACAACAACCGGTTAGCTTATGAACAAAGAGATTACAAGTTGTAACTAAAAAAAATAAAAAAATTCAGGTTTCAGACAAGCATACCCGGCCTTGATGTAAATCCTTAATAACAAGGTATGTCATTCCTTTCCCCTGGCGTCACTTAAATAGAAAAAGCAAGCCACCGGCCTGCAAATTGAAATATCAAATTACAACATGCATAGCTTGATTCGGTAGCAATAATGATCAACCAAATCATACCGTTTATTTTACTTCAAGTTGTTCCGAGAAATGATGCAACTCCAATGCTCGACCAGCCAGGACACATGAAGGCAAAATGGCATACATGAAAGTGAACAGTAAACTAAGTCACAACATAACACTTGGACTCTGGTTACGTAGAAATCTAGTCCACAATGTATTGAAAGTAAAAGTTGATTATATCTTATTGAAGACTAGGCGTGAAGCAAAAGTGGATATAAACAAATATCATAACAAAATAGAAGAGGACTCTTATTTAAACTAGCAGTAATTATATATATCAACCCATAATTAAGACCAATGCACTAAAAACAAACATAAGGAAGTAAGAACCTTCTACTTGGATGCTGAAGTTCTGCAACCAGCCGTAAAAAGCAAAGTAGAATCTTGAGAAACTAGTAACTTCATGTATATCATAGCTGTTTCTACTTTGCAAAAGGAATAACCCTTGCAGATTAAATCATATGAGACAGGCTCAAATGTTGATAATGGATTAGATACTGTCATACACTAACTAGTACAAACAAGACTAAATGATAAAGTAGTCGAATACAGTATGGAAATGTCCAAATGAAAGCCTGTAAGAAAATTACCTTTGAAGCTTATTTGATAGGACAACAATAACCAGAATGTAACAAGCACCCACATCGAATGCTGCATCATCCTCTTACTCCATTTCCAAAGACTAATAGGTGTGGGACTTACCTGGGTTCACTTCATATATTGCTGTGGATTCATGCTCCATTGATAGTCAGCTTCATATGCCTACTTTATTTCTTTCTCTAGCACTGTGGCTTTTATTTTATTTTCCTTCTGCTTCCTTCCATGCCTCTTATGGCAGACCATCCTCTCTGCTGTTCTTCATTTGCTCTCTATTGCAGCATCATGTTTGGCTTCTCCTCCAGCCTACGCATTTTGATCAAATTGTTATTATATATTTCTAAATTTTTGAAAACAAAAAAGTATATTGTTAGCGTATAGTAAATCATCATAGAAGTCAAATAACATTACCCAGTTTAAATAGAAACAGATAAAATCAGTGTTCTAAAAAGCAGTCTAGGCAGCCGCGTAGGCGCTAGGAGGTCACCCACCGCCGCGCTTTTTGTCTCGGCGGCCATCTGTGGCGTTTTGTGAATTAGGCGACCATCTAGACGGTCTAAGGCGGTCTAGGTGACTTTATTCAGTTTTAGGTGGTCAACCATCATTTGACAATAAAAAAAAACCTAAAAGAGGCCGCAACTCTCACTCTTTGTATCTTTTCTGAAAACTGAATCTCATCAGTAGAAGAAGAGGAAAGAAATATGAATATTAAGTTTGAGTCCGATACTGAAGGAGTTAGGGAATAATTTGGCGAGAAAAAAGTTAAGATTTAGTATTATTGCATTTGTCTCATTATTTATCTTTTCTTCAAATATTTTTTTATGGATTTTATACTTAAGTTATTGTGAATTTAGACTATTTTAACTATTTTTAAAATTAATATTAAACATCATTATATTTTTAATTATTAAAATAGTTTAAATATATGTATAAAATATAAATAAATATTTAATAATTCAAAACCGCCTAAGCACCGCCTAGGAGGCCGTCTAACCGTCTAGGCGCTAGGAGGTGGCTGTCCGCCTGCATATTGTCTAGCGCTTTTTATAATCTTGGATAAAATGTAACAAGTTCCGCCTGAAGCAGGAAGCACATAAACACATATAAATAGTGTTCATGCAAAAGCAATAGGAACATGTGTTATTCAAAAAGCACTCAAAAATAATTCAAACGGCACCCACTTCGAGGAGGCAGTCTAATGGGAAAAACCTTGATAGTTATGTGTATTGGAGAAACTCCAAAAGCTTCTCCATTATCTTGGCTCTGTCAATTTTAGAGAATATTAGCATGTTTTTCACTCCAACAGCTTCTTTATTTTATTCTCTAAAATGGAGAAAGAGAAGAAAGAGAACGAGTCATTCTCAAAATTTACAGCAATATGCAAAACTTTGCTAATGGAAAGAGCGTTCAATTTTTCACGCTCTTCAACACTCCCAACCACGTGAATCTTATCGACCTGAATTTTTTTTTTCATTTTCTCTTTTCAATAGGGATGGGGAGATAGAAGTCCTGGTAATACTAGTCAAGGCAGCAACAAAAGACCAATTTAATTCTTCAATCCATTACGTCGGTAGAGAATCTCAGCCCAGAAAGAGGAGAGCATCACAGGACCAGAATCAATTAGTAGAACTGAAATAACCCAGAAACCAAAATTACAGACACCAAATCATCAAAACTACCCAACCAATTTCTGAGTTCACTAATTAATACACTCAACAAATCAAGCTCAACAAATTCATTTCAGTTGATTGAACTTATAAACACTAAATCTCGACCAATTCCTCTACCAAATTGTTGTAATTGTGTTTTTAGGTTTGTGTTCATCCCGTATAACTGGTTTATGTTCTGCTAGTAGCTCCTTTTATGCAGATTTGATGACAATCATCAAGATTTTTATTGTTCGATTTGTCATATTGCTTGTAGTATACATATTGGTTACTTGCAGTATATATAGTGATTGATATAGAATGGTCTCCTGAATGTTTACTCATTGGATGAATCAAAGGAGGACTGAAGGAGGACAGATGCGGCCAACTCTACCTGATAATTGCTTATTCAACTAGTCTTCTTTAGTTGGAAATTGAAGCATAACTCGCTGTATGTTTATTGGAATTGCATTGTTGTTCAAAACACTTGCTATAAAAGTTATAGATAAAAATAATTATGGCATTCATATACAACATTATATGTATAATATTCTGAAGTGGTTTTTAGAGTCTCTGATTAGATAGTATTGTTAGTTATATGTTTGTTTACTGAACCTATGATACTTGGTATTACTCTGTCTTCTTTTTTTTGGTTACTACATTGTCTTGCTAAATAGTATTCTATGTCTATGTATATCTTTTCTCAAGGAAAAGAAAAAAAAAAGACATATTATGTGTATCAGTGGATTGAGGGTCAGATGGTGTGGTGCTGATTACTGAACAAGACGAGCTAGTTGTTTGTGGTTCAAGCTTATTGAGGATCTCGTACAAACGCTTCCCTTAGTGCTAGTTGTTTATATAATTGACTGCGTCCATGTAGAATATATTTTATTGTTACAATAAATAATTACGTTGAATAATATATGCAGAAATCTGCAAAATAGGGAAACAGCTCGTCTGATCTTGAGTTAATCTTTTTTTTTTCTTTGAGACTTGAATCTTGAGCTAATCTATGATTGTGAGAAGTTGGTCTAAATTTCATATATTGTGCTCATTGATGGGATGTGCAAGGAAGCAAACTTTAGTGAAGTTGGGACGATCTTTAGGGAGATATCCAAGAGGGGGTTTGTTCCAGACATGTATACACTTCATGGATTGCGGGGCTCTGTAGACAGGTAATCTGATAGAGGCTTTTAGACTCAAGAATAAAATGGTGAAAGAGCACATCAGACCTGATCTGTTGACTTATACCTCACTTGTATCTGGTTTAGCAATTAAGGGACTCATGGGAAGCACACAGGTTTTCGATGGTACGTTGAAAAGAGGAATTACTCCTGACCGTGTCATCTTTGGTATTCTAATAAGAGGGTAGTGTGATGAGGTTAACAGGGTTGCCATCTTGAGCTAATCTATGACTATAAGAAGTTGGTATAGCAAAGAACAGAGTTGATCTACCTTCGACATTTCTATGCGCTAATGTATCGTAAATATATATTTAAAAGCATTGTTCGAAAGTTATGCCAGTCCACATAAGCTGCTTGTTACATTCCCAAACACTCATGTTCTCACAGGTTCCCTCAGGTGACGGAATTCAAGCCACACATGGTAACAACTCATAGTAAGTAGTGAGCACATATGGCCATGGGGGCAAACCGAAAATCATATTAGGTGAAGCGGCCTAGTCCTATATTAGCAGTTATGCAAGGTAATTGGCTAAGCTGCCTATATCTAAAACATGTAATAACACAAGAAACACACACAACTCACAAGTATCTCTGAACTTTGAAATGTAAGCAGTTGTCAATTCGACCATGGCACATTACTGTATCGCAGACACCTCCATACAATTGCAGATCGGCTTCATGCCACAGTACTGTTAACTTAATGATAGATAATATGAGCAGAGAATAATTTTGGTCAAGTTTTGGAAAGTTTTATGATTTCTTCCTTATTAGAATTTTCTTTATTGTTAGGGAAATTTTGCTTCATTATTAGGGAATCTAATGGACTACTTGATCCTATAGTTCTAGGGTTTAGGCTCTTAATATATGGAGGACTTTGTAGCCTTTTGTATGAACCCTATGGTGGCAGGTTGTCCTGCATTACTTGATTCTATGGTGGACTTCTATGATGAGAAATGAGGGGAAGGCTTGGGGCACTCTAGATGGGTGGGAGGACAAGTTAAACAACGGGTTCAAGGTACAAGTCCATAAAATTGATGAACACCGAAAGTTATCCTTGCAAACATCCAGAACAAAAACGAAAAAAAGGTAAAAGTACATACAATTCAAAGTCTGTATTTCCCACAGAAAATTATCCCAGGTTGCAAACTAAAAAAAAACAATACTCTCACATACCCTTATGTTTGTATCTGAACTCAATCAGCAGATGTAGGATTGTTCAGGTTACTCCCTCTTTCTTTTCAGCAGATTAGTAGGCAAAGAAGGACCTGCAAACAAGCTCACTGATTCAACACAAAGAAACTAGAAGGGATATAAAAAATAAAAATAAAGATTTGTACCTGGTTGTTCAGTTGGACACCATGTCAAACTGAACTTCCGGCATACGGATTCCTCAGTGTATCTCTCCAATGCTGATGCAGCAACATCATGCGATGAAAATTCAATCATGGCAGAAGGTGGGCGGGGTTTCTCAAACAATGTCACCTTCAAAATCTAAAACAAATTTAAGATTAATTGAAAAAAAATGCAAGTAAATTCGAATCAACACTCACAAAGATGTCTTACATGGCTCTGCAAGTGAGAAGGGAATACATGTCGAATGAAGTCCTCTCCCATCCCTTCCCCCAGATTGTTGATGCAGAGAATTTTGCTTCCTGCAGATCAGGGCCAATATTAGGGTGAACCAAAAACAAAAAAGGTATTTTCCTTGTAACCAACCGTGTGTAATTGGGTTTGTGACCCATACCTGCAGATGATGACTGTTTCACCTTCACCCTAGGTTGCCAACGAGCCCACTCCAGATTGAACCTCCAGATATTGTTTGTTTTGGGCATGATCTTGTTGTGGAAGCTGTGCAGTACCATTCCAGCAACCTCAGGGGTCGCAAATTCAAGGTAGGCATGTGTATGCTTCAATGTCACCTTTGATACATCAAAATTCACCTTGCGGATCTGCGATTAACAATTAACAAGTACAATTACGGTAACCGTGGCACCTTAATTACAGATACAAATGTTGTGATTTCTCAAACCTGACTGGAGAAGTCTCCGAAGCAGTTGCGAAGGTAATCCTCCCGCATCCAACGCTTCAACCCAGAGATGTAGAGGGTGTGGTTTGGTTTTTTCAATGATGAAGAACTCGCCAATGGTCGAACTGGATCTGCATCCTCTGGATGGGTACTTGGGTAGGCAGCTGCAGTGAGAAACATATAAGAACAACTTTCCAACAGCAGTTCCAGAATCAATATCAAAAACACAATTAACAAAAAGTTCACCTGATAAGCTAATGAAGGTATACTGGTAAATTAAAAGCAACATTCCAACAGGCAACAGCAAGTTGAGCGCACAATACAATCTAATCCATTGAATGGTCTGATATAGGTGTGAATGAATTACTTTATACAGACTACAATCAAACACCAGATGGGAAAGAATGTACCTCCTTGAGATGTGTTTGTAGATTGCGGCGGCTTCTTTCTCCAATTCAGAGCGAACTTCAGTTCTGTCCTCGGCATGTTTTTGTTTTGGTATTTCTTCAAGACCTCTTCCGCTATCTCACCCGAGGTAAATTCAATGAACGCATATCTATTACAATGTTTCTGGCTGACAAATTTCACCCCCGTGATCTACAAACAGGTAAAACATAGCATTAGATAAGTTTTCTATCCAAACAGCAAACAACTGATACAGGGGACCCCAAAACATCCTAACCCATGAAAGATTCCCAAACAGATTGAAAGAGGTTATGAATTAACAAACAAAGCACAACGCCCCATTACAGGAGCACCATAAGATGGAGCAAAGATTACAACATTGTTTGATTAACCCAGTCCTTGAAACAGGCATACAACATTACCAAACAAAAGCACAACGCAAAGTTAAGAACTGGGCTCATGAAAGAGGCATACAACGTTCGCAGACAAAAGCACAAAGCAAAGTAAAGAAGTGGGTTCTTGAAAGAGGCATACAACATTTCCAAACAAAAGCACAGAGAAAAGTTAAGAACTGGGTTCATGTAAGAGGCGTACAACATTCCCAAACAAAAGCACAAACCAAAGTTTAGAACTGGGTTCATGAAAGAGGCGTAGAACATGCCCAAACAAAAGCACAAAGACCAAAACAGAGCTATCGATTGAATGGCCTTACATGCTTCTTGAAATCTGGGAAGCAGACTTCGCCAAGGTAGGCCTTGTCCATCCAGGGCAACAAGCTTGCGATGTGGAGGGTGCGCTTGACGGTTTCCGATGAACTTCCCGATGAAGCCATTGATGACTTTCTTGGAGAGAAAGAATGGAGAACTTTTCTTGAGGAGAAATTAAAATGGAAGGGAGAGAAAGAATGGAGGGAGTGGCGGTTTAGTAAAGGTTGTTGCAGTGACGATGGGAGGTGCGTTTGGAAACGCTTTTACTGTGCTTCTTCTGTGAGAGTAAAATTCAAAGTGATTATTTGTTTCTGCCACGTGCCAAACAGGCCCTAAGGATAGGACAGCTGGACTGGTTTGACTTGAGACTGAAGGGAAAGTTTCAGTTACTAACAGAAAAGAATATAGTTTCTCAACAAAGCGAAATTTCCTAAACACCTTTGTTATTATTTTTTTACTGTCCATAGTTCTAATTCTTTTAGGATAGAAAAGTAAGGAGCCAGCTACGATTTAATATTAGGAGAAATTATTTATTAGTAATAGACTACATTTGAATTAATTAAAAACTCATTTTTCATATTTCTTATACAAAGAATAAGTAAAACAAAACGGATTAATTAATTAATAAAAAAAATTAAAATATTTTTATTAATGTCACTCCTAGATCTAACAAATTTATCTCTCCTTAATTTTTAGTTTTTTTTTCGGCAAATTTAAGTACCATGAGATTTCATTTAAGTACCATATTGCATATGTTTTGAGAAATTTTGAAATTTCAAATTTTACTCACCAAAAACCAAGGTAGCAGTTAGTTTCTCAGTCGACAGTAGAAGCTAGATTTATAGTTGACAGTAGCATGTACTTTCCAAGTCGACAGTAGCAGTTAGATTTATAGTTGATAGTAACATGTACCTTCCAAGTCAATAGTAGCAGGTGTCTTCCAAGTCAACAATAGCAACTGATTTTTAATTCGACAGTAGCAGTTAATTTTTATAGTCGACAGTAGCAATTAGTTTTTATAATCAACAGTAGCAAATAACCTCTTCATTGATGGTAGCAAACACTATGGGTCAAAGAGGAGTAAAAAAATAAAATATTTTATGACATATGACAACTTATCATCATTTGATTTTTATTTGTTTTATCAAATTAAGTAGTAAGTTATTTATAAACTAAATTGTTGTATGATACTTTTGAGTTATTTGCTCTAAATATTATGCTCTTGATTAGCTTGTTACATTCATTCATGCATCCATGCTTGTAACGCTAACTGTCACCGTAATGAAGTAGACGTGCAACCCTGATATTCAAATGATGGGTGTTTTTCACATAGATGTTGTATGTACCTCTATAACTAACAGTACAATATTGACTCAAAAGAATTAACAGTGGACATAAACTCGTCTCCCACAAAATTTACCTAAAAATTGTCGCGTAAAACTTTACACACCATACACAATCAAACTATAAAAAAAATTCACGTTGCCGCCGACTTGGATTAGGAATCAACAAACAGACATCGTTTTCCCATTGTGGCAGGCACACTATCATTTATTACGAGACAGTAACTATACTAACCGCCTGAATATTTTTTACTACCAGAGTATCTTTGAACTCCCGGCACATGGGAGATTTGACATTTGTGATTTTGTAACCGCCTTTCTCCCACATTTATGTATAGGCATTATTGTGATCAAGACTTTTAGAAGAATCATACATGTGGCGGTTTGTTGAAACCACGTGAGAGGAGGACACAAGAAAACAAAACAAGTTTATCCATTATGCCCAGCACGCGCCCTTTGGTTCCTTTTGCTTTCCAGATTCTACTTTTGAAGCTTTACGTCACCAAAAGTCACCTAAGTTAGTAAGTTTGATGCAATCAACTTAGTAACTAATTTTCGTTTACATTGATTTTTTTTATAATAATGTTTTTTTATTGATAAACTAAAGTTTTAAAAGATTAAGATCATGTGTTTCAATCCTCAAGTGTGCAAATAAAAGAGAAATCAGATTCACACATACATACTAGGTTGTACGCAAGTTTTTTTTAATGCCAGCAATTAATGAGAGATATGCACAAACACTTATTGCGATTTGAAATTTGAAATTTGTGTTTATTTGCCTAATCCAGGGATTAGAGTGGGGCCACTTTTCCAACAGTCTCAAATATTTTTCTTTTAGGGATGTAAATGAACCGAGCCGAATATTAGGTTATTCATGTTTAGCTCATTTTCATTCGATCGAGCTCAAGCCAGGCTAAAATTTAGTTTTTATACTTCATGCTCAAGTTGGGCTCGGGCCGGCTCATTTTATAAGATGAGGTCAAACTCGAATTGAGCCGCCTTGAATCATATGAAATTAAAATTTAGAAATTAAATTTTTTTAAATCTAATGTCTTAGCATCACACAAAATCTCTTTTATTTGTAAATAACTAAAAATAACAAATCAAACTCGTTATTAAACGTAAAGTCTTTAACTAATTATTCTAAAAAGAAACCTTTCAATTCTTTTGAACTATTATTATATTTTTAATATTATTTCTTATATAAAAGTTAATAAGTTAAGCTTAATTAATAAACGAGCCGAGTTTTTAACAAGTCCGAGCTAGCTCCCGAGCTAAACGAGTCGAACGAGCCGAAATACTTATTATTCAAACTTGGCTCATTTTCAAGGCCGAGCTTAATATTAAGCTCAAACTCGGCTCATTTAACTTTACAAGTTCGAGCCGAACGAGCTAAAAGTGAGCCGAACACGAATCAACACACGAGCAGCTCGAGGTTACTTACATCCATATCTTCTTTCCCATCAGAAATTACCGCCACGTTTGGTAACCAAGAAATTAGACATGGGAAAGGAAAGTGTTTCCTTTCTTGTGTTTGGGAACCCAAGAAAAATGGGGGAAAAGGAAATTGGTTCCAAAATAGAAAGAAAATTGGGTGGAAAACGTTTCCCTCCCCACCCCCATGGAAACATTTTCCTTGGTTGATTCAATTCCTTTCATTTCCAATTACCAAACGTGGCCAAATACCTTTGATTTCAATTTTTGTTAAGCCCCTCTGTTTTTGTTGATTTCTTTTTTAGGCCCAAATACCTTTGTTAATTTATTTGAAGCCCCTCTTTACTGTTCATGGTTCCAAGTCATTTTACGAGCTAGCTACAAGTAAAACATCTAGTATTTTTGAGAAAGTATACTAGATGTTAACTAGCTTTTAATAAATATAGATCATCATGCTCTAGAGGGCGCTTCTAGAGACTCTGTTTTATAGTTTGTAATGTTTCTTTCAACAAAACTATACAAAAAATTGAATCACAAACGATTTGAGTTATTAGCCAGTGTTTCAATTCCGTGCTCCCCAAAAGGAAGCAGCTGCCTCTTGATTCTTGAAAAACAAATAATTCCCTGTCATCCTCAGAGAAAGTTTAAAATTAGGTACAGCCCAACCGCTAACTATACTAGCGGCTAAGTATCAAGAATATTTTTTTTGTCAATAGCATCCAGTATAAGTCATCTAGAAGAGCTAGAAATTAAATGCTGTATTTGGAGACAATATTTCTTATTTTGAGTACTGAAATTATTTAAGTAATTTTGAGAGAGTAGTTCTAGCATAAGTAGCATGTAAACATGAAAAGTGAATAATCTACCAATCATCATTCTCGCTCATTAAACATTTATGAGGGTGTATTATATTTGGATTCGTGTGGACTTATTTTAATTGACAAACTTTTTAAAAAGTCAATAGACTCGTTAAAAATGTCACAGACTTTCATAGAATTGTTAAAATCACTGACTTCAACCACAGACTTTTAGCTGATTTCTACAAATTTTTATTGATTCATGAAATCCACATAATTCATATTGATCGACTTATACATATTTTTTAGTACCCATAAAAAAGTAAAACTTTCTTTTTTATTAGTTAAGAAAACAAGGTATGGTAAATATTTAATGTACATACCATGTCTGTTAATTATAAGCTTACAGTTTTATTGCTTCATTGTCCACTGTTTTGTGATAATTTGCTTCACTCTCGAGTGAGCCTTAAGCATCTAAGTTAGTCTGACTCGCTAACGCCTAGCTGGTGTTATTAAACATGGACTTAATGCATGCAAATAAAAATTTCTATATAACAATTTTTATTATGATATCCCGACCAAAAATAAATCAAGAAAAATAATTTCAAACACTGAAATCGGGGAGCTGTTTTATAGAGGAGAAGATGAGAAAGTTTTTGGGCATGGTCTTATAGATTGGTTCCCACAGATAACGACGTCGTCCATGGTGGAAGTGCTCGATGATTAATTTTAGAGAGAGAGAAGATCCGAGCCGAGGTATCCCCTTCCTATGCCAGTCCTTTCATTTTTATTTCTTTCCCCCTGTCAGTCAAAACCGATTTTTTTTGAAATCGATAGGTATATAATTCCCTTAATTTAATTAGTATAATAAACTTTTGCTATGGTTTTCGGGTATTACATTTATTCTAAAAAAAATTATTGGTTGTGTCTATTACAAAGAAATTAGAGAATCAATCTCAATTATTTATAAGAAAATAAGAGAAATCCTTCAAATTTAATCTTTTTTTTCTTATGTACTTCTTTCATCTTCATTGTTTTTATTGGTAGCATTAGATATGTGTCCACAATTGAGTATAAGGTTTTAGTAAGTATAAAGATACAAGGTAACAACCTAACATAAAAACTAAGAAAATAATCAAAGGGTGAATAACCATATTGGGTTGTAGGAAAAATAATTGGTAAAGAAAAGATAAATTAAGTTTCTATTCATATCTCCAAAAACAGTATTTAGACCTCCTTACTATGTGGATCTCCATTTTGCTTTTATAGATACCTAAATGCTATTTAGATCACTGTAGTTTTCCTAAAATGGAAATCAATAAATTTGATATATCAAATCGCACTACAATCAATTAATTTATGTATACTCTATTTCAAATTCATTTATTATATACAACTCAAAATATATATAATAATCACACAAACTATCTTAATTATCGAATTAATTCACTATTCCACTCGTTTTCTAAATTCATAATAAAATTGATAAACTATTTTTTCATTCATTGATATATATATATATATATATATATATATATATATATGTGCAACTCACCAATAATTAACTTCAATATATATGAAATATTCTAACTTCTAATGAATGAGTTTTTTTTTTGCTCAAATCAAAGTTTATGAGAAGTTTTAGATATTTATATAGTTTATACATTAAATCGTCCACGTTCAATTTGATGTTAATCATCTACATTTAATTTTTTTAGTTTTTATGTTTATCAAAAAAGAAGGTAATCAATGAAATCATTTTATGCAATTTGATATCTCATTTTGAGATTTCCTAGCAATAAATATAAAATATAATTATCTAGATTATAATTTTGAATAGATAAGTTAAGAATTATTTTATGGTAATTTTTTATGCAATGACTAAGTCAAAACAATCTAAGAAAAAAGAGAGAGGTCCAAGTGTCATTTTGGGAGGTATGAATAGAAGCTCCCAAAGATAAAAAGAAAATAAAGAAAAATGATAGAGGATGAACATTAATCTCTGAATGAAATGATAAAGTCAATGGAAAAGTCTATGAAAATATTTAGTTTAGAGACTAGACAATTTTTAGAGTCTGGTGTGTGTATTTTACACTATAAAGTTCATGAGATTTCGTGAATTTATAATTTCATAAGTATGAATGAAATTTTGAATACCCGCAAACTTCTATTCATTTTGAAAAGTCTTGATTGTATACTCACATACTCTCATGGATTTTATAATGAATTTTTTAAATCATAATTGAATACATTTAAACTTGTATGAATAATTAAAAATTTATATTGAATACATCTAGACTTTTAAAATCCATGATTTTTTTTTAAACTCACACTAATTCCATATATAATACACCCCCTTAAAGGACTTTGACAAGACATGTAAAGTAGATTCTTACATAAAAAGATTTCTTCAACTACGAAAACGTTCCCAAAACAGCAAACAAACCCTAACATTCTTCTTGTTCTTCTAACAATGCAAACCGATTCGACGTTTCAGTTTTGCAGATGTTTATTCTTGCAGAAGGTGCAATCCACAGCAAGGAGTCCATCAAATCAACATTTAAAGTTCTCGAACTGCAATCTTGGCCAATTGACATTCTTTAACAGAATATCCATCGTTCATAGTCCCCAGAAAATCGGGAAAAAATGGAGATTTTGGACATTGATGGCTTTTACTGTACGATGATATCCGTTGAAAGAAAGTTCCTCTAGGTCATCAACACAAATGTCGATCTTTTTCAAGTTGAAGGCATTATCCACGATCACCTTTTCACATTTTGGAAGAACAAGCGTAAGAGATTCAAGGTTCTTTGCTTGATCATCAACTCGAAAAACTCGTAGCGGATTGGGATACTTCACTTCCAAGGACTTGAGACTAGAACTTGAAACATGGCATTCCATGTTTTCAAAATGACCACGATTAATTGACAAATGCTCTACGGAAGGGCACTGCGATAATAAGGAGGAGAGAGCGGTTTTGTCAGCAAACCATGAAGATGAGAAGAACAAGCTTTTTAAGGAGGGAAGAAGGCGGTCATCATCAGCTTGAACGTTTGCACTACCAATGTGTGTAATTCTTGTGCCATGAAGCTTTAGACTCGTTACGAATTTTGCATTAGAAAATAATGTCACCCAGGATAAGTTGTAGGAGTCGTAAACTTTATTTCCACATTCAACGCAGATCTGGATACTTTTCAACTTGAAGGATTTATTCAGGATAACCTTTTCACATATGGAATATGGTTTCTCATAGCAAAAAAATGTGAAAGATTCGAGATTTTTAGTCTCATTGTGAACATGAAACTCCTGAAGCTCCATACAGTGCTTTAGTTTCAGGACCTTGAGACTAGGACTTGAAACACAACACTTGAAGTCTCTAAAGCTGCATTCTGTGACTGACAGACACGTTATGGAAGGGCTCTCGAGTAGTAAGGAGGAGAGAGCATTGACATCAAACCGCGCACGATAGAAGGACATGGTTTTTAAAGAGGGAAGAAGGTACTTGTTGTCCCTTTGAAGCTTCAAACTTTTGATGTCTGAAATCAGCACATACTCCAGATTTAGACGTGCAAGAGATTGTGGATTATTATTAGCAAATGCCGCCCAAGGTAAGCGATACATCTTTTCACATTCCGCAGTCACTTTTCCAATGATCATACGTGTTTGAGTGGGGCGAATTTCTAATTCTTTGAGACGTCTATTGATTGCACGATCCAACCACTTATCAATGACAGTAGCTTCTCTGCCATCTCGATACAACAACATACTCATGCGGAGCCTTAGTGTTTCTACGACCTCTTTCTTCTCATATTTCTCATGATATTTTAAATACCCTTGTAAGAACTTGATGAACTTCATGTGTCGGAATTTGTTTTTTCTGATAGGATATAGACGGTGATCAAAATCCTCCCCCTCGTTGAAATTTAGTGCAGACGCTGAATAAATTGGACGAAATTTCTTGGAAAGAAAGGTAGCCTGGATGACAGCTTTTGTAGGAAGGAGATTGAGGATTTTGTTGATAACAAGGTCTGGTAAGTCGTCAAGGCCGGGCATTATGTTATCCAAGGCAATTCTCTGCGATTGTGGTCGATATATCTCTCGATGATCTTTGCTGTTGTCTCGGATATATGCTGGTCAATGCCCTTAAATAGTGTTCAATTAATAATTGTTCTCATATCTAGTAGGAAACGGAATCCTAATTAGCAAAGGTCTCCTTAATGGATAAGGAAGAGAGCTAATTTTGGCCTTATTATCCTTGACTATTAATCTCGTCATTATATCAAAATCCATCAGCCATTAATCATACACCTCAGCACCTAACTATTAATTACCGCACCCTTAATTTTCGAGATTGAGGACCGTCTATATATATTACTTTGTCTGCCGTTATGATAGAGCATTAATTAAAACGTCTATAATAAATCCTGAAAAATGTCATCGTTAGTATAGAATAAGCAGAGATCGTTTAGTCCGAGAAATTGAAGGGAACTCTAAACTTTTAGTGCTAACAAATAATGGGTGGTTTGAGATTGATTATTAACTACTGAAATAAAACCTACATTACTATTTATATGATCGACTTATCTTTACCAAACTAAACCAATTTCACCAATGCACCACATACTTACAAGTTTGGTTATATCATGCATTCTAATTCATCTTATTACATACTTTTAGACACCAATACAATTAGAGCCTTAGGAGAACATCTAATCATGCAAGATTTCTATTGACGTTTAGGTAGACTTAGGGCCTCACCTAAATTGCATGCAATCAAGTTTAACAACACTTAGGGTAGAAAATCAAACAAGATTACATTTAAGCACCAAATCTTTGTTGGAGACATGTTTCACGGTGGCGTCACTCATCATGGGGTACATGTAAATTTCCAGAATTTTCCACTTTAATTAACACAAACCGAACCTACTTAGGGCATGATTCGATTTGTGTCAATATGGATGATGAAGATAGCACTCAAATACAATCTTAGGGACTGCATTCAAGCACTAAGTTTGTATGCACATATCTGAAAATTATTTAAAAGCAAGTAAAAGAATAGTAGAACACAACAATATAAATACAAACTTCAATAATTATAAGAACATAAATTCGGCATAGTCAAAAACATATCAAATACAATATGAAAATTCTAAAACAAATATAAAATCAATACTTTCACATAAACAACAACTTACAATCTTCATAGACAAATAATTATAGATTAACACAAATAAGCGAAGCCATGAAGATGAGTTGCGAGAATCACACGTTGTAAGAACCTTAGAGGTACGGCTGCAATAGGTGAAATTTGGTGGAGATGATGATGATTTTGGGTGGATGGCTTGGCTGATTTGTGAGGGAAGTTTATGGTGGTGGTTTGATAGAGTTTTGGCTCTTGAATGCTAAGGAGAAGTGATAATTTTTCTTTGTGAATGATATGCTATTTATAGAAGAGTTTTGGCTCCTTTAATAATATAGCTTGAAATTTTTCTCCTCAATTTCTTTCACTTATTTTTGTCATTGGTGGGTGCAATCTTCTTTGATAAATTCCTTATTTTCTCCTTTGTATGGGTCACATTCTTTCTCTTTTGCATTATCTCTTTTTATTCTCTTCATTTTTCTTTCTCCTCAATTTCTTTCACTTATTTTGTCATTAGTGGGTGCAATCTCCTTTGATAAATTCTTTCTTTTTCTCCTTTGTAGGTGTCTTATTATTTTTCTTTTGCATTATCTTTTTTTATGCTTTTTCTTTTTCTTTCTCTCTTTTTTCTTTCACTTATTTTTTGTTATTGGTGGGTGCAATCTCCTTTGATAAATTTCTTATTTTTCTCCTTTGTACGTGTCTCATTCTTTCTTTATTTTCCTCTTTTGCTTGACTTTTCCTCTATTTTTTCTTCATTGTACAATCTGAAAATAATAAAAGACAAGACAATTCATATAAAAAGATCAAGTAAGTTACTAAAATAGGAGAGTCAGATTATGAAAGTTACGGAATAATAATTTAAGTTTAACTAAGATTTTCCAAAATGGTACGTTTTCTAGACTAAAAAGGATTCATAATGCAAGAATAACTCTCAAAATATCGCCAATACGACCAAAACGTAGAAAGATGAAGACTCCTAATCCAACTAGGTTTCCTAGTCTTATAAGGATTCCTACTCAAACTATGACTTTAGACCAATTCTGCTTTTTAAACTCATGTAAGCACAAAAATGCATCCAATACCGCCCAAGACTCTTACTACGACTCAATAGTACAATAATAAGGGCTAAGCAAAGTACAAATTGAGGTAAAAACATGTTAAGAACGTCGCACAAAGTGCTCTTATCACGTTAATTATTTCCTCTCAAGTTCCCTTCATCTTCTTCAAACATTCAAAGTCTTTTTTTTTAATACATCTTCTTCAAAGTCTTTCATATTCTGTTTCGTCAAACATTTTAACCTAGAGTACTTCTGATATCCAAGATTGAAGGTACATGTTGGCCATCCATTCAGTTGATGAAGATCAATATTGCTAAAGGAGAAAGAGATCGAATATGCATAAAGGCAAATTAAAGAAGTTTCCTTGTTAGACTTAGAATGCTTCACGACTTGGTTATATTACCATAGAGTTGAGTTGTATTAGGAAAGTAGGTATTCCTATCTTTATAAAGACTTGAGCTGTGAAGAATTATGTTATATATGCAGTAGGTTAGTCGCACGAGATATACACGGATAGAAGAAATAAGTTGAAACCAAAGAAAAGAAAATTCACAAAAAATAGAGTTTAGTACTAGGAGATATGTGTGACTCCATTGAAGACTTTAGCGGTATCATCGACAATCTAAGTGAGGTCGATCATCCGGGTGATTACAACGATCTTAGTGAGGTTGTGTCGATACTTGAAGCAACAATTTTAGTGAGGTTGTTTCAATACTTGATTGTGACTATCGAGTAAGAAGTATTTTACTTTTGAGATTAATATTATCATAGATTAAGATGTAACCTTGTAATATGAATTATTCAATAAAAAAGTGAAATTCTCTACATATTCCTTTGCTATTACTCGTTATTGTTCTATCTTGTATTTTCAAAGATTTAGTGCTACTCCCTACGTGAAAATGAAGACATCTGTTTTTTATTTTATTTCAAAGGCTCCATTGCTATTTTCCATCAGCATCTTGCTCGTTGTGAACAAAAGGCCCGAACCTGATCAAAAACTTTTATTCACGACTAGCTGGCTTCGCTACTGCCTATCTGTAATCCTTCCCGTTCGATCAGATGAAAATTTGTATGACAATTCTCATTGTAGAATGGCGCACAACAGCCGGTTAGCTTATGAGCAAAGAGCTTACAAGTTATAACTTAAAAAGAAAAAGAAAAAAAAATCAAGTTTCAGTAAAGCAAACCTGGCCTTGATGTAAATCCTTTATAACAAGGTCTGTGACTGTCATCCCTTATTCCCTTTCCCCACTTGAAAATGAAAAGCAATCCACCACTGCCCTGCAAATTGAAATATCCATCAACTTACTATGTGCATTGCTTGATTCAGTAGCATTAGTCCTCTGCTTTTCTTCATTTGCTCTCTATTGCATGCTGCATTGTGTACGTCTTCTCCTCCAACCTACAAATTTCGCACATCGATCGATCACATTTTTAATTATAATAACTTTACAGATTAAAAAAAAAGAAAGATATCGTTAACAAATGGTCAAGAACCTTACGTACTACTATATAAGGCCATATACATATGTCACGCCCTTCAAAAATAAAAATTTATGTATGTCATAATAGCTTTTAAGTTTTTAACCTCAAAAAAAATTCGTCTCGGTTGCAGTGTTGTACAAATGGCTCGCTAGATGCAGTAATATAATAAGAAGATACTGCTGATCATTCATCAACAATGTGTACGAAAGATAGTAATTAAACTCCAATAGTTGATGTGCAACTGTAATATTTTGTTTTTGAGGTACAGTACGTAGTACATATGTACTAGTACTGTACACTTAAATAATACGCATACGTGTATACAATACACACACACATACATACATACAAAAACAAAACAAAATAAAAGACCGCTTTTTCTCTTAGTTTTCTCAGATTGTTCTCCGCACCTAAACTCTCTCCGATCCCACATTCCCTTCTCAGATCCAAACCCAACCACCCCACATTGCCCCTCCTCCGCCTCTCCCAGATCTCCACCGCCATGGCCAGACTGGAGAGCTTGATCGGCCTCGTCAATCGCATCCAGCGTGCCTGCACCGCTCTCGGCGATCACGGCGGCGAGGGCATGTCCCTCTGGGAAGCTCTCCCCTCCGTCGCCGTCGTCGGCGGCCAGGTCACCACCTCCTCCTCCTTTTCATTCCGATTTGTTTTTTTTTCATTTGTAATGTTTCTCATTGATTCTCATATCAAACTTGCCTCTTGTGTTTATCAGAGCTCCGGCAAGTCTTCGGTTCTTGAAAGCGTCGTCGGGAGAGACTTCTTGCCACGTGGATCAGGTAATCTTCTTCTAGAATTCTTTACATTTCTCTGTTTGGTGTGGTATTGCTAATTAGAGTGTAAGATGTGTAATGTAGACCCTAAAGTATGTGTTAATCGTGTTAATTGTCGATGCTGTGATTAGTAAAACGTTTTGAGCTCATTTCGTGCCGAGATGAGCTCCACTCGTTGCTGATTGTTTTGTAAATAATTATGATTTGGATATTAATGCAGTTAGTGTTGGTTATGCGTAGTGGTTTTGTGTTGCTGAGAATCTAATCTTGTGTGTTTTAATTGGTGGAAAAAGGTATTGTGACGAGGAGACCGTTAGTGTTGCAGCTTCATCGGATAGAGGACGGCCGGTCTGAGTATGCAGAGTTTCTTCATGCGCCTAGGAAGAAGTTCTCTGATTTTGGTATGTTGAGCTTTATAGGGACACTGGTACATTTTTTTTATGAGCACACTTGCCTATGAAGAGAGTGCATTAATCTACCTTTGAAATGCAATTACAATTTATTTTCCATTGATTTCTCTTCTTCTTGTTCTTACTGTAGTAACCAGAGTTATTAGCCAGTGTTAGAACACTGAGAGTTATTTGCTTATGCAGCTTCTGTACGCAAGGAGATCTCAGATGAGACTGATCGTATAACTGGGAAAACAAAACACATCTCCAACATTCCTATTCATCTCAGCATATATTCTCCAAATGGTCTGTATTTCATATCCTGTGATCACTTAAAGGACAAAAACATTTACTTAAAGCATCAAATGTATTATAAATGTATAGAAACCATCACTATATGACTTATCATTTATGAATTTTCCTCACTTTCTGGGTGTATCTTGCAGTTGTAAACTTGACTCTCATTGATCTTCCTGGATTGACTAAGGTTGCTGTAGGTAATCACTCTATCTCTCACTTTCTCTGTGTCTCTATATCTGTTACTCTGTCCATTCTGGTAATAAATCCCTTTTGGCTACTGCAGAGGGACAACCAGACAGTATTGTTGAGGACATTGAGAATATGGTTCGTTCATATGTTGAGAAGGTTAGAAGGCTTGCTTTTCGATACAATCAAACAAACTCCCATGAGGCTTACTCCTTTTCAAAAAGTTCACTAACACGCCCTAAAGCTAATATCCAACAAATGAACTTGCACATCTATGAGATGTTTTTCATACAGTTCTGAATTTCTGATCGTAAACATGAGCTTTATTGTTACATTTTCCCATGCTCAATATATTATTGATTCTTACTTTTTACTGCTAGCACTTAGTCTGATTAACTTCTTTGATTTGTAGCCTAACTGCATTATATTGGCTATATCTCCTGCTAATCAAGATATTGCCACTTCAGATGCTATCAAACTTGCAAGAGAAGTCGATCCGTCAGGTAAAAGATATTTGCCCCATGATAATTTATCAAGGATTTGCTATTTTTACAAGCCAACCCAAAACACATATGTTCCACTGTTGTGTTTGCATTTTTAGGTGAAAGAACATTTGGGGTGATGACAAAACTGGATCTAATGGACAAGGGAACCAACGCTCTGGATGTAAGGATTCAATTATAATCACTTAAGTTGTATAGAAGTACAGAATTTTAAGTGTCAGGGGCCGTTAGATTTTTTCTATTGTATGAATACAAGTACAAGCATTTCATTTACAATATATCTATGTACCTATAATGAGGTCCATTCTGGTGGTGGTCATAACTTTAAACTAATGGCTTAATGTTTGAATATTTAAGGTTATAGAAGGAAGGTCATATAGACTGCAACACCCATGGGTTGGAATTGTGAACCGTTCTCAAGCTGATATCAACAAGAATGTTGATATGATGGCTGCTCGAAGGAAGGAGCAGGAATACTTTGAAACTAGTCCTGATTATGGACACTTGGCACATAGAATGGGGTCAGAGTATCTCGCCAAACTTTTGTCCAAGGTCCTCGTTTGTCACCTCCATTGGCTTTTTATATGCATAGATAAGTATCACAAATCTCACTGCTCCATTTCATCCTTCTACTTATCAGCATTTGGAGACTGTCATCAGGCAGCGGATACCCAGTATCATTGCTTTGATAAATAAGACCATCAGTGAACTTGATGCAGAGCTGGATCGCATTGGCAGGCCAGTTGGTGTAGATTCAGGGGTAAAACTGTTGACCTTCTATATATAGTTCCTTTTCATGAAACATATACTTACATGTGTTGCTTTATTTGCAGGCCCAATTGTACACTATTTTAGAATTATGTCGTGCTTTTGACCGCATATTCAAGGAACACCTGGATGGAGGGTAAATTTCTTGTTCTCCTTTCTGCATTTTATTAATTTATTTAGACCATATTGAATCAACAATGTATGTTCCGCTTTTTTCATTCCTTTGAATTTCTCATTAGAAGTGTATAACTATCGTCATTTATCTGAAAAAAAATGTGCTTTTGATTCATTACATCAGATAATAAATGTTGATTTGTGTATTATACTCTGAAGACTTTTCTGTCCAGTATTTCACAAAATACTTAGCTTGAGCTTGCATATAAAGTTTTGTATGCAATTTTCAGAGAACAAGGTTCTTCGTTGGTCTAACTCTTGTAAATCTACTGTGTTCTATAGGGGGCAAATATATATTATGGATGGGCTGGTTTTGCAATACCTTTAGTTTTAGTTTCATTAAAGCTCTCCAAAGTCTTTAGGCTCCGTGAGACTTAAAGCTGACAGCTATTTTCAAGCTCATAGAATAAGGAAACCCTTGATAGAGAGTCAGTACCCCCGTAGTGGCTCATGTTTATGTTGAGTCCCGTGTAAGATTAACTGAATTTCCGTTATACTGTAATTTTGATACCGAAGTGCGAAAATGTATATTTCTACCTACTATCGACATAGATCAAAACTAACACAAGGTTATTTCAGGCGACCTGGTGGAGATCGAATTTACAAAGTTTTTGACCATCAATTACCAGCTGCATTAAAAAAGCTCCCCTTTGATCGGCATCTCTCTTTAAAGAATGTCCAAAAAGTTGTCACGGAGGCTGATGGTTATCAGCCCCATTTGATTGCTCCAGAACAAGGATACCGCAGACTTATTGATGGATCTATTGTCTATTTTAAAGGACCAGCTGAAGCCTCTGTGGATGCTGTAATGTTCTGTTGGTCTACTTTTGTTATTATATATTTTCTGGAATGGTCATCATCATAAATATGTTACCTGCTGTTGTATTCTGATTTCAAGTCCATTGCTTTCACACAGGTGCACTTTGTTTTGAAAGAACTTGTACGTAAGTCGATTGCTGAGACAGAGGTGAGTAAGTTTTTGCATGAGATTGAAATTTTCTTCAAATTTCAGTTACCTTTAAATATGTAAATTCCATCTCACCAATTATTCTGGATTACTTAGAACAATTGCCTACTTCACCACAAAGTTTATCTTGAGTCCACATGGTTAAAATTTTTAATAAATATCAATTATGGTCTAGTTCCTGTCAAGACTTGAGTGAACTGCAGTAGGACTTGGTGTTTATGTTGCTACTTTATGGAAATTGCAGGAATTGAAGCGATTCCCTACACTTCAATCTGATATTGCGGCAGCTTCCACAGAAGCACTGGAAAGATTTCGTGATGAAAGCAGGAAAACAGTTACACGGCTGGTTGAAATGGAGTCTAGCTACCTAACAGTGGAATTTTTCAGGAAGCTTAATATGGAAGGGGACAAAATTCAAAACCAGACAGGACCAAATGCAGACAAAAATAGAAAAGAACCAGCACCAAACGTGGACAACTACGGAGATAATTATCTCAGAAGGATTGGTATGCAAACTTCTCCTCACTTTTCCATTAGAGGCGGGGGCGCACACACACGCACACACACCACATACATATACAACGACAACTAAGTTAGCACTTTGCTTCATCAAGTCATACGAGTTATTATCATTTTTTTATGTTAACTCATTTTGTAAAAAAACTTGCACAAATAAATTTGTAGCATGCTATCGTGTTTTGAAGATGTGGTTAATTAATGACCTTTTTTTTTTTAATATGTAACATGTATCAGCATCAAATGTCAACTCTTATATCATGATGGTTTGTGATACTCTGCGGAATTCGATCCCGAAGGCTGTTGTTCACTGTCAAGTTCGAGAGGCCAAAAGATCTCTTCTTAACTACTTTTATACTCAAATTGGGAGGCAAGAGGTGAAATTTCCTATTCTAAAGCATAACCTGTTGTGTGGTGAAATATATGTGTTAAAGGTAAGTTGATGATAATTGACCATGTGTCCCTTTACAGAAGGAGAGGCTAAGTGCAATGCTGGATGAAGATCCAGCACTCATGGAAAAGCGATTAATGATTGCTAAACGGCTTGAACTGTACAAGTCAGCCAGAGATGAGATCGACTCTGTTGCATGGAAATAAAGTATCTCATTACAGTTATACGAGTAGATGTTCAGCATTTACCTCTCAAACAAATGACAAGCAGATATCACCACTACAAGATGTGAATCTGCATATTCTTTTAACTACTTGAAATTAATAAGGTATACAGACAGAGACAGCCACCAGCCACAGGCGCAAGCATATTCAATTGAAGTTGCACCTGATTCTTTTCCAGCCTTAGACATTATTATATACAAGAGTAACAAACACTCGAGCATACAAAGATTATTTTGTTCTGATATGTTTTTGGTTCCTTACCAAATCGCCACTATAATTGTAAACTTTATTCTTCTGAGATATGGAATTTTCTGTAGACATGGCATCTTATATATCATCCTCATCATCTTTTTCGAATGGGACAATTTGTTAGACGAACTGTAATAAGGGACTTCAATTCAGCTTAGACTAGCACTTGAGAATTTTTTCAAACCCGAACTATATAGGTCAGTCGACAAGAGTTATGGTTTCAATCAAATTTGAAATATCTCTGGACATACCTATGAGTGGCGCTTCGTCATTATGATGTTTTATCCTTAGTAGAAATGTCAGTTCCCAATAGACTTGTTTGGCATTTTGATAAGAGAGGCCTGTTCTCTACCAAGAGTGCATATAAGATTGAATTTTGTGCTCTGCATCCTGTGGTTACTAGTGGTTCTCCGTCTAATTCTAATCCGATTCGACTGGAGTTCATATGGGGCAGCTCATATTCCCGCAAAGCTTATGCTTCTATACTACTCAACTTAAGCTTTCGGGATAAAACTCCTAATTTCCTCAGTTTCAATAGTTCTAAGCTTCTCAATCATCTATCGAAGTACTAATGACACTTGGGTAAATCTGGGGCATAAGCAACCAGGAGGTTACGCATGTAAGCCTTTAATCATAGGTAAAAATACCGATTCAAATGCCAACAAGTCCGTCCAACAAAATCCAGTTCAAGAACATAAAGCAAACTAGGTAAAGGTTTGCATAGACACACATCTTGTAGTAATAGGTCTCCAATATACCTCACAAATATGATAAAGATAGCGACTTTGCTTTCTATGCAAAATGAATTTGGCTGTTTTTCTCTTTCAGAAATTGAAAGAAATGTGATCCTGAAATGTCCTAGTTCCAATTGGAGACATTTGCTTATTTTGCAGTCTGGAAGTTTTTTCCAGTCTTGCATACTCCACAGAGCCCTTTATTGGATTGGCCTACTCTTTGTTACACACTGGTCACATCAAATGAATTTGCTATATTGTTTATTTTATAGTGGGGGATGCGGAACGAGAGAACTTTGGGATGGTAAGGCAAGGAAATACTGTGCAACACGTTTCTCTCATGCTGTTCCTCTCTTGCATTCTTTTGTGGCAGCCAGATATAGTGTGAAACCCAAATTGGGGAGGCAGGGAGTCCAAATATGAATACCGATGGTGTCTCAAGGCACAAGTCGAGTAGGGTAATTGCAACGAATGCAGATGGCATGGTGGTCAGGTGGTAGCTTGAGCTTGGGGTCAGACCTTGACATTTTCTTGCAGTTTAGTTCATTTCATTGAAATACGACGCCCTCTCTTTCAAAAGAAATTTGTATTACACATTCATATACTAAGGTCACAATGTACAGCTAAAAGTGATTCATAGTGTGATCTAAATACAGTGTAGTACAAATCTAACCACAACAAGCAACATCAAAAACCAATCATCATTACACAACAAAGCTGATCACTGGGGACTTGGGTGGAAGAAGCTTTACTTACAGAGATCACAAAACAAAATTGCTTCCAGTGGTTGGTGCACAGTAAGGCAAAGAAGAAATCTTATCATAGGTCTGAATCCTGCCTGCTTGCTAAGCACAACTCATGCAAGTCATTAAGTATCCACTCCTCACCTGTATGGCCACCCAGTACCAGGACCCTTGTTCCTCCGACCACACAGGTGCTGTGGCCCCAAGCAAACTTGGGTGGTTGCCCTGGAACGTTGAGAATTCTCCAGGAAGGTTTCTCTTCGGAAGGATCCAACAAGAAAAGTTGAGAAGGAGAATGCAGCCCGGCAATTGAACCACCAAATATGATAACTCTTCCACAAGGCATGCTAACAGCAACATGATCAAGTCGAGGAGGAGGAAGCACTGCACTCTGGCTGTCAATGCTGGTAAATGCATTACACTCCAGTTGCCTCCACTGAGGCACTACGTCTTCCAAATCAATGGTGTAAGTCTCACCTGATCTTAACCGTAAATGCCCACTGTTGGCGAGTCCACCGAACATGAGAATTTTTGATCGGCCATACACTGAAAGCGAATGTCCCAACCTACAGGGAGGAGACCACAAAGTTGGAATCTCCCTCCAGATTGGATATGCTGTGGTGAGATCCAATACGTATGTGTCACTAAGAAGTAGCCCACCGTCTGTGCATCCACCTGACACGACTAATTTAGAACCTTCTATAATGCAAGAACTGTGCCAGGATCTGGGGAGAGGAGGAGTTCCTCCATAAACTTCTTTCCACGTTGGCTGCTTGGCATCTAAGTCAAGAACAAAAACATCATTAAGCAACCCTTGACGTCCACATCCCCCAAACACTACCAACAAAGAACCATTCAAACATGAAAGAGTGTGGCCCCAGCGCCCTGGTGGCGATGCTTTCACACTTACTCGAGTCCACTCTGGGTTGGCAGCATCCAGATTGAGAACAAATGTGTCATCCATTGGCTGCATATCAACCCCTTCACCTCCAAACAGTACAAGTCGATTTCCCACAGCACAAGCACTAAAGTTGCATCGAGAAGGCTCCACAGAACCTCCAACAGTGAATTTCCTCCAACAAATAGCCTCAAGAGTTGTCAGTTCCCTAGCCAAACGCCCCCACCCTAACTTATCAGTCATCAATTCCAATGTACCAGTGACTTCTCTTCCCCATGCATTTTGACATACCATCTTCCTCAAATGCTCATTTTTTGTTAGCTGACGGATTCTTCTGCATACAGACCCAATGGATGCCACATCCCTCGGTGTCAAGCGCGAAAAGATGTTGTGAGCCAAGACTTCATCCGATAGTTGAAGAATCCCACAAATTTCTTGATGTTGGGTTGAAGGTGTTTGTCCACTGGTGAGAGAATACTTACTGGATTCACTGTACTGCTCAGTGCATATCTCTTTGTAAACTGGATATGCACTGCTGAGATCTATCTTTGTTTCAGCAAATACTTGAATGCCTATGATGTGTGTGACACTCCCGTTATCATCAAGTATAGGTTTCAGCCTTAGCCTATTCACCAAAGGAGTGCCATCCTTACTGAAATTTAGAATCTCACCTAAAAACTCAACTCCTTCATCAAGACACCTTCTAATCTCAGAAACGACGTCAGGATCTACCAGAGGATGTCGTCTTTGAGCATGAGGGTCCCTATATTGTAAGAACCGACTGAAACAAAAGAAAAGAGAGAAGTATAGGTAAGACAACTTATGAGATACTTAACTATCAGACGACAGATATGCTAATGAAAGCGCACCTACAGACATGGATCATATTAGTATATGAACCAGCTCAGAAAACTTCAAACAAATGCAAATTGTTTTTTATTAACAAATATGCGTTCATCTCATTAAATCTTATATGTTACTAAATCCTAAATTAAATATAATGTTCTAGAGATTCTCGGTTTAGATTCAAAGGAAAGTAAAATGTTTCACTCGCAGCTTACACACATCTAAGAACGTAAACACCTGCATTTTCTCATGCTCAATCTAACTAGCATATTAGTTTCAAAAGCTAACATTCAGAATTGAAACGAACACTTAACAGACTCTCTCAGAATCCAATTCATCTTTAATAAACCATCAGTAACCTAACTCATATAACACCAATGCTCACAGAGATTTCCCAAACTACCTCAAACAAACAAAACCACATCACACAAAAAGCCCTAAACTTCAAATATGAACCCATCTTCACTATCTTCACTATTTCTGGACCAGGACGTCTGCTTTCCTCTACATTCACAGATTACATACAAAACCCAATTCCAATTACCCCAAAAATCACTTCTTTTTCTCTCTCGAAACCATTTTACAGGAAACTAACAGCCCCCAATACTCCATTAACGTATTCATACTTAACAATGTGGTCACCAGGGACACTATCATAAATTCATAATCCAACCCATCGTCAATAAAAAATCAACAACCAAGCTCAAAAACACCAATGCTGACAGAGATTCCCCAAACTACCTTAAACAAACATAACACAACAAACCCCTTAGTTCATATTCGAACCCACCTCCACTATTTCCGGACCAATACATCCCCTCTCCTCTACATTCGCAAATTACATACAAAACCCATATATATCACCCAAAAAAATCACCTCCCTTTCTCTCACAGCAACAAGAAACTAACAAGTCAAGGAAATTAACAACAGAGAATCGGAGTCGAAAGCACTACCAGTTACGACCGAGAACTTCATGAGCTCCGTATCCGGTGAACGTCTCGAACACTTTGTTGACGTAAATTATGGGACAATCGGGCTCCAGAGCATCGGAGACAACAAACGACGTCGGAGTCATTGGGTACATCATACCCCCCATCTCTGCCTTCTCTGAAACTTGTTCTTCTTCTTCTTCTTCGTCTTCTTCTCCATCTTCGCATTGAACCTCCTCGTATTTTCTGCATTTCAGTCTCTTCCGGAAGTTCTGAACCTCTTCTTCTTCGTCTCCTTCGTGTCTCTTCGGCATCGCCATATCTTCTTCAGCTCAACTCAACTCAACTCAGTTCGGTCTCTGTAAACTAAAAAATATCCCAATCTAAATTATAATTTATAGCTTCAACGCGGAAGCTTCTTCTGACCGAATTGGTCGTGCAGATATTTTTATCTACGGAAATGCCATTGGGATATTTATAACCGTGGAGGGAGTGTGTTGGAGAAGGGAGTAAGAGGGAGTGGCAGTTTTGTGGTTTGAGAAAGAGTGGAGGGTGGGAGTGAGAGGAGGAGGCCACGTAAGTGAGAATGGGCAACACGTGTGTAGGTACTGATATTTTGGTAGGAAAATATCGGAAAATATCTAGGTCCGAAGTTGTCACGGTCTTATTGCGTCCACGTCATTGGGTTCATTATGATGCGGAAGATATTTTTGTTTGGGGCGGTGCCGGAATTCCATTGTCAAGACTGGACGGTCGGACCCGTAGTGTTTGACGCTACATGTCTTTTTTGGCAATTAGGAATCACATTGTTCACCAACCTAAGGCAAATGGTGACACATTTATTTACCACCTATAACTGTGCACTCATGTACACGTTCTTGACACTATTTTACATCAACACCTTTGGTTACGAGAGGTGTTGCTACACATAGAATCGAGGGTTGTTTTGTTTCATAATTTACAGACGACAGGGCCGGCCTGAGGGAGGGCAGCCAGTGCTGCTGCAATGGGCACATGGCCCAAAATTTTAATTTTCTTTTTTCTGTTTGTTTTATTGTTAATAAATTTAATATAATTAATGAAGTAAAATCACACACCACATAATCGTGTTCTTCAACTGACCCATGCCAATTAATTTTTTTTATACAGCCTTCAATTCACAATCTATGTTCTAAATCCTGAAAAAAAAAATTTGTTTTTTTTGTAAGGGCCCATTTTTTTTCTTCACACTAGGCCTCAAATCCCTCATGATCGTTCCTGACAGACGAAAGAGACTAAAAATAGTTATTCCTTTTTTTATTCTTCCAAGTACATATTTTAAGTAGGCCAACTCTAACTCCGCCCGATTTCTTCTCTGTGCAATGAGTGTAGAAGTAGAACCTCACATCATGACGATTGAGTATTGATTAATCAATTAGGAATCCCATGATCTCGATTCAATCATGTTTTCCTGATCGAGTACGTAGTATGATAGCATATGACAACCCCTACTTGTGATATCTAAGTATCCAAGATGAGATTTTATGAGTAATATTGACTAATGGAGAATCGAGAATATCCAATGATAGTGGCGGAATCTGAGAAAAGATTTTAAAGGGACCAAATTTTTATTTAGTGACGAAAATAATGAATTGATGGACAATTTTACACTAAATGTATCATTAATTATGACATTAACGCTTAATTAAGAGAAAATAAAAAATTTCACCGGAGGGAGACCATGCACCCCTCTGGCCTCCGAGAGGTTCCGCCACTGCACCATCTTGTTATGAGTTAATGAAATATCTTCAAAAAAGAATCAACACCTCGATGAGATTCATCACCATCTACCAACTGTTTGCAAGTTGCAAGTGCATATTTATTCTAAATGAGCTAGCCTAATATAAAAGACAAGAAGCTCCCTTATATGTCACCTCTATATATCTATCTGTAACTTGGGTGGTAGATTGCTCTTGAACACTTCCCAGTTTATGTTTTTCTGCAAGTACTCTATATTCGAAGGGTCAAAAGGTCCTCGCACCCTGTCTACACTCTCTATCACTGCTCTTGCCGGAAGAATGCTTTTTGATGGGTCTGCTGAAGTCCCGTAACTCAAGCTTGAAGAGAACCCCTGAAATATATGCATACAAGTAATGCGAATCAAACCTCCAGCAAATAATGTATCTTGGAACTTTTCAGACGAAACCTGATAGAAAAATGTCACAACATTCTTTGATGCTAGTTGTATATATATAACATGGTCAAAGTACTCCAGCATAAGATAAGAGACTGGCAAGAAGCACACCTTGAAGATAAGCACTTCCACTGGTTGGTTATCCACCCATGCGTGAACGATAAGTGCTTCTCCTCTCACACCTTGACTATACAGCTCCAACATTGCTATCTCCTTGTTATAAGTCTCTTCATCTTCCTCCCCATCATCGGCGTCATCGTATCTCACTCTTCGTCTAGCGGCGCAGCGAATACCCGAGTAGACTAGTGGTTTGAGGACATTGTTCGAAGCTTTAATCGTAGAGCATGCTCTACTGGGACATCTGTTTTCAGTTGCAGAAGTACTGGTGACTTTAGGAGAACAAGGTAATGTGTATGGGAAAGAGACCAGCGTAGTCCAACTTCCCATTTGGAAATGCCTCAACATTGCAAGAGAACACTGTAATTTTCACAGGGAGGGTCTTAGAAACGTGCAGCTGGCTCTAGATCCCGACGCTTAGAGATAAGGTGGAAAATGATTGAATGGAAATGCATGCATGTATCAAGCATGGGGCGCTTATATAGAAGGGTGAAATCGTCATTTACACCTCAGTGTGGGATGATTCAATACAATGAATACATGACTATTTGAACAATGAATACATCATTGTAGTCTAAGTCTCTAAGAGCAGATCATTTGGAACCACAAACATCATAAGTGGATGTTAAAATTTGCTAAAGGTTCTGAATCTTTGTATGAATCAGGGGAAAATGCCACCATATTTATCCTTTAACTATGTAAGATTAGCAGCCACAATTGTGTAACATTACCATGTATGTATACCATAACAAGTGCGAAATGTTCTGATATATCATAGTTGTTATTTTGCAATCATTTTGCTCTTTCTTGATTTGAACTTTATTTCCTTATCTTGGTTTCTTTTGCCAGATTTATGCAGCTAACTATAGTAATTGGTCATTGCATTGATCACTTTATATTATAACCTAAATCGCTAAATTGATATGCATATGTATATATATACACACACAATTACATCACACCAGCTCAGATTGTAATTTAAAATTTAGCAGCTTTTATGTTAATTTTTTATTTCTTTCTCACATGATCGATTTACCAAGATTACATCCTTCATTTGGTAGATTACATATCAGATCTACACTAAAATCATCTAATGAATGGTTCATGCAAACCGTCTCAAGCTTTGAACTCGGAGAATTAGCTATATACGTACAAAATAGAATGTGAAAACTAAAAATTACTGACGATATAGATAGTAACAATCTTTTACATTTCACAAGAAAGCTAGTAAACTTTTCATGTCTTTCACCCAATCTATCTACAGAAAATAAGATAATCCGAGTCAACGAAAAGTAGACCCGGTTGTGAGGAAGCTGGACCCTACAGGCCCATCTCTTCAATAACTGCCCCAGCCCTCAATTATTTCCCTCAGAAATAATTATCTTAATCAAAGTATATATAGAAATAACCGAAAATAAATAAATTAAGAACATTCCATTTTCGTCTTCGCCCTCTCTCTCATTAGCTGCACTCTTCCGCACTATATATAAACCCCTCCCCTCACTCTGCTACTTCTCACGTAACAAAAAAAAAAAACACAATCGTATCAAACCAAAAATAAAATAAAAAATTGTCCGAATTTCAAACCCTAATTCCCAAATTGGATGGTGAAATTCTGCAGTCTCAGTTTGATTCTTTGAAATTGGCGGACATGGCGGCGTTGCAGGGCGTGGTGCAGTCGTGCATGAGCACCACCACCGCGGCGAGCAGCTTCGGCTCGTGTAAAGGCGGAGCCGGCGCTCCGGCGGCTTCCGCTGGCGTAATGGCGGCTCCCGAACAGTTTCCGGCGGGGTTGAGAGTCATGGTGGTCGACGACGACACGACTTGCTTGGCGATTCTGGAGCAGATGCTTCGCCGGTGTCTCTACCAGGGTTCGTGGCTCATCTCTTTCTCTTGCTTTAAGTTTATTAAGTCTAATTTAGCCTCTAATTTAGTCAAGTAATTTGCTTTATACAGAATTAAGCAGAGTTTAAGAGATTAGAGGAAAAAAAGGATAACAATTTAGTCTTGTTAATAATTTGGTTCTTATAATAATTTTGCATTTAATTGATTTTATAAGATAAGTTTGGGGATTTAGATTTGGTTTATCAGTAGGCGTGTGGTCCATTACTATTAGAATGGCATAGCTGTTCTGAATTTGCCATATCAGGAATGAATGGAGTTATATGGACGGTGGGGACACTCTTTTATTATGGAATGTTGATGCCATAAGTTGTAGATTTACATTTACTTAAGGTAGGAGCAGAGTTAAGTTGTCTAATACGTGTTAACATGTAAAAATTTCCGTGTGTATGCAGTTACACTTTGCTCCCGGGCTACGGATGCTTTGAATCATCTACGAGAGAAAAAGGGATATTTTGATGTGGTACTGAGTGATGTTCATATGCCTGATATGGATGGGTTTAAACTCCTGGAATGTATAGGGCTGGAGATGGATCTTCCTGTCATAAGTGGGTATATATTTGCTTGTGATGTTAAGGGTAATTAAGTTATGGTTGCCTATTGATGTGAGGGTTTTGTGCAGTGATGTCTGCTGATGGGAGAACCAGTGCTGTTATGCAAGGAATCAGACATGGGGCTTGCGATTATTTGATTAAGCCTATACGTGAGGAAGAGCTCAAAAATATCTGGCAGCATGTTGCTAGGAAAAGATTAAGTGAAAATAAAGAAATTGAACTTTCTGGGAGCTTGGAAGATAATGATCGGCATAAACGGGGAAATAATGATGCCGAATATACTTCTTCTGTCAATGAAGGAACAGAAGAAAGAGCAAGAAGTCAGAAGAAAAGGAGCAATGCTAAAGAAGATGAAGATGGTGATACCGAAAATGATGATATGTCTACATCAAAGAAACCCCGTGTAGTATGGTCAGTTGAACTCCATCAGCAATTTGTCAGTGCTGTGAATCAACTTGGGCTTGATAGTATGTTCTTCAACCTTGCCCCCTATATTGTCATTTAATTCCAATATTTGAATTCATGAAGGCATAGTTCATTCTAGTGTGCACTGTTTTATGGCATAGATGTCAGCTCATGTAAAATGTCTTATAGGTGAACCATTTGAGATCTCATTGCTTATATGTTTTTAGAATAAATAAATCAAATAACTTATATTCTTGATGTAAAAGTAATGAAGAGCATGGGATGTGGGGCAATTCACTGGTGAGAACCTTATTTCCTGGTATCCAGTGTCAAGTGATGAAGTAGTTGCACAGAGATTAAATCTTTCATTAATGAAGTACTAGTTTTTCTTTTCTTTGGTGATTGAAACAGAAATATGATGCTCAGTTTGTTATATTACTGCTCATCAGAATTTTTTTCTTCTATTTTCAGAGGCTGTGCCAAAGAGAATCCTTGAATTGATGAATGTACCTGGTTTAAGTAGAGAAAATGTTGCAAGCCATCTGCAGGTTGGGTGCATCCTTCCCTATCTATATACTCTTTTGGTAATTGTTTTGGTGTCACAAAGCACACCAATAAATTATAAAGTTCTAACATGATTTAAGTCATTGAATATTTGTTTTTTCAGTGTGAATTAAGGATCTAAACCAGAAACAAAATATGAACCTGTTTTCCTTTTTCAAAATCACTAGTGAAACATACAACTACATGACTCTGGCTTTTAGATTTTAGAC
This sequence comes from Argentina anserina, assembly GCF_933775445.1. Taxonomy (NCBI): domain Eukaryota; kingdom Viridiplantae; phylum Streptophyta; class Magnoliopsida; order Rosales; family Rosaceae; genus Argentina; species Argentina anserina. The sequence continues at coordinate 26,004,842 of NC_065875.1, read as the reverse complement.
TATTTTAGTTATCTGTTATCAGATCCTTGTTGCAGAAGTGGCATTTTTTTGTCATGTTGTTGTTTTGTTTTTATGTACTCTTATTTTGCATGTATCTAGAGCTGTTCACTTCAGCTCTGTATTTTTTCTCTTTGGTAATACGAATTAAGTTAATGTACAGAAATTCAGGTTATATTTGAAGAGACTAAGCATAGAACAACAACAAAATGCAAATGCTTTCTGTGGGCCTGTTGAACCAAATGTGAAATTGATTTCGCATGGGAATAGATTTGACATCCAAGCATTGGCTGCATCTGGACAAATTCCTCCTCAAACACTGGCAGCCCTGCAAGCTGAGCTTCTCGGTCAGCCTGTAGGACACTCTGGGCCAACAATGGATCAACCTGTTTTACATGCATCCTTGCAGACACCAAAGCGTGCCTCTGTAGATCATAGTGTGGCATTTGGGCAGCCTTTGATAAAACGCCAATACTATCCTCAATGCATCATACCTGCTGAGGATGCATCTTCAGGTGGACAATGGCGGTCTAATAATCTCAGTACCATGGCACCGAACAGCAATGTCGGAGGATTTAGCAATCAGAATAGCAACATGTTTGTGGATGTATTGCAGCAGGAGCAACGGAACCTGCAAAAAGGACATCAGCAGTTGTTGCTAACAGAACCTATTCGTAGTATCAGTGTACAGCCATCTTGCCTTGTGGTTCCCTCAAAGTCATTAGCTGGTTTCCAGGCTGGAAATAGTCCTGCCGCTGTCAATCAGAGTTGTGCCTTTAACAGGTCAACTGCTATTGATTACAGTCTCTTCTCATCTCATTCTAATAATAATTCCTCAATGAACGTTGGACGGATATCAGGTCATCCTAAAACTCCTGGCATTCTTAGTGGGTACCCGGCAACTGATTCCTTACCTACTCCATCTTGTTCTGTAATTGCTGAAAGTATCACCAGTCCCCAAAACTCAACTGGGACACATAGTGGTGCTCGACAATTGCCTGTGCGGTTGCATAATACATCAAACATCCAGGATCTATATGTTCCTAAATCAGGGGAAGTGCTTGATCAGGGCTTTTATAGGAATCTCGGATTTGTTGGTAAAGACACTTGCATTTCAAGTCGATTTGCAGGTGATGAGTTTGAATCGCAAAGCAACTTGAACCATGGAAGCATCCATGTCGAGAACATTGGTAACCCAGTCAAGCAGGAGCCAAATATGGGGTTTGTGGACAGAGCAAATGGCGCCCCAATATTTCAACAGTTTTCTTCCAGTGATCTCACAAGTGTTTTCAATGATTAGGTACTGTTTTGTTAATATATTTCTATTGTTATGCTCTATATTTGTGTAGATGCTGAAGTGTCTTTTTTTATCCATGGTATTCTCTTCTGCCATGTTAGCAATAGCCAATAGTTTTGTTCAGCTCTCTTCTCTAAACAACAGACCTCGACTAAATTTTGTCAATACAATTGTTGGGTGTAGATATTATTTAAGTTTCAACGCTTGTGGAATTGTCATTCAATATCTAATTCTGAGTTTAAACTTTGCAACAGGTTTTCGTTAGGTGGCCACCACATGTCTCTTGATGTTAGTGGAACGTACAGATTATTTCACATTCTCAAATGTTCAGTACAGATTGCAGGACTCAACAGGTGCAGAGCGGCCTCTCTCTCCTACCGAGAATCAAGAGCTGAGTAATCCTCATTGTTGGCACAGGTTCATTTTCATGTAGTGTTTAGTATTGTTGGACCCTGGGAAAAATAAATAATGTTAGCATCCAACAGCTTGAAACAATTATAATGGCATCTTGTCTACACAATTGTGTAGTAATTTTTTGAATTTAGAGATATTAGATATGGCTCATGGCTTTGTTCAACCTTCAGATCATTTAGTTGTAATATGTATCTCTATATTTGCCTACATATTTATCCAACATGATCAATGTAAATCATTTGTTAAAAGATAGAAAACACAATGGATGTTGTGGGAAGATTGTGGTCCTTTGCATCTTTCATTTGGCCATCTTATTACTGTATATATGGATATTAAGGGCCAGTTTGAGATAGCTTCATGAGCTGCTTTTGAAACCAAAAGTGATTTTGGGTCTACATGAGGTGTTTGGTAACCTATGAAGCACGGACACGCGGACAAGCACGCGAACTCAATTTGGACACGGCCCGGACACGCGGACACGCACCAACTCATAATAAAAGTGAAAGTGCTTATGGTGAGAAGCGAATATTAGTCATCCAAGGCACCCAACAACTCCTCAACCATTCCAACAGATTCAGTTTTTGTTATATTTATGCACACTTTAATATATATAAGGAGAGAAACTCATGATAAAAATAAGAATACTTGTGGTGGGATTCGAACCTTGGTCATCCAAATGATCCAACAAATCCTCAACCATTCCAACAGATTCAGTTTTTATTATATTTATGCACACTTTAATATATATACATCTAAATACTTTCAAAATTTTAAATTATTTTTTAAATATATATATATATATTAAAATAATTTTAATTGACCTATCCACCACGTGTCCGTATCTAAAAAAATTTTTATATGTCGTATTTACGTATCGAATCGTGTTTAATATGAACACTCGTGTCCGTGTCCGTACTACATAGAACACTCACATAACTGATTTACACGGAAGCTGATCCTCTCAAAAGCAGGTTTAGGAGAAGCTGACATATGGTTGCTTTGCGAGCTGCTTTTGTGGAAAACAGAGCTCTTAAATGAATTTTTGTAATAACCCTATTTTACCCTCTGTCTTTTTTCTTCAATTTACCCCCACAACCTATCTCTCTCGTCGTCATCATCAGAAACCTCTTTCTCGTCGCAATTGTTTTCCGTGCTCTACCATCAAAGCTCTAATCTCAAATTCAAGAATCAATAACTATCCTCATCAAAAACTTGGTAATCCAGGTCGTCCCCGATGCTAATAGGTAAACTCTCTTACAACCATTAACATAACTGTTAACTGTGTGGTTTAATTGTTCTTCATTGACAGATCTTGATTTTTATTATACCTTGCATTCTGAGTTTGGTTTTGTTCTTGATTATTATTCTTCATCTCCTTCCTTCCGTCTCTCTCAGTCAACACAGTGCCACCAGCCTTTCGGCTCTTTCAACTTTTGTTCCCTTCTTTCTCCATCAATAGCTCAATGCAGCTGCAGGGGCTAGCTTCTGGAACATGAATTCTACTTTTGAGTTCCTTTCTTGTTGAAGCTAGATAGGATCTACGCAGGTAAAAACTCAAACTTGTTATCACTTATCACCGATCGCTATTCCATTCCTAAGGGTAGAAAGTATCCTCTTATAAACTCTGGTTCTTCTAACTGCTCAAAACAGCTTAGTAAGAGGCATGTGTCTTGGCATATTATGGATTCCAAATATACACTACATTAACCTTGGCTTAGCAAAACATTCAGGACTCAGGAAATTTATACCTGTTAATACCCGGAGTTTTGATTCATTTGAAGTAAGAGGGACGTACAGCAGCATATTCTCTTCCCAAATCAACTTCAGCAAGGACATTCAGTACAAAGTGAGGAAGCAATTCAAAATTAACTCAAGTAGCTTAAACATCCATTCAACCTGTTTATTTCACTATTTGCAGCCAGCTGACTCAAACTTGATCAAAGGTGGAAACTCTAGAAGATAAGAAAGTCTTGATTTTAGCAGATGGTTAGATGGAACAGCCATACATACAATTCCAAAATACTTAGCAACACGGATAATCTGGCATCCAATTCCTCACCAGCATAACTAGACATCTTGAAGTTAGAGGATGTGGCTATTGTCAGTGTTTTCTCCACCGTTATTAAATGAAAACTATGTCCTAAAACTCAAATTAGTAACAAACAAAACTCTAGAAGATCTGGCTGAAATTAAGAAAGCAAATGGATCATACTAAATTCAAATGCCAAAAGTTTGTGCAGAAAACTAAGTTGAGTTGGAAGAGTAAAGAATTAAACATCCAGTTGTATCCAATACCACAAGCTGAAGTACAAGTTAATTACAATGCGAGCAAACAAATTGCAATCAAGCACCAAAGAATTAATTATAAGTTTATTATAATGAGAGCAAACAAAATACAATCAAACACCCAAGAAAGATAATAAACTTAAACAACTTGTGGGTGATAAAGAAAACAAAACCCGAGTCAATTGCAAGGCAAAGTTGATCTTCTTGTGCTGGCACAATCATTAATTGATCTTCTTCTTGAGTTGGCATCACTGCAGGGCTCAAGTGATCTTCTTCTTGTGTTGATTGTACTTGTTCTTGTGTTGGCATAGGGTATCGGCAGTAGGGGCATGTGTGGTTAATCTGCAGCCACTGAACAATGCAATGCAGATGAAAATGGTGTTTGCAGGGCAATCGAGTAGTGGGTTTTTGTTGTTTAAAATCATCCAAGCAAATATCACAAAAGGACGAGGTACAACTATCGGGTACTGTCACTGGCTCTAAACCGAGGATTGATAAACTGCTCGCAGGAATCATCCTCCTAGGCGCAGATGATGGTCGGTAAGTAGTCAAGTCCCATATACTTGCTATAACAGCGCCCACAGGGGAGACTGCAGCCTCAACCACGCCGAATATATTGCAGACCATAGCAGCATGTTTATGTTCCGGCACGCCCAGACTCTTGAGATGCTCACGTATTATGAAACGCTGCTCCGCCAAGTCACTGAAGTTCTTGTCGTACAATTGCTGCTTCAAATGAGAAAACTTTACCGGATGATCTATTTGCCCTAATTTAATGCGGGCATCCCAGATAACTGGATCGCGTATCCCACTCCTATGTCCGTTGCACTTGTAAAACTTCAATCTGATGAACAATTTGTCCTCCTCCCATGAGCCTCTCAGCTGCCTTCTTCTTTTTTGCACCGCGTAGTGTCTATACTTTCTACTCTCCACCACCTCCATATTCGGTTTTAGATCTGCATCCCCTAAAGATTGAGCCTCCTATATATATACACATGTAATTTGAGGGAAGAACCCTACTCCCTATAGGAAAGGGAAATGGCGAAATTCTATTGTAATTGGGAAACTTGAGGAGTAATGCTTTATATGAGGAATTATTAGGTACCCGGCATAGAGCTTAGCTGGTGTACCAAACCAAAGAGAGCCCGACATGTGGACATGAGATAAATTGATAGTAATGCAAATTTGCTAACCACAGTATCCACCATTTTAAACTGATGTCATGTGTCTTTTTTTTAACTCAAAATTAAATAATAATTAAACATTTTGAATGAGCTGAGAGGGACTGCAATCAATATCAGTTAAACCTCTTAAAGGAGTGCTTTTTGCATAATGTTGATATTTGTATTGGAATTTTCATGTTGATAGCAGCCTGAGCAGGTTAACTAGTTTTGTATTTTACTGATGGGGGAATCAAGTGGAGTAGTTTTAAGCCTTGTTTTAGAATTAATCTGTCAGTGTCTTGTCATATTATAAAAATAAGATTTCTCGTTTCTAATATCGTCACAAGATTTCCTGTAAAACACTCTAAATTCTGGTAATCTACCAACTGAAAGTAGTTGGATCAATTGATTGGTTTGTGACTCACGTTGGTTTCATCGTAGTATTTATCGATCTTTTCTGTGTAATTCATAGTAATTTTTTTAAAACCATATCTGGAGCCTTACTAATTATTCAACACTCTAATGGCAAACAGCCGCCCATGACAGCACCATAAGTTTCCGGGTATTGGCGTGACGTGCGAGTGAGAACGTCAAGTGAAATTGTTCTTTAATTGGATTTGATATGATTCATTGCAACTCAAAATTGTCTGACTTGATATTACCAAGTGTAGACATTCAATTATTCAAATTTGTGTCGAGTTCCTTTGCTTTCTGCTCCTAGCTCTAAGCAGCTTCTAGGAGCTTTATGTAAGTACACTCCTTTTTCGTCCATCACTTGCTTCAATTTCATGACCATTCTCAGTTCAGATTGCCACACACTCAAACAGTGATCTTCAATTGCATTATTAAGAGCCTTCTATATATCTCTAGAATTAGATTAAAGACGAGGTTTCATTCCATTCAACTGGGCAGGAGACAATGAAGATCTTAACCTGACAAAGTTTTGAAAGATGAAGAGGGTTGGGAACCCTTTCTTAGAGCTGAGCTTCTAGGTCAACCTGTAGGACACCCTGATCGATACTACATTGTATATTGCCTTCTCAGCTTCTACAAACAGCTGCGTTCTTCTGGTATAAAGTTATTGTTTTCATGGCGTCAGTAGGGTATAATGTAGACATAAGCTGTGTTATATACCAATAAATAATCAGTTATCATATTCATTTTTAAGATCTGAGGTCCAATGAACTATTATTGAAAAAAAAAATCCAAATCAACCCTAAACATGAAAAAAGGAGAACATATTCTTCATCTCCTTCCTTCCGTCTCTCTCAGTCAACACAGGGCCACCAGCCTTTCGGCCCTTTCAACTTCTGTTCCCTTCTTTCTCCATCAATTGCTCAATGCAGCTGCAGGGGCTAGCTACTCGAACTGGAATTCTACTTTTGAGTTCCTTTCTTGTTGAAGCTAGATAGGATCTACGCAGATAAAAACTTAAACTTGTTATCACTATTCCATTCATAAGAGTAGAAAGTATCCTCTTAAAAACTCTAATTCTTCTTACTGCTCAATCCAGGTTAGTAAGAGGCATGTGTCATGGCATATTATGGATTCCAAATATATACTACTTTAACCTTGACTCGGCAAAATTTAGGACTCAGGAAATAACCGGACTTTTGATTCATTTGAAGCAAGAGGGACATCAGCGTATTATCTTCCCAAATCAACTTCAGCAAGGACATTTGGTACAAAATGAGGAAGCAAATCAAATTAAACTCAAGCAGCTTAAACTTCCATTCAACCTGTTTAAACTCAAGCTAGCTGACTCAAACTTTGATCAAAGGTGGAAAATCTAGAAGATAAGAAAGTCTTGATTCACGGTGTCTAACAGTTGGGCACCATAACTTATACATATTAAGATATATTCACCTAAAACTTATTCCAAGCACAGATTGCTAGATGGAACAGCCCTACATACAATTCTAAAACACCAAGCAACATCGATAATCTCGCATCCAATTTTCTCGTCTAGCAAACTCGACATCTTGAAGTTAGAGGATGTGGCCATCGTCAGTGTACTCTACCCTTATTCAAAGCAACTGTCCTAAAATTCAAATAAATGATGGGCCCAGGCCATTCTTAGGCCCAAATTATTATTATTATTATATATATATTTGCATAATTTTTGTTGCTGCATTTTAGTTACATATAATAATCGTTGTTCCAAATAGAAGTGTAGAATTGTAGATGCCTCTATGAGATCATAGCCACAAAGTCGAACCACTTTTGTCCGCATCTTTCTTCTCCGTTAGCTTCTAAATACAATTCCTTTACATTTCAAAGCCACTCCCTCTTTTTGGGACCAAGTATGGAGCTTTGATCAATCTAACTGACCCTTCTGAATCTGAGCTGACACCCTATTCAGTTCTTCACACCCTGACTTTCCGGATTCGGACAAACCAACATGGAGGAAACCCAAGAAATTGCACTGACCCAGATGAAGGCATCAGTTCAGAAGCTTGGGTCCTCCACTGAGGTAGTGATCCTTTGTTTTTCTTTTAAATGCATCGTTCAAGTTTGGTACTTTATTCGGTATGTGATTCCAAGTTTGGCCCTTTATTTTGTATATCATTAAATTCTGGTAATTTATGTATTCTGCAGAAGTGTGGAGACCCAACACTGATGAGGTTCTTGATTGCGAGATCGATGGACCCAGAGAAGGCAGCAAAGATGTTTGTGCAGTGGCGGAAATGGAGGGCTTCATTTGTTCCCAATGGGTTCATTTCGGAATCCGAAGTCGAGGATCAATTGGCAGACAGAAAGATTTTCTTGCAGGATTTATCTAATGGATGTCCTGTGATGATTGTTAAAGCAAGCAAGCATTATCCTGCCAAAGATCAGCTCCAATTCAAGAGTAATTAGCTATTTCTCTAAGTTCTGTTAGTATCTTTGGGTGGGTTAGTTCATAATTTTCTATGTGTTACCGAATGTTTCTCATTTATTTCTCTTTGGTATTTTGGCTAATTATTGATGCAATGATGCCTTTTGATTAACAATCAAAACAACAAAAGGTTTAAGGAGTTAGATAAAATGGAGTCGCATCAGTAAAAAGTTGTTTGAAAGGTGTCATTATTGCCTGGGAACCTTTGGTTCTCTACATGACTAGCTGCCAAGATTAATAACTCATACAGACTATGTTTAAGTTGAGTGTATCACTTCTTATTTTTGACATTAATTATTTCATAGCGGAGTTACAACTTCAACCTGACTTTTGCTCTGATATTACAATCATGAAGAAGAACTACTAAATAGCGGAAACTGATATGTTAGATCCAATCCACACAATATAGCCTCAATAAATGAAAGACCAGCATGTGTGGTGAGTCTTCACTCATTTTAGTTTGTCTCTTGTTGCAGAATTTGTGGTTTTCCTGCTTGACAAAGTTATTGCAAGGTACCACTCCATTTCACCAGTATTTAATTTCTCTTTCAATACAGATAAGGTGTCTTTAATGATGTATCTGTCATACCTACTTATATTTAGGTTCAGTACTTAATAATGACTTTCAGTAATGTCAGGTAGAATGTTATATATGCTCATGCAATGTTAATGCTTCAAAATTGTTGCTTTAGTAATAGTCTTATGGATGGTTGCAGTTCATTTAGTTTAATCGAAGTCTTTCTCTCACAAATCACACACACATACACGGGTCAAGACGTGTTTACAGTTTCCATTTGGTTTGCTTGTCTCAGCTCTTACAGAGGAAGAGAAATCGGAAACGAAAAGTTGATTGGCATTCTTGATTTGCAACAACTTACCTATAAAAATGTAGATGCACGTGGATTAATCACCGGATTTCAATTTCTACAGGTGATTACCTTTCACTTATAGATCTTCACTCTCTTTCTTTCAAACAAGAAAAAAAAAATCTTTACCTTCCATGAAAGGTTGGGAAGAGACTTGAGATCAAAACATATAATAGAGGTCCTTGATCTGTGGGAGCATTTTCTGACTATTGTATTATGTGTTACTGAAGTGCTATCTACAACAAATTTGTGTAGGCTTACTACCCTGAAAGATTAGCAAAGCTATTCATTCTTCACATGCCACGCTTTTTTCTAAGTGTCTGGAGGATGGTTTCTCGCTTCCTTGAGAAGGCAACTGCAGAAAAGGTATAATTGTATTCATTTATCTTCCTAATCAGAAATACTGAGATACGTATAAGATAACTCAGATTGATACCTATTTGAAATCAAGCTGGTGAATGTATCTAGAAGAAGTTGGCTGGTACTATTAGAGTTTGATTGTTTTGTGAATGTACAACGATAATGTTGCAGCTTTTGAGCTACCTAAGTATGTGAAGTGATTGCAGATTGTAATAGTGAGCAATGAGGATGAAAAGAGAGACTTCATAATGGAAATAGGTGAGGAAATTGTTCCAGAAGAGTATGGTGGTCGAGCAAAGCTTGTAGCTATTCAAGACGTTGAACTGACTCCAGTAGAGGATTGATTGTACAGATAAAATTGAGGTTGGGGCTCCGATACCACATCCCCAACGGCAGCCCTGTCTGCCAAGCTTATATGGTTTACCAGTTGTGAAGGTTAACGACTAGCTGCCAGTTTCATCCTGCTTGATAATATGAACTACTTGAGCAGTAGTATGTATCCATGAGATAATTCTGCTTCTACAGAATGATGGATCAATTCAAGCTAGCTGATTACTTCTCTCGTTATCATCCTATAAGCCCGAGTAAAAATTCAAACTTTGTGATTTTATATATGTGACGTAGTGTTGATCCACATAATATACTTGTTATACTTGTGCATTATTACCATTTTACATTCAGAACTTCCACTTAGACCCCAAACTTGAACAATGATGTATTTCTCATGCCAAATTATCATACATGTTGTCATGTTGAGGTATCATCATCATAGGAACTTTATCTGCTTCAACGGTTGGGTGTGGTACTTGGGTTTGAGTTGAGTGAGAGTTCAGAACTCTAGATGAATCCAAGTCGATCACACGTGCATGCCCGCACGTGTGCTGTTTCAACTGCGACAGTCACCAACTGTACAAGAGTATATAAACTCAAAACAGCTTCGAAGGTTCATCAACACTAAACAAACAACAACCAAAGTAACAAACTTTCAGCTTAGAACCCAAAACCCTTCCCGCCGCCAATTTCAACTAATGGCCGCCACTCTCGCCAAAACCGCCCTATTCGGCGGCGCCGTCCGCATTCCCGGGCCCACCAGCACCACAAGGTCCAGCTCCGCCGCCCCATTCCGCGTCCGGATGGCCCTCCAGGACTCGGGCCCCTCCCTCGCCGTCGTCGGCGTCACCGGCGCCGTAGGGCAGGAGTTCCTCTCCGTCCTCCACGACCGTGACTTCCCCTACCGCTCCATCAAAATGCTCGCCTCCAAGCGCTCCGCCGGCCAGAAGCTCGACTTCCAGGGCCGCAACTACACCGTCGAGGAGCTCACCGCCGCCAGCTTCGACGGCGTCGACATCGCCTTGTTCAGCGCTGGAGGGTCCATCAGCAAAGAGTTCGGGCCCATTGCTGTGGAGAAGGGGACGATTGTGGTTGATAACAGCTCGGCGTTCCGGATGCAGGTCGGCGTGCCGTTGGTGGTGCCGGAGGTGAACCCGGAGGCGATGGAGGGAATCAAATCCGGGAAAGGAAAGGGTGCTCTTATTGCTAATCCTAATTGCTCCACCATTATTTGCTTGATGGCTGCTACTCCTCTACATCGTCACTCCAAGGTTGTCTTTATTTTATTTTTTATTTTATTGTATTTGGTTTTGGATTTGTGATACTAGTTTTGAAATGGGTTGTGTTTTTTGATTGGATTTGCTTTATGTTTTGGTGTTTGCAAGTTTGTTGCTCTGGTGATTATTTGGCTAATCAGCTAATGTGACTTCGAAACTTGGGTTCTGAGTGGTTTGGAGGTGTTGGTTTCCGTATTTTTCTTACTTGACTATGTTTGGTGCCCCGAAGTTGGATGTTTTGGGGATCATATCAGCACTTTGGAGCTATATGACGTTGCTTTGTTTGTGTATTTTGCTTACTTGACTGTGTTTCCTTGTTAGAAAAGTTGGTTGAAATGGGTTTGTTTTTGGATATTGGATGGGTATTGAGTTGGGGTTTTGTGTAGATGTTTGGTTGATTGGGTTATGAATGGGGTTTTCAGGTGAAACGTATGGTGGTTAGCACGTATCAGGCTGCTAGTGGAGCTGGTGCTGCTGCTATGAGAGAGCTTGAGCAGCAAACTCATGAGGTTTTTTTTTTCTACTTTCTCCATCTTTTTGTATTGGTTTCGGTTGTGTTTTGGTTCATCTTTCAAGTTTAGCTAATGTGATTTTGTATTTGTATTAAGGTTCTGCAAGGGAAGCCAGTAACTTGTGAGATATTTAAGCGGCAGGTCCGTCTATCTTTGCTCACAATACAATTTTTTTCAGAAAAGAAGCTGTCTTCTGTCCTGTTTCTCATGAGGTTTCATTGAGCCACCTATTTCTGCCTTCATTTTGCAGTATGCTTTTAATTTGTTTTCCCACAATTCAGCGGTCCTTCCAAATGGATATAATGAAGAGGAAATGAAACTAGTCAAGGAGACACGCAAAATATGGGTAAGTACTTTTAGTAGTTTCTATTCACTCCCAGAACAATTAGCTTGTTACTAAAGTAAGGTTAAGCAAAAATAGTTTGTTGGAAGTCAGATCTTGTGAATGAATGTGGTAACATATGGTATAGCACACTGGGTGTAATTTATTTGCTGTCCATGTTTTCAGAATGACAAGGATGTCAAGGTGACTGCCACATGCATACGAGTTCCTGTAATGCGGGCGCATGCTGAGAGTGTAAATCTTGAATTTGAGAGTCCCCTTGATGAGGTAATGCTACTATACTGTTATACAACTTACGTTGACAATATATATTGGTTGTTGATGACTTGTTTGGTAGTCATATGCACATTGTACATCTATACTGTTGGTGGGAAGAAAAGTAGTCAGAGCAAACGTGTAGATGATTTCATAAAATTTATTGTTATTGTTATTGTTTTCGAAATAATACTGAGCAAAGACTTATCAACATTGTCTGTTGTATCTGCATGATGATTCTTATGTTTATAATAAGTCTTTAGGCTGTTCCTGTATCTTATTTACAATGGTCTGATCTAGTGGATTCAAGTCACTGTTTGTTCTCTTCTACTTCTTTCTCGTGCATAACATTAAGATTGTCAATGACAGTTAACATTATAAGTACCCAGGTGTAGCATTTGGTATATCATCTTCATCTCAAAGAAGAGAAATTAGATATTATTGAAGTTGATAAAGATGCTTGTGTACTCTAATCCCCATGAAATTGTTTAGTCCCTTTTTGTCCAGTTGAGGGCCTTGGGGCTTAAGGGTTAATAATTCTATATATTACTTGAGCAATCTCTTGCATCCTGTGAACCCAACGTCGATGAAATTAATGTTCATTTGACGTCCCTGGTATGGTATGCCTAGAATGCCAGCTTGGAGCTAGCACTTTCTGCTTAGAACTTACAAATACGTTGACTAGTACAGTAGGATTTTTCTTATTGGACTGTGAATCGGATACTGTATGTCCATGCCTGTGTTCCAGTAATATGCGCATGTCAAGTTGTTTTATGTGGGAAGTAACCAACCATGTTTACAGTACAGCTAATTTGTAACATACATTATATATAAATGTACTCAGTGCAGTCTTTTTTCTGTTTGTTCATCCCAAATCTTCATTAAGAAATTTAAATTTGTTCAATGTTCAGGACACTGCAAGGGAAATTCTGAAGAAAGCTCCTGGTGTGGTGGTTATTGATGACCGTGCAGCTAATAACTTCCCTACTCCTTTGGAGGTGTCAAACAAAGATGATGTTGCGGTTGGCAGAATCCGCCGTGATGTGTCCCAAGAGGGCAACTATGGGTAAGCCTAATGTACCAGTGCATGCTCTAATTTTGAGTTGCATATATTAACAAGCCACTGATGGGAATGTCTGAGCAGGTTGGACATCTTTGTCTGCGGTGATCAAATACGCAAAGGAGCTGCACTTAATGCTGTTCAGATTGCTGAGTTGTTGCTATAGTCAACTGTGATTTCAATGGTGAGGTTCCTCACCATCTAATCTATTTGCAGAGATGAAGTGATTTGATATCTTCGTAGTTATGTTTTAGCCTTTAGATGGGGTTGTGAGGTGAGACGGAACAAATCCAAGCAGTTTTTGTAGACTAGTTATTCATTTTCAATGCAACTGTTAACATTATATCCTTACATTTGGAGGAATTGTTAGAATAAACCTATAATTCAATTCAGATGTTGTTTTGATTAAAGTGTATGCCAAAACTAAATTGGTGTCTTATGGGTCAGATGTTGAGTAGCTCAAGGGCGGTTATCGGGTTTAGATGAGCGGCCATGAATTCTGACCAAGCTTGGTTCAACGTTTTTATATGAAATATCTTGGTTCAACATTAACGCATCAATAAATTGAGTAAAAAAAGTTTTACGGGAGTTTGGTTAAAATGGTCATTATAAAAATATATAGTTAATTGTTTCAGAAAAAATGTAGACACAATGTAAAAGGCTGCTATAAACATGAACACATCTGGTAGTGCCAGACCCACAATCTAAATGCCGACAGTATTATTGCTTGTATATGACATCGTCTGAATTACTAACTAGCATTTTCAATCCTTGATTGTGTAGGAATAGTGTGTTACATTAGGCTTGCCAGCCAAGGTTGGTTAGTCCAATTGTACTGTTCTCTGATGGGAATATATGATGGTGCTAATGTGCTATTGCTGGCTCCAAGCTTCCAACTCCTTTCAGAGCAAGTTCCTCTATCTAAAAAGCAACTTTTTTTATTGCTTATGTTTGAAAGTCTAGGCACTGTTTTAGTCTCATTCATTTTCACTCACACAAGGTAAAGATGCTCTCCTGTCTCAACCTTGCTCAACAAGGAGTAAAGTTCCTCATCATGGGGAACATAGGGGGTTCTTTCCCCTTTGGTGAGAATCTAGAAGATTCATGGCCTGAACTTCTCACAAGGGTTAAGGCATTGTGGTTCATTGCTCCCTGAAATTCCAGAAGATTCTTGGCCAATAAGTTCACTTTCAACATCAATTAAACAAAATAAAGTAATAAACTGGACAAAGGGAAATAATTCCATTTTATTTTGAGATGAACCGTATCATATTTTTCAATTACATTATTATAAACCACCAATCTTAATTTAGGCATTAAGCACTGTATATGCTTATTTTAAAGTATACTTCACAGAAATTCTATGCTAATGAACAAAGGTCAACCATCATGACCTTGCTACGTGTCGAAAGGCAATTCGAGTTATTGAAGCTGACAAGTGAAGTCATTGCTGCAAAGCACAAGATTACGACAGTCGTTTATTCTGTTCAAAATAAGAGGCAAGATTCTGTAGACTAACGCATAACCGCCATGACAAGTTGTGGCCAAAAGAAATAAAAGAAAGAGAACTGCCATGACAAGTTATTTACACAGTGGGAGATGTACTTGAAACTTGAGGACCAATCTTTGACCTCTGATCTCTTTTTGTTCTTATAAACATTGGCTTCATGAGATGTGCTTCCTCCAAAGCAAGCAGCGTTGTTATTTTCTGAGAACACATTTCGAAGTCATTGTAAGCTTTGCATTACATTCTTTTAGCTCTTTTTGTTAACTCAAGCCTAATGAGATTGTAGTTTTATGTCAATTGCATTTTCTTTCAGAGCAATTGCTATGTTCTGCATTCCCTTTGTTGTTACTATTTGAGAGTTACTAATTTGATTTTTTTTTACTTTGAAACAGCAATTGCCATTATCAACTAGTCAGCATGGTCGAGACAGTTCACTTGTATGGATTTCCCACTGTGGAGTCTTCAGAAGCAGTGAAATTTTTTGTGGAGGAGCATGCTGGAGAAGGAACTGTTCTCTCTGTCAATGTTCTTCCACCAAACCAGAGAGGATTCAGATCATCTGCCAGAGTTCAATTCACTACTGCAGACAGTGCTGCAATGATACTTCAATTAGCCGATGATCGAGCCCTGTGGTATGGAGGGTCTTATCTGGATGCTCGAGAATGGAAGCATGACAGGGAATCGAACTCCACATTCTTGGAGAAACTTGTGACACTTCACTTCGGAAGCAAGATATCTGAGGAGAGGTTTTCGGTGCTTTGGACAAAATCAGATGTTACTGTGAAATTTGGGATGGAACTGAAAGATGTGCACCTTTTTTTCTCCGATGATGGTGCTGAATACAAGCTTGAGCTTCCATCTGACACTATTTTCCGGATTGAGCTGCATAGTCCACGTGGTCAGTATACAAAGTTTCTTCTCATCCAGGTTTGTTTTAAGTTCTTACTGCTTCCCCCCCCCCCCCTATTTCCTGCAAATCATATATCATATATTTACTTGTATTTAAATCCTATTAACTTCTAACTTTAGCTAGCATCAAGTTCATTAACTGTGGTAGCCACATTCTATGACAGTATGACTTATAATGGAAACTAGTATTCCTGGTGTGCTTAAGCAGCGATCCGTTTATAGTTTTTAGACTCATGTTGTGGTTTTCAACTTTTCATAGAACACAGACCATTGGATAATAATCATAATATACAGAAATATGGTCTCTCAGATGGAAATTTAGGTGTGATCTCATATTTGTCTAGTAATTCAGCTCTAAACTTCTGATAAAGTTTCAGTATTTGAACACTACATTTTTTATGTGAATGCTTACACTGTGTCCGCAAGAAAAATATCTAACATTTTCTCGTTTTCCTCTCTTGCCAGTTACGTGGTGCCCCTCGGATCTATAAGAAGGATGTAACTGTGAATTCTCACTGGATTCGGGAAGTTGATTTTACTCCATCATGCTGCATTGGGCAATCCTCTTCTCTATGCTTGGAACTTCCATTTGAGTGTTCACTTCCTGATCTACTCAAGACCTTTGTGTACTATATAGAGACTGAGGGACAGTTTGGCCTGAAAGAAGGTAACACTTTCTCTGGAAGCACAACTCTTGTTCCTATTCTGGCTCCACCCCCAGGCATTAACTTGCCATATAAAATCATGTTCAAGATAAATTCATTGGTTCAGCATGGTTGTATTCCCGGGGAAGCTCTTGATGTCGAGTTCTATAATCTAGTAGATCCTACTAGTATAAGAATTGAATATATAGAGTGTGCCCTGGACAAACTGTTCAACTCCAAGGAGTGCTGCTATGAACCTGTGAGGTGGTTACTTGAGCAGTACATCATGTATGAGCAATCCAAGAGGATTCCTCAGTCACCAGCTATATCTTTAGCTGAAGGCTTTGTGTATGTACACAGGGTTCTGATTTCACCAAGTAAAGTATACTTCTGGGGTCCAGAGGTAAATCTCTCTAATAGTGTTTTAAGAGCTTTTCCTAAAGATATAGACAATTTTCTTCGGGTTTCTTTCGTTGAAGAAGACTTGGGGAAGATGCGGTCTGTAGATTTGTGTCCACGGATTGTTGGTTCAGAAGAGAAGAGGAGAACTAGAATTTACGAAAGGATACTTTCTACTCTAAGGGATGGGATAGTGATTGGTGATAAGAAGTTTGAATTTCTAGCACATTCGGGAAGTCAGTTGCGAGAGCATTCTGCGTGGATGTTTGCTTCCAGAAGGGGCCTTACTGCTCAAGGAATTAGAGACTGGATGGGAGATTTTAGTCCCATTAAAAATGTGGCTAAATATGCAGCCAGGCTTGGTCAGTCTTTCAGCTCATCTTGGGAGACTTTTAGTGTTGGTTTAGCTGAAATTGAAGACATTCCTGATGTAGAAATTGAAAGGCATGGAACCAAATATTGCTTCTCTGATGGAATTGGGAAGATATCTGCTGAATTTGCTGATGCAGTGGCAAGAAAATGTGGAAAAAGTTCTACTCCATCCGCCTTTCAAATCCGTTTCGGTGGCTATAAAGGTGTTGTAGCCGTTGATCCAACATCGTCAAAGAAGCTGTCATTGAGAAAGAGCATGCTCAAGTTCGAATCACGCAACACAAAGTTAAATGTCCTGGGATGGAGCAAGTACCAGTCTTGTTTCCTCAATCGTCAACTGATTACCCTTTTGTCCACCCTTGGAGTTAAAGATTGTGTTTTTGAGAAGAAGCAAAAGCAGGCAATGAAGCAGTTGGACGGGATTCTAACTGATCCATTGAAGGCACAGCAGGCATTGGATTTGATGTTCCAAGGAGAAGTTATCAACATTTTAAAGGAAATGCTGGTGTGCTACAAGCCAAATCAAGAGCCATTTCTCTCTCTGATGCTTCAATGCTTAGTTGCATCAAGACTTGCAGAACTGCGGTGCAAATCACGGATTTTTGTCGAAAAAGGAAGATATCTGATGGGATGTCTAGATGAAACTGGGACATTGGATTATGGTCAGGTATTTGTGCAATGCTCTCACCATGCTATCTTCAATGGCAGCAGCAGTAGTTCGACTGCAAGCCACGACAAATTTACTGTTAAGGGTAAGGTATTTGTTGCTAAAAATCCATGCTTACACCCTGGAGATGTCCGTGTTCTTATGGCTGTGGACGTGCCGGCGTTACACCACATGGTGGATTGTGTTGTGTTCCCACAGAAAGGAAAGAGGTAAGCTTAGATTGCTTAATGCTTACATTTGTATTCACTCCTAGAATTGTTTGTTATAAATTTGTTGCCTGCACTATATATATGCTGATTACACTTCAATTTTTTTTTCTTCCATTGAATAGGCCTCATCCTAATGAATGTTCAGGCAGTGATTTAGATGGAGATGATTATACTGTCTGCTGGGATCATGAACTGATTCCTCCTCGGCAAACTAATCCGATGAACTATACTCCTGCACCCACTGAGGAATTGGATCACAATGCTACCATTGAGGTAATGTAACTTTTACAATATGAGGTGTAGTAGAGTATATGATTAAACGTGACATGACTTGATAACTGACGCTTTGTTCTGCTGTGTTACATTTCAGGAAGTCGCAGAGTCTTTTACCAACTACATGGTAAATGACAACTTGGGCATCATTTCAAATGCACATCTTGTCACTGCAGATATTGAACCACAGAAAGCTATGAGTTATAAATGTATTGAGCTCGCCAGGCTCCAGTCTCTTGCTGTTGACTCTCCCAAAACTGGTGTGGTAGTGACACTGCCGCCTGAGCTGCGTATAAAATCTTTCCCAGATTTCATGGAAAAGGTTAACGGGAGAACCTACAAGTCCAAGCGTGTGATTGGGAAGCTCTACCAACAGGTGAAAGATACTGAGCTAGGATCACATTCACACTCTTTTAAATCCTTTACTAAGGAAGTGGCTCGGAGGTTTTATGATCCTGACATGTTGGTAGATGGATACAAAGATTACATTGAGGATGCCATCAGTTACAAAATGGAGTATGACCACAAGCTGCGAAATCTGATGGAGTATTACGGTATTGGAACTGAAGCTGATATACTGAGTGGAAATATCGCCAGTGTATCAAAGTTCTTCAACAATAGAAAGGACTTACAGTCGATTAACTATGCTGTGAGGTCATTGAAGAATGAGGCAAGGACATGGTTCATGGAGGAGCCAAATAGTGATGATCAATCAGATTTCAGAACTGATGTCTCTGTGGATGAAGCAAAAGCATCAGCATGGTACCATGTTACATATCATCATCACTACTGGGGTTACAACAACAAGGGTATGGCAAGAGAGCATTTCCTGAGTTTTCCATGGTGTGTTTCCGAAGTTCTCATCCAGATAAAGAGGCATAACATGCACAAGTAAAAGAAGTCATTACAAAAGTCATCACAGAAGAGCCATTAGATTTGGCAACCGAATAACATCAGTGTCTGTTCATGAATTGTTGATTAATCCTTAGCTGTTGTGTGTGTTTTTTTTTTATCAAAAAGAATATGATTAGCAACACACGTTGTAATTCTGAATTGCTTTTGAATATTGTATCAACACTGAAGCGCCATTTTACTTGGCAAAGGTGGTATGTATCATCTCTACCTCTTTACAGCAGTAGATTAGCCGGATGCATCAATAGTTCAATACACTTATACCCCAACTTCAATGGGGTAGGCAACTCCACAGCCAGAGGCAAGCTATTCTAAAATTGCATTGAGCTTGTCTACTGCTGCAGCTAGAGATCGATACCATTGATGAAATTTATGTATTGATCGATACCTTAGTGCACCCTAGACTTTCCTCTAATGAGATGTATAGCTTACCCATCCTCTAATTAGTGGTCCTCCAGACTTGAGCTGCAAAACATTCTTTTTGATGTCTTGTGTGCTAAGCAACGGCTTTAATCCCAGACTTTATCAAGACCGGATCCACAAAACAAGAATAAAAAAGACATCCAAGCAAAGCAATGTCAACCTTTCTAAACAGGTTAATACATTGATACGGAGAGGGAATGTGATACATAAGTAGAGACGTCAATACTTGCCTAAATTACCTATGACATTTTCATCTACCTTATACAAAGCTCCAGTTTCATCTCGTCAGAAGGTCGTCTTTCAAATTCGACTGCAAAATCTACTTTGGTGATACCTCTCTCGGACCAAATAAGCAGAGAGCTGCGGTGGTGAACAAAGGTTTTGCCACTAGCCTAGCAGGTCAACAACCGCTACTTTTGCTCTTTCAATTGTTGTTGTTCTTTAAGTTTAACTTGTACTAGCTATATCACAGTTCATAAACTTTCTAGTGTCATTTGCTAATGGTTCATAAACTTTCATGGAAAACATTGTCCAGTTACGTGCGTCGAACTTCTCAAGCAGTTGTGGGGGGCACCTCCAAAAGGTAAAAGCAGTCATTTGATGAATTGTTTGAACTTGTTAGGAATTTGCATCCCAAAAAGAAAAAAAGTAGGTAAATTCATTCTATTGTATATGAGGCATGATCAATTAGATATTTTAATACCTAATGTTTCAAAAAGACACCTTGATACCTGGAGGCTGGAGTTATATTTTATGTGAAAGAATGGTACATATGTTGACTTTTTTGTTAAATTTATAGGGTAAAATTGACATTGACATATTATTTATCAAAATAAAAATACTAATAGAATTTTATAGGTTTAAGGCTAATTTTTATCATTTTGGTATTCATCATTCTTGAATCGTTTTCGAGAAAATAATTTTAAGCTTTAATTGAAGGGGAAAATTGAATTTTTGTTTAGAAAATCTAATTTTTTTTAATTAAATACACAAGAGAATTTTTTTAGTTAATTAAATATAGTCTCGCAGAGTAATTTTGTGAAACGATTGAATTTCATAAACATAAAATTGACTTATGCTATCAACATGACCCAAAAGTATTAACTTAAACGCATAAAACGATTAAGATTTGAGGATAGTGAATATATAAAACTCTTTTTTTATTATGGGTGCGGCTATTGCCACCCTGCCATCTCCTTTGCTCACCCTACAAACTATTGAATTATTGAAATACTAAAACTTCATGATACAAAATTACACTAAAAGATAATAAATTGGAAACAATTATGATTTATTTCTTTACATTATCTTTAATTTTACATATGTACTTAAATTAGAATAGATATTCACTCCTTTATTCAAGACTCTACCGTCTCATCCTTCCAAAAATAATAATTATATATATATAAATAAATAAAATTTGGGTGAACAAAGAAAATTTGAAATAAAAAATATATAAGTAAGGTGTGAAGAGATTGTATGGTGAATAAAGAAGATTGTAGGGTGGAAATAGCTGCACCCTTTTATTATATTTTTGTAAATATATATTTTAATGTTTATTTTACTCTCTTATTAGTCAACATAAGTATCAAAGTGTCCTATAAAATCCAATTTCAAGTACCAAATTGTCATTTTCAATGTTTTAAATACTAAAGTGTCCAACTAGTCATACGTCAGGTACCATAAAAAGAATTTACCCAAAAAAATATATGGTAAATTCCTCTTATGGTACCTGATGTATGAAAATTGACAATTTGGTACCTGAAGTTCTCATTTGTATTCCATTTTAGTACTTTTGTCAGTTTTGATAATATTTTGAGGTTATTTTCGTCACTTTAATCCTTAGCTCCTTAATTTTATATTTTGCTTCATATTTTCCTATCATCACCAAATTGTCTCTCATTTATCTCCAAAATATATTTCATCCACATCCACTACGCATATATCGAAATATAGAATATTAATATAATTATTACAACAAAAGTACCATAAGATGTTTATTTCATCCTTATTAAATTTAGCCGTAAGAAATTGAAAATAATTTACAAATAATTTCCATTTTTTTGTAAAGGGAAATAAATTTTGAATAAGCAATCCCAATTTAGTTATTTTCAAATTTATTTTCAAATTACTCATAGCTAAATGGGATTTATTGAATATCATAATTATATTAAGAATACTTATATTTAGAAATATACATAGTAGTTGCTAAATGAATGAGATATATCAAACTTTTGAAGATAATTGAGAGGCAATTTGGAGATAATAGATTAAAATGAATTTAAGTATGATTTTAAGGAGTTTATAACTAGAATTACGAAAATAACTTTGAAAATATGATCAAAACTGACATATGTACCAAATTGGAATAAAATTAGAACTTTATATACCAAATTGTCCATTTTTATACATCATGTACTAAATTGTTCAAGTAGCGATACATCAGGTACCATATAAGGTTTTTACCCATAAGTATATTAGAAACTTGAGGATGAAATAAATGATGGTCAGTCTTCAGCAAATGTGATTTGGTTTCTAGCCAAGTCATAGTTAAACTAGCTAATTGTGCACCATTTTGCTGTATGTTCTAGCTGATGCTCCAACTTGGTTCCGAACTGACTCACTTCATCACATGTTATTGTATAGCTACAAGGCAGCGTGACATGGAACCAGGATCAAAAGTATTGGAGGAACTTGTGATACTAAACTTTGGATGCAAGATATCAGAGGACAAATTTTTGGTGCTTTGGAAAAAACCAAATGTTTCTGTGACATTTGAGATGGAACTGAAAAGTCTGCACTTTTGTTTCTCTTATGATGGTTTCGACTACAAGCTTGAGCTCCAATATGACACTATTTACCGGATTGAACTGCGTTGTCCCCGTGGTCAGCTTCAAAAGTTTCTTCTCATCCAGGTTCGTCAAAGATCTTACTGCTTGCTTTAAATCCTAGTAATTTCTAGCTAGCATCACTAACCTTTCATCTTCTTTCTCTTCTTGCCAGTTACGTGGTGCCCCTCGAATCTATAAGAAAGATGCAACTTCGTTTTCTAACAACCACTGGGTTCGAGATGTGGATTTCACTCCATCATGCTGCATCGGACAATCCTCGTCTATATGTTTGGAGCTTCCATTGAGGTGTGCACTTCCAGTCCTTCGCAAGAGTTTTGTTAACTATAAAGAGAATAAAGGACACTTTCTACTGAAGGAAGGTCGCACATTTTCCGGCCATTCAGCTCTTGTTCCTGTTCTGGCTCCACCCAAAGGCATCGACTTGCCATACAGAATCTTGTTCAAGATAAATTTGTTGGTTCAACATGGTCGTATTCCCGGTCCAGCTCTTAATGTCAACTTTTATCAGCTAGTAGATCCTACTAGAAGAAGAATTGAGTACATACATTTTGCCTTGGACAAACTGGTCAACTATAAGGGGTGTTGTTACGAACCTGCAAGGTGGCTTTTTAACACGTACGAGACATGCAAACAGATTCCTATGTCACCGTCTATATCTTTAGATGATGGATTTGTGCTTGTACACAGGGTTCAGATTACACCAGTTAAAGTATACTTCTGTGGTCCAGAGGTCAATCTCTCCAATCGTGTTTTGCGAAATTTTCATGAAGATATCGACAATTTTCTTCGTGTATCCTTTGTCGATGAGGACTTGGGAAAGATGCATGCTGAAGATTTGTATACGCAGACAAGTTTCACAGGAGAGGAAAGGAAAACTAGAGTATATGAAAGGATACTTTCTACTCTACGGGATGGTATAGTGATTGGTGATAAGAAATTTGAGTTTCTAGCATTTTCAAAGAGTCAATTACGAGAGCATTCGGTATGGATGTTTGCTTCCAGAAGGGGCCTTAATGCCCAAGGAATTAGAGACTGGATGGGAGATTTTAGTCGCATAAAAAATGTGGCTAAATATGCAATCAGGCTTGGTCAGTCTTTCAGCTCATCTTGGGAGGCTTTTAGTGTTGGTTTAGATGAATTTGAAGTAATTCCTGATGTAGAAATTGAAAGGCAGGGAATCCAATATTGCTTCTCTGATGGAATCGGGAAGATATCTGCTGAATTTGCTGAAAGAGTGGCACGAAAATGTGGGATACGTTATACTCCATCTGCCTTCCAAATCCGCTATGGTGGCTACAAAGGTGTTGTCGCGGTCGATCCAACATCGTCAAAGAAGCTGTCACTGAGAAAGAGCATGCTCAAGTTCGAATCAGGCAACACAAAGTTAGATGTCCTGGCATGGAGCAAGTACCAGCCTTATTTCCTAAATCGTCAAGTGATTACCCTTTTGTCCACCCTCGGAGTTAAGGATCATGTTTTTGAGAAGAAGCAAACGCAGGTACTGAATCAATTAGAGGGAATCCTAGCTGATCCATTAAAGGCACAAGAGGCCTTGCGATTGATGTTCCAAGGAGAGGCAACCAACATGTTGTATGAAATGTTAATGGTTTATAAGCCAAACGAAGAGCCATTTCTCTCATTTATGCTACGATCATTATGTGCATCAAAACTTGCACAACTACGAAAAAGAACACGAATTTTTATTCAACATGGAAGATCACTAAAAGGATGTCTAGATGAAACCGGGACATTGGAATATGGTCAGGTATTTGTGCAATGTTCTCACCGTGATATCTTCAGCGGCGGCACTACTTCAACCGCTACAAACCATGGCAGTTTTACTATAGAGGCTGCAGTGGTTGTTGCTAAGAACCCATGTTTACATCCGGGAGATGTGCGTGTCTTTTTGGCCGTGGACGTGCCGGCGTTACACCACATGGTGGATTGTGTTGTGTTCCCCCAAAAAGGAAATAGGTAACTCTCACTCTCTCAGATTGCTTGATATTTGCATATGTATATAAGTATTGAACCATATATATACTGATTTAAACTTTTCTCTTCTATGGAATAGGCCTCATCCTAATGAGTGCTCAGGCAGCGACTTAGATGGAGATGATTACTTTGTGAGTTGGGATCGTGACCTGATTCCACCGAGGCAAGTTGAACCCATGGACTATACCCCAGAACCAACTGTGGAAATTGATCATAATGTTACAGTGGAGGTATGGTCTTATTCTACATGATTTATAAGTATTGATGTTATTTAACATGGCATGAAAATGAGTTATGTTGTGTAACACTACCAGGAAGTTGAGGAGTCTTTCACCGATTTCATAAGGAATTTCAAGTTGGGAGTCATTTCAAATGCACATCTCATCTTTGCAGACAGAAAACGAAAGAAGGCTATGAGTGTTGAATGCATTGAACTCGCCAAGCTCCACTCACGCGCCGTTGATTCTCCTAAGACTGGTGTATCAGTGAAAGTGCCGAGTAAACTCCGTGCCCATATCTACCCAGATTTCATGGATAAGACTCACAAGCAAACCTACGAGTCCAAGCGTGTGATCGGGAAGCTTTTCCGACAGGTGAAAGATTTAAAGCTAGGATCACATTCACAACACTCTTTTAAGTCCTTCACTAGGGAAGTGGCGAAGAAGTTTTATGATCCTGATATGGAGATAGATGGATTTAAAGATTACATCAATGATGCCATCAGCTATAAAAGTGAGTATGACTACAAGCTGGGAACCCTGATGGACTATTATGGTATCAAAACTGAAGCTGAAATACTGAGTGGAAGTATCAGCAATGTGTCAAAGTTTTTCAACCAGAGAAAGGACATGGAGTCAATCAACTACGCCGTGAGGTCATTGAAGAAAGAGGCAAGGAAGTGGTTCATTGAGAAGCCTAATAGTGATGATCAATTGGATATCGAAGATGACATTGGTATGTATGCAGCAAAAGCATCAGCCTGGTACCATGTCACATATCATCATCGTTACTGGGGTTGCTACAATAAGGGTATGACAAGAGAACATTTCCTGAGTTTTCCATGGTGTGTTTTCGACGTGCTCGTCCTCATCAAGAGGTATAAAAAAAGTAATCCATGAAGAGCCATTTGACTTGGACATCTAATACGCTAATATCAGTGTGGACTAGTCCTAAGCCGTTGTGTAATGTTGTAGATTTATGATCATATTCTGAACTACTTTAGATATTATGAATGAAGCGACATTTTACTTGGCAAAAGTATCTCTGTAAATTGAAAGACGTTATTCGCTGATTTTTTTTTTTTACCTCGAGTTTGTGAGCATGAGCAACCGAAGTGCTGCAAAACCTTATCGCGGAACCCATCCACTGACGCAGAATGTGGGTTCTCATGTCCATTATTGCAAAGCACTTTGAGATCAATTGAACTCTCAGTGTTGATTCACTTGTCCTTTAGATGAATGATACACTATCAGATGGTAACTCGATTCAATTTTGATATGTTTTGGTCTGTGAGAGCAGGATGAGAATAAGGGATTACATTTGGAAAATAATACTTGTGGACGTGGCTGACACATTGTACAGAAACCGCCGGATAAGATCACTTGAATATAGCATTACTACCATTAAACTTGACCTTGTACATTTCAGTGTCAATTAACGTTCCCTCAAATATCAAAATGCTGATAAAAATTCTTGAGTCTAACTATTTACAATCAGTCTTACTTCTCTTGGTGTTGGGTCCGCTCAATCCTCCGTATCTCCAGCTGATCTAGTACTTGAAAAGTGTGTTTCCTTCAGCCACTCGCGGCATTCCTCTGCAGTCCCCGAAGGATGTGCAAGCTGCCATGCAAGTAGCTTCTGTTGGTGCCAGTGAATGCATTGGCATGTTAAAGTTTTTAAGCTCAAGGCAACCCATATTGTGTTAAAATTAGAATGTATAGCTTGCCCATTTACTGACAACTGGTCCCCCAGATTTAAGCTGCAATACGTCCATGATCTCCTTTCCATTAAGTAATGGCTTTACATCCCACACTCTATCTAGACCTGCTCCTCCAAAACAAAAATCAGGACAGGCAGGAGAGCCACATTCACCCATACATATACACAGCCAGGAAAAAAAAACCACACAGAAAACATGTAAAAGCTAAAGACATGGGAAAATTTTCTCGTCTCAAAGCAACTACATGAGAGAACCCCCATTTCAGGTTATTGAGTCATCAGTACAAGAAGAATACTGGCAAACTACTCTAAACTGGAACTATGAAACACATGAATATCATCTGGAAAAAAGTTGTTAAAAGAGGCGATACCTAGATTATTTATGGCCTTTTCAGCTTCTGCAAACAAAGTTATGCAAACTTCTGCCTTGAAGTTCTTGTTTACAATGTTAGTGGGATATAACAGCGTAGACATCAGCAAAGCAGCTCGCCAAAAATCCTTAATTTCTCGTAAAAGAAACCCTGGGACAGTTGAAAGTGCTATTTACAATTAGAGGGGAAATCCTTATAATCACTACTCAATTCAGCTTAGTGAAAAGTCTGTGTATTATGGATTCCAAAATTATGCACTCAGGAACTTATACCTGTTAATACCCTGATTTTTGAATCTTCTGAAGTAAAAGGGACGTCAACATATTCTCTTCCTAAATAAACTTCAGCGAGTTCTACATCACCATTTGGTACAAGGTGAGGAAGCAAAGACAAAAACTTCTCCAATGCATTGTGTAAATTAACAACCTGTAGCAAAGACAATTTAATGACATTATGAACAATAACTGTGGAAGCAAGGAACTCTTGCTATAACTATCACAAGAGCTTAGCATGTCTGCAAAGTAAATTAATCGGGTAGTGAGAAGAAAACTCACAGTTTCAGCATCGCTGACTCTTTGCTTAAGGGAGTCTCTGAAAATATAATTCACTACAGGAACCTAAAGTGAAAAAACGGAAGTTAGATGCTAAACAAGAAGTAAAAGATTGATATAAAGAATCACATCTATAGCCTTCCAAATGACCTACTAAAACTATAAAATCAATTAACTCTTATTCCCTTCTCACAATCACAATGGCAAAAACATTATTACATCTATTTGACAATTATGTCATTAACTTTACTTAGTTCATTCCTTTAACTGATGGTCCACCAATGATAAAGAAGAAATCGAGGTTACTAGCTTTCTGTTTTTGGTCATTTATGAAATCGACATCAGAAAGTAAATAATAATTCTTAAATATCCTTTTTGGAAAAGATGAAGAGAGCCTTACATCTTTTGCTTTCCTGTCTTTATACATGGTCTTCCTAAGTGGAAGGAACATTGCAGCATAAAAGGAAAGCCTTCTTTGCTCATCCTGAAAACCAAAAACACAGGTATATAATTTAAAGAGTTGGAACAACTACTAAATAATTATCGGATAACTATTAATTTAATATGATAATAAATATATTAAAAAAAACAGAAACTGCTATACAAATAGAAACGCGCGTGTGTGTGTGTATATATAATTATATATATATATATATAATATATATAAACAATGCCTTATCACTCACATTGAAGAGAGATCGCTCCATAGATTCAATAAGATTCCATGTACAATCCAAGTACGAGACACAATCACTGGATTAGGTAAGAAAACTTATCAATGAGCATCAAACCTAAGAAAGAAAATAGGGGATGAAATAGGGAAAAGCAGGTTAAGAATGCATTTACATGTCTCCAGGTATACTTGTTGAATTCCATTAGGTAAGTAACCATACCTGTCACCTTCTGATGGCTCACATTGTGGATGAAGACTGAAGACAACCCAAAATAACTTCAACTCACATATATAGGTCATAGCTTGGACCGGCTGCTTTCCAGAGATCATAAGATCAATCTAATTAAGAAGAAAGAAAATAATTAGTAGATAATTCATCCAAACCTTCAGAAACAAGCTAGCCTAAGATGCAAAACAATCATCAGTTAAAATTATGTTAAATAGTTACTTACTTCAACTCCAATTCTCTCTCTGCTAATTTTAGCTGATAGAGCAGCTTTCACTTCATCACAAGCAGCAGCTTCCTTTAGTTGTTCATCAAGTATGAAGCTGAACCTTGCGCCTAAACGAAATGACAGCAGGATTGAGTGTTCTATTCTAACAGGTGAGAGCGAGATTTAAGTGTTGCCAAAAGAAAATTTTCCCTATAGAACTAAGTGTTGCCAACTAATTTAAAGGAAGCAAACTAAGGAGATGTCCATGTTTGTTATAGTTCTTAATAGTAGCCAAATAAAACTGTGGTTTCAAGGACAACACGGCAAGTACCAAAACGGATAGCTCGAAGAACTCGTAAAGGATCCTCCATAAAAGTTTCTTTTGGTGGTAAAGGAGTCACAATTTTCCCACATTTTAGATCTTTAATTCCTGCAAACCACAAAATAAATATATTCACAAATAAAGCTAAAGTTACATTCTAAAAAAAAACTAAATTAAAGCTAGTTATACAGATGATAATATATGGAAACCAAAGTAACAGATCCGTTTGTGGGTTAAGGAATTCTGTAAATAAAGGCACACTGGAAACTTACCTCTATTGGTCCAATCTTCAACGGATTTGGTATTGATATTGTAAAATAAGCTGCACAACGCAATGAAACAATTATTAGGAGCAGAAATTATTCCCATGAAGTATAGGTTAAGTTAAAACTTAATGTGTGGTTGACTGTAGAGAAAGTGGAAGGTGTATAATTGCAGAACAGATACCAACAAGCACTATTTAACAGTACAGATCTCTCATTTATCCATCATGACATCGTTTCATTAGCAGAAAATTCTTCAAAAAGACATATACCTATTTATTGTTAGATCCCTTCTCAGTGCATCCTGTTCTGGTGTGCCATATTTTTGCTGCAGGAGAACAAATCCTAAATTTAACTCATGTAGTTTGAACTTTCATTTGCAGCTAGCTGACTAAAAGTTTGCAATAGTAGAAAAATTCCAGAAGAAAAGAAAAGTTTTTGCAATTCATGGTGTGTAAAGTAAAGTAATGTGACACCATAGAACTCAAATCGGTGACAAAAAAAAAACTCTAGAATATCATATATCCCAAAGCAAGAAATTACCATAGTAGGAATGCGGCTATCATCACTGTACTCTTCACAGCGTAAGTTCACAAAATCAACCCATACATTAAAGATGCGCATCCTGGCCGTTTCCAAATGTTTTGATTGATCGGGATTGCTGCAATATAACAGAACACAGTAAGTCATGGGATCATACGTAAGAGTTAGACGAGTACGAATATGAATATCAAAGCCACTTACCTTGGAATGATTGCAATTCCTTGAACCTCTTCCCCCACAGACAACAAGTAGTCTCTCATCTTCTCCACAAATGTGCTGCCCATCATATTTTCCAAAGCAATGTCAATGTCCTTGCACTTGTGCCCAAGAAGCTGCATAACAAAATTAGACAATATTCAAAGACAAATTTCTTTGTTTCCCCGTAAATCAATTATTCCCCTCACCAATTCACCAACCATTACCTTATCACGGACCCATCCACCTGCGACTCGAAGCTGAGTCTTGAGTCCATAATGGTCAAGCGTCCCAAGCAGCCTCTCAAAGATCTTCTCTTCAGTCTCATCAGGTTCAATGGTGTCCCTCACACGTACAATCGGAGTAGTCATCACCGCTGATGCTCCTTCTGATCCCGAAAATCTAGCCCCTCTCAGAGTCCCCTTCTGCCCTGTTGTATACGATTTCGAAGCAAACCGAAAAGGAAATCCAACAGAAAATGGAGCTCCCAGCCTTGCTCCCTTGCTGTTCCTTGCTTGCCAAGTAACTCTATTTCGAAATGCCTGCTCACAGTACACACATCAATCATCACTTTTAACTTCATAAGTTCAACTATAAACCATACAATGATTCTATCAAACTGGGTTCACTTACAATTGTTTTTTTTTTTTTCAGATAAGCTACATATAACTACTATAAAGGTGAAAACTTTGAGCTCAAATTTAAAGACCCAGATACAGGAAACCCTAGAAATCTAGAATGGCTTTACCTGAGGGAATGTAGAGCGGAGGAGAAGCGCTTTCTCCAGAAGCAGAGCTCTCTGCGAAAACAAAAACCACATTGCCCAAATCTATATGACCCTTAACTTGAGAAACCCAAAAGCATGAATTTACATTTGGAAGAGTGACAATTCGAATCAAACATACCTGAACTTTGAAATCGATGCTCTCAGTCGGACTGTTTTAGGGTTTTTGGAATTGAATAGGAAGAGAGTGAGGGGTTTTAGATTGCAAAACGGGTCATTTTCGGCCCGACCCAGGACCCGAATTCGTTTTGGAGGTGTGGCCTACACGTGTCGCGTGACTTGGTTTTGTTTAGTATGGTGCTGTGTACACTGGATTTGCTTCACTCCTACTCCTTGCAGGGGAAGTTCGCATCTTCCCGTCTATTGGTCGGCAAGAACATCACATTATTTGCCGAAATTAGCCTTGTAAATATTTTTTTCCAATGAATTGTTTTTAGCAATGTCACTTCAGCAATTCTTCTTGGATCATTTTAACAGTGGAAGTTATTTTAGTAATTAAATTTAGCTAACCATAAACTATATCTTACTTATTATTGAGTTTTACTCTAGTAGATTCCTAATTTTAAATTGAATTATAATATATATGTCAAAAGATAAAAGTCAAATACGTAATAAAGAGAACATACATATTTATGATCAAATTATTTTTGAAATAACTAGTCTTCTAACGATATTTGTATTCTATTCTAGCAAAGATTGTGAAATGAATGTTAAAAACTTAAAAAGTGAATCTTGAAAATTTGGCCCAAGCCAATTACGTAGAAGAGAGAACTGAGATTTATCAATTTTG
Source organism: Argentina anserina (assembly GCF_933775445.1). Taxonomy (NCBI): domain Eukaryota; kingdom Viridiplantae; phylum Streptophyta; class Magnoliopsida; order Rosales; family Rosaceae; genus Argentina; species Argentina anserina. The sequence goes on along the minus strand of NC_065875.1, from coordinate 25,973,781 downwards.
TTTGGCCATTTGTTAAATTTTGATAATTTTTTTAATCAATTTTTTAAAGTTCCTTTTTTGAAATGTTAGCTAAATGACATGGGCTTAAACGTCACTTGCACACATGAAGGTAAAAGGGAGTGCGCGTAGGAGGCAATCGTGACCCTTCTCTTCTAAAAGGATAAAAGTCATAAAACACTTCGTTTTGCTTTACCGAAACAATATACACCCACTCTCCCACTAGTGAATTTGACCAGAAGGGACTGAAAACCAAGAGTCTCTCTCTTTGCTTCATCATCAGAACTTGACTTGTGTTTGTTTGAATCTCCGACTTATCTACTCTCCCTCTATCAATCAGCCAAGGTTTCTCTTCTCCTACTCTCTGCTCTTTTTGCTTTTCTTCCGGGTTTTTAGTTTTTTACCCATCACTTTTTTGCGTCGTCTCGCTTCCTGCTTCATTGAAATTTGGAACAATGTTGGTTGATGTCGTGTTTTGTGCTTAAATCTTTGATAATCCGTATCAAGTTCATGTCTTTGTTGGTTGTTTTGATACCATGATGAGTATGATCGCTGTTTTGCTTTGTTTTGATACAATTCTTTGCAGTTTGTGCTTATATCTTTCTGAATTTTTGCTCTTTTCTATAATTGGAGAAATGAAATTTGTGGTCTTCAGTCTTGACTAGTATTAGTAGTATAGATTGATCGATCTCAAGTCTCAACTACAAGCTTGAGTATTTATAGCACAAAATTCAGCCTTTTCAAGTATTGTTAGTAACAACTATGATTTGGCAGCATAAATATAAATGCGGTGAAGAAATTCAATAGGGCCAGATGGGGAAGACGATAAATTTATATGGATTTCCTTCGGGTGAAACTGTCGAAAAGATTAAGGCTTTTGTGGAGCAATATACAGGACAAGGAAGTGTTCATGCTCTTAAATTACGGCCTGCCAAAAGGGGAGGAAGATTCTATGCTATTATACAGTTTCAGTCCACTAGTCAGGCTGAGAAAATTACCTCTTTGGCTAATATTATGTATGGGAGATCCAATTTGAGGGCACATCCGGCGGACCATGATATTGAACTAAAGCCAAGAACTTATTTGCATAGCTTGCAAGATTTAGTATTGCATGTTGGCTGCCAGGTTGCAAATGACAAGTTGTCTGTTTTGTGGAGATCAGACGAAGTTTCAGTTGACTTTGGGATTGGAATGCGGAAATTTCATTTTCGGCTGTTATACCATCAGAAGGTATATAGACTTCAGCTTTCGTATGAGAACATCTGGCAAATTGAGTTGCATCGTCCACGTGGTCGTACTGCTAAGTACCTTGTGATTCAGGTTCGTCACCTTCTTAATTAATGCTGGAAACTATTGTCTTCTAGTAATCTTCTTTGAAAGAGTGTTTCGGAAGGGGATGATGGGCGTGTTAAGGCCATCAATATTAACTCTGTAAGCTTTGATAGTAGTATAAAGTAAGAAAGTATTGTTACAAGCCGGGGATCCAAAGACAGAGATGAATCACAGAGCCACATAACATTAAATTCATAAATTGGTTTTAAGGGATATAAGTTTTGAATTGAAGATTAAAAATAGAAAATAAACTCTAAACTAATATATATATATATATATATATATGTGATCAATCAAACAAAACACAAGCAATCACCAAATAAGTAACATAAAGTCAACGAAAATCAAGTTCTAATCTCCCTAAAGTTCATGCCGAGCACACTCATAAATAACTAAGAATCGATCATGCAATTAGGAGCCTTCGGAGTTATCCTAAATATATAGACATGTTATACACAATCAAGCACGACTTCGGGCCTTACTTAACATCTAACATGTTTAACCCTAACATGCATACTTTGGCCAACAATGATAATCATGTTCATAGCACAAGTTATTAATCGAACAACCTAGATATCATGATACTTCAGGCAAACATAATACAAAGACAATCTCGAAATCACTCACAAGTATACATGACAGAAACCAAAAATCATTGAATCGAAACTTGAGAATCATTATCATTATATAAACTTGAAATTCACAGCAACTTCATAGACTAAGTCAAGATAAATAAAACCAAAACAAACAACAACATCATTTGTAAACAAGAACGTAATATGAATTCATAAATAGTAAGTCATTATTACACTTTAGAAATCCTTCGGGACGTTCACAAGGATAGGTCCAAGATTACTAAGGGGATGAATGTCCTAAGCTTCGTGCTTCAGAACAAGAGATGGTGAAAGGATGGAAATTCGATGCTATGGTTCTTGGAACGGTGAGCATGTATTTGTGTAGAGCTTTGGCTAGTATTAAGTGTAAGAATTGATGGTAATTCTGATGTTGATTCGTGCCTCTCTATATATAAGAGAAAACATGGCCCAACTTCTCCTCACAACTCTTACATTAAATGAAGATCAATGGTTGAGAAAATTCAGTCGAGCCCACTACACCTTCGTGCAATGATTCCGTCATAACTTTCTCTAGGAAATAGATATTGATGCGATTCCAAATTCAACCAAAACTAGACTCGTAGAGTTTTCCATCTATATATCACACGTCTTCTAATTCATTATGAGTTGTCCATGAGAGTCTGTTAAAGTTGGACTACGAGTTTTGACAGATTTTTGATTCTTGTATGGATTTGGCTTTAAGTGTAGATCTTTTTCCTCCTTGAAATTTTGATTTATTATGCACGAAAATCTCTGCAATTATACCTTAGAAATCCATCTCCAACTAGGTTTTGGAATCCAACTCCGAATATGAATCCTTCTTTTGATTGCACACACCTAGTTTCTTCTTTTTTAGCTAGGAATTGCTCATGGCATCACTTCTCCTTATCCATCTAGGAAATGGTCTTTCCGTCCCCTTCTCTTCTTGATCAATTAGGATTTGAAGTTGGAAACAAGGAAAGATGAGAGAATGAATCATAATCCAACAAGAAATCATATCTAAATAAGAAGTTCTAACATTTAGCACGTTTTCAACACAAAATCTCATGTATTCGAACCAAGCTCTTCCTAAACACATATATCACAACTACGACTCTATAGCACTAAATAAGAGGGAACAAAGAGTAAAAATATGACATAAAAACATTAAGAACGTCACACTTTGTGCTCCTATCAGGGGAGAATGAAGTAGATAACTTCAATATGTTTTCTTATTGCATAGTGATAGTATGATACTTTCTTTATCACATGCCTAGCCTTCCTTATATGATCTTTTGTATAATAATTATATGGAGCTCCTCGCATCTACCAACAAGAAGAAGCATGTTCTTCTGGAAATGTATTTGAGGACCCTACAATGAACTACTTTAGGGATGTCCCTGATGACCAATGTGTTCGGACTACTGATTTCACTCCACGAAGCTATATTGGGCAGTCCTCTTCATTATGTTTAGAGCTTCCTTCTGGCCGCCAACTTCCTGATTTTGAAGAAAATTTTGCTTATTACAAGGAGAGCGAAAGTCAATTTGTCTTGGAGAATGGCTCAACTTTCTCCTGCAACCAGGACTTGGTTCCTATTGTTGGTCCTCCTACAGGGGTTAATTTGCCATATGATATATTGTTTAAAGTAAACTTGCTGGTTCAAATGGGTTGTCTATCAGGGCCGACACTTGATAATGGTTTTTATAGGCTGGTGGATCCACGAAGAATATCTCTTTCCTCTATAGAGTATGCCCTAGATAAATTATCTAATTTGAAGGAGTGCTGTTATCAACCTGCAGTGTGGCTTTCTGAGGAGCACCTGAAGTACATGACATCAAAGAAACCTCCAAAGCCTGCACTTATCTCCTTAGATCCAGGTTTGGTATATGTACGCAGGGTTCAAGTAACACCATCTTAAGTGTATTTTTCGGGTCCTGAGGTAAATGTCTCAAATCGCATTGTACGCCAGTATTCCAGTGATATCGATAACTTTCTTCGTGTTTCATTTGTGGATGAGGAGATGGAAAAGCTCTATTCAACAGATTTATCTCCCCGTACATCTACTAGGAAAACTCGCATCTACAACAGAGTTCTTTCAATCCTCAGAAACGGCATAGTAATTGGAAATAAGAAGTTTGAGTTTCTTGCATTCTCATCAAGTCAATTGCGAGAGAATTCGTTGTGGATGTTTGCTTCAACCAATAACATTAGTGCTGATAAGATAAGAGCAGGGATGGGGAATTTTCGCAAGATAAAAAATGTAGCAAAGTACGCTGCCAGGTTGGGTCAATCTTTTGGCTCTTCTACTGAAACTCTTAAGTGTTGGCAGGAATGAGATTGAAGTTACTCCTGATGTAACTGTTGACTGCGATGGAGATAAATATGTGTTCTCCGATGGAATTGGGAAAATATCAGCTGATTTTGCAAGGAAAGTAGCCTCTAAATGTGGCTATAAAGCATTCACACCATCTGCATTTCAAATTCGATATGGTGGTTACAAAGGTGTTGTAGCTGTTGATCCAACCTCATCAATGAAATTATCACTGAGAAAGAGCATGTCCAAGTATGATTCTGAAAACACAAAGCTAGATGTTCTAGCATGTAGCAAGTATCAGCCTTGTTTTTTAAATCGCCAATGGATAACTCTTCTGTCTACACTTGAAGTTCAAGATAAAGTTTTCCTGAAAAAGCAAAGAGCAGCTGTACAACAACTTAATGCCATATTGACTGACCCATTAAAAGCAGAGGAGGCTCTTGATTTGATGTCTGCAGGTGAGAGTACAAGCATCCTCAAGGCACTGCTAATGTGTGGTTATAAACCTGATGTTGAACCATTCCTTTCAATGATGCTCCAAACGTTTCGGGCATCAAAGTTGTTGGAATTGAGGACCAAAACAAGAATCTTTATCCCTGATGGAAGGGCAATGATGGGATGCCTAGATGAAACAAGAACTTTGGAATATGGGCAGGTGTTTGTGCAAATTTCTGGAAACAGACGAAGGCAGTTATTTGATGATTCATTCATAAATGGTGGGAGCTCATCAGACGACTGTTTCATTATTGAAGGAAAGGTAGTTGTTGCAAAGAACCCATGTTTACACCCTGGTGATGTGCGTGTTTTAAGGGCTGTGAATGTGCCGGAGTTACACCACATGGTGGACTGTGGTATTTCCACAAAAAGGACCAAGGTAAAATACAACTTTTTTCAGTTAGTACCACAATACTGCAACCTGAGTTGATTAACATTGCCTGTCGTGAAATCTTCATTGATTTATGATAAAATTACAATTAGTTTGTAGTATGTTGATCTCTTACTTAATGTTATAAATTGCACACTTTGAGTCTGTGCTTTTATTTATATCAAAATGGGGATTTTGAGTTCAGGAGTTAAGTAATTCTGCCTATTTGGTCTTTTTTGTGTTCACAAGATAAATCAGTACTGACTGTCGCATTCCATTGTTATGTAGTAGATCTCCATTTCCTTTTTAGGAGCAAATGATTTGATATGGTTTACATGCTGTATATAGATTTTAAGGCTTTCAAATTTGCAGGGCGCGGTTTTTCTATAGGCTTCATCTGTTAGAACTTCTTGCAAAGTATTGATTAGTTGTGTAAACGTGACTAGTGATTGAAATCTCCTTTATAATGCTAGGCCTCATCCAAATGAATGTTCTGGGAGTGATCTTGATGGAGATATATACTGTGTTTGCTGGGACCCCGAGTTGATTCCTCGGAATCAAATCCAACCTATGGATTATACCCCAGCACCAACTATAGAGATGGATCATGATGTCACGATTGAGGTATTACTTTGACTTATCATATGCTGTCTTAAACGTTGAACTTTTTTCAGCTATAAGGTGGATCTTTTTCTCCTTAATCCTTGGTCTTCCAATTAATCATGGAATCCTTCAAAGCCATTCTTTTGAGTTAAACACTTAGAGTTCATGTGTCTGCTGATCTATTTGTACTCAAGCAATTAATTGAGTCAATTATCTGTTACTTTTGTGGTGCAGGAAGTAGAAGAATACTTTGTGAATTACATAGTCAATGATAGTCTGGGGATCATTGCCAATGCCCACACTGTTTTTGCTGACAGAGAGCATCAAAGAGCAATGAGTCCTCCGTGCATAGAGCTCGCGAAGCTGTTTTCAACTGCTGTAGACTTTCCAAAAACCGGAGTGCCGGCTGTGATACCACCAAATCTGTATGCAAAAGAATATCTAGATTTTATGGAGAAGCCGGACAAAAGCATGTATGTTTCGTACAAAGTGATTGGACAGCTTTTTCGTGAGGTGAAGGACATTGCACCCCATGACAACTGTATTACATCCTTCACTCTTCAAGTAGCGAAAAAATCCTATGACCCTGACATGGAGGTTGATGGCTTTGAGGATTACCTTGAAGATGCTTTCTATTACAAAGGCAATTATGATTACAAATTGGGAAACCTGTTGGATTACTATGGGAGTATGGGATCAAGACCGAGGCTGAGATATTGAGTGGGAATATTATGAGAGTGTCAAAATCTTTCACCAAGAGGCGGGATGCAGATGCTATAAACATGGCTATGAAGTCATTAAGGAAGGAAGCTAGGGCCTGGTTCAATGAGAAAGGAACTGAAACAGATTCCGAAGGTGATGATGTCTATGCAAAAGCTTCAGCTTGGTACCATGTCACATATCATCCCAAGTATTTTGGTTTGTACAATGAGGGAATGAAACGTGACCATTTTATCAGTTTTCCGTGGTGTGTTTATGACAAGCTGGTTCACATAAAGAGGGACAAAGTCAAGCAAGCTATGTCATCTCTTGAGAGGCGGTTGAATGGCTTGTATCTGTTCTGATAAGTTGGCAAGATTGAACTTTGTTGATGGTAGCGATGATCAAGCTAAGGCGTGAAGACAATTTTCTTGTACAATATCCACCTTCGATTTGTCTTTTATTTATTCATGGTGCTGATGATTAAGACTTGAAGGCAATTTCCTTGTTTAATATCCATCTTTGGTTTGTCATCCATTTCTGGCAGATTTTAATTTGAGAGCTTTTCATTACATGAAGACGGACACATTAATAGTCCTGTGAGTTTAAGATCGATGTAGCTTCAAATAGACTGCTGATCTCTATTCATCTTCTTCATGAACTCCAATTTGGAGTTCCAAATTAAATATGACATAAGCATTAAGTGCCAGGATGGTATTAGCTAAAGATCGACTGCCTTGCAAGTATAATAAAACGCAGATAGTCTTAGCTACGCTCGTATCGATCTAAGATCTATAGGTGGTGGCCTTTCTAGCTAAGAGAGAATCTTGATTGAAATTTTTGTTAACTTCGTACATTTCCATTACAAGAAAAAAAAGAGAGGCTAAACTCGTTGTTACTCGAAGTCTCGATCGAATATCTATCTACACCGCACTCGGGCGTGTTCAACATCTTGGCCTAGTACATATATATAGCTCTCCGACTCTTACTAGAATTTTAAATTAAGGGTAGTACTCTAGGCAACACTTACATTATGAACTGGAAATTATCTTAAATAGCAAATAAAGTACCGAATCGTATATGGTAATAATATCCTGACGTACGTGTGGTGTGTGTATATATATATATATATATATATATATATATATCTCGTCATATATTCTCTAGAGCTGCTATATATCACACCGCTTGCTATATCATGGATATCATCTTCAATATGTAGATCGTGGTCGATGCCTAGGCGTAGCAATCGAATGCATAAGATGTGATATGGCAATTAATTAAGAATCGATGCAAGATAAAAACTAGCAAATTCTAGTTGTTTATTGTTTCTAGCTAGCTAGACGAATAAGCAGCTACGTGCTGATGATCGGATGTAGTGATTTTTCATATTATACTAAAGCAAAACACAAAAATCGATTGAAAAATTTGAAATGCAACATCAATTACTATATGCTTTTCCAATAAATGAAAACCTAGCCTTTTCACAAAAAGTGAATCATTCAGTAATCTCCATTGAATGGCTGCCTCAGATCGATCGAGTACATTTCGTATAAGGAAAATATGTCCATAGATTATTAAAAGGATCGAGCAAATTACCTTGAAAGTATTGAAACCACTTAGCTAGATTAATTAGTGGATATATGTTGGCGTTTCATGAGTTTTGTGGAGCTTTTCATGAAAGCTGACATTGCATTGGCATACATTTAGTGAATGAATGATTATATGTACTTACAAGGGTCTAGAATCAGCTGATTGATAATTACCGAACCAGGCAACGTACCAACTAGCAGGTTGATCCAGTCCATGCCATGTGAGACGACAATGCATAAATTGGTACGTCCTAATTTACCCAAACATTTCAGAGAAGAAAGCAGTGGTCCTATTACTCTTGCACGATCTACTGATCGATATGATTACACATCAGAAAAGATGAATATGTATATACGTGTATATATAGTAACTGTATGGCATATTTGTATACATATTTGACATGCATCTATTGAAAAGATACGCCGTTGTTTACCCCTTTATTCGATTCTTAATCGTTAGCTGGAAGAGATCGATCAACCCCTTGCGCACTCAACTCAATCCAAAGTCCTTAATTAGTTCTTGTACGCTTTTTAATGGAACTATGGAAGTAGATAATCATATGTACTGGTATCCGGAAGAACTAACATGGTACGTACGTATCAAGGATATTGATTGAATTGTTTTTCATTGTACGTTAAGATGTAGCCTGTAATAAGGAATACTTGGCTAGCTAGGTCAAAGATTCATAGCTAGCTTTACGGAAACAAAGAGTGTATTCTACTTTAAGGAAGCAGATGGTGAACTTGTTCAAAATTTTATCTACAGGAACATATATGTAGTTTATTACAAATCAATGTGCATAAAATTATCTTGGTATTAACTTTTTAGCTTTATGGTCATGATTTGTCAACAGAACTCAAACAATCTGGAAGATAAAAGATTCCCCAGTTAAATGCATAATTAAGTTTACCATATAGTACTTCCATTCATTTATTCAGGCTCAACCACATGCAATGACACTTTGTAATAGTGTATATATATCAAAGATACTACCTATGGGCTATGGCCTTTCTATATATATCTAGGGCTTGCTAGTGTGGACCTCAGATCTGAACCTAGCGATCGATCCAAACCCTAATTAGTCGTTCGAGCATAATTTCTAGCTGTGTACTGATTTAAAAATATACGCATAAACTGGGATGGTGGCCGGGGATGAATGATCGTTATGATAGATCAACTGGTAATCTTGATATGTAGAATGACCCCAAAGTTCAGTTTACAAAAACGCCAGTCTCTCTACATTTAGAGTGGCATAACTCGCAAAGCACTATGCACTTGCTAGCATATTAATTGCGTTGAATAAGTATAATAATCTAACGAAAGAATGAAAATAATGTGCTAGCTAGGCTATGTACATTCAGTTTTCTTCTACGTTTAACAGAGAAAACTTGACTCGCAAGCCAATTTTTCCTTTGACCAAGTTGAGCTTTGCTCCGGTGACTAACCAATGGCCAGGACTATCCTGCGGCCCTTTGCAGACATGTGAGGTGTTTACATGCTTCACAAATTTCTGCCTTGGCAATGGCACCGGTGGCCCTGCAGGAAACACACTCGAATCCAATATTACATTCTCCGCGGCAGGTTCTACTTTCTCTTTTCCCCAATAGTTCCCAGATAATGGTCTACTCATCGCATTCAAAAGGCCAGAGGACGACGATGATTTAGTTGAGGATGAGCATGACTCTGCCCAATTTGACTGTACTAAGAAAGAGTCCAAGACTTTGGAGAACAAGAGTCGAAGATGGACAACGTTCTTTGAGCCGTGTTGCTTCACCACAAGTTGTGCTCCTGAGACAATGAAGGCCGATGTTACGCCTGCAGACATCCATTTTGGGTCGTACGTTACCGGCGCTGTGCACACATGCGAGAACTTTTTCCCGTTTGTTGCTTCAAAGTACCGGTCATCATCAATCTCTTCTGATCCTCGCCATATCTTTGTGTCATCGATCTTGTTATCCAACATCAATGGGGTGTTTACTAGATGTTGAAGGTGGACGGCTAGCCTGAAAGATGTATAGGGCATTGTTGTGATCAATGATGGAGCTTAGAATTGATATCAGAGATATGCATGCATGTCGACGCATCGGTAGCTTCCCATCTAACTTTTGGTAAACAGGAAAATTTTATGCCTCGCTCTAATGTATTATATTAGATTACAGAAGCAAAATATTTTGACATGCACTACCTGTTACAGAAGCAGAACTTAAGTTTCTTCTGCTGGCCAGAATATTCACTAATGTGTTCCATTGGCATATTTTAGGATCCGCCATTGACGTATTAAATAACAGCATTATTGAAGAATGTCAATAAATCAAATATATACCTGTTGCATTTCATGCCCTCAAGAAACAAGCGCATCCCTGTGATGGGGGCATTATTTCCAACTCGAACCTATCAATGAAAAACAGCATAATAATTAGATGGATGGAATTTGCAGCCAGAGAAAATTTGAATTTTACAGTTGAATAAGTATTACCTGTGTGGTGTTCACATATAATTTAGGACCCATCATGCTGAAGTGAAGAGAAGGTGGTGATGGATTAGATTTGCTATTTGTGGCAGGACCCAAACGTAGGTCATTGTGAATGGGAGCCCAAACTTTGTGGGATACTTGAAATTCAAGAAAGTAGGGCAAATCAGCTATAGGAGGCTTATCTGCAGATACAGAAACACAATTCAAAGCGAATTAGATTAAAGAGAAGAAAGCGAGGTACGTACTGCTGTACTGAACTCAACACACTCGAAAATTTAAACCATGCATAGTGTCGACCCATGATTTGCAGAATCTAGCTTTCAAGTTTCAAACTAGCTAGCTAGGGTTATTGCTTTTCCTTGGATTTGGGTGTTTGTTAGAAGCTAACTTACATCTTATATAGAGGTTGATGGCATGGGACAAGAAACCTTTGCCGGGAACACCTTTCAGTAGAGAAGTGATAGGAATGAAGCTGTACTGAATTGCGTCCGGCATTGACGGAACTGTTTGAAGCCACTCACTGTGGCTACTGGCCGATGGATCACCTCCCCTTTTAGAGCTTATCACAGTGATTCCCTGAAATATGTACGGTTAATCTGTGGTGTTGTTGATCGACAATGATATCAATTATCGCATTATATAGTTTTGCTTGGAATTAGTTACAGGAAAACTAGCTAGCTAAGTTAATACATGTAGCAAACTTACACCTCCAACTTACATTTTTTGTGTTTGTGGTGGAGAACCCATTGATGGCGACGGATTGTGGAGAATCAAAGATATTGAATGCCTGTGGTGCCTGCAAATACATAATACTATGACTAAGAACAAAGTTGATTGGCTTATTTGGCTACAATCCAAAATCTCGAAGTTTATGAATTGAATCTCTTAATCTCTTTAAGAGAGTCGCCACTCATTGATTGCCGGTCAATTTTGGGCAGACAGTACGATATTGTTACTCTCGAGGTTAAGCATAATAGATATTGTTGGGGTCATTCCAAAAATATGCATATTGTTTGGTACCTTGTGTTTATGATCTTTCGATTTGGAGAGGAGTGGGGAGAAATTACATGTCCCTGTAAAGTGCTGATCTCCGAGCTCATGTAAGTGTGTTCTGAGGTCTGATGGTTCCATATATGATGATTTATCTTGCTTAACCAACACCAAATCCTGACCCCCAACATCCAAACCCACCACGATGTGCGTCCCATATTTCTGTATGAATCTGCGCTCCACCAATACTCAATATCAATATTAATTAGTTACAATAGTCTACAGCCCCAATGTGGGACTTTTATACAATTATTAGAGTCAGATTGATGAATGACTGGCTAAGAGGGCTGCTAATTAAGCAAGCGCAGTCCACTAACTAATATCGAGTTAGGAACTAGCTGGTAATTTTGACTGTATATTTGAATCTTGTAAAGAACTGCGTTCCAATACATTGAATACAAACTCGATCATCATCTTATACCGTTGGCTCTATTAGGAAACTAAAACTAGAGGAAACTCCATCGAAGAGGCATCGAAAACCATAAGAGATGAGGGCGCAGAGTCAGTGGTCAAAGAATCATATTTCATTCAATATACAATGGCCTATTTCATTCAATATATCAATGCCGTCTCAATTGCTTATTTATATAACAATTGCTAGCAAATCGTGGCGTAGACATGGGCATGATTGGCTTTCATATTTTATCTGGGCCACTGCTCAGTCTTTCTATACTTAATCCGGCAGTGATATATGCAAAAGGAATTAAAATGGGATTACGTACGAAATAGATTACTAATAAGATTAAAATTACCAATTAGATTGACTAAGAACAGGTAAAAACTTTGGATGACGGCATTCATAGTCAATCAATCGTGCCCGTCGTATATGAAAGTAACACTTAACTAGAAATAGAAAGTGCACAGAAGGTGATCACAATATATATATATATATATATATATATATATTCATATAGTTCATCCTACTACACGTCCGACGCAATTTTCTCAAAATATTCTCATTGAAATATAAAATGAGTGAAAACCAAACTATGACATTTGAGTACTTATGAAGAACTTCACAAGTTGTTACAGGTAGGTTTATAAGTATATATTAGGTAAATCGATCACTATATAATATATATTGACTTGTCCATCAGTGGACTATTATATAATTAATATAAAATCTTCTGAAAACAATCGATGGATCTTCGGCTTAATCAGAAAAGCGGTCACAAATCACAACCCTAAGAACTTTTTTTTATCAAACCCTAAGCACTTACACTATTAGCCATTGCTGTATGGACGGTTTATATAATGTCGGATTATATATACTCTCTTTTTTTCTGCTTCAGTAAAATGAGATTTCCGTAAGAAAAAAAAAACAACAACAAAAAGTAAAAATCCCATGTTTTTCTTGTATTGATCAACAACCTTGAGGAAATTACGTACCTTGAAATGGCAAATGGGTCCCAAGTGGACGGAACGGCGCCGCGAACTTCATCGGCGAGAACAAGAGGGTACCTATCGATGTGAACACTGAAGAAGATAATAAAGTAGCCATCCACACCCAAGCATTTGATATTGGCCGCATCACTCCCCCACGAACCACTATCGAACTCAAACAACGAATTGAACAACCCCGACGGCACTTTCCCGGGAACACTCGACCTCTGGTTGATATACTCCGACATCTGACTGAAGCTGTACATGTCGGTCTGGTTCCTCGTCCGGTCTCCCTTGTCGCATTTAATGTCGCCGGAGACGTTCGCAATGGTACCAAAACCAGGTATGACGAGATCTCTTTTGCCACCTTCGTTTAGGGCAACCAACCGTCGTTTGCCTTTGCAATAGTTAAGCCGGAAATCCGACGTCAAATCGAAGCCTTTGCCTAAACTGGCCAGAACCCTCTCGACGATTTTGCCATCGAGACTAGTAGTGGTCGTGAGCATCATCTCCTTCTCTTTCTCTTTCTCCGAATGGAGAATGTCTCCGAAGCTCATCATCTTGAAGGAAAAAATGGGAAAAAGTAGGAGACAAACCAGAGAATGTTTAAGACTCGGTGTACTTTAGTTGCGTATTTATATTCATTTCCAACCTGATGAGGTAGAACTGTAGAAGAAGACTCGGTAGTAGTCGGATATAGATGTGAACTAGGGAATAGTATGAGTAAGGGAGAAAGATATTATTATACGATTTAATACCTAAAAGTCATTGATTCTTTTTTATGTTTTTTTTCAATCATGCTAATCATTTACGTATATATGATAATTGGAAATTTCCTAAATTAAAGGATTGACAGCCACTATCGTCAGCTTCACATGCACCAGTTTAAGACTATTAATTTCACAATTAGTCTAACGTTCAAATTTTTTTTTCGATTATATAGAATTAGTCTTACGTTCAAAACATTGTAAACCAACATTTAGTAGTATATGAATGTCTATCATAAATTCATACTTATTTTATATAGTAACCGATACGTGGACCGTGTGGTGGAAGGTAACGAGTTCTATTTGATTGTTTGTGGGTTTAGCAATGTATAGTAACATTGTACATTTCAGTGCTGCGGCAATTTGCAAACCTTAATTAAGCAAATTTGGAGTTTGGAACCTTAATTACGAAGTTGAAATTAAGGTAGCTACTAGCTAACTACCCATCATTCTCATTATAACTTAGTAACCATGATCAAGTGAAATTTCTTCCATGTACAAATAAAATCTAACATCAATAAATTTAGAAAGTTATTCCAAACTATAGAAATGAAATTGCGTCGTTTACTAATTTTAAGGAATAAAAAAATATATATCTTATACAAAATCACCAGACGTGTTGTTTTTCCGGGTTCAGCTGTTGTGCAGCGTTGTATGCTATACATACATAATTGAATGGTGGATAGAGGGCTGTCAGAAAATGCACGTGTTGTGTGTGTGAGTGTGTATGGTAGATTCTGCTATTGCATCCTATGCAGCTGCGCACAGCAGAATTTCCCTGGTTTTACTCCCCTCATGGGTTTCCTCTCAACCAAACCAACATAGCGTTCCTCTACTCTTTGCTTCTGCTCCTTCTCGACGGGGACGTGGATGGCGTTTTCGCCTATGCGTTTTGGGATGGATAGGGTTTGTAGTATATCTCGGTGATGTCCTGCTAGTTTTGCTTCCGGTTTGATCGATTGCCAGTCAGGGGTCTATTCCTCGTGTTATGAAGTGGTGGTTGCAGCCCTTGTGATGTGGGTTTCACCGGTGGGACTGGGTTTGTTTGATCGGTGTGGTTTCAGGGTTGGCTTTGCCACGACTGGATCTGGGCTGGGTTGTTGTCTTTGTCAGTGTCGGCCGACTTTCATAGGCGGCGACAATCAGATCTTCACCTGAGGGAGGCTCAGTTACTGTTGATGGTGTCAAATCGGGCAGGAGGGCATCTTTTCCTTTCAGGTTGGAATAATCTTCGCTTAGTTTTGGCGGTCTTGCTCGGAGTTCATCTCCCTTCTCGTCAACTCGGAGTTCTTGGTTCTGTTCTCTCTCCTTTTGGTTGTCGGAGGGTTGCAGGCTGGATCAACGACTTTTAGCTTCAGCCTTGCTTTTCCTGTCACTGGGGGCTGCGGTTTCTCGGCGATGTGGTTTATGTGTTGTTTCTTGGGCCTTCCTTAGCTGGGGTCGCGTTTTCAATTTGCATTGTCCAAGTCCAGGCGCAAAAGGATCCTTGGCTTTGCCATCTCCTTCTCTCACTGACCAGCTCGGATTCATGCTGGTTCGACGCTAGTTTTAGTCTTATAGTTTGTGTTGTTCTTATGTCTAGGCCCGAGCGTTTCTTTACATTTTCTGTGTTAAGTCTTGGTTCAGATTTCTTGTCTGAAATCTCGTTTGGTCTTTCTCGCTATTTCCCTATTGGGTTTAGTGTTTGAGATCATACTCCTTTGTAATCCTTCATTATCAATGAAGTTCTCTTTAAATAATAATAAAAAGGAATAGGAGACCCATTTTTCTCTCAAGAGCACATCACCAATTGCAAACATGACCCTTTTATCTTTTAACTAAATCATAATCTTTAAAAAAAATAGAGAAAATTATAGTTAAACCCAATAATGGAGCACGTCTTTAAATCTAAGCTCACACACATTTTTTCTTTCATTCTACACCCATAATCGTTTATTATTATTAATTTTTATTTTTGTATAAGTCTAATCTACTCTTCTAACATATAAAAAGTTATACTAAATAATTTTCCTAATCTTAGGTTTTAAAATCAAGTTTAAATGTGAAGCTCATCAATTGTATCCATAATTATTTCATTGTATTTAATTCATACTGCTAACATCAATGTGTATATATATTCATCACAAAATTCAATTTTGCAACTTCTTGTTCTTTTTCTATCAATTCCATTTTGCAAAATTTTGCACCATTTCTTATTTTTAAACAATAGGGGCTAGTCATATGAAGATTATATGAGAAATTCATATGAATGTATATAAGGTACTAAAGAATCTTGATTTAGTAAGTGTTTCGTTTCGTGAGGTACATATTGTTCTGGTTGAATTATCTTTTTTTCTTTCTTGTTAGGTATATTGTCACATTAATCCATTGTAAGAGGTATTAAACAATATTTTGGACAAGAATCATAGGTATATACATACACTATAACATCTAATAAAAATGCATATTAAACTTCTCTTGTATATTGTCTTCCTCAATAAAATGTAGATTTCTATATATGAGACATATATTTATGAACTAGGAATTCTACGTGAACATTCTAAATTGATATGATTCACATTCTTAGGTTGTAATTAAAAAGATACCTACTAACTAGGTTAAATACTTATAAAGTCCTACATACCTTTAATGTATGAATGAAACTTAAAAATCAGAAAAAAAAACTATGATATAACAAAGTTCTTCAAGTTAATAACCTAACAATTTTCAAATTTCACGAATATAAATCTTAAATCACCAAATTATAAATTTTACATTCATTATCTTAAGGTATTTGAATATAATCTATTGGTAATAATGATGAGTTGAAAGGAAACTTGCAAAATCATATTCAATCTATAATTAAGGTAAAAAAAATTAATACCAAAGTTAACTAATTAGAATTAAATAGTGGTAATATGTAATTTTTGTTAAAATAAAAGACAATCTAGTATCTTATTTGATAATATTTGAATAAAAGTTATAATTAAATAATATGTGAGTTTATTTTAAAAACATGTAAAAAAATGGATATGTAATGAAAGACTCCAAAAAATTAATCATCTTCATTGGAACAATAATTAAATTAGGAATGTCATATCGATCAATTGGTCACAGAATCGAAGTATGGAAAGGGGCTTTTGTATTAGACTTTTTGGTGGACCGTGTACACTCATTAGCTACTAGGACTGGCAAAGTGTTCGTTTTCTTCAGTGTGAAATGGGAAAAAGAGGCGAAAACAAAAACAAACTATGGCCAATCTCAGACGTATGAAACTAGTACTAGTTCTAAATTCTGATAAACAAATTATTAGCGCGTTGATGTGACGATGATACTGACCTCTGAAGCAGTCGACTACAATGACGTCTCGAGGACCCGACTTTGGATGACCACTAGACACTAGTTCTCAGTTCCATTACATTAAAGTAACTAAACTCTTCCTCTAACGAAAGAAGACCTCGAACAAATGCCTAGTCAAATTATATCTTTAGGAAACAAGTGTTTAATGTTCAACAGGGGAAAACAATGGTGTGTTTGGTGAAATGATTTATGAAGGAGCTATACTCTTCAATGTTATTGGTGAAATAAAATACTAAAAGTTCAATGTCCTTCGTCTTTCTGTGTCATGATTCCTTGAATAAGTATCTACGCATTTTCTCGACTCTGAACTTTGCTGTAGCTCGAGTTCTTCAGTTAGAACTTGGAACCTTCTGTTTGTATGGACATTACAGTGGAAGTCGATCATGTCTACATCACTATCGGCGATGAAGTACCCAAAACAAAGTTCAGAAGTATAAAAGCTACGGACCTAAAGTTTCAGTCTTTCACGTCAACCACGACCAGGACCAAAGGACCTCATATCTTCTTCTGAAACCTTTTATGTGTTCACATGGATGATGGCTGTTGTGAACTAGACAAACTGGTACGTACAGACGTACTTCTTTACTTTCCACTGGTGATTTTTGCTTCTTCCACAAAGACTCCCCACACACGCTTATACAAGAACTAGTTTCATTGCTAATCATGCAGACTGAGAACCCCCAGCTTCCCTACTCTTACCAGTTCACTCGGAATTCGGCAATACTAAACACATCCAGTACCGTTCTGGCACGTACTTGCCAAGCAAGATTAGTTCCCAAGTATGAAACCGAATGTAGTTACTTACGAGATCACCATTCGGCCCCAAAATGCCATTCACAAGTCTGCAGATCCTGTAATTCACTCCCAACATAAGACCATACAGTCGCCTTCACCAACACACTGATAGCAGTGCTGAGAATATACCATTACTAGAATGTAGAAAGTAGCTCAGATGTGAGACATAGTCTCGTCTTACCGTATAAGAAACGATGTCATCTCTGAATTGATCATATTGTGCTCGTCTCTCGGGGTCCAGACTCCTCAACAGAAAGTTGCAAAGGGCATAATAACTCGAGTAGAAATGAACCAACCAACAATGGGTTAGATAGATCCAAAATCCAGGTCCATCTCTGGGAACCTGTTGCATATGGCATATTAACTTGAGTAGAAATGAACCAACCAACAATGGGTTATATAGATCCAAAATCCAGGTCCATCTCTGGGAAGGTTCCCAGAGATAGAACACATGCAATGCCATTTCATATTGCAACCATATATGCTAGATGTTCTTCATGATCAATGATGTTAAGACTGCTTTCAATCCTACTCTTAACATTGACCTGGGCCACTTGGGTAAGAGCCAACTATCAAACTATGTATGGACACAACGGACACATACAAACAACGGAAAGGAAACAAATTCTGAGCTAATGATGCAGTATAATATGGAAGTGAAGAACCCTTTCAAAATTACATATGATAGCAGGTATCCAGAAGGCAAAAGGCAATGGTGCAAGGAAAAAGGATAACAGAATGACAAGGTTCCAATCAACCAACAAACAAGACACAGGATACGAACAATATGGACGGACAGCATTATTCAACAAAAGAACATGATAACAGATTAGCATGTAAAAACAAGACATGAAGTACATGAGGTATTACAAGATAAGCTTAGAAAAGACATACTGACAGAAGTTGTGAAATCAAACGAAATGGAGTGCAAGAAGACATCGAGTAGCTTCCGCCATCCAACCAATGGCCGCAATGAGAAGGATTGACTAAAAACCATCCTAACCATAAGTATGAAATCTCAGACGCACACCAAAAAAGAAAGTATGAAGTATACCCATGATGAAAATAGCAACTCTACTCTTAGATAGCATATCGAATACCATCAGACATACCAACTCAAACAAGAAGAGAATATTTGAAAACAGGCAAGGGCAAATTCAATCTTTTTAAGGGAAGCTAATAGCTAACACAATAATCAGGAACAAAGTTCCCCTATTCAAGGGTATATTATCAATTGCAGTAAAGCAAGTTTGGATTACATGCACAGACACATCTACAGATTTACAGCAACAAATGCCAAAAAGAGTCTGATTGCACAATTTTCTTAAGACTACAGTCATTTACATGATTCACGAGAAAAGCAGGGAAATAGAAAATAATGTGCAAGCACCATTCAGCTTACACTATAGCAGTCACAAAGAGCGAAGACGAAGTGCACCTATCTTTTGTCTTTCAGAAAGTCTACAGAGATGTTTTGCTCAGAAACAGATGCCAAACCCTGCAGCATCCTAACAATCTCCACCGTGTCATCTAGATAATACTTGGCTTTGCTGGGTTTTCGACAAACTGTACACGCGAATACCTCTGCTCTGGGAGCAATTGATGGGCCTTCCATGGAAGTTGTAATTACCTCAAACATGTCTTCATCAGATCGGTCATCCCCTATGCAGAGAACAAAGTCTGGTAGCATTTCCCTTTCTTGCATGGTGGAAAGTAGGCGTTTAGCGACCAGTCCCTTGCTTACACCCTGCATATATGCAAGTATGGCTTTGATCAGAAAATGGAAATTGTAATTCATTTTCCTATCATTTATATCTAATGTATAATCTCACAATATATGAAAACAATGTTCAAAATTATAGTGGTTTTAGGTTGGAATAAAATCTACCACCTGCTTAGTTTAGTAAAACAAAGTAAAATTGTTTCTCAAAAATTGAGCATAAATCCTATCAATGATCCTATATTCCACAAACAGAGCGGTAGCTCATCCCATTTCAATATTTTATGCTATCAAATCCAACTGGATAAGTAACTGATTGTCTATATTTCTCTTATTCAAACATCAGTCATTATTCATTGCCAAGATGTTTGGCGAAGTCAACAGGAAACATCTTGGCAATCTCAACAGGAAAATTAAAGAGCTATTTAAAGGATGTATCCAATCATGACAGAGACACTTATACTTTAGAATCAACACACTCCTACATCAAGTGAACATGAACTATGTCATATTAAAGGGAAGAACTTGGACTAAATGTATATTATTGTTAGAAAGAAGCAACGTATGAATGAGGTTTCAACATTTTCTATTGCTAATAACCAAATATATATCATCTTACTTAATATTAAAACATCTCAGTCAGACCTAACACGCTCCTAATACAGATACATTGACTAATAGTGTGTTGGAAGGATACACTGCATAATCATAGGCTTTTGTTGTCCACATTTTAGTTACTTTATGTTTAACATTAGGATACGGGTCAGATAGGTTATAGAAATTTAAGATCAGTTTTTACAGAACAGTAAAGATTGCAAGAAGGCCTAGACCAAACCTGTGGTTTAACTTCCACAAAAGTCTGCCCACTTTTAACAGTGACAGGTTCATTGGCAAGCACACTTTCAAGATGATCCATAAGTTCCTTGGCTTGGCATGATCCAAAGTCTGGATCTGCGTCCTCATAACACCAGAGAAGTGAAGTTTCCTTATCTTCAATGGTGGAACCGTCAGTTGTTTCTGTGTAAAGTTTCATGACAGGCTCTGCAATCTGCTTCCAGCTACTGTCTGCAACTGGTACCAATGTTTCCCATTCTGTATCTTGCTTCGACCTGAATCCATACAATCATTAGTTTCAACTATAACCCAAACTAGCTTCTTTCAAAGAGCAGAAAGTTTGAAGTTTTGTACAAATTTACCGTAGAAAGTAGCCATGCTCAGCTGCAAGTCCAAGTTTCTCACAAGGAGAGAACCAATCAGCAAGTGTTTTTCGACTCTTAGCACTAACAATTAAAACCATGTTGTTCTTGTCACGGCATAGACTATTCAGGATTTCGATCGATTTCGAATTTGGGCTCTTGTCAATGGATGCCTGAGGCTTCAATGTGCCATCATAGTCAAGAAGGATTGCCCTAGTTGTAGTCCTTTTATAGGCTGACACTATGTATTCAACAGAGAGCTTCTTGAAGTTTGGATCAAGAGCCACAACTCTAAAACTCAACCCAAACCCAATACCCCAACACCTTTGACGCAAGTGACCCTTGCAAGTCCTTTCCAAGTCTTGGAGGAAACTGCGAGCCCAGTAACCAACGTCATGCGTGCTGACATATTTATAATGCTTCTCATGCCGAAGCTGTTTTTCTGGCTCAGCCATCTCCAGAGAACAGTCCATTGCATCAGCCACAGCATCAATATTCCAGGGGTTCACACGAATTGCTCCACTCAAAGAAGGAGAGCAGCCAATGAACTCAGAGACAACTAACATACTCTTCTTGGGAACAGAAGAATCCAATCCCAAAACCTTATCCAATTTCTCATTTCCTTGACGACTAATAATGTATTCATATGGTATCAAATTCATTCCATCCCGGACAGCCGTAACTAAACAACACTCTGCAACAACATAGTATGCAATTCTCTCACAAAACTTAAGTGGCTCATCAATCAACACAACAGGCTTATACCCAGGTTTGCCAAATGCTTCATTAATTCGCTTCACCGTTGACGATGTCTCAGCCTGAACTTCTTTCACATCATTTCCCCGACCCCTGGCTGGATTGGCTATCTGCACCAACACAACCTTTCCCTGCCACTCTGGATGCTGAATAAGCAGCTGCTCCATTGCCAACAGCTTCAGACTTATGCCCTTAAATATATCCATGTCATCGACTCCAAGTAGCATTATCCTACCCCGATCACAGAACTGTGTCTTGAGCTCAGCAACCTTAGCTTCCGTCTCTGGGAGGCTCAAAACAGATTGTAGTTGACCCATGTGTATGCCTACCGGCAGAATTTTGATGCTAACAGTCCGACCATAATACTCGAGACCTATATAACCTCTCTTGGATTCATAACTAAGACCAAGCATTCGACTACAGCAGGAGAGAAAATGCCTTGCATAATCAAATGTATGGAATCCAATCAAATCAGAATTCAAAAGGGCTCTTAGAATCTCTTCCCTAATAGGCAATGTCTTGTAAATTTCCGATGAAGGGAAAGGACTATGCAAGAAAAACCCAAGTTTCACTCGATTGAATCTCTTCCGCAAGAAAGTAGGCAACACCATCAGATGATAATCATGTATCCACACAAAATCATCTTCCGGGTTAATGACTTCCATGATCCTATCAGCAAATATCTTATTCACTGACACATATGCTTGCCACGACGACCGGTTAAACCTCCCACCAAGGTCCGGTGACAACGGCAGCATATAATGAAACAATGGCCACAACTGCTGCTTGCAAAAGCCATGATAGTACCGGCTAAAAAGATCCGGTGGGAGAAAAGTAGGGACACATTTAAAAGTCTCGAGCAGGATTTGGGAAACCTCATCTTGCTCATTGGGGTGAATCTCTTCCTTAAGACACCCCACATAAATAACCTCAATCTCATCATCTCCTAAACCATCTTTCAGTTGGAGTGGCAATGAATTCTCATCCCAACTAAAAATCCAACCTTTACTGGTATCAGACTTTCTCTGAGCTCTAATGGGGAGCTGGTTAGCAACTATAATGATCCGGTCACGCTGGACCGACGATGACGACACCTCGGAGCACACACTCTCCGACTTGTCGTCATCAACATCAGATATCAAGCCAGCCACAGTCATTATACGTGGCATTCTCCGGCCAATTCGGCCGAAAGTTGGGGACTCGCCTGAGGCAAGCTCCAACAGATTGGAATACGATTTCGATACCATTTTCAACTCTATAAACTACAGCAGAACCCCAATAAGTCAAACATCCCAACTTAAAAAGCACAACCCCTTAATGAAATCCTAAGCTGAATCAAAGCAATGGAATGAGATTCATATCAACACTAGACTTGAACAAACATTCAAACTAGACACTGTCACACACTCAGCAAAAGACTAGAAATTGAACTGAAAGATTCAAACTTGGGGGAACAACAAGAGCTGAAATATGAAGCAGAACTAGAGAGATTCAAACTTTAAACAGAATTGAGATGTTACCGGTTTAAAGGACCCAACTTTGTAAGAACCCAACTTTGAAATTGGAAATTGGGAAAGGTGGAAAAGAAGTGAAGATTTTTGAGGTGAATAAAAATCTCTCTGAAGTGAGAATTGAGAAGGGGAAAAGAAAGGCTTAAAATTTGGTAGCTTAAAGGTTGGTAATCACTAATCAGTCTTCCCTTATAAGCTCCTCTCACTCCTCTTCTCTCTCTCTCTCTCTCTCTCTCTCTCTCTCTCTCTCTCTCTCTCTAGAAAGCTAAGCTCAAAGAGTCAAAGAGACCCACCGAGGCAAACAAAAAATAGTGGGGGATAATGTTGTTGTTGTTCTTAGCCAATTTACTTTGTTTTTCACCACCATTGTGTTTAGATTTTTTTAGATTATCTGGTTTCTTTGTTTCTTTCAATGAGGGAAAGCGGAATATGGACCGTTGGATGCGGTCCTTGACCTGGAGTCATAAGATCGGACGTTGACGAGATGATGTAAAGTAGAGAGGTCGAGAGTAGGAGATTAACTCTCTCGCCCTTATCCCTTTGTCCCTTTGATATTTCCGCCACGAGGGTAGAAGCCTAAGCGGCTGTGGGACCCGCCGGAGGGGTTGGGGTCTTGTGGCTTTTGTCGGAAACCAGCTGTCCGGAGCGTGCGACGGCAAACGGGGTGGTGTACACGTGTCGAGCTGAGAATTCATGTTGACAGCTCGGGGACTAGATCCGAGTGCGTGTCTCGTTTACCCGGATATCCGAATGTATCCGACAGGTCGTTTGCAGCTTACAACAAGAAATAAAAACTTGCAAGTTGCAAACAAGAAAAAAAGGATCTGATCTCGTATTTTATCTTGCAAAACTAATATCCAACCGAAAAAAATAATCAATTCTATGGTGATATATAAATCAATTTCTATAGGAATTTTCTAAAATGCTACTATGTTTAAGTTATAAGGTCATAGACTTATAGTAGTGTGCATGCTCTAAGAAAATATTTTATTAACGATCTTATGATCAAATGATTATTATACTATTTGCCGTGACATTCTTGATTATGATACAATTTGACATTTTGTTTATAATTGAAGGTAGTGTACATACCTTTTTTTTTTCGTTTACCTAGCAATACTCGTATACTTTTTTATATAGCAAAAGCAATAAGTTTTATATTATAATTTTTCTAAGACATGAATAGCCAGTACATACTCCTTAGTTATAACAAACCAACAGACAAGAGGTTATGAGTCGAAATTTAAAATTAACATGCGGCATAAAACTATTATTTATTAATAAGCTCAAAATAAGAAAAGAAAAAATTCGTCTATTCTACAACTAATGCAAACATAACAATAGACAACAAAACAAAACTAAACCTCTCTTTCCCTTCACAATAGGGCCCGAATCATTACTTTCAGCCTGGATGCTTGGACCACATCCAACCACAGCTTCCACCTTTGTTTCCTTTGGTTTGTTCTCGGATCCATAGGGTTGGCCCTTCCTCTTCTTGGTTTAATAAGTGGATTCACCATTCTACCTAGGTACCAAATTACCACTGGTATCCTCCCTCAAACCAAAGGCCTTAGTCGTGAGTTTCACCCCTGGCATCTTCACTCCCTTTGGAGAATTATGAGCTTTGTCTTTCAACAATAACTTTGGCTTCTTGGAATATGCCGAGGAGTCCACATGTCGCGCCCTCTTCAAAGTAATCAAAGGAAGCTCATCTTGCGGCTCAGGATTCACAACAGCATTGGAGGATTCCCCTCCCTCATGGTGCCGAATCATTGGCTTTCTCCTAATTGGTTTGGGAGCAAATAGACTCCGAGCCACCGAGGGAATAGGTTGCACAACCTCTACACCTTTGAACATGAAAGCTCCAATAGGAGCAATGAGTTGATGTAGCTTCAGCAGAGGGGGTGCGAACCTTGATGTCGCTGCCGCAAATGTCTCAGCACTAAGGTTAGGGCTAATTTTCCCTAATTTGAAGCAATGACCTCTTTCATGGAATATGAGATCACAATGTGGACAAACACCATGAAAATATTCAAAATCAAACACAATTTTCCGCAATCACACCAGTAGTAATCTTTCGCGTTTTCTTCTCGAAGAAAGTTTTGTTAAGACCCCGGAAAATCATAACCCTAACTTTTCTGTTGAAAGGTGAGGGTGTCATCATCGAGCCTCACATAAGATCCGACCACTGAAGCGATGTTCTTGATATGCTTCTCCAACTTCAACACCGGCGGTATACCCTGCAGCCTAACCCAAAAGTACAGCTTGTTCAATGGTATGGTTGTTGGGAATTGCAGTCCATCATACTCCTCAATAAGCATTGGAGCATTTTTATAATACCATGGACCACCCCAGAAAACGGTGTTCTGATCTTTTGCAAGATCAAACTTGAAGACATAGAGCGAAGGGCCCCTGAACCCTAAAACCACCCCAAACCTTCCAGATTCGACGAAATTTGCTCTGCATATCCTTAACCTCCACCTTATCAGTAGTTAGGGTTTTGGCTAAAAGAAAAGTTTTGGTCTCAAGCGGAGGCTCATCAAATGGATCCATGAAGGATACATCGATAACATCCCCACTAGCAAGCGCCATGGATTGGGCGAAGCTCGCAGTAACTTCCTCAAGGCTTGTCATGGTGAAACAAGGACGAGAAAAATTGGTGATTGGCAAGGAGGAGATACTTGTGAGATGGGCGACTTGAAGGAATAGATTAAATAGAGAGAGGGTTTGCAAAATCTTAATAAGGGGTGCGGCTACTAGGGTTTTGTTCGTATTATGAGTCTTGGATGTTTCAGAATATTATTATGTTTCAGCAATACTCATATACTAAAATTTATACAAACCTTCATATTTCTGAAGAACAAGTCAAGTAATACTATAGTCGATAGCTCAAGTCAAGTAATACTATAGTCGATAGCTCATAAACAAAGCTTTTTTGGTGGTAGACCCGCAGATTGAGTCTAGGCGTGGTGTATTCTTATAATGGAGACCAATTGCTCCACCTTTATCAAATATGCATGAAATTATTAAGTGAGAAGAATTATGTAATGATTTTCCATGCTGTGTGTCACCATCACTGAGACGACGTCTAGGTACCAAATTAAAACTTCAACGAGTGAAAGAGATAAAAGAGATCGGCTGGTCACTAGAATAATCGATTGATGCTTATCTTCGAATTAGTATGAAAGACATTGTTTACCAAAAATTCATCATCCTTGTACTAGCTCTACAGATAAGTGTATTTGCGAATATCGTCAATACTAAATCTTTTGCAAAAGAGTTGTACACCGATGGAGACCGTAATAAAGTTTAAGAATAACAAGTTCGGGCACAAACTATTATAGTACTGGATATTAGTTTTATTGTAAAGTTGTATCTTCATAATGTTGCTTGCTGAATATTTCAATTACAAAACATCGTAGGTGACTAATAATTTAATTAATATGGCAAATAATATGAATATTAGATAACGATAATAGAGTGTATACATAGTCACAATACATTTTCCCAAAGTTTCTTGTAGTGAGCGAAGACTTTACAAGAAATTGTACTATTGTCTTATAGTCCCGCTCACCTACGATACAACATTTAAGGGATAAAACAAGACGAACAGATCGTGGTCATTGGTGTAACGACCCTAAAATTTCGAGCATAAAAACTCAAAATATTAAAGTCGTACAACACTAAAACAATCTCAACGAATCGAAATCGTTTAAATGCACAGCGGATCATTACTGAGTTCACAATACAACTCAGACAACCAATTATTACAAACCCAATTTATAATTCAACATTACATAAAATGGAAATGTATAATCCTCACAAGAAAGTCGCACAAAATCCTCACACAAGCTGGAACTAAATATCTTCAAGTCCTCTGAGCGGTCCGTCAATTCCCGTTAATCCACACATGCGGAGTATCCACTACACCATCGAATTTGTGCACCGGGATTGTAAACACAAACCCGGTAAGCTTTACAGCTCGTATAAGTAAAAACAACAATAAAACTCGCATATCAATATATACGGAAATCCACAAAAACATCAAATATAAATGCACTCATGAGTCGATAGACGACCCGTCTGGTTGTCCAAAATATGAAAACGAAAGTGCTCATGAGAAATTGGGCAACCATTCTGGTTATCCAAATGCATTTATAATACGGGTACTAATGAACGCTGGTACACATCTGTTACCCCTCACGTAGTACGCCGCCGATATTGGGCAACCACCTGCTACCCAACATCCAAAAATATGAGTACTCATGAGCCGATAACCACCTGTTACCTCACATGCAGTACTCCGGCAGACAGACTAGAGCTCTAACTGTATCGTAACTTTCGCCCGGCCAAAGGCTAGGTTCCGACTTGCCAAACACGTACAATAATCACACCTCATATTGTACCAAAATCAAGTCCGAAGACAAATCAACGTTTTAACAATCTCCATGTTAAAATCACGTACAATAATCACACCTCATATTGTACAAATCAAAATCACATGCTCGATATATAAATCTCGTCATCAAAATGACATCATCACGATAAAATCATAACAGTATATTATATAGCAAACTATATATATATATATATATATGTACCTATTTACCATTTATACAATATATATAATCCGTTATATCATATACATGTCATATTTCATAAACACGTCCGAAGACAAAACGTTTAACAAACATCATGTTAAAACCACGTACAATAATCACACCTCATATTGTACAAATTAAATCACTTGCTCAATATATAATTCTCGTCATCGAAATGACCAATTCATATTGAATTAGCGAACTATATATATATGTACTTATTACCATTTATACAGTATATATGTAATCCACTATATCGTATACATGTCGTAATTCAATATTAAAAACTCTTGCAAAATCTTGAATCTCCGCAAGGGTAGATTCGTAAATATGTGAGATTTTACTCACCTTATCAACTCGAGCGTAATTCCACAATTTCCGAAGATAATTCATTTTCTTGATTTATGAATCACCTTGAAAGGATAAGAAAAGAATTTAGAATCGTTTCGTAAATCTTTTAATGCCGAAACAGTAATAATAAGTTACTGTTAAGCAATTTATGGTTTACGAATTTACTGTTCACTTGATTACTGTTCACATATTTACTATTCACGTATTTATGTACAAAAACCCATCAATTACGTATCCATGTACGTGTGCATACTTTTTACGTATTTCTGTACGTATGAATACTATTTAAATGTAAATACTGTCTCAGTAAATATTAATTAATGATTTACCATTTATAAATTACTTTTTACATTTACTGAAAGTAATTTATAATTATATTTACCGTATGTAAAATAAATGTACATTTACCATACGTAAATCACTTTTACATTTACCGTAGGTAAAAATAAATTACAAAATTACCATTCAGAAACACTGTTCACGTGGCGGCGCGTGGAGTACACGCGCCACTCGCCGGCGGCCGCGCGTGGGGCCCACGCGCGTACTCCGACACCGGAACGTATCACGCCACCGCCGTGCCCAATCTCTCCCTCTCCTCCTCCTCTTCCTTCCCACGGTCTCAGACCCCTCCTAGGCTAATCCACGAACCCCCACGCGCCGCCTCTAGGCGGCGGTAACCCTCTCCTCCATCCTTCCTCCAATCAATCCAGAAATTCAACAACAATCACAACCAACCCATCAATTACATCAAATCATACCTTAATTGAAGTTTAGAACTCCGATTTGGCACCGGAGAAGCTCGGATCGTCGGCGGTGTTCCATCTCTCGGGATGAGCCTGAGTTGATGCAATTTGGCCCCCCAATCGCTTGTAGATGGTTCCAAAGGTAATAATCGGTGTCAAGGCGTCCTCCTCCAAGCCCTTGCGTCGCCGGAGATGATGGGTCGTATAGTGGCGGGTTGCAGCAGCTTGGTACGATTCGGAGGAGCTTCAGCATGGCGCTCCCCAGCGTGTCGCATCCAGGGGTGGCTGCAGGAGGTCGAGCGGCGCCCTTGGGATGGGCGGTGAGGCTCACGACCCACGGAGAGGCGAGATCGGCGCCGAAGGAAAGAAGGGCTCGGGGGAGAAAATCGCGAGGGGTGAGAGGGAGGAAGGGAGGCGCGGGTTTTGGAGAGAGAAGAGGGTTTCCGAAAATGGAAACCCTACTTCTAATTAGTTTCCTTTTATACTCCTTTCTAAATCGGAAACTAACTTCCATCGTTAATAACTTTTACGTACGACGTCCGATTCGAACGCGTGATGTGTCCACGAACTCGTATCGATGAGCTCTACAACTTCCGTGAAGGAAATTTTCACAAACGAGCGACATAATAAAAGTCGATATTCATGTCGCGAAAACGTAACGTTTTTCTAAATAAACGTTTTTAATAAATTTCACGAATTTGTGAACTTAAAACAAACCAATATTCACTCAGAAAATTCGGGTTATTACTATTGGATTGTTAGTGAAATAATTTTGCGGTTATGAAAAGACATTTATGAAAGACCCATCTCCTCCTACCCCTTTACCCAGTCTCCTATCTCGTCTCTTAGCCCTAAGTCAGGTCGGCGGGACCTGACGGAGGCGCTCGGGTCTCTGGGACTGAGGACTCATGGCTACTCAGCTCAAAAGCCTCAAATCAAAGAAGAATAAGAAGAATTGGATTGAATCTTTTAATTGAAAATTGAGACAGTTTGTGAGTTAAATTCTCATGTTTGTTTGATTGTTTCAATTCAAGCCAGCCACTCTGATTATGCATATTATAATCCCCATAATTCTCATATTGTTCTTAATGAAGCATTTAATATCTCAAATATTATTGGGTATCTTTTGATTTAATATCTCTATATCGATGAATAGTATTGAATAACATAAGGAATTGATTTCGTTGTGGAAGAATTACCCAAATGGATCAATATACATATAAGTTGAGATATTGTGTTGGTGGGAGAAATTGTTGGGAGAGAGAGGAATTGAAGAGCGAGAGAATGATTTATTAATGGTGGAGGAGAGAGATGTTTGCTAGGAGTTTTTTTATATATATAGTTTTGCATATGTGGGTGTACACATGTCGAATTGATTTTTTGTTTATCTTATTTGTTGGAGTTTATCAGACATAGGAGGTCAGATTATTTTGTCAATTTCCTTTGTTAGTTTAATTTCAATAATTTAAGGGCAGTTTTCTCTATTAAAAAAAACTGAGTTTATTTTATTGTCTTAAGATCAGCTCATTAACAATCCAATAGCCACCATCAGTTCGTCCCGGTTTATCCCTTAAATGTTGCCCCGTAGGTGAGCGGGACGGATTGTCTTAAAACATATTTCATATCTAAGAGTAAATTAAACTATATGAGGTTTTAAACTTTCAATTGTCCATGCATGCGGTAGTGTTACTTTAACTTTTGGTACAATCGTATTCAAAGAGAAAAACTAGGAACCATATGCGAGATTGACGAGATTCATAAATCAATTATGTCTGCTTGCCGGACGCATGAAGAACTACAGTTTATAGGATCCCAATCGATCGATCGACTAAGACCGTAATTAAGTGTAAAACCGACAGGTGATGGAAATTGGCCGAAAACGACATAGAACTCTATAATTGATGTTAGGCGGTGCGGTTATGCTGGATCGCCAATACACGACGAATGCTGTGGGAGTCTGAATCTGACGGCTAGGGATGTCAAAAGCTTCCGCACCTTAACGCCCTTTGACGGTGGAGAAAATATCCAAAAGATTGAGACGGAATCGTTTACTTCCTTATAGTAGAAGACGTGCATGTACATGTCATTTTCTCTTGGACAGAGATAAGAAATATTATCCTTGCAAGGTTAGCTTCCAAAAGCATATTAGGGGTTCATGTAATTTATAAAGAATAGATTTCTATTAGTGATTCTAAACTACTTGACCAACCGGATTAGATATTGAGTAACACACTTGGAAATGTAATAATTTGTCGTATGCGGGCTACCTAGTAACATCTAAATAAAACTTTGATTTGTGCACGACTCTCAAGTCTCAAGGTGATCGAATATTTAGATTTCAACATTTGATTTATCATGTCTATTCATGTATTTACGTATACAAGTTGTAAACTTTGATTAGATGTGCGATCGAACAATCGATACGAGCACGAAGCACCCAATTGCTAAAGGCATAAATGATTAATTAGGAGTCCAGATCAGTACTCCACTTCACAAGTGGTTTAGCTTATAAACACGTCGTTTTGTTCGACACACTCTTAACAGTCTAACTGGAGCGGAGTTGCGCAACACACACGCACACATATAATGTAGTAAGGAAGCGAAGAAATATATATGGTCTGATTAAAAATATCGCAACAATTATTGATTTATTGACACGCTTTACCTGAATATAATCATATATAAACGAGATGGTTCCTTTCTAAAATATCCGAGATGATAAAGAGGACATGATCAATAAGGAGTTGAGCCAGGTCTTAAATAGTAGATGAACTAGCTTGGCCAATTTGAGTGTCACATACAAGGCCACGTTTTATACGTGGTTTTATCTATATAGTAAGTACAATTATTACTCTCTGATGAGGAAAGAAAATAAGGAAAAATTATTATTATATATATAATTTACGTAGAGTAGTCTTATAATGTTATTGGTCTATTTTTTTAATGTGTTTGTTTTTAATTTATTATTTATATTTAAATAATCTTATTCTCTTTTCTATTATGTTTATTATACTATGTAGTAATATGATTGACTGAGTACACCGTGCATCACATAGTACTGCCAAGTAATGTTCTAAATACACAAAATAATTACTCGAAAATAAAAGTGACATCTCATGTCTCATCAACTCTTCATTACCTTCTGTACGCGCGTTCTGTACGATACATCACCGTTTAGGTTTTGATGTATCAGCTCTTCCTAATTTACTTATAGTTTGCAATCCATTTCTGGGCTCTAGCTAGCTTGATCGATACGTATCTCTCGTATTCTGAGTACGGAGTACTGAATTTATTGGTCTGGAGGTCGGGATAGGATAATTAAGTAGCAGGACAATCGAGCTTGGACTATTAGCTAATCAAACCTAAGCAATGCTCTTAGTTGTCATGCAGTTTGTTGTCAAACACTGACGCAACAAGAACGAATAGTCCATTAAGTTTTAACAGTTTCGACGGAACTGATGGAAGCATGATGATAGTAGCAGATGTAAACAGCGCCATATCGATAGGCGTACAAACTGAACCGCAGTATACGTATTTATTGCTCCAATAATGTCATGATGATATGAACGGCATCAAGCTTTAATCGAGGATCGGACACCCCTGTAGTAAAGCCCCTCTATGCGACGAAGCATCAACAGTGTACGTAATTAAACCTGACTAACTATTCCTCCTTCGACTTTTGTCAGAATTGCTTCGGCGGGTTTCACGGACCATTAAGGTAGCGAGAATAAGCAGGTACTGGCGGCGGCGGATTCAGAATTGACTGAATTTTGTCCTGAACAGTTGAAGTGATAAAAACTTATAGTGCATAAAATATGTAATTATAATATATTAAATATATAATTTGTTGATGTAAAAACAACAATTTAGGCGGAATTAGGAATTCAAGATGGGTAGGGCTACTTTTCACACGATACAAATTTTGTTTGAGGTTTGAAATCTAATGGGAGGCTCATCCTCACGCCTTTACTATTTAAATTAAAAAATACAACATGATGGACATAAAATCAAAACCCTGTAAATTTAAAATGACAACAATCATGATATAAAAATTAATCATAATTTAAAATGAAACATAACCGATCACAGAGTAGTACCTTGACTGTTATATTCTAGTGTTGGTCAAGTGCGGCATCCAGTGCATACACAATCCTTGAGTGATAGAGAATTTGCATTGCCTGGACCAGATTTGTAGATTGTTGCATAAAACTAAAAGCTGCCCAACAAACTCGAGGATGAGGATCTTTGAATGACTTTAAAATAATGGCAGTAACTTGGTCCAAACAGTCTTTCCTCAAGACCTGCAGTCATTAAATGCAGTAAGATTTGAGAAATACTAATTAAAGATTTAAGGAGCATATCCCAAGTAATTAGTCATAAAAATTTATAAAACTAGAAATGGCTCACGCTGTCAAACGTTAACCTAGCTTTCTCGATCACTAACTATTCTTAAACCCAACATTCTTAGATAAATAGTGAGAAGGTAGAAAATACAATAGAAATCTACTTAGTGTATGTATTTTCCTTTGTCTTTTACTGATATACAAAATACATTCCATTTAAGATATTTAAATCATTTAATTGAACCATATGTCATATGAAACTCAAACAAGTTTTACTTTAGTGGTGGGTGACTCAGGCAATAAAAGTAAAGCTCTGCTCAATATAATGCTTAGAAATTAAGTTAGAATAAAAGTAGTGTATATATCAATTTCATGTTTTTGTGTATCGATATGTCGATAAGTTTAAACTTGGATCAAGTACTAGTACCATCTCATCCGAGCACTCCTCTGAAAGTTTTTTCAAGAACAAAATTCCAGACTTGTATACATCCATATTTCCATCATTCTCACACAGCTCGCATTCCATGTTGTACCATGCACTGTCATCCTTTATAGAGAGAAGCAGTTGCACTGAGGTTGTGAGCAGCCTAACCATTGTTTCATGATGCAGCTCCCTCATCATAGGTGCCAACTCTGTGGCTTCTGCCATTGCCAGCAAGAATTTGTCAACGAAGAGTTTCGTTTCATCCGTCACTTTTTTACACTCTAGCACATTAAGCATGTCGAGTACGAGATGGTTTAGGTATGGCTTCAAGATCTATGGCTCATCCATGACCAACATTATTAACTCATTGACAGCCCCACGAGCATATTCTTCTTTCAAATGACTCAACAACTCGAAAAGTCCCACCATCATTGCTCTCAAAAGCTCATTAAACCAGTTGCACCCCTTTGAATTCGTGAACAAACCTATCAGGCTAACCACAACACCAAATGCAGTAACCTGAATATCAGCATTGGGGGAACTCAATGCTTCTTTTATTCGCGAGTGCAACGTTGCAAGGCTAGTGACTAGAGCTTCACAAACAACAGGACGAAACCCTTTTGGTAAGTAAGCCAGCACCCACAATGGAGATTGTTGTAACTTTTCGTAATCAGATTGAATAGAGTTCAACAAAAACTCTGTGAGCTCTGGCCATTCACTGCCAGCCTTGGAAATCTCAGAGCCCATTTCAGACACAATGCCACAAATTAATCTCAAGGTGGGCATTGAAACTTCCTCTTGAGTCATATAGATCACAAAATGCAAACCAAGCAAATAACTTTGAGGCAAAGTTTTAAATCTTTAGGATTAACAATGCAGATGGGATAACATATAATTGAAGATATTTTAGCCAAAATTTCGGATGGGCTATAGCCCTACCAGCCTGCCACTTACTTCCGCCCTTGGTCAAAATTATCATAAGTTTAGTCAATTGCAAAATGTAATTTTTGAAATTAATTAAGACCTTAATCAAAATTAATGCACACTGAAAATAAAATAAATTAATTACATGTTGAAGAAATCAAGAAAAATTAGAAGTAAATAAAATAATAGACACACAAATATATATTTATTGGGATTTGATCTTGGGTGGACTTGATATTAACAAAACTTCAAAACCAAGCATGTAAAACTACACCATATGAATATATAACATGTACTTAGGTAAATATTTCCCAAATTCTTGGAGGAACTTGAGTCCCCCACCAATGCCCTAGATCCTCCCCTGGGTACGAGGCTCAGCTAGCTAGCTATAAGCCTATAACTACGATCGAACTCGATCAAGCTTTACAGCTATCTGGGATTCTAGCTAGAAATCGGAGTGAGAGGGTGAGAGGGTGAGATGGAGGAAAATAGCGGCACTACTGTTAGGTTGGTTGGTCCTTCAGATGATCATATTCAAGCCGGCGATGAGGAAGGGGATGATCGACAGGATGATCATATCCATTATATGGATTATTGCTTGAGAGTCACATCAACTGCTTGAAGGTACGTTGGGATCGATCATACGTGTCACTAGTTAATTATTTGACTGATTTGTAAGATTATTCTCTAGTTTTTTTCTCTTAACTAGCTGATCGATCTATTGAGATATCACCTCAGGTGTGTTCTGGTGAAAGGGGTAATGAAATTGGTACAACTATAACAAGCACTAGTATTACTACTGCTGTTACGGAAGACAATACCAATAATGAGGAGCTCACGGCCGTCGTTACCAATCATAGTTCCTCCGACCTTGATCAATTCATTGTACCTAAGCATTAAAGGGATCATTTGATAAAATATTAAAACATCGATCATTTAGTTCTTTTTTCTACTAAGTTATATATAATCGTGAGTGAACTATATTGTAGACTATAATTGAAGATAACTTGTTGCAGGGTGCATACTGCAACGCCATAAACAAGCTTAAAGAAGCCATGGAGAATTCTCTAAATTAAGCATCGTCTTTCATTAATTTGGCGCAGGCTCAACTTGAGGAGCTCACCGGAGACTCCAAAGAAAAGCAAGCAGGAGCTAAACCAGACTGAGCCATCGATCATCATCAAGTAGAGATCGACGTGATCATCATTAATATGTCTGTTTGATTTGCTACTAATTAATCAATGCGTGTTTCAAATATTAGTACGTTGGTTATTACAAGAATATGTTTGTCGGTGAGATTGCTTTCTTTGCTATTGCAATCAAGACTCACGATCGAGTCATTCCCAACTGCACAAGTTCATACCATCAGCTCCTCGAATTGGCTCCATTGCTCTTTGTCTCTATTGCTCTTGCTCTGCAACTCAATTGATCGACAAGACAAGGTTTTCTGCTAGCCAACACCACGCATTTCTCTATGGATATAACTTGTGCTTAACAGCGGTGGTGGTAGTAAGGACAATGTCATCTTTATATAGAAGATTATTCTCTAGTTTTACCTTCCATAAAAGATTCATTAAGGCTTAGGTTTCCTACGTAGATTCTAAATGTAATATTGTTTTGTTCTTCTCATAGATTATGAATTAGATTCTTTATCTTATTGTACCAATACAGATTCAGTAAGCAATTATGATTGATTACTCTAGTTATCCATGTGGCTCAAGCTCCTAATTACTTTCACCTGTGATTCCATGGTGAGAGTGTCTTGTTTATCCCACACAATAAGTTCTACTTTCTATTTTCATTATATTTTCCATGTCGTTCAAACATCGCATAATTTGAATCGTCGGAGATCTTGTTCAATATTATAAGAAAACTAAAGTAACTAGCCCGACCGGGAGCTAGATTTCTACCAATGTCAAGTCTCAATACATTATCTTAAATTTAACAAGCTCGAACCATATCCTCATCTTACTTCACCGTACCAATATTAACCCAACACAACTGGGCCGGGTCGGACCCTTCCCTTCCCTCAGTTCCCTGCACTTTCCTAAGTCGAAAGAGAATCATCATCACACAATAGCAGAGAAGCTTCTTCAGTTTTGTCCCTTAAGCCCCGTCAACACGGCAAACTATATATCCCTCTCTGATTCTCTGAGTCAATTCCACTCCTCTCTTTCTTTTCTAAACCCCAAAACCCAATTCTCAGAACCCAACAAATCATACAACCATGGTCAGGAAATCTAAGGAGAAGGACAAGACCGGAGATGGGTCAACAAGCTCCGGCGACGCATCGGTGGCTCCGTTTCTGAGAAAATGTTACGAGATGGTCGACGACGAAGAAACTGACTCCATAATATCGTGGAGTGATAGCAATGACAGCTTTGTGATCAAGGACATAACCCAGTTCTCGGTTTTGATGCTCCCCAAGTATTTCAAGCACAACAACTTCTCCAGCTTCATGAGGCAGCTCAATATCTATGTGAGTCAATCTTTCGGGTTTTGCATTGTGTTTTTTGAAGTGCTTTGTGGATTGGGATTGTGGGTTTTGCTTTATTTATTGGTTTGTGGTGTAAATCTTGATCGAAATATTGGTTCTTTTTGTTAAAATGTTACCTATTTGGTTAATGCTTTGATGGTGTTTTGTAAATATGGATTTGCTTGAACTATGTCAGGATTTGGGTAAAGATATTGAACCGATTGAGTAGAATGGATGTATTGAATATAAACACACAGAAAAGATGTATGAATTTGACTTGAGAAGTTAAAGTATGAAGTTCTGAGTGTACATTTTAGAAGGGGATGAATAACTTGCTGCTTATTGTTTTCGACTTATAAGGATAGGTTAACGTAATCAGGTATTGTTTAAGACTTGAGTTGTAAGAGGATCAGCAGAGGACAATTATTGGTTGGAAGTTCTTTTCAAGTGCTTTGAATGTTACGGTGGGGTGTTTCATCTGTTCAGTTTTAACTAGTAATTTTCTGCTAGTGGAAAACTTATTGTGTTAAGATCATGGGTCATATTTTGTTGTATGTGGTCAAGATGGTTTAGCAGCGGCACCTTTCAATTTTGTCTTACCATCGGCGATGGTTAAAGATTTTATCTTGTGTGAAGGAAGAATAGCATTTTAGTCGCTGTATAGAATGTTGTTTCGACTTAATTGTGATGATATGCTATTGGCATTTAACAAAAAGTGTTTATATAGATAGTATGCTTGCTAAACTATAACAAAATTGCTTTTCCTTTTCTTTGATCTATTATGTTCTACATCAACTGCAGATACATGGTCAATTACTAATGAATCTCAATGTTTCAGGGCTTTAGAAAAATAGATTCGGATCGTTATGTATTTGCCAATGAAGGGTTTATTCGAGGTCAAAAGCATTTGTTGAAGAATATTTTCAGAAGGAAATATCCGCAGGGCACAGATCAGAGAAAAACATTGCAGCAAAAAGACGATCAGAAAGATGATCCTGATGATCCTTGTGAAGACATTGAAAACGGTTTGTGGAGGGAAGTTGAGAACCTGAAAATCGATAAGATCTCTCTAAAGCAAGAGTTGGTGAAGCTTAGGCAGCACCAGGAGATGTCAGAAAATAACTTGCACCTCCTGAGAGACCGCCTTCATGGAATGGAGAAGGATCAGCAGCAGATGCTCTCATTTTTGGTGATGGCAATGCAAAATCCTGGGTTCTTAGTTCAGCTGGTTCAGTCAAAAGAACATAGCTGGCGCTTGGTTGAAGCTGGAACTATGCTAGAAGAAGTAGATGATGGTAGACCAATGTCTGCTGATAGAGCCATAGTTAGGTACCAACCTCCTTTAGAGGAAGCACCAGAGCCTGTCTCCACACCGCATTTGGGTTCAGAAATTCATCCAGAATTGGATGCCTTTGTGAATCCCAATGGTGTGATAGTAAGGTACCAACCACATGTGGGTGTAGCACCAAATCCTGCATTCCGACTGAATTCTGTCTCAGAGAAACCACCAGAATTTGATTCTTATCCTGATGGAGTGGGAGATTCTCTTATGACTTCAGATGGTGCATTAGTAAGTTACCATTCGCCTACGGATGCAGCACCAAACCCTATATTCACTGAGAGTTCAGGCTCAGGTAAACAACCAGGTTTTGATTCTTACCCTAATGGGATGAAAGATTTTTTGGTGAACTCTGATCTAGTGAAAATGCTAATGGATGATAAACTGAGCCCTCGAGAAAATCATGCCCCATTTATCCTGCCTGATGCTGGTGTTGATGATAACGCATGGGAGAAGCTTCTTTTGACTAGTTATTTGTTAGAAAATATTGAAGGTGCAAAAGAAGAAATTGAAGAGCCTGATAATTCTAGAATGGAGGTTGAATCAACAGCAGCGGAGTTGAACAAATCCGAAGATTTTGATTCTTTATTGGAACAAATGAATAATTCATCTGAGGGATCTAATGCGGAGAACTCAGAATTTGAAAGTCATCAGTGAACATCTGTAACTCATGGCTTCGGACCTCAACAATAAACCAGAAACACAGTTAAGACAGTAGCATGGTTTTGTATCAGTTCTTGTGATAGCTTACTATGGGATAATTGTAGCCCAGTCCATCATTCTTACGCAAGTCAAGTACCAAATGTGAGTCGTTGTTTTACTACCTACTGTATATTAAAATCTTCCTATTATCTACTTGACACCACAGGGTAATTAGATTTGTTGTGTTCTTCATGGTAAAAGTACTTGAACATCCTACTCAACTCTTGTATTTGCATGTTCACAGATTTTGGTGGGCTACAATATTTGGGGAGACCACCATCTTTTCGGTTTTGGTGACAAATGTTTCATTTTTCCTAACCTCACTTGTATACTGAAAGAAATACTGTTTGCCTTGTAACTTCATGAGTTTATGAGGACGGCAAATGCTGTAACTATTATTTCACGATTGATGTTGACACTTTGTAAAGAATATGAGATTGTGTACTATGTCTATAAGGAGCCAAGAAAGTCCATACTGTATTATTATTATCATTATTCGATTTTGAACTTGTAGCCATATTATTTTCAGTTTTTGTAACACAACCTTATTCTCTGTAAATTTTAATAAGAAAGTACGGTACATACATACTACGAGGCTCGTGGAGAAGTTTCCATAGCTAGAACACACAAAGGTAAAGTACACCCTTAACGAATTAGAGCCAAATTAATAACTGTGTGACAGTCATTCAGGGTGTTTAAGGATGGATTGCCTTCGCCATGCCAAAGGCAGCAGCAGATGCAATGGCTCCGATGAGGGCCGTCTGGAAGGCGCTTTGGAAGGGTTTGCTACCGGTGAAGTAGCCCTTGGCAAACCCAAATATAAGCAATGCCGCCAAAGTCAACACAACAGATCCAGCCAATGCTTCCCTCGCCTTTGGAATGAACATGTAAGGAATCAAAGGCACCACTCCACCAAGAATGTAAGAAATCGCAATCGTCAGTGCACTGTGCAGTGCTCTCCTTGGATCTGGCTTTTCCAGTCCCAGTTCAAACCTGCATTTGAAGTTTCATATGTTAGCCATGTTATGCAAACCATTAACTAGACCTATGAGTCTACAAGGGAGCACCAATGTTCCAATTAGCTGAAGCATGAAACTGACTACAGAAGAAATAATTAACCATCTCTAAATTTTTATTATCTGAACAGATAAAGCATGCCAGAGTAGGAGTTCACTATAATCATCAGCATGAAACCATTTCTGCAAATCAGGTTAAATGAGAAGAGAAAAGATGAACAGTATTATTACTAGTGAAAGTGGGAAACCAGGAAATGCTATTTACATCATATTCACAGGCTCAAATGCTCAATGACCACATTGGCTACTTGTGGTTTTATTTTGTCCACATTATGCAAAAGCAAGATCAACTTTGCTTCACATTTCAAAAGGCTAAGTAGCTTTCTATCATTGCATAAGGCCAGTGCTTGTTGTTGTGGACCAGTTTAGCACTTGCCTTGTCAACCATAGCCCTAACTGATCGAGACCAGCCAATTGGCCCACTTTTCCATATACAACATTGAGAAAACACTTGTTTCGTATCTTTCTTTCCAGAACTATGCAGTTGTGATCTAAATAAGGCTAAAATCATACTTTTTTTCTTAACTTGGCTAAACATTGTTAACAAGAAGCTACTAACTTACTTCATCATGAAATCAAGCCAAGCTTGTGGGTTCTTTCTCAGGGAATTCACTACTGGTGTATACTCATGGTGCTCTATTCCATACTCTGCAAGAATCTCTGCTACCTCTGCCGCCTCTGTACACGATCATAAACCAAATCTCATACCACTAGTTAACACTAACATATAATAAGAAAAACTAACTATTAAACAAACTAAATGTAGACAAATAGTTAATCCCAAGTGTACCTGTATCCGCCTTCTCAAAAAGAAAAAGAAAAAAGTGTACCTGTATCCGGAACATTCACTATCTCTTCTTGTTCTCTCCTCAACTCCCTCTTATAGTGATCCGCTTCACTTTTCGCAGCAAGATATCTGTATCAATTGTTTTGTAGTAATTACATGAGTTTAGAGGAAATATCATGTAACCTCGATAATCAACAAAATAACAAACGATAAGATGGCCGGGTGCGCGGTTTGTGGCAAAAAAAGAAGTAATCGTTACCCGCCAAGTCCCATGGAGATGGCGCCGGCGGCGACTTCGGCAACTCCAGCGGTGAGGACAATCGATGACGTGGCATTTGCACCGGAGAGACCGGCAGCGAGAGCGAAGGGGACGGTGAGACCGTCAGATACTCCGATGATGATGTCACGGACGATCTCACCGGCGGTGAAGTGCTTCTCTTTGTGCTGACTGATGAGAAGCCTTTGCTTCTCAGAGTCTGAGTTTCTTGCCTCTTCATTAGCCATTGGAGAAGAAAGAAAATGAAGATGAAAACGAAATCAAGTCTGGTGGAGTAGTAGTAGTAGTAGTAGAAGTCTTCTAGGTTTCTGAGTGCGTAGTGCGGGAAGGAACAATATAGGGTTTTACCGGATTGGAAGCGTTAATTTATATCAGTGTCCTTTTGTGTATAATTGGCAAAATGGGTGTCACTATGATTCCGTTTTTTGTAAGAGGCTCATGAGTTGTTTTCCATCCAAGGTAAGATGGTGATAATAGAATTATATATTTGTAGAATCTCTTGTAGAAATTGTATCATGTGAAGGTTGGTATTTTCGAGAAGTACTCGTCCATTCAATCATAGGCAGTGTTCGGCGTATTTGGTAAAATGTTATTATATGTATATGGTAAAGTTCATTTACAACATGAACACTTCCATGATTTGAGTCGAAAATTGTCAAGATTGGAAAGCCTCTTTGATCAACAATTCTCATCATTGATTCCCGGCCATTATCAATTCTCTATTGCATTGATCAACGATTTCTATATAATCTCTTGATTTCCATATGAAAATATATGCAATGAAAATCA
Organism: Argentina anserina; assembly: GCF_933775445.1. Classification (NCBI taxonomy): domain Eukaryota; kingdom Viridiplantae; phylum Streptophyta; class Magnoliopsida; order Rosales; family Rosaceae; genus Argentina; species Argentina anserina. The sequence goes on along the minus strand of NC_065875.1, from coordinate 25,931,960 downwards.
GTCTTCTTTGTTTCCATTAAAAGTTAAATATATAGAAAATATATTCATCTGTTTCGTTTAATCATTTTATTCCACCAAAAGAAAGTTCAAGTTGTTCGATATGATCTCTGAGTACAGTGAATGTATACCACCTACTGGTTTCCGACAGGTAAAATACGCTCTTAATTGAGAACAGTGTTTCAATCAAACATAAGTACTAACATTGTGTTATTCAACACTGAAGTTTTGCTTTCCTTGAAAATTTTGTTCCATATCGTAGTTGATAAATGAAAGTCAGAAATTCAGACTGAGGAATTACATTCGAAACAAGCTAGCATTTTGTTAACAAACAATTCATGAGTGGCATTGACTGTGTTTTTCCTCACAAGTCGATCACAACTGAAAACAGAGAGCTATGTTTACTCGGAAGAGCTTAGGAAATTGTAAACCGTCTAGTGTCAGATGACCCAATATTATAACTTGGACAGGCTGCCCGTTGCCTCATGTAGTCATGTACGTTTATTTAGCTTGATTTGTTCAATAATTGGTTTCTTAACAAAATACAATGCAATTATTATTGCATATATCTGTTGATTTGCATATGCTTATTATCTATTTTATTCCTTAGTATATAGCACTGATCCATCCGGTCTGGTGGTTGAAATTCCTTCTTAAAATACTTGCTTAGATCGACAAGATTGACATGAGTATAGTCCGTTATCAATAAGATATATGGCTATCCTCAGCCGTTGATAAGATTCCTCTAATCAATAGAAGAAGAAAATCTACAAACGTAGAAAACATATGAGGTGTGTTGGAGACTTGGAGGGTAGAACTAGTACACTTAAATGCAGAGGGAGGTTCGATATTGTACAAAGCCAATTATATGTAGAAGCAGAGACGATCAAAGCTTGCAACGTAGTACTAGTAAAAACCAATAACTAGCTAGCAGCTTGATTTTGATCTGGTTGGAAATGCCATAGACCAGACAAACTAATTAGGAGCTACAAATTAAAAGCAACGTTGCACATAATTAAACGGGTATGTGATTGATTAGTGATAGGACTGGAATAGTTTAGCAATAGAGTAAGCTGCAGCGGAAGCCATGGCTCCGATGAAGGCGGTTTGGAAAGCACTCTTGATAGGTTGTGTTCCGGTGAAGCGACCCTTTGCATAGCCGAAGATCATCAATGCCACTATGGTGACCACAACAGATGCAAGCACGGCCTTTGTGGCAATTGGAATGAGCATGTAGGGAAGGAGAGGCACCAGTCCACCACAGACGTATGAAAAGGCTATTGTCATTGCACTCTGCAGTGCTCTCATTGGGTCCGGTTTGTCGAGTCCTAGTTCAAATCTGTGAATGCAATAACACAAGGAGTAAATTAGCTAGTGAATAGTGATATACTCCTAAAGTTAATAATTAGTTAAATCACCTCAACGGTCATGCACAGTTGCACACTATAGAAAAGCATATATTAGCGTATTCTTACTTCATCATGAAATCAAGCCAGGCTTGAGGGTTCCTTCTCAGAGCATTCACCACAGGCCCGTATTCATGTGCCTCAACCCCATATTGTGACAATATTTCTGCAACCTCGGCGGCCTCTGCGTTTTATTTTAACTTTTTTAGCTATTTTGGGTCCGGCCATATAACAGACAAATCAAAGTCACACATGCATGCTTATTATTAAAAATTTGATAGAATACTTTTCAATCAGCAAAACGTTTAGCCTTTAGTTTATTTCTAGCTTAGGCACTTTATACAGCTGAAGTGTTGATATATATAGATCCACGCTCTCTTTTTTGTTGTCTTCTTTAAAATGATTAAGAAAAAAAAAAGACTTGCATAATATGATCTAAGAGCAGCAAGATAAACATGAAGATGCTCGGTCCTATAAAATTGAGCTGTTTGAAAGAGGCTTTAACATGATCTTATGTGTCCAAGTTTGCATGCTCGTGAACGCATAAAGTAATTGAATTAGGAGGATTAATTAACTCATGAACAGAGCTTGCCGGTTTTTTGGACCATTTTCTGTCTACACATTACCGGAAACTACTTTTTGGGAAATGAATCAAAATATATAAAAGAGTTCGCATGCATCAGAAAAATTATACAATAGTGATTCCTTCTGAAAAATTATTACTAGACAAAACGAATAGAGATGATTAAATGAAGACCTATGTCAGGGACGGAGATGATCTCATCTTGCTCCCTCTTTAGTTCTTTCTTGTAGTGATCTTCTTCACTCTTCGCCGCAAGGTACCTGTGGCAACACCAAATACTCTTTAACTGAGTTCGATCTAAAATGACAAACTAATCAACCCATAAATTTCTGAAGTGAAACACACACACACACACACACACACACACACACACACATATATATATTACCCGCCGAGCCCCATGGAGATGGCACCGGCGGCAACCTCAGCAATGCCGGCGATGAGAATGATGGAGGAGCTCACGTCAGCGCCGGACAGCCCTGCGGCGAGAGCAAAAGGGACAGTGAGACCATCGGATACGCCGAGAATGACGTCACGGACAATCTCACTGGACATAAAGTGCTTCTCTTCGTGTTCGTGAAGAACCAGCATCTGCTTCTCCAAGTCACCATAGCCATTTTCCTGATCACTGCCCATATTAATATACCAAGTCACTCTCTAAACGTACTCTACTCTGAATGATACTATATTTCTCTGTACTCTGATGAGCTAAGTCGGAAAAGGGTAGGGTTTATATAGGACGGATGAAGGGTGGGCAAAACTGTAATATCAAAGTCGGTTCAGATTCAGATTAGAGTGAAAAGATGGTGGGAATTCTGGAGATTCCAGATAAAGAGAAATCGATCATCGATGTGTATGGCTTTGGATGGTTTCGAGGGGTCCATTCATAAAATTAAGAGGAAAAAACCAAATTCGTGTGTGAAGCTTCTGTCACTTCAATGGCGTGTGCGCACCACAGGCCGGTGAGACATGCATATATGTTTCGCCGTCGTGGATCCCACAACAAAAGCTTTGAGAGAGAGAGAGAGAGAGAGAGAGATTTATTTGGCCACCGACGGTAGTTTAGGGTTTGGAAGAGATTCCGGGTAATGGTCAAGGAAGCAGGCGAGAATTTATTAGGTCAGGATTAGGCGTGTGTCTGGCACTGGCCTCTAACAAGTGCCGAAACCCCAGTATTAGTCGTGTGTGCGACACAAGCTCTCCAGATATCTTTATGTTTCCGATAAGAGCTCTATGTCGATCATCATATATTCCATATATAGATTAGTCAATTATAAGGTGTAAACTGACTTAAATTTCGAGTTTAATAAAACCCACACTTGGAATCTATGTTAAAATTTCGATAAGAGCTCCATGTCATGAGTGTCACCATATAGAGCTAGCTAGAGAATAACGTACGTATATACATTCCAGCTAAATACTGAAGCTAGCTTTTGATTTTTGATTTTTATTTTTTTTCGGCGGTTTCTTGTTGTTATTTTGTAGAGTTTGTGAACTTGTGATACATTTTCTCTTTCGTGCATCACGAGATCGATGCATCACATGTGATATTTCATTTCAACAGCATTGTGTTGTTTTGGTTTGAACAATTCAAGCTGGAGTTTTTCATTCGGAATAATGAACAACATCTATCATGCAAGTAGTATTGATTACAGAAGCTTTTTAGGTTGGCCACACATTCACCGTACCATTGGCCATAGCTGTTCTTCAAATGATCTATATTCAGCATAGCCAGCCTTGCTTTAGATGGTAGGTAGCTATCCTTTACTCTCGTGTTGAAAACTGATTAGTTTATATCTTCCACCTTTATACAATTGCCCGCACCATGTGTCCTAGCTTGTAGGTGGTTGATTAATTATTAGAGAACCCAATGAATCATATAAGAAATCTGGAGTCCTGCTTCGAAGATATGTACGTATCTCTTTTGGAGAACCATGTGACTGGTGGCAATGTGGGTCGTCGTCTTCTCATATATAGCTACTATATATGTAATTATGAACCAGGCTCCAGAAGTTTAAGTAACTAATTAAGTTCCAATGTTCCATTGTTTTGAGTCATCCATTTTTTTGCTTAATTTCCGGCACGCAGGACCAGTTTCTCATGATCGATAAGTCTGACAAATCATGATTGATATCGGTTAGGATGGGATGGGAATAGGACGAACACGAAACCAAAGTGAACACGAAAAAGGGTTTGGCATCTGGAAAATCAAAGTAATACCAACCCACTAGCCAAAAGAAAATAATTGAAACCAAAGTGATCTGAGACCACCACTTTCTTTCATCTCTTATCAGACACTGCATTTTTGCGAATACAGATAGTTAGAATTGAATTTTAACCAATTTGTATATATATATATATATATATAGAGAGAGAGAGAGAGAGAGAGAGAGAGAGAGCAATAAGAGCATGCCGCATAAACGAATCACAAATTCATGATCCATTTATTTGCTTTCTCATCATCACCTTCGCTAGATAGCTTTTTTGTACTAGTACTACTACTACCACCATTGGCTTTTGCTACTTTGGTCTTCATCCGTACTTTGTTTTTGCGATCCATTCAATACGCATGCAGATTTGTAGTTTTCAGTTACCAGATCGAACCAGATTATCAGCCGTCAAATATCGACGAAATTACTGCAGTTGGATGGACGAAATCATATGATGGATTCGTTTAAAATTAGTAAAGCACTAATTATAATACAAATTATTGAGAAGATACTGTAGTTCTATATATATGTACTTCGGCAAACTAGAGGTGTGGAGGAGATATTAATGGAATGTAATCGACCTTGAATGCGCGCACACGAGAAAGGAAGATTAATTATCTTTGTAATTAATCTTATGAGCTTGGTAATGCATGTCCCGATCTGTATTTATGGTATCATAACTAGTGTAGTGCCACACACGCACACGCCGCTGACAGACAGGAGGAAAAGAATATGAACAATCAATTCAGAACAAGCACGAGAGCTATGGCTTTGATATATATATGCCGGATCTTTTACCTTTCGACCAGATCATACATACCGTCAAAGCCTGATATGTCATATTATTTCCTTGTTTCCTTTTTTTTCTTCTTCCATAATTTTCATGTCAATTTTATGCATGTCAACATATACGGTTGCCGTACGCGTATTGCCATTCTTGAACAATAACGTACAGGTAATCAACATTTCGACTCAGTGGAGTTCACGGACCCAACTCCGCAGGCACTTAATCCTGATGTAAACATCCACTCATCGATCATTTTCGGACGTGTAAGTTTGCACTTTGCAATATAAAGACACAATGACTCAATCGATAATTCTTAGTTCCGGTAATGATAAAACTTATCCTCGAGTTAATGAAATCTCTCTTGCATCACAATTCACCGTATAGTAGCAATAACAAGAGACATTATTTATAGCTTTTGTGCAAGAATCCATAGTCTTCTAAAATGTGATTAATCATTCGTAAGAAAACTAACTCTTAGTGTGGCACTGTAGTATGGGCCTAGCCCAATATAAAAAAATAGAGAGGGTTAGCGGCCCAATAAAGGTAAAAGGAGAAGCTAAGAGTTTCAACCCGAGCAAGATAGAAACCTGAGAAAGAGAGAGAGAGACGCAGAGCGGTGGGAGCAAAGCGACGTCGTTTTGGTTTTCAGGTGAGTTTCTCTTCCCTCCTCCGGAGCCACTCAAACGGCGCCGTTCTTGACCCAAGTACAGTTGGGGCCTGGAGCTTCCACCGCTTTAATGTACTGTTATTGATTTCAGTTCATGTATGTAAAGCTTTGATTTTGATTGGTTTCGTTTTCAGGCTGAGTGTGTTTGATCATGTCTTGGTGTACGATTGAGTCCGACCCAGGTATTATTCATCTCAAAGATTCATTGAATTTTGCGTTTTGTGTTCAGTTAAACTTAGCCTTGAATGTTTTGATATTAGGGTTGCTTGGTTGGTTTGGTATTTATTTGTATGGTGAAATTTAGAGCTTGAATGATTCAGTTTACTAATTTGATAAGGTTGCTTAAAAAGATTTGTGAAATTTGTTTGGGGATAGATGGTATGATGATTGAGTGAGATTTTACCTACTGCTGAATTTTGAATTGCAATGACAACCGAATTAGAGGAAGTAGTTTTTGAACTACTGAGTTTCGAAGTCTAGGTAACTCAGTATTGGAAGTTGGAATTTTGAGGAGGAGATGATGTAGAGTGAGAGTGGATGGATAAAGTAGTGGTTTAGACTTTAGACAAAGATGTGCTTGGTTAAGTTTGCGAGAGAGGGAAAGATTGTTGTTTGTGTATTGGTTTTTGTAGAAAATGTAGAGCAGTTGTGATAATGCATGAAGTTCAGTAGTTTTCTCAAGGTTTGTGCTTTGTGTTTTAGGGGTCTTTACGGAGCTTATTCAGCAGATGCAAGTAAAAGGTGTGCAGGTATGGGTTCTTTGATGCCTCTCTTTTTTGGTCATTTTCATGCTGCTGCAGAATCATAATTTGTTGCTAGTGTCCAATGGTATGGCTAGACCTTAGCTTTATGATTATTTCTTTGAATTGTCCCTGCTCTTGCTGTGAGATTGCAATTTTCACCACTCTATTCTTTTCTAAATGTTCTTTTTATAAAGAAAACAAAAAATCCTTCTCTAAATGTATACTGTTGTCAATACTAGCCCCTTTTTTCATCAAGCTTTACCCAACTTTTATTCATCCTGCAAATTGTTTACTTGATTTCCTTGGTAGTTCCATTCCAAGTATTATGTTGTGATTGGCTCACTGCTTTCCTTTATGCCATAACACGTTAGTATGACCTTTCAGGTTGAGGAGTTGTATTCATTGGACATTGATTCTCTGAACAGTTTGAGGTATGCCTGGGGCTGTTTAAGCTTTTGTCAACCCTTTAGGTCTCTTCATAAGTACCTATTTTAAGTTTAAATCTTCTGCCATTGATTTAGTTTTTTGCCTAGCAATTTACAGACCAGTGTATGGTTTGATTTTCCTGTTCAAATGGCGTCCTGGGGAGAAGGATGACCGCCTTGTGATTAAAGATCCAAATCCTAACTTGTTTTTTGCGAGTCAGGTTTGTTTTCTCAATACCTTTTTCTTCCCCATACATGATGTATTTGGATGCTGTAATCTTATGGTTTGTATGTCCTCACAGGTTATTAATAATGCTTGTGCAACCCAAGCAATCTTGTCTATCCTCCTCAACTGTCCGGATGTTGACATTGGTCCTGAGCTGTCAAAACTGAAAGAATTTACAAAGAACTTTCCACCTGAACTGAAAGGGTTGGCCATAAACAATAGTGAAGCCATTCGTGCAGCCCACAATAGTTTTGCAAGGCCTGAGCCTTTTGTTCCAGAGGAGCAGAAGGCTGCGGGAAAGGATGATGATGTCTATCATTTCATTAGTTACTTGCCTGTTGATGGGGTCCTGTATGAGCTTGACGGACTGAAGGAGGGACCCATTAGCCTTGGACAGTGTCCTGGTGGGCAAGGTGACATGGAATGGCTTCAGATGGTGCAGCCTGCTATCCAGGAACGCATTGAGAGGTACTCCAAGAATGAGATAAGATTCAATCTCCTGGCCATCATTAAGAACAGGAAAGAGATGTATACTGTTGAACTTAAGGAGCTCCAAAAGAAGAGGGAGCGCATTTTGCAACAGCTATCTATCTTACAGTCGGAAAGACCGGATGATGGTAGCAAATTCCAGGCGCTGAACAAATCTCTCTCAGAAGTAAATGCCGGGATTGAGGGTGCGACCGAGAAGATCTTGGTGGAGGAAGAGAAGTTTAAGAAGTGGAGAACAGAAAACATCCGCAGGAAACACAACTACATACCATTTTTGTTCAACTTCCTCAAAATTCTTGCCGAGAAGAAGCAGCTGAAGCCTCTGATTGAGAAGGCGAAGCAGAAGGCGGGAAACCCTAGGTGAATGTGAATGCGAATGATGCTTTGGTTTAACTGTACTATGTACTATTGGCCCTGTGGATTGTTTTTCGTCATGTGTTGCTAGAAATTTTTGGGTGACACATTTTCTTGAAATTACTAGTGTTCACTTCGTTGAGGCCAAACAGCATTTGGAATAATCGAATTATCAAAAATTCAGAAATCAAGGCCCTGTGATTTTTATTTCACCCTCATGCAAATAACTGAGCAAGACATGCTCTGTGATTTACTGCTATCAAAACATTACATCATGCACTTCAACTTCGGTGTGCACTTTGTATGTGAATCACTCAAGATTGTGGATTTGGATTCCTTTGCAGTAAACCAAGGAAATAACTTGTGTCGTTTCTACTTAGAAGCACATTTCCTCCAGAACAAGAATATGTTGTATGATCTATAATAATTCACAACGGTTATGGCGGGTTCACTTTACCAGAACTTTTACTGTCGACATATCTCTTGACTTTTGCACACTTACTGACAATGTGTTGTGTATATGAGTAACCTATACATATGAACAAGTTCTACTACAAGGAATTGATGGCCATATGCACCACCACCTATGCAAATATGAATGAACTATATTAACCATATAACTATGTTCATCATAAAATAGTTACAGATGACCTGCCAATCAAAGTTGGCATATGGACACAAGGACCTCATTATGTATGTAGGGGCTGTGACTGTGAAACATCACTTGCCTTCCGTTAGTTTAATTTCGTTTACATTGTCAATTTGTCATGATCCATGAGCATTGTTAACTATGTTGTTCTAGCATTTTCTGGCTTGTACAGTATTAGGAAGAATTAAAAAAAGTGACGCCCACCGTGGGGCTCGAACCCACGACCACAAGGTTAAGAGCCTTGCGCTCTACCAACTGAGCTAGACGGGCTTGGTTGACCGTTGATAGCTGATTAATAATATAACCTTAGTTTGTAAAATATAAGTTAGATTGGCGCCTAAAAGCCGTTATAACCGCCCAAGTGGGGTCTTTATAAGGGAGCCACAGAGTGAAGTAGAGATTCAACCCCATTCAATTGATTCATCTCTCTTCTAATTTTCTGCTTTAATTCCAAGAAATAGAAACAAGAAGAAGAATCTTCATGGCTGATTTCTCATCGGACTTCTCCATGCTCCGCCTCGACTCCTCCTTCTCCTCCTCCCTCAAGCGCCCCTCTCCGCCGCACTCCCACCAGCCCAACCCCAAGAAAGAGAAGCTCTCTCCTCCTCTCCCATCTGGCTTTTCCAAGATTACCCCTCTCCCTCCTCTCCCCAAATCGGGCCGCTCCGAAACCCACAACCCGCTCCTCCGCCGCTGCATTTCCAACCTCGATTCTCACTCTCCCCACACCGACGCCGTCGCTTCCCCGCCGTCCGTGGTCTCCACGCTCCCGCCCCGCCCCACCCACCACCGCGCCGTCTCCGAGCCCACCTTCTCTCCCGCCGCCAAGTCCGCCTCCCGCACCTCCTCCAGCTCCGGCGACGACGACGACTCCCCCAGTACTAAGGTAAAGATCGAATCTTTATTATATTCCCAATTCAAAAATTGAATCTTTATGATATCCCCTGCTCAAAGTTGAATCTTGATGATTTTTGATAATGGTGGTTGTTGGAAATTGATGGGTTTTTGGGGAAATCGAAATTGCAGAGGAAGCTCAAGAGGATCAAGGATCGGTTCAGAGAGATGACGCTGTGGTTTGAGCAAGTCATGCTTGAAGATGTTGATGACGACGATGATGACGCCATTCAGGTGGATCAGGAGAAAGCACCAGAGACTCTACAAGAAGAACAAGAGCAGGAGGTGCAGGTTATCAACAATGCTGAACCCTCTGATGAGAATGTTCAAGGTCTTGTAATCACTGCTGTCACCAAGGTACTGCCAAGATTTCTAATATTTGTATAAAATGTGAAATACGATTCTACTGCTTGGTTATTGTTTTAATTTGGTGATTTAATTACAGGAGGATTGTGATCAGAAAAGGTTTGAGGAATCGGTGAGCGTGGAGAAGGTTGGGGAGTGCATAGTGATCCATTTCAGCTGCCACTGTGGGGTTCCTTATCAGTTTCTTCTTGCTGGAGGCAATTGCTACTACAAGCTCATGTAGTACTACTGGACTCTCTCTCTCTCTCTCTCTCTCTCTCTCTCTGTACGTATGTGTAGATTTCACTTCTCACCTGACTATGAGGACTCGTCTTTGCCTTATCTGGTTTTCAGTTCATAATGATTTGGAGTTCAGATGATGCTACAACTCTTTGCAAAGGATTCGTTTTAGATGAAGCTTACACAAAACATTGTGTGCTTATACTGGCTTTTGTGTACTATATTGTGGTTTCTTACTTTCTTTTATTTGATCACACAACTATGGTGTTTCAAGTCTGGCTATGAACAGAAGGGTTTTAATTTCTTTCTTTGTATCCAATTTCACTCTTGTATTGGGTCCCGGGGTGCTATAGCTGATAGAGATGCTTTGTTGTAACTATTCTAGGCAACAAGTGATTTGTAAAGACTCATGTCAATGGCACATTATTTTGTTGATTACTTAATTGTAAATCTTCAATGCTATAGACAATGTCTTAGTTGTGACTTCTGTTGCATACCTTGAATAGTAATACCTTGTAGGAGAATTATGCATGCAGATGCAAGTCAAATTATGCATGACTTTTGGTTTCAAATAATATTACAATGGCATAAATGCCGATTTGCACTCCAAACTTAGCTGAAATTGTCAATTTGCACCCCGAACTTGCATTTGAGTCAATTTACCTCCTAAACTTGGTAAAATTACCGATTTACACCCCGAACTTGCATTTGAGTTAATTTACCTTCTAAACTTGGTAAAAATTGTCAATTTACACCCTATCCGTTAAATTTAATGTTTTCAATCCAATTTTAAGTCACATGTCATGCATTTAAGGGGTAGTATTGTCATTATATATTTATTCATATTGAATAATGAAATAAATTAATAAAATAACTTAAGAGGAACACTTGATACAATGTTTGTTTTTTTTAAACATGTTATTGATTTATATATTTATTATTTTATGTGATATGGTATGTTAAAAGATATTAAAAAAAATATAAATAAATAAATACATTGAAAATTAAAAATAAATGTGTGTTCCGAGAGAATTACTATTATACCATTGTGTGTGTCTTAGCCTTATTAGGTTTCCTGTTAGAGATAGATTTGCATCTCTGTAATAGATTAGGACTCTGAATCCTACGGGATTGTGGTTATGTAATGCATATATATTGGCCTCATTATCAATCAATAAACGGTTACATTATGTTCTATTACGTCGTTATTATTCTCGTTTTGTTCATCCTCCAACAATGTGTACATATAAAAATATATTTATACACAACACACTATATTTGAATGGGTGAGTATATTGAATATATAATTCAAAGTAGGGTTAAGTAGGTAGAAAAAACGATGTAAATAAATAATTTGATTAACAAAATAATCCTCATTTTAAAGAATATTTTTATTTTTTTAAAGAAATATATAAATAGAAAATGACAACATTACCCCTCATGTGCATGACATGTGACGCAAAATTGGATAGAAACCGTTAAATTTAACGGATGGGATACAAATCGGCAATTTTTATTAAGTTTAGGAGGTAAATTGACTCAAATACAAGTTCGGGGTGTAAATCGGCAATTTTTACCAAGTTTGAGGTGTAAATTGAATCAAATGCAAGTTCGGAGTGCAAATTGACAATTTCAGCCAAGTTTGAGGTGCAAATCGGCATTTATGCCTATTACAATTCATCCACAAATCAATGAATCCATGCTAGCAATGCTTACATGGTACGCCAGAATTCTCTTAAAGCTAGTATTATAGAGATTTTTTCTTTTCTTTTTCAGATGAGATAATTTGAGAGATTGGAGAAAGCTAAATTGACCTAAAACTACGGGCGTCGACCTGGATCGGTGGGACTTGATTCACTCCTTCACCTGGACCAGCAGGTGTTGCTCCGTCACCTAAATAACAACTCTGGTCCTGAATGGGTTCGCCAAAGGAGGAAGAACGGCATCAAGGTCCTGAAATCCCAAAAAAATCAAGACTCAAAACAATAATGCCAAGAAATGCAAGAAACTAAAGCTGAGGTCAAAAATATCAATTTATTTACCTGATTTTGATCCTGATTCCGATTGGGGAGGGTTCGTCAATTAATGGTCTAGATACTGTGTCCGCGGTCTCGTGAACCAGAGCTCTTCTTGGGCCTAATTTTCGGGTCGAGTCAGCCCACACTATGCCCACTTTGTAAATCTACTTCTTGTGTCCTACTGTTTAATTATAATTCAGTCATAGTTTTAATATAAATATAGAACAATATATTATAATTTCTTTTTATTTCTACTTTAACAAATTCACTTTAACTTTAAATCACATTAATTAATTGCTATTATTTTATTTGTCTTATAACCGCCCCGTGCATACATTAGTTGGTTCACGAACCTTCCTAGCTCGTTGTTGTTTTTGTCTCTTGATCATTGAGAATATTATTGAGTATGAATCCTTTCTCCCTTAGGAATCCTTTCACCATTATCTTTTTTGAAGGAGAATAAAAAAGTAGACCGCAATAAAATAGGAATACAAGAAAGATACTTATACTTAATTGAAGGCATCAACATCGATGAGAAGACAGATTTGCCAACCATAACTAGTGTTGTAATGGCCAATAGCACATTGCGATCACCTCATGACATGCCAAACCTTCACCGCTTACCTGACCTTGTTGTTGACAAAATCCTTCGACTCCTTCCAACTAAACCTGCCGTGCAGTTGAGCTTTCTTTCCAAGGAATGGCAAGGTGCAATCTCTTCATGCCCTTCACTGGATTTCAATGAGGATGATGATTTTGAGCGCCGCAACCTTAACAGTTACGGTCACTTCCAACTTCAACACAGGAAATTCATCAACTTCTTGAAGGGTTATTTAGATTATCTTGAGAAGTACGACCAGAAAGAGCACCTTGGTAAACTAAGTCTTCACATGAGGATGTATGGGCGTCGTGATTCTCCTACCATAACCAATTGGTTGAAATATGCATCTCATAGAGGCCTCAAAGAGTTGGATATCAGTGCATGTTTTGACGACAAGCAATATAGGACTGTCACCGAGTATCTGGTGAGAAGTCGCTGCTACTTGTATCGCTTCCCTTGGGCGGCCATTGCTTCTGCTAAATTTTTAACTAGTCTAAGACTTGAGTGTGTGAGAGTTCCACACGCGTTAGTTGGAGCAAAAGATACTCTAACTGGAGTCAGAGATGCGCCATTATTTCCGTCCTTGAAAACTCTATACTTTAAAACTGCACGGTTTTCACATGAGCAATATCTCGACACTGTTCTCTTTCAGTGCCCTTCCATCGAGTATCTGTCCTTAATTGAATGTTCCATTGGAAACTCCAAGTGTTATGTTCGATGCTCTAGTCTCAAGTACTTGGAAGTTAAGTTCTGCCGACTTAATGTTATTCGTGTTGATCGAGCATTCAATCTTGAATCTTTTACATATTTTTCATTGCCATATTCAAAATGTGAAAAGATGATCCTGAATAGTGCCTTCAACTTAAAATATATCAATGTTTGTGTTCATTGGTTCATCAGAAGATTTTCTTTATTGGGATGCCATAGTGCATTAGAGGCCTCAATCACTTCCCAATGGATCAAGAGATTTGAGTTCTTTGATGGTTATTTGAGTGCCAACGTTTATGTTAAAGCCTTAGAGGCCACAATTTTAGTCGGGGAACTTTTGGACCAAGAATGGTTCTCGCCATCATATTCGACATATTTTCCCAGGCTACTGAGCTTTCTTAATAGATTTAGCTACTGCAAGGAAATAAAGCTCTACAATCAAGATGTTCAGGCTCTCATCATTCCTAAACATTATAGATTGACCTTTCCTCCACCATTGCCTCAAACTTGCACCTTGCAGGCATGGATGCCGGAGCCACCAACAATGGGAAGTAGAGACTATTTGGAACTGGAGGACTCCTTGCGATGGATCGCACCTTCTGCAAAGACATTAATCAGGCCAGTGAATGTTGAAGAAGACAGAAAGAAAGTAGAGCTGCTAGCTACTCCTGGAGGACGGAGATGATTAGATGAATGAGAATTGTATAGATGATTTAAGGTTATAAGTGTACTATTGAGCTGCATCTTTCTACTCGTGATGGTTATTGAAAGTTTGAAACTGAAAAAACAGCTTTACTAATTGAGGTCTACGAAATAAGAAGCTTAGATATGGTTTGCATGAGAAGCTTTTTTTATGAATGCGTGCCCCTTCTGTTGATTTCTTCTAACCAAATAACGAAACCCGGTTAAGTTTGGTATGAGGAAATAAAAGGATTTCAACACTTTTATGGCATAAGAAATTCAACAGTAAACGCACAGTACTGTAAACTGTTTAGAGACATTTCATAATTACCAAAGTATTTTAGAAGTTATGCTAGGCAAGACAAAATTTAAAAGCCAGCTTACTGCAAGCAAAATCTATTGTGGCAGTACAACCAAAGGGCATATATTATGTGCTGCAAAGGTAAGAAGACAACCTCGGCTAGCTATTACACTTCAAGATTGATTTTTTCTTCCTAAGAGGGCACTTTAATTAACTTTTTTGAGATTGAATGCCTCATATAGCGAAATCAACACGTTCAAATTCAATGAGTGAGAGGTTGTTATTTTCCATCACAGTAAAACTAGCAGGATCAGCAGCTTCAATACTGCCATTTTTGTCCACAGCAAGCCTCATAGATCCTTTGAACATGTCAATTTTGGCATTTCGCAGGGTTACAGTCGAACCCTCTTTCATCAGGTCCGCTGCACAATACATCACATATATAAAATTAAATAATGTACTACATTACATATAACGCAGTAGTCTTTTGATGCATAACAGTACAATCAGATCAATGCTAAAACCAGCTAGAGATACAATTCTCAGAGTTCCAGTCATCCTCATTCTTTGTTTCATACTTTCATTGTCACAATTTCTAAGGTCGAGTTTTCCCTAGCTCCATCAGAGGAGATATCTAGATATCTTGAAATCATGATATGAAAAAAAAACTGAAAGAGCTATCAAGCAAGCAAGACAGATATAGTTACAGTTTGGAACTTTATATACATACAAATTAAGTTATGTTCTTTGACTCACCTTGCTCGTTTCTAGCCCTGAAGATTATCATTGCTGTTTCATCACCAACCAGGCATTCAACAATTTGCATTTGGCTTCGAGGGCCACCAGCACGTCCCTTGGGCAATACCATCTTAGTACTAACAACCTTTACCATCAGAGTAACACCAGAGGTCGTTGGCCGGAGCTGCATAACCTTTGTGAAGGTCGGTTTGCTTGGTGCTTGTTTTGAGTCTGCCATTTGCGAAATAACCTACCAGAATCCACACAACCAGAACCTACAAATGAGGACTCTATTAAAGACATGCCTTAGTTGTCTTCGAGGTTTGTAACGTATGTCTATAGAATTCAGACATTAACCAAGAAGCTGGAAGAACCAAAATCATATTCTTTAGAGTAATTTTTCAGAAGAGCAATGTCAAACTTAATGCAACAATATCCAAACAAAAACAAACGAAAGTTCGAATTGTAATCAAACCTGTAATCTGAATAGTCTTATATTGTAAATCGATCAAAATGTTCAAATCCACATTTACAGAAGAGAGATCAGGACCTTCACCGATTACATAAGAAACAATCAACAATTTTGCAATATCACATATGTTCGAGATTTATAACAACGATCGAGAAAGCTTTCTGAAAAAAAAAGTCGGGTGAATTAGGGTTAGAGATCACCTTAATTATGAGTTTGGCTGGAGGCAATAAGTTTTATTGACCAAAACCGTAGTTAAATTACATTTTAGTAGACCCTATGAATAAGGAGAGTTTTCCGTGGTTAAAATCCTAATAGGATTTGTATCCCAATATGATGTGTGACTATGAGAACTGAGAAGCAGCTAGTCATTGGAGTAACATGCTGCTAGGCCTTCAATGATACATACTCTCCTCTTGCTCCAATCCAATTCTGCAGCTTCCGCATCGTTGCGTAGGACACTCAATAAGCTTCCTCTTTCATTGTATTTTATAGACGAGGAACATACAACGCGCTTGCGCAAACAAATTCCATTAAGCTTCACGATGTCTCGATGTCTGATCTCCAAGGATCAGAACTAAGTACCCGAAACAGAACGCCCGGAACAAAGATTTTCAAGTGCAGCATCATGTTTATGTTACTAGAATATAGATGGAGAAGAATGAAGATTTAGGAAGATTACTTATGTGATATGGGGTGCTGGCGCTGAGTCGATTGCCGCGAAGTTTGAAGAAGAACAATGTATGGGAAGAGAGAGGCATTCAACTGTCCGGAACCTACCAATGCTCCCTCGATGAAAGAGGAAGTATGAAGGTTAGCTAAGCCAATAATAGGGTAAATGTGGCCTAAAATTTTATAGCGCATCAACAAATTTTAAGTCACAACATGCATCTTTCTCTTGACTATTTATCTATACGAAACAAGCCAACCACATACAGCATATAAGGTAATACCCATAGAACTACGAAGTGACATAAAACTAAACTACTCCAATTTCATCCCTAGCTTGTGACAGCACTTGCCCAGTAGCATATACAGATAACAAGGTTCAACTAATGCTAATCTAAAACTTTTACGTGTACAAATCATAGATACCGATACATAGTTTTATTTCTCCTTGCAAGACGTTGCTTGGGGGAGCAGAAGCAGGAATATGGAATTGTTCTGTCCAAAATTTATGATATTTGTACAATATCCATGAAACTTTCCCTAATTCAACGAGAAAGCTCCACCACAGTACCTGCACGATTCGGAAAAATTTACAGGCTTGTAAGTATGCCCTAGTGCATATAGAGATAAATGAAAAACTCAAATAATAGTAAGATCACGAGACCTATTGCAAAAACTACTTGCATCTCCTGAAAGGAATGCGCAGTACCTGTTACTGAACTTCTCAACAGCATCAGAGGCGTAAAGAAGTGTTTCATTGGCTTTTTCCAGAACCATATAAAGCTCATTCCCTCTTGTTACCCGAGCAATAACCCAAGCATTGTTTTTCGCCCTGATGCTAACTTCCAGCTCTTTTTCATGACCAGCGCTATCCCACTGTGCTCTACTCTTTTCTCTATCAACTTCTTCTCTAAGCTTACTTAAGGCAAGTAAGGACTCCTGCCAAGAGCAGAAATATGAACAACTTGGATATCATTAGACAGAGCACATATTAAAGATGCAGCCTAGTCTAGCTGATATATGGCAAACATAATTAGACTAGATTAAAGTATAGTATTAGAGGTAAGAAAGAGCAACCAAATTGTGGGAAAATGTTCTACCTTACTAAGGGTTGTCACCTTTCCTGGTGGAGAAGCCCTGGATAGGTTTCTGTCGCCATCCACTAGTAAATACCGATATCCACTAACATGATACGCATTCTCACCGCCCCATCCTTTCGATAGTTTTTCTTCAACTTTCAGCAGTTTTACGGATACCTGAAGAAGAGTAGATAAACCACATGTTTTACCAGTTTCGTATCAAGAAAAAGATGATATTCGGCATAAAACATAACCCAGAATCACTAACAGTGATGCTGGTACAGTTAAGTTCACAATTTATGACGAGCAACATGACCTCTATTGATTTAACAATTGGTTGCATCATGTCAATGCTAACAGCAAGCATAAACTTCTAATAATAGATCCAAACATTCTAGCTACTAGAGAAAACAGAAAAACTAACATTCTCCAGAGTCTGCTGCTTCACTATAGAAAGACCTTGCTCCCCATTTAGTACTGAAGAAACAGGAATGAGAAAAATTACGGTGAGGCTTTTATGTTGATGGGCACACAGATACATCCTTTCCTCGGACTGATGAAGAAATACTGTTGGAGTGGCAGACAGGCCGGTACTAGGCTCTGCGCCCCAAATATCAGTGGCAAGAAAACCGTCATTTCCTTTGGACCACTTGTCTTGCTTTAACGGCCGTATAATGTGAGAACTGTTGTCTCCAGTTGAAGTATTGTTGTGTGAGCCATGATACGGTTCGGAAACAGCAACAGAACGGGACAAGATAGAACTTGAGGCAACATTAGATGTAGCTCCTTTGCGTAAATAGGACCAGGAACTTGCTCCAGAGGACAAAGCACGGGGAGTCAACCTTGAAACCGCATAGGCAAATAGGTTTACGGTGTCATCCTACAAAAATAGGAGAAACACAGGTGAAAAGTTAGTGCCCCACGAAATAAAAGGCACCCAGAATTCTGCTATGAAAAACCTAGGATAAAGAGTATCATTTAGTTCCTACTTCCTAAGCATCTAAACCGATTTCAAAATCAGAAAAAGATTTCAAAATCAGAAAAACTAATAGGCTGAGAAGATCAAACCATACAGGAGAAAGTGTTGTGGATACCAACAGGTCCTGAAACAGGATTAGTGAATGACAAGGCAAGTTGCCGGTACTAGATTCAAGTACCCTGACAAGCGACTGCAAAGACAAATGAAGCCAATCAAACCATGCATGGAGAAAACTATACAATCATGCAATTACATAAACTTAACTGGTATGATGATACAACATAGAAGCCAAGTCAAATGTAGGATTCTATGAAGGTCTTCACTTATAGAATAGTTAGGGCGTATTGGTAATAACACAAGTTAAGGTTCAAATACGGTCAGGGTGAAGGACAACTGATTCTAGCATCAAAAGATGGTATTTATACAAGTTAGTAGTAATTACTAATTAGTAAACATGTCGAGAAAAGTATAGAGCTGACAGAACAATAGTCGATCATTGCACCTACATATTAAGAACAAGTCTATATCACTAAACTGAAATTTTATCAGAAGTAGTCAGGGAACAATGTGAGAAAATGAAACTGACAACAAATTTACGACCAGAAATATATAGTGAAAACAAACCTGAACTTCAATTGCGGCTTCCCGCCCTACAGTAAGCATCTGCACAGTTCCACGCTCCTTCAAAGATTCACGGAATGATGGCATCAGTAGTTTCTTCCCAACAAAATCTGCCTCAGAGAGCAAAACCATAGACATGAGATACAGCAACTTCGGCATTACTTAAGCAGAATAATTCCAATTTGACACAGCAACTTGAGTATTACCCCAGCAGCACTCATCGAATGGAGACCGCTTTTCAAATGCTGGCAATTAGTGACTTTACAATGAAATTTTTAACCAAATCCAAAGTAAAAAACCAGACATGAATACAAAAAATAGCAACACAACTAATTCACAACTCACCACCAAGATAATCCATGACGAAAGGGTACAAATGAGATCTCGCCACCACTCCCCCGGGGTCTTTATCAAGCATCGCTCTTACCGAGCCATGAAACATCACAAATAGAGAATGCACTTCTTTCAGAACCCTTCTTAACGCATCGGTTCTCCATTTCGCTTCGTACTCCATACTCTTCTCCACTACCTACCGCAATGTAGATCAAAATTCAGCAACATCACACTTCAAATCACGATAAAACTGAAAAAAAATCAATGAGGAAATGTTACCATGACCATCCAGATATCCGGCTCGGCCTCGTAGAACACATGTGAATGCCTGTCTGCTTCTATCGCTTCGCACGCCGCCTCCGGGGAGAAGATCCTGCATTATAAACCACCAAACTTCAACCAATTCTAACTCATTGAAATCCACAGCAACTCAAAATCAACTGAGAAAGTGAGAATACCTGGTGAATGTGATGAGTCCCTCACTGAGCCCAATCACAGAGAACTGAGCAGAGAAAGGCAAATCAGCAGGATAGAAGAAGAGTATCTTATCCAACTCCTGCCCTTCGTTTTGACCCCTCCGCAGATCAAACACACACAATTGCATAGCTTCTGGGGCACTACTCGCGGTACTAGCCGATGCCAATCCCATGGCTATGCCCCTAGATTTTAAATCGAAGAATAAATAAAAACACTGGAATCAGAAAACTGAAACCCTAAGTTATTGAGCTTGTGAAGTAGACGATCGGATTAGAATGGCTTACCTGAGCTAGAGGCTGTGACGAAGCTTGATTCGAGTCAAGGAGATACGGTTATTGTGCTCGGCGATTTGAAGGGTAGGTGAAATCTGATGGGGTGTTTCGGTAATGACCGGTGCGCCTACAACTGAATCACTGTGTCCATGTCTAACTAATAAATCTTCCCACCTTTCATTTTTATTTTTATTTTAAAATATAAAAATAATAAATGAAAACATCGTTGTTCTTGTTGTTCTTTGACATTGAACTCAAATTAATTGTGTTGTTAAGAGCCTAATTGTCAATTTTCAGATTGATAGAACTTTAATGACACTTGTAGGCATGATCCGAAAGTGTCACGAGCGAACACTATCTTACTCAATCTCGCTCATACGGTCAGTAGCTAGTCATGGAAATCATGTTAAACTACCATTGCATTTACATTAAAGAGACTCATCACCCTTGGATGTAAATCCAATGATAGTTGAGCATGAATTACATGGTCACCTACTGATCGTGTGAATGAGACTGTATCTTATCAACCACAAAATTAATTTGTTTTAATGTTTATGGTTATAATACAAATCCAACCACTAGCATACATGCACCTATGTAAAAATGCGAGGATAAGCAAAATGAGTATATGGGGTGTCATTTTTTAATTTCATGGAATCGGCGTTGGTAATTTATCACGAAAACCAAAAAGTGTCTCATTACAAATTTTCCTTTGATAAGTTATAGTTTCACTTTCGCAAGATACATGCGTTTGCATGGGTAAAATATCTTATTTTTAATTTGTAGAGAGAAAAAGAAGGGTTAATTCCTTCTATGGTATCTAAAGTATGGTTACTTGGACAATTTGGTACCTGAAGTTCTCATTTGTAAGCTATTTTAGTACCTCTATTATTTTTTATCATATTTTATGGTTATTTTCGTCATTCTAGCCCTAAAACTCATTAAATTCACATTTTTTTCATTTCTTCCTATAATTGCTTCTCTTTGGAGATAATTAAATTGATATATCTACTCCACTTAGCATAAACTTCGCATATATCGAAAATAATTTGTTTTCTTAATATACTTATTGTATCCTAATTATTTTTTACAAAGGAAATAAATTGCCTTTATGCAATTGTAAAATTTTATTAAAATATATTTTTTAAATTACTTATGATAAATTATGAAAAATTATATACGTAAATCATCACAGATACTAAGTGGATGAGTTATCAAATTTTTAGTGATAATTTAGAGGCAATTTAAATGTATTATGAAAAAATGAAGTAAAGTATAGATAAAATGACATAAATAACCCTAAAAATATGGTAAAAATTGACATAAGTACCAAAATGGCCTAAATTTGAGAACTTTAGGTACCAAATTGTCCGTTTTCATACATTAGGTTTCAAATTGTTCAAGTAGTCAAACATCATGTACCATAGGAGGAATTTACTCAAAAAAGAACTTGGATGATAATTTCATATATAATTTTTTTTTTAGGAATACTAGTTTGCAACACACATGCATTGCATGTGTAAAACCACCTTATTTTTTATTTTCATTTTTAACTAAAAGAAGGAACCTACAAGGTAGTGGATAATTATATATGTAGTGAGATTTGAATGTTTTATCCGTAAAAGAGAGTGAGATTGAGAATCTAATTGTTTTCTACTTTTTTTATGAATATATATTCATATTATTATTTTATCATTTACTATAATAACCTTCAAAAATTGATAATGAATTAATACTAACATGTGGTGTGAGGGTGTTAATGTATTTTCACAACCATTTTAATTTACAAAGCTTGTTTGTGTTATAATTTTTAGAAATATATGACTTATATATGTAATGAATTAGGATGGTCGTAATTCAAAAATTAATTATGAATTAATACTAACACATGATGCGAGGGTGTTAATGTATTTTCACAATATTTTGGTTGACAAAACATGTTTGTGTTATAATTTTTAAAAACTAGTCATAAACATATGCATAGCATGTGTAAGACTAATTTGTTAAATAAAAAAATTATAAAACAAAATGATAATGGGCAATTATCAATTAGATAATGTAAAGTGGTAGTGGGTGTTTATTTGCAGAGAAAGTGAATAATATTTAAAATTTTAACCTATTTTAATTTATTTTATTTACATTTTTACCCGTGAATCATATAATAAATAAAATAACATATAAGAAGAGGGTGTCAATATAATTTCACATGCGTTTTGATTGATAAAGTCTGTTTGTATTATTAATAAATATAAATATATGACTCAGTGAACTAGGATGGTCATAATTCAAAAATGTTGACTTTAATTACTTTTTAATTCACCCTCTGTTTAGAGAAAAATGAAGATTTGATGAAAAAAATACATATTTTTCACTCCAACAGCTTCTCAATCTAAATTTACAGTATTTGCCAAAAATTTACACAACCAAATATTAAATGCTTGCACTTTATTCAACAACTCAAACTTATATTACAACCAATAAAAAATTAGTAATAAATATTTCAAGTCAACAATATGAATTATGAAATATATTATGGTTATGATAAATAAGAAAATATAATATTTAATTAAAGTAATAAATGTAAAAATCTGTAAAATAAAGAAGCCTTCAGCTTCTCCATCTTGGAGAAAATATAGAAAAATTGTTGGAAATGCTCTAAAAAGAGTGAGTCATGATAAATCTCAGAGCCTCCAAACCGAGTCTAATCAATGTGAGGAAAAGTGATTCATGCAGATTAGATTGAAATAGTAGACTAACGAGGCATCAGGAATTCGCCATAGCTGCATGTTAAGTGAGCTAAAATCGCTTCCTCGCCAGCCCGCTTTTCAGTAACCTTGCCCTTCATGATCGAATCGATCACCTTCCCCAACACCCTCGGCATGTTTGCAGCGAGCCGGTGACATCGTACCACCAGGAGAAATAAAGAGAGAAGGGAGAAACGAAGATTTAGTTCATTTAAATCTATTTTGTAAGTTTTATATCAACCGTAGGATTTAGTTCATTTAAATCTAACGGCCTTTAACTGTCTGCCCTTTTTGAGAAATGAAGATATGACTTATATCTGTAGTGAATTAGGATGGTCATAATTCAAAAATGTCGACTTTAATCACTTTTTAATTCATTCAGGCCGTTTATAGTAACCGTTTTTTACTTGCTCTCTCTCACTATTTCACACTCTCATTTTGGCCGAAGCATAAAACCCACACTCGCTTCCTTCAATTCCATTTCTCACTCTCTCTTTTCTAACCAACCACATTCTCAAAGCCTCCCACACTCTTTTCTCTCAGAAATTCAAAACTTCGAAAAACAAATTTCCGTTACGAAAATGAAATTCCGATCAATCCGAGCGATGCACAGCCTCGAAACCGCGTCGGCTCGCCTGAAGACGACGGCGACGAGGAAGCTCCGGTCGGAGATGTCTCGCCGGAGGCGAGTTCAGATCTCTCCGATTCTCTACTCCTCTCAGAAACCGAATGCTCGCAGCGTTGAGGCCTCTGTCTTCTCCGTGAACTCGACCTCGTGCTCGTACTTCGCCGGCGAGGTTTCGTGCGAGTCGAGCAGAGTTTCGGTTGGATCGGAGAGTAAGGTGAGGTCGAGCTTGAAGAAGAGGAGCTTCGGCGAAACCGAAGCAGCGTCACGGAAAGTCACTCGGTCGAGGAAGCCGGTCGCCGGAGACGGCGAATTTGAGGCGTCTGAGTCGTCGTGCGTGGAGTCAAATTGTGGAGCCGATTTTGGAGGCGTCGTGGAGAAAAAGTTGAAGCTGAAGACTAAGAGCGAGGTAGTGAAAGTAACCGGAGGCTCTGAGGCGGTAACTGAATCAGCAATTTCCGACTACTCCGATAAGGCGTCACTCAAATTCAAGGAGCAAGAAGTCATTTCACTCAGCTCCGGCGTGCAATTGTGCTCGGAAGCAACCGTATCGGAGACCAAGACGGTAAATGACGGCGGTAACAGAGCACCGGAATTTGAATTCCAAGGAGCGTCGAGCAACTACTTCGGTGAGAATTCGGAATCGACTATCGAGCAGAGGCCACTGAGCTTTGGATTGGACTCCGATTTGGCTTGTACCGAGCACTTCTCTTATGACGACGGCTCCGAGTACTCCTCCAGTCAGACACTCTCGGATTTCCACTCGGATCCTTACCAGGAAAACTCGGAAAAAATCGACTTCTCCGATTACTCGCCGTCGTTCTTCATCGATTCCGGCAGCCAATTCTCGCAGGGTTCAGTCGATGACTCACCGTCACCAACCTTCGCCTGGCTCGTGAAATACAGAGAAGAGTTCGTCGCCACTGCTTTAGATATCGACGCAGCTCCACGCGCCAACGAAGCGTATAAGCATGAATCCACAGTAAGATTCATCAACTCCAGAATTACGATTTCAGTAGCCGTCTGATCTGTGCATTTTAGTTTGTTAATTATCTTAATCTTTCGCTAATTACTCGTTAATTATGTGATTTTGATTTTAATCAATTAGTTTATGAAGTTCGAAGACGATGAGGTGGAAGAGAGCTATCAGATGCTGAGGAATAGAGAGAGGCTCAAATTGTTTGTGCGTGACTACACCGTGGACTACTCTTCCACGACGGAGTACGGCCGCCTGATCCTCCATCAACGGTCGTTCATGGTCCGGTGGATCTGTGAGGTACTCTAATGCACGCTTTCATTTAATCGCTGTAGTTTGGCTTTCAATTTCTTGTGTTCGTGATTAGAATAGAATACGCTACAACTGTTTTCATATTCAATCATTTGTTGCCACGTGGATTCTTGATTCTGTGACTTTCTTATAGCACGCACGGTCACTACTTTTCTTTTCTTCTATTGGCCAAGTAGATGATGCAATTTAGTAGTGTAAATCTTCTTATCTTTCCACGTGAGCTTTCCACACGCACACACAGCACTAAATTGGCATTTAGTAGCGGAAAAGGAGGGATGCCTCGATTTTGTTGAAGCGTGTTGGAGAACCAGCGACGATTTTTCGCGTATTATTCTGAAAAGTGTACAACGACATGGGCGTGATTTGATCAACGGCACAGGTGGCATTTATATTTCTTTTATTTTCTGATTATTTGGTGGAGCTAGAATTGGCAGCTGAACAAGGGGAGAGATTGAGATTTGAGAGAGTAACACTATTTTGATTAAAAGGAAATGTTGTGGTCCTATTCAAGCAGCAGGCATTGCTGGATTTGGGCTGTGAAATTTAAGACTACTAATGCTGTTTGTGCTGTCTGCTTTTGTGGGTGTGAAGACGTGAAGTTAAGAGAATGACTTGTTGTTGCAGTGAATATCATTATTACACCACCATAATGATATTGGGTGTGAGAGTGTTGGGTTAGCTGATTTTCATTTGTGTTGCTCATAATGTGTATGCTAAATTGCCTGACTGGGTTACAAATGCAGGTATCTACTGCAACTGGACTACATCAGGAGACCAAGTTTCTAAGTGTGAACCTCCTTGACCGGTTTTTGAGCAAAGGATATTTTAAGAGCAAAAGGATCCTTCAGATTGTTGGAGTTGCCTGTCTAACTTTGGCCACCAGGATAGAAGAAAATCAGCCCTACAATAGGTACATACACACACATATATATAATTATATATATATATATATATATATATTCTCAAATATCTTGTAAGTTGATGATATGCTTTTAGTCTTCTTCTTTTTTTGGTCATTAAGAAAGTTCAACTCCTTCTGTAAGTTACTTATCTGAAAATGAATTGAGAAGAAAAACTAGCTTGGAGTCAGAGCTCAAAGTCGCAGCTTACACTCTTAACTTGTTTTGTTACTAGTAAAATAGCAACTACAATTGAGACAGTCAAAGCAGCACTCATCATTGTCACCTTTTGATACACCTTTCGTGATCGTCTTTTCAGTGTGCGAGAAAAGAGTTTCAATGTTGGAAGCCATGTGTACAACAGATGTGAAGTAGTGGCAATGGAATGGCTAGTGCTGGAGGTCCTCAAATTTCAGTGTTTTCTGCCCACCAGCTATAATTTCTTATGGTAAATCTCGCCCATTTGCTTCTCATTTAACTTAGATAAGCCCTTGCTGCTTCTTTGCATTAAATTCATGACATTCGCTGATACTCAGGCTCTGAATTATTTGCTAATTAAATCTATCTTAGGTTTAATACTCGTCTTCCTTTAGGCATGGAAATCATTTCTTGGTCGAGACTCGAGAGGCTCTTGTTTTTATTCCTCAAACTACATTACTAATGTACAACTCAAATTTAATATGTATAGGTTCTACTTGCAAGCTGCTGAAGCTGATGAAGAAGTAGAGACAAGGGCCAAGTACCTGGCAATGCTGCAGCTTACGGATCCTGGGCAGTTATGCTACTGGCCCTCAACAGTTGCAGCTGCAGTTGTCATCCTGGCTTCTTTAGAAGGAGATGATGCATCCCGCCAACAAGTCATGGATGTAAGAACCAACATCACTTCTAACTATATTCAATTTGTCAAAAGAATTTAGAATGGCCAAGCTCTGTATCTTTTTCTCTCTTTCTAGTGTTGTTTGAGGTGTTATGCCACCATCCAAAATACACCCAGATTCCATTATGTGATCTTCTGGTTTTGCAGATTCATATGAGAACAGATGATGATGATGATTTACCTGAATGCTTGAAGGTATTAAAAACTTATTATTCAAGTGTCTCTTATAACATCTTCATATTTCAATTAAGTCACTAGGAATTTTGGTGGTAAATCGACTATTATTATGCCAGCTACTTTAGTATATTTAATTGGTTGATAGATGCTAATGAACTTTTTATGTTTAACAGAGCCTAGATTGGCTGTTGAGGTTTGTTTGATAGCATGCTAAGATGCAAAGGCACAACGACATCACGTTTCTGATTGCTGACTTTACCCTTAAGCAAATCCATTCATGGAAGGTAGATCGAGGAGTCAACTAGGTAAAACATATGTAATTCTTTTGTCAATAATAGGATAGTTCTGCTAGATTTTGACCTTTCTCAAAAGTTGTAGACAGAGTGTACATTTTGATGGCCTGCAAAGGACCATAGGGCAAGTGAAACTGTTCCGTGTCGAGGTCATCACTGCTCGATGACTACTCATTACAAAAGAATTACAGGGTGGTTCAGGAAAACAAAATGTTCTTTTGTTTCTCAAGGTTTCATCAGTGTTATCTTATGTTTGAAGATGCCTCATGTTTTGTAGCATGTCCCATTCTATTATATACTGGCTGGTTTGCTAAGAATATAAGCGATTATATTAGTTTTAAACTTTTAACATATGATAGGAACTGTGATATTTTGCATGTCTCTGCTATAAAGGCATTAACATATCAAACATGCCACCGAAAGTTTTGAAAGTTGGTATGTCTTTTGCGATCAAAGAAGACAGCTTCACACTTCTGCAACAATTTTTGACGACTATTAGAAGAGTGTTAGCATGATGTGCTTCCTCTTATCATTTCGTAGGTGAAAAGTATCTGCTCACTAGGAGCAGATCATGGAGAGTAAGGCACCGTCAGCTACCATTTCACTATGCTCTCTTCCTTCGTTTTCTGCTAGGTCCAAACCATAAATAAATTTTATTTCAAGTTTCTGACGTTTACACTAATCCCTGGTAGCCTTTCTCTTCAATCCTCTCAAGAACCTCTGGTCATTCTGTTGTCTCATCGAGTCATTAGCATTCGCGCTAGCTTTATCGCAAATGACTAAAGCCATGTCCATGATTGTACCAAATTATAAACAGTTTCCAGTTCTTTAACTTTTGACGTCGTAGCCTTCTGGTTCCATAACCTCATACTGACATGAAAGCAGAATGTCAAGAAGCAGAAGTCCAATGCCAAGCGATTCAACTGCGACTAAAGCACAACTCATGGTTGTACTCAACTGCTGTGCTTGAACAACATGTAATCTATGAGTATGTTCCCTTGTATGTAACACAGGTAATGATACATCAAATTGAACATATTCGTTCGTCTCTGAAGAAATGAAAACCAAAAATTAAAAGATCACGACCAAAAGCTCGCAATAAGTCATACAATTTCAGGCATAGTCTCATCAGCAGATTTTGTTCGAACTACTGGAGGCTCATTTCCAGACGGTTCATCAAGATGGTTCTGTGCATAGTCATCAATGACTGCTGTCCTCTGCCTGAGCATGGTCTGCTGTTTCTCCTCCTCGGCTCTAACAACCTTCTCCTTGGTTTTCGTTGTCACGTCCTCAGTCGCCTTTGCAAATGCACCCAGTGCACCCGCGACCCATGAAGCTCCAGTCAGTACATAAGGGTTGCTCAAGATAGCAGATCCTGCACTGCTTGCCTTCTGCTCAGCAACAGCAAACACAGTTTTCGTCTTTTCAGAGACCAAGAACCGTTCATCCATCTGTTTCACTTTTTCATTGACAACAGCTCTTCCCATGCTTAGCTTCTCCATCAGACCGATCCTCTGGTCAATGGTAGCAACCGTGGCTGATGCCTTGGACGTCAAGTTATGCTGTTCGTCGAATGCTTTTGCCTTGCTAAGGGCACCCTTTCCCATGACGAAACCCTTGGCAACAATAGTGCTCACCACATCTTCTGCCTTCTCAACAGCAGAACTAGTTACTGCCGGCCTTTTCAACTACAATGATGCATACACAATAACATCACAGAATTGATAGGTTGAAAGATAAGTACAACATGCATGTATGTCGCTTATGTATTGTAATCGTATCCATTGCTTAACACATACCGGGCTTGAAGGGATGAGAGCTTCCGGCGGCAGCTGGTACTCCTTAGCAGGTGCTATAGTGACAGGCTGATTTGCTATTGTGACTCCCTGAGTTGACATTAGACGAGACACTTAGTGGTAAAAGTGAACAATTCGGAAACAATCTACTGAAGTAGACGTTGGTTATGTCTTACTGCATTGAAAGATTCCAAGTAAAATATTGAACAGCTTGATCATCAGTGTCAAAATTGAACATACCGAGAGGAGAATCGCTGTATCGGCACCTTGTGCATCATTGAAGGTGACATAAGAGAGTTGGGTGTTTTCTGTTTCACTGACATAGATTTACCACAAAAATGTGAGAATAAATGAACTCTACTTACAATGCCATCATTTGATCAAACAATGTTCACCTTTGCATTTCTACGTATTTGATTTCTCCAGAGAATGAGAAGAATTCTTTGATATCTCTAGCGGTTACAGTCCGGGAAATGTTGCCAACCTTAATAGTCTTTACCTGAAAAACGTATCAAGTTAAGTGATGTTTTTACTTAAACCAATGCCAGCAAAGAAGATATATGCATATACTTGAATGTTCTTGTCCATTTTTTTACAAGTTAGAACACAGACCATATTCAACACTCTTAACAAAAAAGAAAAATGTTATAGTTTTCTCACATCTGAAACATCGATTGTGCTGTTGGGTGTGGCAGCTGACTGGGGAGCTTTTCCGATCCCCTGATTTACATTTTCCACCGGAGCCTGCACAAATTTTTCAATTGAGTAGTTGAAATGGAAGCAACAATCTCTAGAGTAACACATGGGAGATGCATTTTACTTGTGAGATCAAAAGGAAAAGGACAACACAAACGCAATGCAACATCTTCAATAATTGAACATTTATCAAACCCTGATTCATATTGGACACAACAATGATCTCCAAACAACAAAGCCAAAGATGCACATTGGCTCCAACACCATAACGAAGAGATATTTGATCAATCAAACTCATGTCTGATTACTAATCCATCTAGCGCAAGGAATTTTAAGAATTATATGCATGTTCCCTAATGAGAAAACTCACCGACATTTGGATTCAGAATGAATGGCAGTAATTTTGTTTTGGTTTGGGGAGCTGTAAATACTTTGTTCACGTTGATCTTGATTTCCTGGATTTATGTTTGGATTTTCTCTCAGCGGTAAATTCGCTGATCGCGGTTTGGTTGCTGCTTTTGGCCTTTAGAGTGGCCAACTCGTTTTTCGATTCAGCAACTCCAACTCTTTTTTCTTTTATTTTGAATCATTCTAAACAGAAGTCACTTCCTCACACTAATTTCATATGATCTTATTACGATCATATCAGAAATCATTTAGATATCTAATTTCGGTCGAATTTAAGTTTGTTACTTTTAACTCCAATAATTCTAATTACACATCAATGTAACTAAGTAGGCTACCTAGATCAAAATCCTAGATTTTGAGCCTATAAAATGTTGGTGCAAAAGCAAAAGGACCGATGCTAAAATTAACCCAAAAAAGGACCAAAGCTAAATACTTGAGGGCATCAACTACGCTTCACATCGAGAAGCCGCAAATCTATTAGCCTATAGTTAAGAGTAATGATCATCCCAAACAAATATAAAAGAGCAAGAGTTGGTCATCCATGTGCATCATGTATACAATATAAGCAACCACTTTGTTATAGCATGACATATCTGAGCCCCCCAAATCGATAAGAACACATTAACAAAATATTGTCGCCATAATTTAAAGTGGACAGGGGCATGAGGAACATGAGGGCCATGGCAATAGTGGCAAACCTATCAATCTCCGGCGGCCAACAACAAAGAATGAAACACAAGGCTGATATGCATTTCCATCAAGAATATGACCCTCAATGCATAGCTAAGTAGCTGGAAAAGGTTTATAGTTCTATATTGCTCCGGTGCCAGGGACATTTCAATTATTAAGTATTCCGATCTTATTATGTAAAGATTTAGCCATACAAACATCCAGGCATTTGCACAAGAAAGAATAGAGTATAATCTTATGCTGTACAACTTCAAACACTAACACGAAAAAATATGGGGATGATACAGTAGCTGTGGTTTTATGGTTTTAATAGTTGAATATAAACCGAAAATGTAAAGCAGACAAATGGGGCAAAAACAATATCATCGATCTCATTTGGGGATCAACAGAAAGGAGACCTGTGAGGGATGCCTTTCCTCTTGTGCAAATGCCTCCTTGGCTTTAGGGTTGAACTCACCCAAGCATTCATCTCCTCAGACGAGATAGAGGATTCCATTTCACTCATATATGTTTCCGAATAGTTATTAGCCTGAGGGGAAAAGTCCCCACATTCCGGAACTCCAAATGCAATGTAATTGTGACTTTTGTGTTTAGGCTTCACTGTTTCTACAGAGGCCTGGAAAAGTACAATCACACAAATCAATCACTGAGATTGATGAACAATGTAAGTATATGAGTGTTTGAAATGTGGGATCCATTTACCTTACAAGCAATGGAGCAGAAGTGATTTGGCATGTCTTGTAGATATCTCCCACAAACATCACACGCAGAACCAAACTTTGCTTTTGTTGATGGTTTGGCATCCTTGGACATTGGACGGGGATTTAGATGCACAGCTTTGTCACCATTGATTTTATATGTCTGCAAAACCATCAAGTTGTCTCAATTTGAGATAAGAACACTCAAATTTATCGAGGGAAGAACAAAAAACCTGAGAAAAGAAAAAAAAAAGCCAGAAACTGATCATGACAATATAATTATGTGATTTTGATCAAGCAAGTACACACTAGGCTTGCACCTAAGGGCATGAGCAACTCCATAAGATATACAGAGTTGATAAATTGATCACTCCGGCAAACTGAATGAGCATAACCAGTTGTTACTATTTAATAGTATTATTAATTGGAGCATGACACCATGTTTCCTTAGTCCGAAAAGTCCAACAGGAAAACTTAACTGAGAGAACTGAGAATTCAATTACATGGTTTACGATCACAACACCCTGAATTCGATTTAAGAACTCAAATTTATGCAAGCATATCTGTGATTGATGATATGATGAAAAAAGAGGGTGGAAAACTTCACCAAACAGCCACATCAAAAAATCATAGTCCAACTAAGCTGATGACTATAGATAGAAAGTGATTACTAGGGACAGTTATTGACTGGAGACAATGAAACAGACACAATTAACAACAGACCAGATGCATTTTCATCTAATATGCAAATCACAAACTAGATAGGAAGCCCATTATTGAAATTAATGAGCTGGAGACAGACCTGAATTCTAGCACAATCGACATGCTTCTGGACTTCTTGAAGGCGAATTACATCATGATATACATACTTGCAGATTTGAAGCTTTGAATGGCGACAATGAGCTTTCATACAGTGCCTACATAGCCGGCAACCACAGTCAATGCAAAAGACATTCTTCTCATTTTTGCGCAGATCTTGATGAACACCACAGGAACCGAAGAACTTGCTATGCAAAAGGGTATTAAGCCAATCTGTTTTCTTTGTCTTTTTAGAAAGATCACAGCTTCCCTACAAAAGTACACAACCAACGCATCCACTTCAAAAATCAAGAACATTCCACACAATAAACAGCGCTACTAAATCAATCACTCAATCAGTATTTCATCACCAATTCAAGATTCAATTTTGATTGTCAGCTTGAAGAAACACAAAGCCCACAATCAAAAATCACAACTTTTATCAGCTTTAAGTAAAATTCATGGACAGAATCCAAGGAACCTTTCACAAACACAATCTTGAGACATTCCCACTCTTACCAATTCATCAATCCACTTCCAAATTACACCATCCCAACTCAAAACCATCCAATCAAACATACAAAACCCATAATCAAAGATCCAAAATTGATCATTTCTACATCAAACCATAAACCAAAACTGCTGCACAGAACCCATTGAAACTTCATCCAATCAAAAAACCAAACATCCAAGTTCTTACCACCATTGAATTGACTAATGAACTGGGTCTGACTCAATTGCAGTGCTTGATTTAACAACAGAGTAAAGGTGAAAAATTTGGCAAAAAAGTCCAGAAGGGTAGAGTAGTAAGCAAAGTAGGAAAAGAAAAGATGAGAGAAAGAAGTGACAAGAGATTTGAGTAGTCACAGTAAAGTTATATTAAGGGAGAGAGAGAGAAACCCAATTATTCACAAAGAGCTGTCTCCAATTTCTCTCGCGGGAAGCTTAGTGCCTCATCACCGTCTGATTAAACTCAAACGTGATCGGACGGTGTGGAAATTTAGCTACTTCTTGCAGACAATAAATGAATAAAGTAATGGGGTGAGTGGGATTTTCTTTGGGGTGAGTGGAATAAAGTAGTGGTCAATCCTCTTTTTCCCGCCGAAATAAGCGGGATTTTCGGTGTTTTCTCTTTGTCTATTTATCTTTTTCTGTTTCGATTTTAATTATTGTTAACTTGTTATTAATTTTTTGTTTATCGAAATAATCACATGCTTCATTTACAGGAAAAAATCTTGGTTCATGGAATGTTGGTCAAATATTTCAACACGCCTCTGATGGAATTTGACTTATGTAGCCTAGATTTTCTAAAAGTTATTTTGAATTTCTTTCGATTTTGCTAAAGAAATTACTCCAAGATCATGTTAGACGAACATCATAATCTGAATTTCTTTCTCACAAAAAAATAAATAAATCATAATCTGAATTTGATAGGTAAAAACTAATCTCTGCGTTGATCGCAATTCTATGATATATGTTTTTTTTTAAATATAATGTATGATATATGGTTGATTCTTATGTAAAGAGAAGAATAATGAAACTACATTTGTTATACACATTGTTCTGAGTATCAGGTAACCTTTTTCCTATCAAAATTGGATAGTTAGATTTTCTAGCCAAAATGAGTACCAATAATGGGTTTCTCTAGCTTATGCTTTTCCTGAGACACTATCTATGCACTGCACTCTCCTTTGTTGGTCTAACTCATAATTTCGGCAACCTCAACTTTTAACTTGGTTGGTTGAGGTTTCTCGAACAAATGTTTCAGCTGAACCTGAACCTGAACCTGATGTGGAAAAGAAATGTGCTTTGCTTATTGAACTAATCATAATGTAGATGATGTTTCCTCCTTTTGCATCTGTTGACGTACCAACTGGCGTGTTTCTGGAGTCCCATGCCTACCAACACCTTGAGGCTTGTTAGCATAACATAGGTCATTGCAAAGAGGATAAGAATCCAGAAGAGTTTCCATGGTAGGGGACTGTGCGGAAGGTGTGCGGCATATACTGGAGTAAGCACTCGGATGACCTAAAACAAGGAGGACAATACCGATAAGAATTATGGTATATTTTCTAATAACCGTTAATAGTGACAAGCAGAATTGAAAACTTTAATATTTTCAAGAAAACTCCATTTTAGAAGCCTGTTCGTGATTCTCATCAAGATGGAGTGCAAACAGTGATTGCATTTGTAATATCAGTATAAGATCCGAACATGGGATATAGTCAGCAAGTATAGAACTTTTTAATACAGCTTTTTTCAAGTTAAGTAATTGAGCAACGACTTTGAATGCAATGTTAAATGCCCTATTGACTCATAAAAATGGTTTACAGATATACATATAGATGTTATCAACCATATAAAGTTTAGCATTGTCTTGAAACAAGGAAATTGGAGACAATTAATACTAGTAGCTTACCACACAGGCAGGTGCTATAGGAATAAATGTCAGATTTTTCTTTGCAGCCTCTGGTTGAATATTTAATGTCTAAGGAGAAAATAAGAAAAAGGTCAGTTTTCTGAACAACAAATACCGCCAGAATGAAGATAATACTAGTTGACTAGTTGTTTTATGTAGTGATGATCCTTAAAATAGGTTTGTAAATGGTTCACTGAGCAGCAACAAAACAATCTCAAGTGTAAAAGCAAATATGTGCATGCTTTCATGTATGTGCATTTGCTATCAATGGAAGTGCTGTGAAGCTAAAGTACTTCTGCCCAGACAGAGATTGATACTTAACTGAAATTTAGAATTTCGAACCTATCAAACCTTATCCTCAAACCCCCCAAACTCTTACCAAGAAGGATGCATATTAAGGCTCAACCACAAAGCTTATTTGTGAAGCAGAGAACCAATTAGACTCGAGTATACATATAGTAAGACATTTAGACATTTGTGGCCACATTATTCGTACTTCAGCATACAAAATATGGATTGACCTAGGCTTTCAAGCTAAGTCAGCTTACATCCACACTACGCCTAGACTAAGCAGTGTTGCAGTGTGACACTGCAGACTGATAAACTCTGTCTGTACAGGTACATACCGTATCCTCTTTTAACCAAAAAAAAAAACTGTATTCCTCTGCACTCATTGGTATACTGTATTATCTAAGCATACTAAATTTTGCTGAACTGATTTAAACTGATATAGAAAGCTGGTCACACTTTGAATAAAACAGTACCTGCTTGCATAGGTCTTCGAGAAACTCAGAGTATGCGATGGGCTTTATGTCATTGAACTTAGCAATGAACGAGTGCTTTACAATATCAACAATAATTTCACAGATAAATACCAACCCAGCATTCTGCAAAATCCAAATGTTCAGTCACTTTGGCATCAGATGTTTCCTGGGGTAGAATAAAGTTTCTTTCAAAGAGAGAATAATTTCCCACAGAAGTGATTGGAGAAACTTACAAAAATAAAATTTTCAAACCAGGGACCCTCAGCCTCCAGAATATTTTGAGCTAGGATGAATATGATAAAAGCAGAAATGTGGAATCTCTCTATTGAATCTGGCCACAAGTAAAAAATAAAATTTAAATAAAATCAGAAGAGTTTAAGACCATCTGAACAGACTAATCTAATTCAATTCACAGGACACGGAACCACATCTAGTTTAATTCATATAGAGGCTATAAAACAATAATGATATAAGTAAACTCACCAAAGTATACAAGACTGTGAATGTTTTCCTTACTATATCGCTTAAACACATTGCTTTTTATCTCAGCAAAGTTATTGGACACCAGCAAAGCGAACAAGGCATTATTGTGAGCAACGATGCAGGTTGACAAAGTAATTGCCTGAGCTAAGAGGATAAATGAATGAAGAAGTACGCAGAGTCAAGGATCCCAATGACATGAAATGGAAAATGATAGAACAAAAATCTTAAAAATTCAAAGAAAGGATATTTGAGGCAGTCACGGCTAAAGCTTGGTCGCAAGTAAATCTCCAAATCCAAAATCCCATGTTTTCGGTTGGGCAACTAGCAAGTCCGTCTGCTGAATTGAATAGAGTTTGCAATACATCTCCATTAAAACTCTGACATAGTTTGTCAAATATCTGTATGGAGAGGCAAAAATCAGTGATAAATGAGTGTCAGGAAACTGTAACAAAGTAATTCACAACATATGAAACTGATAAACTGGTATTAGAGCAACTCAGCAACCACCCATTGTCTTGTTCATTATAATTGAACCATTCTACATGAATGAGTGAGATAGGCAGCATATTACATTAAGCTAGACGTTTGACCCTTGGTTATGGTAATAACCTTTCAATAGTCAGTGTACAATTCGTTTTGACAAATTTTCGTTTTTTCCTTTATTTTTCTTCCTGTAACTCCTAATTGAGAAGAATAAAGAAAGTAATCGAGTATAGACACTGCTGTATATAGCCCAATAGTGATGTTCAAAAACTATCTGAGTTATAATTTACTTCTGCCTTCTGCCTTCTGCCTTCTAAAAGGATCGAGTACAAAAAATTCTAAACTTCTGAAGAGGGAAAAGAACTCAACAAGCGTATAACATTAAAAAGATCATATGCTGATAATCTATATTACCTCCAACACATTATACACAACATACAGTTTGATTGTTCCTTGACCACGAATCATGTGATATATTAAGCTGATATCTGAAACAACCAAATGAATATATTAAAACCAGTAAAAAAATTTGAATTGATGTGGATTGGTATTGGGATCAAATAATTCCAGCACACTAGTTAATTGGATGTTACATGAAATTTTAACACTATTTTGGAAAAAGCATGAAAAAAACTTACGAACCTGTTTGCTCCAAAAGAATGACACCACAAGCCATTATTGTGAAACACCCAAAATCAGACAGCTCTGCTGGAGATGGCCTCTTAAACTGCCTGCCCAGAAGTATGGTTAGTATTTGGTTGTAAATTTCATAAATGTTATATTGTTATTCGTTAATGACCCACGAAACAGGCCCAAGAGCATAATGAAAACTAAACTCATAACAATGCTTCAAAAACAACAGCACCCAAGTCTATTACAAGACTGAAGCAAGAAAAATACCAACCTTGTATGCACAAGCCTCCAAAGGGTCATCAAAATTCTCGTCGGCATGATAGTCAACAACGACAGAAACGAATCAAAACACACGAAAATTCCAACATCTATCAGCTGCAACAAAATTACAGTCATTAGCCACACTCCAAAATCAGACTTTCACACACACATTTGTTATTCTAATGGGATCATAGCTGCTGAAATTTACCAATTCGCATCTCCAAGGTAAGCGAAAAATAGTGTCGTAAACCCTCTCTCTTTCTTTCTCATTGCCAAGTGTTGTTGTGCTCCTTAATGAATTCCCATTCGACATTTCTTCCATGAAGTACTTCAGTGGAGACTTGTCCACTGAACACATATCTGACCACAAAAAAATTATACATAACAAAATCACAAATTTATAAGAAACAGAGATGAACATTCACACATTCACATTGCATTGTTGTTTATAAAGACTCACAATTCGGATCTTCGGCCATGACTCGCTGCCAATCCAACGACTCCGCCGTCTTCAACTTCGTAACCAAATTCCCGTTCGGCTTAGCCACCGGAGCCGCCGTGGACAACTCGACGGCGCTGTCCTCCTCGGCATTCGCCTCACCTTCCATAAAACCACCACCAGACGGCGCCGTTTCGTCGGAACTTGCTCCTCCGGCGCCGGCATTGACAGTCCTCTGCCTCAATTCCGCGGCGGCGAAACTGCTCTGGTCGGCGACGGAGCACAGCACCGTCTGGCTGAAATTGAATTCCAATCCGTTTTCGTCGGCGGTGGCGCTCTCCGGTATGGAGCTGTTGGGGATGGCGGATCGCTTCTTCTTCCTGCGTTTTCTTCGCGGCGTGGCGGCGGCGTGAGATCGGATTGGATCTGAGTTGGATCGGTAGAAGATTCCTCCGGCTGCTGCGGCTTCTTCTTCATCATCTTGGACGGAGCTGTTTCCGCTCAGAATCTCGTAGGAGAGTTTCCGGCGGCCGGATCTCAGCGCCATGAAGACCTGAGAGAGGTTCAATGCTATCTCTATCGGAATCGGAGATTATTCATCTCTGAATTTTGATCGGACGGAAACAATGAATGAATGAAAGAATGAAGACACTGCTTTTCTTCTCTGATAGGTTTTTTCTCAGGTTCAATCCTTTTAGTTTAGTCCCCCTCTGACACTGCATACCATACGACATGTCGCATGTGAAATATACTTGATTCATGTACCATATGCCCATATGGTTATTAACTTATTATTTGATGTTAGTATCATAGTATGTTACCATAGGAATCTATTTTATATATCCCTTTCATCTACAATACTATATTCATTGTAATCTAGTTGACCTTTGTACAAATTGTTCTATAATAATCAACATTGGGGAAGAGTCGATCGAGTTCAAATTTACCTATTATAATCGGCATCATCCTTATCATGTTATCTTGTATTAAAGTAAAAAAAACACGGCCATCAATGCTCTGAGAAAACTGGATCACATGGGTTTCTCTAAAAAAAATTTGTCTCTGTTCGACGGTGCGTCGCTGATGCCACTGTCGAACGAGAGTTTTCAGCATGTCAGATGGTGGTCTTGCTTGGTGGTTGTGGAAAGAGGATAAATAGAGCGCGGCATGTCTGTGTTGCAATCGGGATATCGCATGGTTTATGTCTTTTTCATTTGCAAGGGTTGGATCTTGGCAGCGATTATGGTGTTGCTTTGTGATGTTGGCCGTATTTTGTGACAATTAGGGATGTGGAGCACATGGTGATTTGAGAGAGGGGAAGGGGGAAGTGGTGTGACGACAGTTGGTTAGGATTCTTCATGAATCTGATCGGATATTGTTGCCGCAGTGCTTGTTTGATTACTGAAGGTGGTGTGTTTGACCTTTGCTACAGTTCCAGGAGGCCGTTTCTGGTGGCGTCCGGCATCGTCAACGGGATGGCTACATGAGGTCAAAGGCGATGGTGTGACGACTATGATTTGGGGCGTCTATTCTCTATTGGTCCAAAATGGTGGGCCTGGGTTGGGTCATATTAGGTGGGCTAGGGTCTTTTTGACCCTAGTCAAATTTTCCTTTTTAGGTTTTTTTATTTTCATTTTTTTAGTCCCTCTTTTAAGGGTTTAGGGTTTCTTCAGTTCCTTCTTTGAGGGTTTAGGGTTGTCGGTAGGGTCGTTAGGTGTGTCATTTTGGTGCATGTCATCACCAAAGACTGTTATAATAGTCGATTCATTATGGGTGTTAATGTAATGTAATGGGAAAGATTGCCTTTGCAAATATGCCGGATGTTTTGGTATGTAATATTATTAGAGCGTTTTCTTCTTGAGATTGGTGGCAAGTATGTATCGACTACTTATGCAATCGTTTTGTTTGGTTCGAGATTTGGCATTCTTAACTTATGTTTATTATTTCTTGCGATATTCTTCTGACTACTAGTATAGGTCGGGCAGAGTGTGGGGAATGTAGTTTCACCACCAAATAAAGAATATATTGTAATTTTATTATGGTGAAATATATAATTCTTTTTCTAAAAAAAAAAACTTAAATTCTAGAGTTTTTCAGTCATAACGTCTCCTAATATCTATGTGATTCTTTACTTAGTTTGTGACGGTGTACTTGGACACATAATAGTGATAATACTAGCAAGTTGGTAGTTTCATTCCTTAATTGGCAGCAGAATACATTTCTTTTTTTGATTGCATGAGCATTATTCCAATGGCACAATTACAAGATAACGCACACCTAATTTCTTTAATGTATTGACCAAAAGCTTCTACAAAGAAAAATGTGACGGCCGCCATCAACTACGTAATATACCCACATTATTTAGACGACAGGCCTTGCTAGTCATCACTGAGGAAAAATATGGTGGGCTTCTTAGGTTCGGTGATATCCACAGTCCCTTCCAGCATCTTAGCCACTTTGCCCATTGACGGCCTCATCTCTGGCCGGTCTTGAAGGCACCACATTGCCGTCTTCACCATTCGGTTCACCGCATCAAAATTCGTCCTGCTATCGTAACAATGCTTGATATGACGGTCCAAGATATCCTCCACATTCATCTCCTTAAACACCTTCTCAAACGCCCATCTCGGGAAATACCAATCCTCGCTCTCCATCATGGACCCTTGAACATCATTGTTCCGCACCCCGGTCACAAGCTCCAGCAAGACCATTCCAAAGCTGTACACGTCAGCCTTGGGTGTGATCGGGTCCATCTTGACCCACTCCGGCGCCATGTACCCTCGAGTCCCTTGCATCCGAGATATGGTTACCATGTCCTCCTTCTTCTTCAACTTCGCCAACCCGAAATCCGATATTTTCGGGCAAAAGTCGTCGCCGAGTAGTATATTTTCCGGCTTAATATCACAATGCAACACCCATTCTAGACACTCTTCGTGCAAGTAAGCAATCGATCTCGCCACGCCTAATGCGATTCGGTACCTTATCCCCCAATCAAGAATCGGTTTCTCATCCTCCACCGGGGCTCCGTTATCCGATTCCTGATCCGTAGCCAAAACCCGACCCGGTTTGAAAAGGTAATTGTCTAGGGACCCATTCGGGACATACTCATAAACTAGGATCCTCTGACCTTTCTCCGCGCAGAAGCCCCACAACCTGACCAAATTGAGGTGGTGCATCCGCGCAATAATCGTCACCTCCGCCCAAAACTCGGCATCGCCGCCGGCCACGTGTTTCAAACACTTTACCGCCACCACCCTCTGATCCGTCAGCTCTCCTCTATAAACATCGCCAAACCCACCTCTTCCGATCAGATTGGAGAAGTCCTTAGTCGCTGCCTTCAGCTCGGCGTACGAAAACCTCTTCGGCCCGCCGGCCGGGAGAAACTCAAGCCCAAGCGTCCGAGCCATGTCTCTATACTTTATATACTTCTTGATAAAAGCCCAGAAGAACAGCACCCCGGAAATCAACTCAGCAGCAAAAAGTGTACAGATAATCACTATGTTCCTGGTGGTGGCGTTCGACTCTTGCGGCGGCAGGGGGAGACTGATCTCAACCGGACACGTCGTCTCTAGCAGCTCCGTCATTCCTGTAAAATTCGACTTATCGGTTTCGGCTCCGTCCACCCGGAGAAACATAGCTCTTTCGGTTCCCGGTGACCAGTACCCGTATAGCAACCGGTCCAGCTGCAACACACAGAAGCCTTGGCCGTCGTATTTGAACATAAACCCTAAACAGTTGTCTCTGTTTAGACACCTTGATTGGCATTGACTAAAGTTAGTTGCGGGCCAATTGGTCTGGTTTGACCCGCCGGTAAAGTTGACGTAATCGAGTTGGAGAAACTTGGTCTTTTTAGCAAGTGGGATCTTCCTCTCGCAGCCTTGGTCCTCTATGGCTCCGTTTGGTACCGGCTGAAACCCCGGCGGGCAGACGCAGTAGTAGCTCGAGCTAGACCCGTCGCTGACGCAGATGGCGTTGGGCCCGCACGCGCCGTGCACCTGACAGAGCTCGTAGCCTGACTGCCAGACGATTTTCCAGGTTGAGATGGTGGGATCGAAGCTGTAAATGCGGAGGTTTCCGTCGTTGTCGAGGGTGAGCCGGCGTGAGTTGTTGAGACCAAAGTCGGAGACGATAAACGACTTGCCGTTTGCCTGCTTCATTTGGCCGGAGGAGTCGAAGCTAAGGAAGGCGTCGGTGAGGTCCTGGTACTGCTCGGTGAAGTTGAAGACGAGCTGGGTGGAGTTGATGAAGCTGAACTTGCGGTTTTTGGAGACAAGGGTGAAGTTCCCGCTCAAGGATTGGTTAGGTAAAGCAGTGTCAGTCGGGAAAGAGAAGCTCTGCCAGTCGCCGTAGATGAGGTTTCCGTCGTTACGGAGCTTGAGCTGGGTAGTGTTTTTTGCGGTGGAGGGGGTTCCCGGGAAGAGGTTTTCGCCGGAGGAGGAGTTGGAGAGGCGGAGGAGGCCGGCGGAGGTGATGGAGAGAGTGGCGTCGGGGCCCAGAGGAGGGCCGGTGGTGGACCAAACTACGGTGTTTGGGGCGGAGATGTTGCTGAACCAGATGGAGAAGTTGTAGAGGGAAGAGGATGAGGGGAGGAGGGGGAGGAAGCCAGCGGCGAAGGCGGAGTTGGGGGAGAGGAGGGTGAGCTTGTCAAGTGGGGTCCAAGGGGAGTCGGAGATGGAAAAGGATGTGAGGTTTCGTTGGGCGGAGGACGGCGGTGGGGTTGAGAGGGTGAAGATGAAGAGGAAGAACAGGAAGAAGGGTGACATGGTTGTGGGGGATTCGATCACTAGAATGGTGGGGAGATTGTGTTATATATATTAATGTGGAATTGAAGGTTAGGCTGATTCTGATGCGATCGGATGTTTAGTGGGTAATTTTAATGGCGGCCAATGCGAGTTCGAATGACTCGAAGTCTGGGTTGACTTCTCAAGTCTGCTATGGACCTGGAACCTGTGAGCTGAACTGAGACTCTGAGAGGGATGGATTCCCGCCAGAATCAGAGGGGCCCAGCTGACATGTGAACTAGTTTGTTATGATTAAATAGATAGGGCTGTTTCTTGGATCAATTCATTTTCGTGTGGCGTAAAGCTTACGGGGGGGTGCCTTGTTGACTGGGGAAAAGAAAATGAGAGGACAAAGAATGCAAGCCCTAGTGGCCACTGCTACAAGTCCTGAGTCCTGAGTCGGGATGAAGACGACGCCGCTTAGAATTGGAACTTGGAAGTGTCTATTACGTTGGTTTTGGGGAAGAACAGTACCAAGTTTCTAAGACCAGGCCACGCTCTTATATATAGCAAAGGGTTTGGGAGATCCAAGTACAAGTCACTTATGAGTTGCGTCAATGGTGTTAGAAAAGTGTCTGAGAGATAGCAAGTAGCTCAAATCCACCAATTAAGTTCATCTTCAACATGTCTTTCCTCTACGGAAAAAAAGTTTGCTGTATATACAAATTACTTGATATTGCACTTCATTTTTGGCAAGCAGTTTTTCCACAATCCCACACTGGCGCAAAAGGCACTTCAAGTTGAGCGCGCGATCGATACAAGTCAGAAACAAAAAAAAGAAAACCAGAATGCTGTTGGCAGGTTGAAGCCAATGGAAGGTGCTCCACATTCTCAAGACCTTGCGCAGCCCTGCGGGCGGATCCTTTTCAATTCTCTATTATGTTTTCTAATCATGGTCGAGAGGGAAAAATGAACGAGCATAAAACAAACATCAACTACACTTTGCAAATGTCAAATTGAAAGCTAGACGTAACACTAAAGTATGCAATAGTATTTCATTGTTTCATCCTGGCCCAAGTATATATATATATATATATATATATATATATATATATATTGATTTACACAAACCGACGAATGACAGCGAGTCAGCAAGTACTGCCTTGGTTCATGAGTTCTTCTAAGTTTGCATTGGAAATTGATCGATAATACCAAAGAAGAAGAATGAATATTATATTGAACAACTAATCTACATCGATGAAAAAAGCACCTATATATGCATATTAGTTTATAACAAAGTGTCATTCAGCTCGGGCCCACGAAAGATTGGAAGCGCAACTGGAGAGAGACCCGCTCTGATACCATGTTAAACAGCGACAAGCGTGGCTCGTGGACCAACTGTACCGATACTGTCCCAACTTACCACCTCACAGGTGTTGAGTTTTAATCACAAAAGGCCTCGGTACAATTGGTTTATTCACCCATTTATAAGCTTTATTTTCTTTGTCACTTCTTAGATGTGGGATCTCTCATCTCCAACACGCCCCTTCACGTGCAACCTAATTTTTAGGTCTGCACGTGACAGATTAACATCCCACATACTGGGATGAAAGAAACTAAGGTCCAGTAACCAACGACACTTAGTGGTCATCCAATCGGAAATCCTCCGATG
Organism: Argentina anserina; assembly: GCF_933775445.1. Lineage (NCBI taxonomy): Eukaryota > Viridiplantae > Streptophyta > Magnoliopsida > Rosales > Rosaceae > Argentina > Argentina anserina. Next base: position 25,888,135 of record NC_065875.1, on the reverse strand, counting down.
GCATGACAAAGTGGCACCCAACTCGGGCCCACGAAAGATTGGAGGCGCAACTGGAGAGGGACCCGCTCTGATACCATGTTAAACAGCGACAAGCGTGGCTCGTGGACCAACTGTACCGAGGCCTTTTGTGATTAAAACCCAACACCTGTGAGGTGGCTAAGTTGAGACAGTATCGGTACAGTTGGTCCACAAGCCACGCTTGTCGCTGTTTAACATGGTATCAGAGCGGGTCCCTCTCTAGTTGCGCCTCCAATTTTTCGTGGGCCCGAGTTGGGTGCCACTTTGTCATGCCATCGGAGGATTTCCGATTGGATGGCCACTAAGTGTCGTTGGTTACTGGACCTTAGTTTCTTTCATCCCAGTATGTGGGATGTTAATCTGTCACGTGCAGACCTAAAAATTAGGTTGCACGTGAGGGGGCGTGTTGGAGAGGAGAGATCCTACATCTAAGAAGTGACAAAGAAAATAAAGCTTATAAGTGGGTGGATAATAACTAATTGTACCGAGGCCTTTTGTGATTAAAACCCAACACCTGTGAGGTGGCTAAGTTGAGACAGTATCGGTACAGTTGGTCCACGAGCCACGTTTGTCGTTGTTTAACATATGCAACACGGTAAGGCGCCATATGTTTATATGCAATCTGTTTGATCATGTTCGGTGTTCCTTCTGAATAATCACACAAAAAGTACGAGGGCCTATACACCTCAATTGGGAAAAAAATAAAGTAAATAGTAATTCAATGTAATTCCTAACATGATCTAATTTAATTGTAGCTCTCAATGGCTGATTTATTCCTTAACTTCTCCATGCCATGAGTATAAGATTGATATACTCACATACTGCATTTTTCAGCTAAGCTAGATTAAAGAAGGAACGGTGTTGTTGGCAGTGACCAATCCATGGTAATCTTGCCTTGTCATGCTCGATTTATAGAAAGGGTTGATGACGTTCGGATTGTACAAGCACAACATATTGTTTTGTTGATAAGAAGGTGACACATTGATGGAAGCTTCAAGAATGGTCTCCCAGCTCTCATCGACTTCTTCAAACTGAATCAACATCTTCTCGGCTTCCTCTTTCCCAAACCCAATTAAGGGCTTCACGTCCTCATGATCCCCACCGAACTGAATCAATGGCTTTTCCCATTTTGTACTAACAAGAATGCTTCCGTGAGTTTCATCTTCCGTCAAGGTTTCACTGGAGCATTTAAATGAAGAGGTTAACGATGAGGTCGGAGTGGAAGAAGACTGATCCGTCAACTGCCACATTCCATGGAGGAAGTTCTCCAGAGCATGGATTTGAATATGCGGGATTCGATCGATAAATGGATACTCATATGCACCACAAATTCCCATTGCCCTACACCAGTCGTAGAATTCACAAAGCTCAGTTGCTTGCACTGCTGCCTTCTTGTAAATCCCAAAAGCGGATATGCAATTTCGATAAGGCATCTGAAAGAGGCTATCAAGAACCATAACAATTTCCTTCCTAAAGATTGTATAACACACAAAGCTGTCTCGAATTAGAAGTTTCATGGCCACTTGAACCAAAAAGCTTTTAGCTGCTGGCCCTGTTGGCCGGCAGTCCATGACTCGATCAATAAGGCTTTGTAGCTGCGGCAGCATTTCAAGCATTCGACTAATTTCTTCCATTTTAGCTGATAAGCTCTGAAATTGTGGTTCATCATCTTCTTCCTCTCGTTCATCTTCATCATCTCCTTCTTCTCCTTCCTCTTGATGTTGTTGTAGTGGTTCTGGGGGAGCCTTGTTGTCCAAGCAAAAGCAATGAAGAACTTCGTCGAGGAGCTGAGCATATGATCTGATGAAAGCCGTATAGTCTGCTGAAGCCGAGGAGGAATCATCACGGAAGCGACAGTTGTTAAGAGACATCAACCCAATAGAGCGTGTACAAAGGAGCTCAGTCCGAAACGCACTGTCTTCAGGGACGGCACGGAGCAGACGATGGAGGAGGATCAAGCACTTGAGTGCAACTCTCCAGCAGCGGGTCTTCCCGAAGCGGCGGCAGAAGCTGAGTGAGAAGTCTCTCAGGGTGGCTGCAGAGATGGAGAAGATTTTCAAGAGCTCTTGAATGTACTTTTCCGGCAAAGGCAAGTCATCCGGAGCCGTTGCTTTTATGACGATGAGCTCGACGTTGCAGAACCCTCCAACCGTGGCGATCTTTGCATAGCTCACGGATGTATGCTCTCTTAGAGCGGTGAATGCTTGCCGGAATCGCCTCTGCATTTTCGAGAGACAGAGGCAGAAGAAGAAGAAGAAGAAGAAGAAGAAGAAGAGAGAAGTAGTAGAATTGGTCTGATGTGTTGACTTGAGGCAAATGAAGTTGGATGAGTTTCGTAGTTGCTTTATGTGTATACAATGACAACGTAGTGGCTTTGATAAGATCGAAGCCAGCTACAACTGCACAAAGACTGTAACTACAAGAAACATTGATGAATCAGTCAACAAGAAGGAGGCTAGCTAGTGCCAATCAATTTAATTTTAAGAAGGCTACTAATTGCTATGAGGACAGAGTATGCAAGTCAACAGAAGTCAAAGATATGTTGCTGATGTGGCTTTTTCTTTTTTATTTCATTGGTTGTTGTAATAACTATAAATACTCTAGCTGCTCTCGGAAGGGAATTCAGGAATGAACCAAAAAATGATAAAGCTGTGTTAAGTTTTATATGTGCTACTATATCAGATGAGACATTATCCTATTTGGTTGGAAGCAAAAGTATAAGGGAGGGTTGGTTGAGACAGGAATAAACATTCGGCTACTTCAAGCTCAGATGCCATGAAACTGATCGAAGACCAATCTACATACTTTAAAGAAAAATGTTGGTTTTACTGACATGTATCTTCGGTCTCAAATGTATCAGAGATGAACTGGCTTCTGTAGGCGTGAACTATAGTGATGAGATATTATTGTATTAGCGCTTGAAGGTCTACCTCATGAGTATAACAACATCAAAGTGGTTATTAGAGGATTTAGAGCCAGGGACAAATTGTTCTCTATGGAAGAGTTTCAATCTCAATTGTTGGCTTTTGAGAAAGATTTGGAGAAAACAGTGGTGCTCCAAAATCAAGATATCATGTCTACTAAGAACAACAACAACAACATGGTTTGAAAAAAATGTTTTGATGAACAAGATTGTTAACATGATTTGAAAAGAGATGGTTTTGATGAACATTTGAACAACAAGGACATAATTTGAAAAGATGTTTTGATGAACAAGATTGTTAACATGATTTGCCGGGGGAATTGCTGACTCACCTAGGGCTGAGACGGCAGAGGGAGGGAGGGAAGGAGGGAGATATTGTTGACTCACCGGTGGAGGGAGATATTGATGATGCACCGGCGAAGGGAGGTATTGCAACTGAGAGAATCGTTGATGCAAGGCGCAAGCAAAATGGGCTTAGCCTTGGTTGCCTAGGCCCAGGGCCAAAGGTGTTCAAGCAGTAACTAGGCGTGTTTTGAGGCGTGAAAGGCCAACGCCTTAATTTTTTTTATTTTTATGAATAGACAATTTTTTAATGAGGTATTTTTAGGGTTTTGAGATAGTTTGGAGGTGTTAGAGGTAATTGTGATAGTGGTGCTACTTTGAATGATGATATTCTAATTGATGATGATGATGATTTTGAAGCTTAAAGTTAGTTCAAACATTGTTCTTGTTTATTTATTTATTTCAAGATTAGCCAGTATTTTGATATTTATGAATCTATGTTATGCAAAGTGATTTTGGATTAATTGTATAGTTTTGATATATATATATATATATATATATTTGTTATGAAAGAATGACAATATATTATGTTTATTTTAGTTACAAATCATGTTATATATATAAGACTAATAAATGCACAAGTGTATAGAGTTAACTATTTGTGTTTGGGTTTTAATGACTTCTTTTTTGACTTGCTTTGTTATCATTTTTGTGTAGGAAACACTGGAGGAGGAGGAGGAGTTGCCTCAACGGGTGCAGGGAGTGTTACAAGCGGTCGGGAATGTGAATCCAGCAAAGTACAAGACATAGATGTGTAAACATCATGCCAAGAATCGCTGTCTTTGGAAAGCCAAATGCGGATTGTGAGCACTACTGATCATTTTCTTTAGGAGAAACTTTCATATTAAATCAATTTCTTTATAGGGATTTGAGAAGGATAAAAAGAAAAACAACAAAAATATACTACTTCTATACACCACTATTCTATTTGTTTTGATTTGATTATTTAAGTTTCTTAGGAATTCTTGCAAAGTGAACTTGTTATAACTTAAAATGAATAAATTAAAATAGATAAGTAATGGGATCCGTTTTTTTGCAATTTTTTGAAAATATAATGTTTTCCTTTTCGCGGACTTCATGAATTTTTATCGTAACGATTGGTCGTTAACTAGATGCCAAAGAAAAACATAATATAACGATTTCCAAATAGTTGTATTGTCCTTCTTCTAATTTGACTAAGAACGTCAAGGGTTGACTTTAAGATTGGCCAAGATTCCTAGTTTGACCTGAATATTGACAAACTCTAAGAAAACTTGATAATCACCAAATTTATGTTTCAAAAGTTACTAAACAAATTTATGTGCCCTATTTTTCGTCCAAAGTTTTATGTTGTGGTAAATAGTTAGAATTGTGAATCTAGTATCAAAAAATTGATACTAAGCCCAACCTCCAATTTGGAATCAATACAAAACAAACGCCAGGGATTGAAACCTTTCAATGATTTTTGGTCTTCGGGTTTTCAAGAGGGAGAGGAGAAGAAGAGGAATCGTCAGAGTCGGGAAGCCAACAAGTGCTCTGCCAACATTGCTCAAGTAGTTCCCCAAGGAAGCAAGAGGATGATAATAATCGTAGGGACGAGATCGAGGGTGTGTGAATTTGAATGATATGGTGAGCAGATTAGTGTACACTAAAATATTAAATAACCGTGTTTTGTATTTTTTTTCCTTGACCGTGGTTAACGACGAAAAATTTAATGCCATCATTTTTTTTCCATCCCGTGCAATGCACATGGCCGTGTATGTTCACGGCCGTGCATGCAAGATACACCGGTGAAAATGTGGTAATAAACTAACGGTGGTTTGGCACAAAGCGAATCGTGATTGAGCAAAATTTGCGGTGATGATATCGGGAGAGTGGGAGACGATGTAGCAATGAGTACTAATATTTACTTATGTTTTTACGTACGTCTTGTAGACATTTATCCAAAGTGACAGTTAGGATCCCAATCATCATCCCATACAAGCCAAGCGCGCGCAGTAATCCATCATTAATAATTTGGCATCAACATATCTAATCTCCTAGTCACATTCCATTTTCTTTTAACAAGCTCCAGAAAAGCTAGCTGTAAGAAATTTGATATTGCTTCAAATATTTTTTGGGTTAATTTTGCGCTAACGCACTAAATGGTCTGAAAATCTATGATCGTCTTAGTAGTAATTGTTATCGCCTTCTAGTAATTCTCTGGCCTCCCCCCAACTGGTCATCTATACTTGCTTGGAAAATAGCGTTGCTTGTCATTCTTCTAATTTCCCGGCCCGCCGCCGGCCATTATCTAAATGACAGATCGAGGCTACCGAAAGTCAAAGAAGGAAGAGGACTCCAGTAGAAGAAGACGAGACTTTTTGAGAGAGATGGAGCCAAAGACTCGACGTGTGTTGGAAGATTTAGGGATGGGTTTGAGATATTTCCGGTGTCTATCATGTATCCCTATTTCATTGGAGTTTATTTGTTTCTTGTATGAGTTGTATCCCCTACAAGAAAGATAACTCTGAAAGGATTTCTTATGACCAAACTACAGATTAGGTTACTAGTTCAACAATATTTGAGAAATTGTTCTTAACGGTTTATGAAGTTTAGTTATGAAAAAAAATATTCTTCTCAGTTGAGAAGATCTTGGAAATGTTAGTAGCCCCGGGTGTAATGCTTTGCTTAACTTGGAAAAAATAATTCTTCGTAACCGTTTATGAATTTAGCCTGAAATCTTAAATGAGAAACCACCTGAAACAGTAAATCACAGCACAAAAAGACCAATCCAGCAACTACATTAATGCAATTTCATCGTATTCGAGGTATCAGAAACAAAAGTCACAACTAGACATTGTTTATAGCATTGAAGAGTTGCAGTTACATTGCTTTGTTGCCCTTGACATGAATCCTTACAAGTCACTCGTTGTCTAGAATACTTGCAACAAAGCATTTCTATCAGCTATGGCACCCCCAGAAACCATTTGAATAGCACTTTATCTAATATGAGCATAAACAAAGACAGAAGAATCCTTCTGAAAAGAATCCCCTATGCAAAGAGTTATATCCTCATATCAATTCAACAAACAGTATGAACTAAAAAGCCAGATTGTCCTCATAGTCAGGTCAGTACTAAAATCTACACAAACGTACACAGAGAGTGCTACTACATGAGCTTGTAGTAGCAATTTCCTCCAGCAAGAAGAAACTGATAAGGAACCCCACAGTGGCAGCTGAAATGGATCACTATGCACTCCCCAACCTTCTCCACGCTCACCGATTCCTCAAACCTTTTCTGATCACAATCCTCCTGTAATTAAATCACCAAATTAAAACAATAACCAAGCAGTAGAATCGTAATTCACATTTTATACAAATATTCGAAATCTTGGTAGTACCTCGGTGACAGCAGTGATTACAAGACCTTGAACATTCTCATCAGAGGGTTCAGCATTGTTGATAACCTGCACCTCCTGCTCTTGTTCTTCTTGTAGAGTCTCTGGTGCTTTCTCCTGATCCACCTGAATGGCGTCATCATCGTCGTCATCAACATCTTCAAGCATGACTTGCTCAAACCACAGCGTCATCTCTCTGAACCGATCCTTGATCCTCTTGAGCTTCCTCTGCAATTTCGATTTCCCCAAAAACCCATCAATTTCCAACAACCACCATTATCAAAAATCATCAAGATTCAACTTTGAACAGGGGATATCATAAAGATTCAATTTTTGAATTGGGAATATAATAAAGATTCGATCTTTACCTTAGTACTGGGGGAGTCGTCGTCGTCGCCGGAGCTGGAGGAGGTGCGGGAGGCGGACTTGGCGGCGGGAGAGAAGGTGGGCTCGGAGACGGCGCGGTGGTGGGTGGGGTGGGGCGGGAGCGTGGAGACCACGGACGGCGGGGAAGCGACGGCGTCGGTGTGGGGAGAGTGAGAATCGAGGTTGGAAATGCAGCGGCGGAGGAGCGGGTTGTGGGTTTCGGAGCGGCCCGATTTGGGGAGAGGAGGGAGAGGGGTAATCTTGGAAAAGCCAGATGGGAGAGGAGGAGAGAGCTTCTCTTTCTTGGGGTTGGGCTGGTGGGAGTGCGGCGGAGAGGGGCGCTTGAGGGAGGAGGAGAAGGAGGAGTCGAGGCGGAGCATGGAGAAGTCCGATGAGAAATCAGCCATGAAGATTCTTCTTCTTGTTTTGATTTTAATTGGATAACAAATCAAAGATTAAAAGAGAGAGAGAGAGAGAGAGAGAGAGAGAGAGAGAGAGAGAGAGAGAGAGAGAGAGACGAATTGATTGAATGGGGTTGAGGCTCTACTCTGCTATGTAGCTTCAGTATATTTAGACAAGACCACTGGGGCGGTTTGTTAAAACCGTTTGTAACGGAATTTTGGCGCCAATTTAACCTACAATAACGGTTTTAGCTATCAGTGTTCTTCTTTTTCTGTATGCTTTGAAACTTGAAAGACCCGAGCACTTCATCCGGGATGTGCATTATAACTTAATTAAGAAAGGAAATAAAGGGCAGAAGCTACAGATGATAAGCACTCGAGCCTTGTACACGGTAAGCTTCATCTAAATAGAATTTGTGTGCTTATTGAAAACAAGAGCTTCGTCTAAACCTATATGAACCGAAAAGTGACGAACTTCTTGGGTTCATGTTGGTAGTGACAACAAAGATAAAAGGAACGAAGACACTGCACCTTGCCGGTGCTTTGAAATAAAGCTCACCTGGACGGACGGTCGCTTTAGTCGGAAGAAGTAGGATTCCAAGGTCAGGCATGTGCTTGTTGTCCTCGAATTGCCGTCTTGCCGAACATTCTATAGTAGGTAGGAACATTTGGTTGTACCCCTTGATTGAGATTGGATTTGACATTGTCATAGGCTCAATCAGGTTCGAATCAAGACTGACTGAAGAACTATGGAGGGATTCTCAACAACTCTGAACGTTGTTTTTCCTCTACTCGATGTTCTTGCAAAAGTAAAACTGGTAAATTTTGGAATACTCTGTATCCAGAAGAACCCCTAACTTCAACTTACAGAAGGCATTGGAAATTTATATAAACTGTCGATGTTTGACAGACTCGTGGAATCAATAAGCTGAAGAAAGAATGATACGACAGGCTCAGCACCAGCAAAATTTTTACTTGACTTTACAATTGGAAATTTACAGTTGTACACTGAAAATAAGAATGAGCATCTACCACTACCCAATTATGGGATTGCACAAATCAACGCTATTTAGCATGAATACATTCTTATTTCTTGTATAACATCAGTTACAAAACCGGGAACACTAGATAAATATTATGGATGCATAGTTTACATCTTGGCAGCATTCTAGAAATCTTTAGTTCTTCCTATGCCTTCGTTTCTGTTCACCTCTTGGCCTTTTATCTTCGTCCCAGTCGTACATTCTGCAACATGGTTAAGGACTGACAACACAATTGCACTGACTTGCAACATATAAACCTATGCACACAGCAATACCCATGACAAATCTCAACCTAGATGTGAAAATGGATTTCATTCAGCACTCTTAAGGGGATGGGATAATCATTGAACTCTACTTCGACATGATACATGACAAACAGAACACAAAAATCAAATCCCTAACCAACTGTATATTCCAGGAATGCACATGCGAGCAAACAATTTATAGATTAAGACAAGACAGAAAATAAACCTAAAAGTAGCTTTTAAGGATACGGGTCTGTATCACGGCGAGTCATCTTGTTGGATACTTCTTTACTGTGAATCCTTAGACTTGGTTCTTCCATGTAACCTGCGCGAGTGACAATGGGTCCTTTCCGTTCTCTATCTCTTCCATCATATGGCTGGGACAAGTTAATAGAGAGGGGAGGGGGAGGATGAACTGGTGAGTACTCACCAGCTTCCCCAGAAGGCAGATGTTCTCGTTTAAGTTTCCGCCTCTTTGAAGCTGCTATTGTCTCTGGATCTTCCTTCAAAAGGTTGGTTTTCTCCCTTTCTTTCTCTCTCTCCCGCCCCCTTTCCCTGTCCCTATCCCTCTCCTCCACCTACATATAATAGAAGCAGTGAGTTCCTTAAACTCTAAGCAGCAAATCAGACCAAAACTTGCAATTTAAAGAAACTCAAGGACCATCATGATGAAGTTACGAAAGTGAGTCCCAAAGTATCTAAAATTGAAAAAAAAATAAGATAAACTATAAGACCAGTCCGTGGCCTATCACGTTGCTAGATACCCAGTACTTGGACCAAAAATTAAATAAACAGCAGCAGCTTTTGTAACAGCAGGTTTCTATGTGTTGAAATTAGAAGGATAAGATGAAAATGGCTGTGAGGAGATCTTTTTAGTGTCATGGTCTCATTGATGGCCCATCATTAATTAAATGTCAAACTGACAATCAAGTACAAGAGGTATAAATTTAAAACAAACAAACCCAAGAAAACAGAGGGTAGCATTTTCCCCTGAATATATTTGCTATACGAGCAATCGACCATTACCAAATATTACTTATCATGACCAAGACATTGCTGAAGTTTATTGGTTTAAGACACCACTGTCAATATAATGTATGATAAACAATACAAAAAATAATAGATAATGGCACAGAACAACTTAAAAACTAGTACCAATACATACCTTTGAGATACCCTCACGATCATCACGCTTTCTCTCTCGAAAATCATCTTCTCTTCTACGTTTCGAATCGTCTTGAGAAATGGAGGAATTTTCTTCAGATCTTCTACGTTCCTTCTCATCATGTCTCGGAGAAAGCCTTTGAGTATGCCTTGTAGCGGCAGTCCTTCTATCTGAATCTTCGTCTCTTCTTCCAGAACTCACAGATTGAGGAACAATGTGAGGAGGTAAGGGTGGTGGTGGAGGTAAGCTCTGCCCATGATATCGATCATCAACATGAGATTTTTCAGCGGATATATCACTGTGACGCCCTTTACCTTTCTCATCCTTAGATTTGTCAGGCAATCTATCAAGACTCCTATCTGAACCCCTCTCTTGCAATTTTTCAGCTGAATGATCCCTTCCATGTCTCTCCATTGACCTATCTCTGGATCTCTCGACAAAATCATCTCCACGTGACTTATCAGGACGATCCGATCTTTCCCTGTGATCTTTATCATGTCTTTCACTTCCTTTATCTTTAGACCGATCTGAGGCCTTTTCAGTGGTCTTATGACCACCTCTATCATCAGTTCCTGATTTGTCAACATCCAACAGTCTAGCATCAGTGGACCTCTCTCGATCAGACAGTCGAGCTTCACCCTCAAAATCTCTCGTTTCAGCCTCCCCTTTTCGGCGTTTACTTTGTCTATCCGTTTCTTCTGCGGGGCTGTTTCTTTTCTGAAGTTTATCACCAGACTTAGAGAGGCTAGCAGAACTATCATGTCTAGGAGAGTGAATGAATCGAGAGGAAGGGGGCCTTGCCGTGTCAGAAACCTCAGCACCTTCCTCCTTAATCCTTGTACTGGATATCTTTGCAGATCCACCCTCCACTTTTGATTCAATACCTACCGTAGCTGGGCCTTTGCCCGAAGATGATACCGTGCCACCATTTACTGTTATAACCGTAGACCCAGCTGCTTTTCCAGATCTACTTTCGTCCTTTGCAAGGTCTTGTTTCAATGGCTTAGCCCCAGCAGGAACAGACCGTTTCGCTTGGCCCCTCGACTGTCAGTAGAGAAAAATAAATTTTTAAAAAACACAACTTTTCAATGACGTCATATAATAATGAAACCCACCTTAAGTTATTTCATCAAACTTAAATGAAATGCTCAGAGTGGGAGAAGGATGCAAAACCAATCTATCAACCACAAGCAAAATAGACATTTAACTCTGTTTTAGCAATGAAAAGTTACAAACCCTAAAGGCTCCAAGAAAATAAATAAATTCTACAAACTATTCTTTGAAAACTCAAACGGTAAAGATCAATGTAAGGGTGGAAATGCATTGGAGAAGAGAAAGTGATAGCACTAGAATCTTCATTGTAAATAAGCATGATCATGAGGTCTCACAAGTGCTGCCTAAACAATACTGCAATAGCTCAAGTGCAATGAAGTATTCAAACATAGAAAATTAACAGTGATTTGTTTCTCCCAATAATAATACCTCAGATTCTGAAGTGTTCTTTGCGGCAGGTTTTCCCATATTTTCATCCAGTGTCCGGTTTGAGATTTCGTTCACTTGCACTTGATTTTCAATAGGCCTTGACGTTCCAGATTGTAAAATACCTGATGGTACAGATGCATGAGCATCTGAACCATTCACCAATGAGACACCTTTATGTTTTAAATGCCCTTGATCAGATTTTGCATTTGAGATACTTTCTACCCTTTCCAACCTCCCATCTGCAGGTTTAGCTTTTGACACGTGGTCTCTGGTTGAAATGATTGATTCCGAGTGTTGGGAGACAAGGGTTCCTGCTCTTCCACCAACAGGTTCAGTTGGAGAATTGTTAGTGGCAGGAGCACTCTGTATTGCTCCTAGATTACTGGATGAAGGCTTCGAAGATGTTGTAGACTTCAGTTCAACGTAGCCCATGCAAAATTCTTCATCCGAAACCAATGAAGGCTGTAAAGTATTTGACCAAGTTATTAATAAAAGCTGAAATTGAAGGTAGGGACTAAAAACCCGATGGCTACACGCCAGCAAGCCCCAAACTCAAGGTTTATTTGCTGGTAAATGGGTTCTTCTCCTCATTCCCTATGTTAAGCTTAAAGTACGAACCTTTCTAGCAGCCAAAGAAGCACCAACACTTGTTGCCAACACCTTAAGGTCCTCTCTCCCATCACCTTTGATCTTGGACACCTGCAAGTATAGAGGCAATAACATAAACACAATGATGCCACTGCAATTGAAACCTACAGATATAGTTACTTGAAACAGTTCATACCCGTCTTTCGAGGTTAATCCCACTCTTTTTAGTAACCGGGAAAACACTAGAAATTCTTGATAAGATTATGAGAGCATTTCGAATTTCCATGTACTCCGTAGATTCCAGACACTGACCCAACAATCTAGTGATCCTTTGACTCCATTTCCAGTGCACCTATAAGAAATTTAAACCACCAACATATTAGAGAAAAAAATGCAAGGACGGACTTCATTGGGTCATACAGAGATAAAATGCAATAATTGTTGTTATAAGACCATTAAAAAAATGATGGCATTCAAATGGGTTGAAGCAGAGAAAACAAAAACTAAAATAGGAAAAAGGAGCATAGGATTGGATATGCCAGCTCATCTGGGAGAATTCATGGGCAATTTTTTTATGATTATAATAAGCTGCTGCTAAAAAGATCATTGAAGTGAACTGACCAAATGTACCGACCTTGGTTAGCAATTTACATAAGTGATTGGTATTGCAAGCTTACTGTAAATTAACCATATATAAAGAAATGCCCATGAACTCACCTTGACAAACTGGCCATATCGAACCCGCTGGCTATCTGGAAATCTATAATAGACAGCAAAGCCTGGCATGTTTCCACAATCGCGCTCATAAATAGATTCATCACTCTGTTGAAGAAGCATGATCCAATTAAAATTTTGGGAAAAGAATATGCGAGTTTGAAGTACTAGCAAAAGAACATTCTTATGACACATAACTTGTAAGAATAGTGCGGTTGAATAGAAATAGTAAATTATCACCTTCCAATAGTAAGCAACCTTCAAGGTCTCACAAAGAAACTTCCCCAGTCTACCAACTTCAGATTCAGTGCAACAGCATATCATAGGCTGTAAGGTTCTACAGATAAGGACATCCATGTGGTTGACTGTGTTAAAAAATGGTGTTCCCAGGGAATGAAGAGTGTGCACAAACATGGCACAATAGACAGCATCTGGCATGCTGAAAGTACAACGAGGAAATATACAACGCTGAAGGAATTCCATGTTGATCTTTAAAGTATCAAGACATGAACTCAACCATTTGTCCTTCTCACGCGATAACCGTTTACGAACAGATGCAACATGTTCCTCATGCTTACGAAGTTCACTAGTCAGCCTATCTATGGTTTCTTGAATTCTTTCCTTCTCCTTCTTCCTTTTATTTATTGCAGAAATCGAATTATCAGTCTGCTCTTCCAGAACTTTTATAGAGGCTTGCTGTCTCACAACTTCAGATTCATAGCAATTTCTTGGGACATAAAGATCATAAAGTGTGAGCCCCCAAAATGTAGCATAAAGATCAGGGGACAAACTATTCCAGGCTCTTGCAGGCAACATGCTTTTAGCAGTGTCAAGAAGATCCAACCACCTGATTAAAATCAAATACATATAGCAAAGGGAAATAAAGTTAATTATAAAATAGTACGAGAGCATTATTTTTCAATGTACGAGTAAAAGAATTAAACTGTCATCTCAACTCAATAAAAAACCATTTCATGCCAACTATTGCTATAATATATATACATAATGCAAAAGCTGCTAGATTCACTCAAAATCACCCAAAACGCAACAAGTCAAAAAGGTGAAAAAGTATTCTTTGGGATATATACGTTATAGGGTTCGATGTAGACCCGAGATCCAGAACCACGTTGCCAGAGTTCTGTACAGCTTCGGACTCTGAATTTGCAGATGTAACACTTTGAGCATCATCATTGTCTAGAGGCCAGAAAACATCATAACTCGTGGAACTCTTGAACAGCCTCATTACTGGGCGATAAATCAAGAAAGCAACCTATGTCATAGAAACAGTACTAAGATAAGTGTAAGAACAGTGAATCAGACAGAAAAATTTCTGGAGAGAGAGAGAGAGAGGGAGAGAGGAACCTCAGGATCAAGGTGGTATTTGTGGACTAGATCATCAAGTGAAGGGATCAGCTGAGCATAAGCTGATGCTGATGGCATGGCACTGCTAAGAAATTCCACATACTGAAGGAGTGCTCCATGACATCTATCAAACTGCTCGCTAACCATCTTAATATAAGGTGCATCTGCATCTATTATGACCCTACAAAGAGCAAGATAATCTAATCAGGTGTCTGACTCACTTGACTTGCATTCCCTTGTGCATAAAGAACATCATAACTAGGTGAGAAGAGAGATGCTTCATCAGGATGTTATTTTTATGCAAGATTGTCATATGCTAAACAAGAAATAGTTACTAAATAAATCTAGCTCAATGGCTTACAAAGAACGATGCTGAGCAAGAAGTAATAAAAGGGGGATTGCCAGCTTAGTTTCATCTTTTGGAAGCAGCGAGTCCCTTAGCCTGTTCATGGACTTGATTAATTGCTGTCAACAAATTTGAAACCATCATTAACATCTTTCCCATTTAGGTAAGGGAAAAAAACCATAACATGTTTTCATAAGCAATAAAGACTGCCAATACTTCAAAGACCTGAAACAAATCAAACAATTAATAGCACTTCAAATCTACATCTTATAAATTAAACATAACAAGGCACCTTGTTATGTCGGGTAGCACCAAACCCAGTGGTATGATGACGGAGAGTCTCACCCCCAGCCATCGCATCTAGCTGATCTTCAGTAAGGTCCTCGGTGTGATGGACATTTGCCATTTGCTGAATAAGCTCCTGATATAATCAGAAAATATCGATTCAACATTGCAATGTTTGAAAAGTAATCTTGAGACACAACTGGTATACACAGTGAACCTCAAACTACCTGAAGAACAACGAGCTCAATTCCTTGGCCCTTTTTCAACTGATTGACAAGGTACTGGTGAAGGCCTCTCAATTCCATAGATGGGTATTTTTTACACCTAAAGAAAATGAAAATTCAGGTGGTCAGAATTCTTAAGTCTGAAAGCACACATTCCAAACTGACATTTCAAGGATTAAAGATAAAACAAGGATATTACAACTATATCCGTAGAGCTTCAGGAAAGGAGTAGAACTTAGGTAAAACAAGGATATTACAACAATTCAGGTGTGCATCATTAGACTGTTTGATACAAAACTTACCATCTAGCTAAAAGGAAGCCATCAAGAGTATATGATGCAAATAAATAAACAAAACAAAACCTTAAAGAAATAAATTTTATTATAAAACACACAGGAAATGAGTAGAACTGTATGCTTGTAAAGATGGATTAATAGACAATTAGTCCCAAACAGACAAACATATATGACTCATTAGTGTAACTCTCAGCTTCCAGGATTTCAAATTGTCAAAAGGAAAAGTCGTTTAACTACGAATGCAAACCAAAAGAAAAGGTAAGGAAATCACAACACCCTAAATTTTTTTTATATTTATTATCCTTTAATAGTGGCATCGAAATGGAATACTAAAAGCCATCTCTTGGAACACTATAACAATTGGCCTTATATGTCATGATTCGATAGAAAGAAATTAAAAAGAACTAAAAAATAAGAAAAAGAAAAACCTCCCCATTTATGCATCAGCCACATCTGGTGATAAGTAATTTCCCCATTTATGTACAAATGAAAAGCCCAGAAACTCTAGTCTAAAACAATGCCGCTGACAATGCTGCTGAACTTCTTATCATTCCTTCATCAGTTTATGAAAGTTCCACATCAACTGCTCTTTGGTGCCTCACAATGTGCAGCAGTTTCTTTTATTTATCAGTAGAAAAGACAATATATACCACCCCATGTAAATTGTATACTGAGCATACAATATCCTCAACTACTAGTGCTCTGACGTTAAGCAAACCGATGAAGATACAATCAACCAGTAAAGCGGGTCCAGCAGATTGCACCTCTTCTTCTTCAAGCAGCCTTTGAACATCTAGTAATAGAGATACAAACAGAAACTAACTGAGCCAAAATAGTCTCAGGGATTTCCAGAGTCATCAGAGGAGACAAGAAACCATCAATTAAAAGCCTTCAGCACCCCACTTAACAGTTCTTCAAACAATTAGGAAGCAATACAGAAAGCTCCATGAAGTAGAATGAGAATGTCAATCAAAATCTTGAACCCATAACAAACGCCCATTCCAACTTCAGCGACCCACCAAACAGTAATCTTTCCAGGAGGCCAGCGAGAAAATCGAACAACAAAGCCGATTCATCGACTTTAAAAATTAGATAGAGAACAGAGAATTAGCTGTTCAGGGTGTCTTTTAAACATTGGTCAAAACACACAACCAAACTCTGTCAAATTAATCATACATCTCATCATAAAGAGCAGAGTTGATTTTCTTCGTGTTGCTTCTAATCTAGTAATCTTCCATTTGACAAGTACCCAAACATCCTTATTCTCATTCTGAAAATGCTATCCTTCTCCTTCCTACCCTGTTTAACGCTCCTCTAGCCTACAAAGAGGCAAGACTAGAGGATTCTGAGCTTCAACGTTCTGCCTGCCCTAAATATTTCATAAATACCAACTGAGAGTTATCTATTACTCAGAACTGGTGGCTTGATCACATAGAACTAAAGTACGCTCTATCACAGTATCACCTTCTCCACGCAACTATTGGAATATCTAAAAATCCATATAAATGACACAAAAATGTCAGTGGCATCCCTCCAATATCTTTTATTCAGCCCAAAAAGCTTAGAACCTTCCCAACAAGCTATAATGAGCCTTAGTACTCCTCTAACATCCAACTACCTGAAAAGAGGTCAGAGGTACCGAAGTTTAACATCACCTCAACAATCTGACCATCCCTTTTTCTATTTCATTAATTACGATATCAGCATGATGCCAATCCGTCACAAGTCACTAATGTGAATCTCATGGTACCCTGAACCTCGGCCAGCTGCTGGAACTGATCTCAACTTTCAAATAGAGAACACAAGGTCTCCAATGTATATTCATCCCTCCCCCGCTCCAGTCAAAAGGCCATTTGGCCAGGCTAATCTGCAACCCGGAAACTGAAGTGAAGTATCCAAGAATATATCTAGATTCTACAGAACGGTATGTATGTTAAAATTTTACTCTAGTTAAAGTCGTATCAATGCTAGAAAACGGTTGGAAAAAATCTTGAACAAAAATAGACAACTATGTGCAATGTAGCTCATTCGTACAAATCTGTTGGAAAAAGTTGGGAAAAGAAAAAGAATGAATACAAAAAGACAAGTACATCATTTGTACGAAACTCATAAATGTTCAAATGAGGTTCAAAGCATATGACAAGCATGATGTAAACAAAATCCCTACATTTCATTCAACAAGAAACAAAAAAGCTGATGACATATCACATTGTTTCTAAACATATAATGGGGGATGGCAATACACACACACACACACACACAGCATAGATGACAAGAAAGGAGCATACAAGTGACCCCAAAATGAAGCCAAAGATTGGAGCCAGTCTGACAAGTTAAGCCCATCATCTTTTAGCTTATCGCGCCCTCCTTGCGCCAGACGCTCAATCACAACATATTCCAGCACATCATATTCAAGCTGAACAAAAAAAAATAGCAAAAGATAATTAAGTTTAAAACAACATCCTATAAAGAAAGATCAATAGGTTTAAAACAACCTATACAATAGAATGACGGCCCTTCTACAAAGAAGAAACCACACATATTATCCAATGAAATAAAAGTACAACACAAGTACATAAAGATCCCATTTGAAAGAAACTTCTGATTATACTAGGTGCTTCTGTTTTGAACTTCTAGAGATATTTTCTTCTCTATGTCTTACACAAAACAGACCAGTTCCAAAGTTAACAAGGGATAAGTATCTTCACCAGTCTGAAGCTCCAAAGTTACCAAGGGATGGTCGCTCAGTGTCTTTCCAGATAAGTAACTTAAAGGTTAGTTGGTTCCTAAACATATTCTAATCTTAGACCCACTCATTCCACCTCATAAAGAATCTTCTGAAAAACTTCAAGCAATTTATTATTTGAAGCAAAACTCTGAGTAAAAAAAAAAACACGTGTTCAATATAATTTTTTTTTACCAGCTTCTAGCAGAGTACTCAAGGAGAGAAGGGGAAAATGTAACTGACAACAAAATGAAAATCCACACCTGAGTCAAATACTTAAATGCATCCACAACAGGAGTTATCATATCTTTGTATGCCTCAATCTGCAGTGGTACCAACCCATTAATTGTTTGAACACATAAACTAGAGGACTAAAAGGCTGAGAACAAAATATGAGATCATTTTTAAATAATTGACCTGATGAACAATTGTTCGGAGTACAGTCATTGGATTTGCATGAGCTAATTTTGCAACCATCCGACCCTGCTGCTTTAAATTTTCTTTTGCAAGCCGCTTCAAAATCCTTCTAGTGTCCAACTATAATGCAAGGACAAAAAAAAGATATAACACAATGATGCTTTTACAAAATAAAAGATGGAAGGAAGGAAAAGACAGATACGGTAAAGAAGTTTGAGACTTGAGAAAAGTATAGTTTAATACCTTGGCTGTTTGCCTTGCAGCTAAAACCATAGGAATTCGTTCATCTTCTTTTTCCCATTCACCATATAAACGATACCTCACCTAACGAACAAGATTCATATAGTAAGACTACTGTGAGAAAATACATGTTTGAATTGAAGAATCATATATCACTGATAAACACCAACCTCATATGGAAGTAGACTCATCACTTCCCAAATTTCCATTCCAACAGCTGGATTTGCAGGTATTAACTGTAAAGATGGAAGTAGACATGTGCGGAAGGCTTCCTCTACCCTTAACATTGCTAATTGACGGGGTGACCTAGCTTCCTTAAGGGGCAAACCAGGATTACTTGCAGAAACAGCTACGCCACCCATCCTTCCAAGCTCGGGTGCAGACAAGTAATAACCTCTTAATACTCTGCAAACCTAATCCAGGAAACAGGAGAAACTGTCCTTAATTTCTTCTGAAGATAAAATAAAAAGAGAAAAAGATTCCATAATATCAGATAAAAGTAACGCACCTTCTGTAGCAGCAAAGTATCACGATAAAGGTAAGGCCCAACAATAGCAAGCATCTGAAAAAGTTCTTTTTGTAGTTCTATAACAGAACCACTAGCTGATGCGTTTTCTGTAGTCATGACACCAACACTGGTTCCTGAGGAGGTCCCCAAGTTATTGAGACGTGCTTGGTGAACCATGTTGTATGCACAAGAGATGGATTTTTCAATGAGCCTGGTCACAGGTTTTCAGAACAAATTAGAGGGGAAAACAAAAGTAAAAGCATACCCTGACAAGCATACTAATAAGTTTTCAATGCATTCAAAGATATCACGCACCTATTATACATGGGTGATATTGTTCTTTATACATGGACGTGTACAAAAGCATGATGGACAAATAAAGATAAAAATAAAAAATCACATTAAGACAAAAGAATAGTAGAAGAAGTACCTGAACAAGCTATTACATATTTGGATATGTTCAACAGGATTTAGAGGTGAAAGACGTTCAAATAGTATGTGTGCATGATACCTGAGATGCAAACATGTAATCAGTTCAGACCAATATAATCAACACCAAATAAAAGATATTAATGAAAGGAGAACTTCAGTTTAAAAAACTCAATCCAGAATTCAATTATATGGAAATGCGAGCCAAAAAAGTGTGTACATAGAAGCATACCAGTCATCTACAGAAAGAAAACCAGTAAGCAAGCCCAAAGTCTGATTATTTTCAAACTCTGTAGATCGTTCTCCTACTGCCTCTGAATCCATGTCTAATGATGCAAAGAGATCTATAGTCACATCTCCTTGTTTCTCATCTTCCATCAAATCCTTCCCAGTAGCAGCGAGATTTATTTTACCAATTTTATTAGCCTAAAAATATTAACATAGCCAGGTAAAATTTACAATATAAGCTAGAGTTTTCGGAGCATATAAATAGACAAAAGAAAATATGAGAAATCAAGTAACAAAGTTTTCAGCCATTAAATACACTTTTAAAATATACCTCATCAAGCTGCTTGGATGAGAAAGCACTATAATGCTCAAACGCCTCATCGTCCTTCGGGAGTAAATGAGCACATCTGTTAGAAGCATAAACTAATAAACATAAGAAGACCTAGAACACAGTGACCATTGTTGCTGACCACATAAAGACACAAACAACTCGCCACAGTTATGCAAAATATCAAACATAAATATAAAAACTAATTCAAGAGCAGCAATACTTTAACATTCTTAATACTCCTCTAACTCCATGTAGTTTTCACCAATTAAGATAATCTCAATTATGTAAAAGTATTAGGCTCAACTATCAATAACTGAATACTCTTAATAGAAACTGTTACTGACAGAGACTTTTAGTCTAGTGTAGAATCCACTATCAATAAAATAAGGGAAAGTTTTAGCCCAGTACAGGGCAAACTTCTTCATAACCAAGTTGTGGCTACCACAAACTGTCCCACATAGCTGGCATTGGCATTGCCTCTAAACAATTACAAACAGGAGTCGTACAAGAATAATTTGTGAAATTGTGAAGCAAAAAAAGTTTCCTATCAAAGAACATGCTCATTAAGGGGATACTCACATGCTATCAAGATCAATAAAATTCTCCTTCACCAGCAAAGCTGTAAGCTTATAGAGTCCAAATGGTACAAGGTCATTTACTTCCATACGCTGGTAATGTTGAAATTTGAAACCAAGGATTTGTGAAGCATGAGACTGCAAAATAAGATGTTATGAGTCAACTAAAAGTCATCATATAAACCATCCAACCTAAACTTAAACAACATAATTTCTGCCACCTTTGGAAATATTGGTATCAACTCCAAAAAGACATTGTTGTCTGGCAGAAGTTCAAAACACTCCAAAACCTAATCAAACAAAGTATTGTAGAGAAATAGTGAATCAAACATCATTTAAGTCCAAAAAGGTAGTTATAAAAATTGCAAGATATAAATTATAATGTATCAAGACTTACGATATCAAAAACATGATTTGGGTCCAAATCAAAATGTCCGATTAATGACTGCATGGATCAATCAGAAAAATGAGACATATATAAGGATTATCAATGATGGAGGGGAAAAAAGAAACAAACCCGATACCTTTATAATGCCTATTGTAGCTCCAGCATTGTGCGATGAACTTTCTGAATTTTGGCAAAGAAGTGTAACCTGCTAGTGCAAAAGGTAGTGATTACACAACATGAAATTTCTCAAATATCCCAACACCATGAAAGATGTATTCCCATAAATGCAGCACAATGAGAAAACTTCAAATGATAATAGCAAACGTACCAGCTTGGCATATCCCTCGCTCTCTTCTCGAAGGAGATTAAACTTTGTTTGCTGATATAGAAGACGGGTATTCACTCTAACCTGAATTTAAAAGCCCTCATCAGTTCTGCTAGTATATCCGCTTACTCCATCTAGATAATCCTTTTTACTTGCTTTGCTTTAACAAACTATTTCACTTAGATTACCTATACCAGTCACGCTCACACTTGACACATCGATAACAAATTGGATCATTTAGATTGCCCTATTCCAATCAAGGTCGTTTTTCACTAGCTAAATTTCTCAATAATAAAAATTCTAGGATATGGTATTTTAGGCAAGGTCACTACCAAATGAATGAGCAAATAGCTACAAACTAACGACTTTCTTACCTCTTTACTCTTCAGTTCTTGAGCCTTTATCTTGATCATTTCAGCCTCCCACAAAAATTCTTCCTGCAATTTATATAGAGTACATACATGAGTTCTGTTTTGTTCATGAACAAAAGAAAGAGCAAACCAGATAACCACCATCAAATTCTTTAAGACAAGGATCAGTATCTACCTCACAGCGCTCCTGAAAAAGCCGTAATGGAACCAAAGAAGATTCCACCAACCATTTGACCTGTAAAAGAGAAACCCACTAAACAGTAAATAGCCAGGTAAAACAAACCACACCAAGTCAAAAATAGAAGAAGAATGGGCAGTGTGGACAAATGGAACAGAATTTCCGTTCTTTACTGGGCAATGTCAATTATAGAAAAAGGATAAGAATGTTTCCTTCTACTAAGTAGCAAGAGGACACTGAACACCAGTGACTAAGTTTATGGCCCCATTTCTAGTGACTTTTAAATCTGACAACTAACCAGTTTTGTGAGACGGGCTCGATGCTCTCCAGGCATGGTAAGCTGCAAATAAATGAACATCTACGTGTCAGTAAGAATAGGGAAACAGAAAACAACAATAGCAGGTTACTGATAATCAAATACTAGCTCAAAACATATAATCTATGTCAAATGCATGTCCAAAGGCACCGCATTCAACCGTACTCAAGCTTAAAAGTATTTTTAACGAAATCTTATGACCATTCTACTTCTAGTAAACTCTGTAAAGCATACAATCGCCACGCTCTCATTAACATGACTCATTATCATAAATTTGATTAAAGCAGCTTAACATTTTACTTCCTCGTAGCTTCATTAGAACATGCAATCGCCACGCTTCGATTAACATTACTCGTTATCATAAACTTGATTAAAGCAACTGAATCTAATGCATCATGATCCTTATCACTAACATCAAAACCTTCTATATCCAACATCACACCTCATCGATAACGAAATGTGCTTAACAAATTGCAAGCATCAAAACCTAATTACACAACTCACATCCTGAGACATTTGAGTAACAATATCAGCCAAGCTTGAAGCCACCTCTAGCTCCGAAACCTTCTCGGAGAACTCCGCCGAGTCCAAAGCCGCTCTGCACTTCTGAACCGGCAGTTCACCGCGAACCTGACGTCACAATTCAAATATCTCAATCCAAACAAGCTCCTCCGTACACATCTCATCGGAAAAAAAAAAAGAGCGAAGAAGCTCACCATGGTGGAGCAGAGCTCGTAGAGGAAGCGGAGCATCGGGACGGGATCCGGGAGCTTGAAGCTAGGGTTTCCGGCCTTCCATTCACGGAGGTGGTCCTCTTTGATGTGCGCGCGCTCTACGGGCGGGAGAGACATGGTCGGAGAGTGGAGGAGGGCGGCGGAGGGGAATCAGAGAGAGGAGTTGGGGAGTGGCAATGTCGTAATTTCAGGGTTTGTCATGTGAAAATTTAGGGTTTTCAGGGTGATCTAGAAAACGAAGGAGGGAGAATCGACGGAGATGCCTTTTTTGCAGTGTGGTTTTCTTCTCCGCTTCTCTGGCTCTGTGGTTTATAAATATGGGCCTTCCATTTCGGGTTTGTTTCGGGTCTATTTAATACGAGCCCAGATATAAAGCCCACGTATGGTTTGTGGTCTCTCGTTGCTTATTGTATTTTTTTTTTTTGGTTTCCCAGGAAATACATCGCTTTTTGGGAGATGATTATACTTTCGAGCCGTCGGACTGCCGAGTTATGGCGGAGAAGCTCTCCTAATTGCTTATTGTATTTGGAAATTGGAAGTTTAGGTAATTTTGAAGTTGCATTACTGATCAAGGCTTGAGGGCAACTGTTATACCCCTACAAGAAAAGAAAAAAAAAAGATGCATAAGTATTACGAGATACTACGATGCAGTAACCTACCGAGAATTGGCGGGTTTTCTTTTAACTGTTTAATTTTCAATTAGGATGATGAAAACATGAAATAATTTGATAGACAAGAGTAATATGAATCGTGTTGTATGAGTGGTATAAGCATGAATTTGGTTTAACGGAATAATCATGTTGTGATATGAATGTATGGTTTGAACGTTGAACATAAAATGAACTCATTTCTAAGTTTCGTTCGAGAATATATTTTGTTTTGTTCGCTCCTTTCGGTCTCTGTTTTTAGGATGTTGTTCTTTCTCTAATTCTCTTATGCAGGTTTTGAATATTTGACTATTGTCTAGAAAAATTTCTAGAAAATGGCGATCTGTGAATCGTTTCTAGAGTAGTGAGTCAAGAGAATGTTGGCTAGAAGACAAATATTATGTGGTTATGAAAATTGAGCTGTTTAATAAATGGGAAGATATGAAGCTAGAAAAGTCTACTGAATTGGCTGTGGTTCTGATCGAAAAAAAAAAAACCTAAAAGTCTATATACAAATTAAAAGCGAGTCTGTTTGCTACTTAATCTAGAAAGTCTCCGATTTCAAGTTCTTGTATTTACTGGTTACTAGCTAGACAGTCTTCTAGATAGTCTAGTTATATATACTTTAGGAAAGCAAGAGATCGATGACAAGCGATATCAAGTAGTCCAAAAATTAACACATCTTCATGCATGCTTAGGGCTTGCTACAACTGAAATAAAGGATCGGCCAATGTTGTTTTACAACTTATTGTCCTCGAGCACTAGCTACCGCATACACAAACAAAATGTGCCGAAAGTAAAGCTAGCCAAAACAGTGGAAAGCCAGGGATCGATCGGAGTTAAAACAACACTAGCATGGCCAGCATATGCATATCGATCAACCTTGGTGGCTCATTATCGCACTTTATAATATCACACAAAGAGATAGGGTAGCCCCGAACAAAATGTGCGATTTGACTGCTATAATGAGTCTTACGAGATGGAGACAAGTTGAAGACAGAAAATAAGCAAATATATCGATCTTCTATATGTTAGATCACTTAGATGTTATGGGCTAGCTATATAGTGTACGTGATTTGGTTTGTCTTTAAGGAAGGATCAGTCAATTCAGGCTCCTAGAAGCTTGCTGACCAAACCCAGCATTATTCCATCAAGACTGGGTTGCCAATTGCTATCATAGATTAAGCTGATTTTTTTTTTGGCAGTGAAATTAAGCTGATTAAAAGAAGGAATTTGGAACTAATAGCTGTATAACTTCAACACTTCATGCATATATGACTTGTAGTTTACATGCAGTATGAGTAGGATATCCAACTACGTACAACCTTACATCCCTAAAGCTTTGAGTACAAAGTCTCAAATTAACATGTAAATTATTGTAGAACACAGCAATACCAATTATTCAACACAAACTCAAGAGCCAAATATAGTCATCAATCATGCATATACGTATATGTAAATTACGTTCTGTACGTGTTTTTTGTACAGTATTGGTAACTGTGAGAAAAGGGTACAATATAAAAACCCGCATGAGCTCTATCAAAACTTAATTTGATCAAAATGTTAGTTTGATCGAGTTGAATTAAAAAGGCCTCTTGAGCTCCTTAAAATCCATGGACTCAATGCACTCCGACCTCGCTCTATGAAGATTCAACACCCTCAACAACTCGGTCGCCTTCTCTTTAGTCCTCTCCGGGCACCCAACTTGCAACAGCAACAACAGCTTCTGAAAAGCACCCACTTGAAGCACCTCCAGTACAAGACATTCCTCGTCGTCGTCTTCCCTCTTGTCCTTCTTGCACAGCTTCCATAGAATGGACACTGCAAACTCAGTAGCTAAATCCGAAACCCTAAGCATCTTCTTAACAACGACCGGCATGGTCAGGGCATTGTGGCGGGCAACTTCCCTCCCTTGCTTGCTTCCACATATCGCATCGAGAACCCCCAATGCCTTTTCACAAATGCTCCTCTCAGCATCTACAACTAATTCCGATAGCATGGAGACCAATCCCATCTGCAAATATCTTTCTTTTACGTTTTCTCTTGAGCTAGACGATGTGGAATTAAGCATGTGGTAAATGATGACCAATGAGGCTTTGGTGGAAGTAGCGCAAATGGGCTCCTTGATCATCTTCACTAGGGCTTCCATAGCTCCTTCAATCTCTTCCAAAGAACTAGTCTTTTGCTTATCAAATGAAAGAGCCTCTTTTAGAACCAAGACTGCGTTCCTTCTCTGTGACAAATCTCCGCTGTCAAGAAACCTCACCATGCCATTCAACGAATCCGTAGATCCAAGATATTCGTTGGCCTCCATATCAAGCGGGAAAATCAAAGTCAAAGCGGACAAGATTTCCTCTAAAACGCCGACGTTCTCATGAAAAGAACCCGCCGTTGAAAAAGCACCAAACGCGGCCGCTAATGTACTCGCAGCTCTGTTAGCGACAATGCACCGCTTGTTGCGTTCGCTTTCTTTAGTCAGCGCCTTGAGCTTCTGCACCAGCTCTGTGCAGCCGACTCGGTCCTTCTTTTCCACCGACGACGTAATGCTAGACAGAATCTCGGATACTTCCATGGAACTCACCGGAATCCGAGGGGTGGGAATACGCTCAACCCCAAAGGACTTTTTCTCCACGCACCAGTCTTGTATCATTTTCCTGATGGTGTGGTTCGGGATCGGTTCAGGAGTTGTGAGTACCTGGTTTGTAGTAGGACACGTCACATTTCCCGCTTCGATCCATTTCTCAATGCTCTGCCGATCGTATGTGATCCCGGTAGACAACGTGACCGGATCTGTCATCAAGTCCAACGAGATGGGGCACCGGAAGTGGCTCGGTATCGTCAGTTCAATGTCCCCTCCGGCCTCGCCATGCCGTGAATGTTTCGTGGCGTGACGGCCGGGTCTCAGCCTTCTCCATGACAAAGTCATATTACTCGATCTGGTCTTAGATTGAAGTTCAAAGTACAACAACGAAAGTCGGAGGTTTGTGTTTGTGTTTGTGTTTGTTTTGAGTTGAATGAGGTTGGGTTATATACTTATATATATCGGTCGAGTTGCTTGAGCTTTTATGATATGTACGCGGTTGAAGTTTGAAAACATATAAAAAGGGTTTTGAATAATTGACCGTTGAATGTTTGAAATGGTAAACGAAACACCGTCAAAGCTAGTGGGGAGCACTGGAGCAGTACGTTTTGTTTGGAATTGATCAAGAATCAAAGTTTTGACGCCAAAGGCCGTCAACGGATGGAAAGGTCGGTGGACTGACCGACTCTTTGCTTAGAGCATTGGCATCCATGCATGGAGGGTCTGGATAATCATAAATTTATCATAGATTTTGAATTTTTAATTAGGGGTACGTTATGAACTAGACGTCTACACAACTAACTAACGACGTCGTAGACAAGGATTATACAATGTACGCGTAGGATGATGTGCGTGCTGGACTTGGACTGGGTCTTAGAATTTGTGAATATAGTGGAAGTAACGCACCCGGCATCACCAGCATACATGAACATTATGAAATATGTAGTGAAATCAACAAACCTTGAAAACTTCTTCATACGCAAATTCTTGGCCACGTCTACAACAATACAGATCGTTCGTCAGGCATGACTTTCGATGGAATGAAATGAAGGGTGTTTTAATTAGCTCGTTGGAATTACACACGTACGTTAACTTGTTTGATAAGGTGTTTGGACTCCTTCCATATACTGAGGCCATGGAGAAAGCCGGCTACTCAATCATGAGCATTGCGATATACAGTGTTAGAGAGTGGATGACATCGTGACATCAATTTGCAGCAACCATACCGGAATTTGCAGCCACATAAAACCGGAATTTTCAGCTACGCATCGGCCCAAAGTGGGAACGCCGGAGAGACATGCACAGTGCTTCATTAAGTTGAGCGATGGATACATCTAGGAACTTTTTTGTAATATCCCAGAAATTTATAATTATTTTCGAATTATTGTTTGGAAATATTTAAATTAGTGGTAATCCGATTATATAGTACGAGGGAGAAAACGAACGTGTTCGAGCGATTTATGCTTAGAAACGTTACTAGGAGGGGTCAAAAGTTGACTTTTTATCCGTTAGAAATCTCATAAAACTCCATTCATGAAAGTCGTAGAGTTCGTCAATACGATTTCGTAGACGCGCGGCACGTTTTAATCGGATGTCGTATGTGAAAGTTGTTAGTAACAAAAGTTTGGTTTCCAATTTTGGAAAAAGTATAAAAGGAAATAGAGGAGATTAAAAATCAGAAAATCAATTTTTTTTCTTCTCAAAATCAGCTCGGTCACTGTTCACCCGAGTTCGGGACTGTTCACACGATTTTTTCCTCTTTGTTGCCGAATCTTTCTTCGGTCATATCTCCGTCGTCCGGCGACGGAATTGAGTGAGACCGGTGGCGTTGGAACCGTCTCTTCGTCCCCTACCGATTTGGGTTAGTGTTTGGGAGAGATTCTAGTTGTTTGAAGCCTATAAATGAAGAACCAATACGGCTGTTCCTTTTGAAGAAGTGAGGAGAACTCCCTCCTCCGACAACCAATCAAGGTGATTCTTCTTGTGTTTTGAAGCTTGTAGGATGTATATCAACCCTCTAAAATAGTTTTATCTATTTCAAAACACACAAGGAGAATCGACGATTTCATTTTTTAGGGTATGTGAATAGTACTGATTTTATGTTCTTTGTCAATTAGACTATTTAGGCTTCGATTTAGACTTTGGTGTCAACTAGAAAGTTGTTGAAAATGTTGTTTAGATTGCAGTGGTAAATTTTAGTGATCATCGGTGGTCACCGAAATAATGGCGGCGCATGAACAGTGTTTCATGAACAATGCTTTAGGAACAGTTTTGTTAATAGTGTTCAGCTGTAATGAATCGTTACCTGAGATTTTACGTATCATTTTCTAAGCATTTTATCATGTTATTAGGTGACCAACGAAACGAGTGAGGGAATCACTCTCGGTGTCGTGGAAGTTGCATATATGAAATAAGGTGAGTAAACCTCACAATGATCATCATGATCAAAGTAGTGTTGTAATTGTTGAATTTAGTCTGAGTTGTTAACATAGTCATTGCATCACTAGCTTATAAAAATTGTTCTAAAAATATGTTTTGGTTTAAATTACATGAACTTGATCATCTACGGTTAATGGGTAAGTGAAACGTTATTTTAATAAATGATTTTAAAAGGTTTTAGTGATTATGGACTATGGTGAATGTGAGTAAATCTCATTATGACAAGTTTATCCTTGACGGTGACTCGTATTTACGATTTCTTAAAAAGAGTCAACTGTGATATCTATATAATATAATAGGTTGAGTATATATACAAAAATATTAAATACGATACATATATATGGGTTGTTATATTATATAATGTTACAGTTTTTATTTCCAAATGAGATTATATTGTGGTGACTATATTTATATTATTGTGCAAGAGTCGATTGGTTGTAGTATAATAAACATGTGTTAATTGTTATATTGTACGTGGTTTTAACATTGAGTCTTGTTAAAACTTTTTATGGTCTTCGGATGTTGTTGGCAGTTAGCGGAACCAAGCATTGGCCGGGTGTCGGTTACGATTTAATTAGAGCTCTAATATGTCTGCATGTGTACTGCATGAGGGGTAACCGATTGGTTGCCTGAGTCTTATGAGTACCCATGTTTTTGAGTGATATTGGGTAACTTATAGGTTGCCCAATGTATGTCGGTGTACTGCATGAGGGGAAATAGATGGGTACCTGGGTCTCATGAGTACCCATGTTTTAAATGATTTTGGGTAACCAGATGGGTTGCCCAGTGTTTGTCGGTGTACTGCATAAGGGGTAACAGATGGATTGCATGGGTCTCATGAGTACCCATGTTTTTAAATGATTTTGAGTAACAGATGGGTTGCCCAGTGTCTCAGGATTACACATATTTTTAAATGATATTAGGTAACAGATGGGTTGCTCAGTGTCACATGAGTACGTTTGTCTTTAAATGTTATATGTCATATTTCCTTTGTATGCGATGCATGTTATATTGTTGTTTTACTCATACGGGCTGAAAAACTTATCGGATTTGTGTTTACAATCCCGGTGCACTAATTCGATGGTGTAGGAATAGTTCTGCAGGCGGGGATTAACAGATTCAGATGGCTTACTTTGAAGATTTCTTTCTTCTGTTTGTGGTAAAGATTGAGTGAATTTTACATTTTACATTGGTTATAAATACTGAGGTATAAACTGGTTATGTATCATTCAAGTCGACTGAGTCGTGATATGGACTCAGTTTCGATACACTGTTATTATATGATGATTTCAATATATTTGAGATTGTTTTAGAGTTTTCATGACTTCGAATTCAAATTTTTATTATTCGAAATTTCGGGGTTGTGACATTTTTGATGGCCAAAGCCTTCACTTAATTGATTTTTACTCTTCAATGGGACTTCTGGACTGGAATGAGTACGTACGTAGTGTCGTAGTGTACTTTTTTAGGAAAATTTTCCTATGTTAATATTAACATCAGTACGTAAATTAAGTACGTGTATCTCTTTGGGAACACCTTGAACATATCTAAATTGTCGGCTGAATCGTTGAGAGCTATAGGGTTCGAATACTCGTCGACTATCTTGCCGTAGGACACAAATCCGGAGCGAATGCTAATGAGATATGCAGAATCCGAAGGAAGGGCTCCGTGGGTGTCAACGATCATTTTGCGCACGAGCCTTTCCATCCTCAAAATGTATTGCCAAAAATTCACCTAAAATATGAACCATCAAGGGCCTGAAATTTTATGGATGTCGAGAGAAGAAATGGGTGCTTCACAATGTGTTATATGTACCTGCTTTATCTCATCATTTGATATCGGTCCCACAATTAAACACTGAAGCTAAGTGTTCTGTGACATTTTTTCCCATGTATGTGATATTTCAGGATCTTCTCACCGGGGAGTTAATTGGTCGGGGGTATCTACGGGGCAGATTGTTTCATCTGGATCAGACATATGCGGGAGAGAAACCAGGGGCACAGTCCCGGATCGCTTTACTCTCCACTTCTAATAAGCTAAGTGAAGTTTGGTTATGACATCGTCGCTTGGGGCATCCTTCATTTAGTGTAATGAAAAAATCCATGCCTACTTTGTTTATTGGTGTGGATGAGTCAGTTTTTCGTTGTGAAACATGTGTTTTAGGCAAGAGTCATCGGTCTACCTATTCCCCTAGTACTTCTAATAAAAGTATCATTCCTTTTGGATTAATTCATTCTGATGTTTGGGGACCCTCCAAAGAGTCTACTGTTTCGGGAATGCAGTAATGTGTCATTTATTGATGATTGCACACGTCTTTCATGGATTGTCCTTCTGAAAACCAAAAATGAGGTTTTTTCGGCTTTTCAAGCCTTCTATACCACTGTCCAAACACAATATAATGCCACAATAAAAAATTTTCGTTCTGATAATGGGGGGGAATATGTGAATCGTGTCTTTCAGGAGTTCTTTAACGCACATGACATTGTTCATCAAACAACGTGTCCTTACACACCTGAGCAGAATGGAGTTTCCGAAAGAAAAAATCGTCATTTACTTGAAATGGCTCGGTGTATTCTCTTTAGTGCCCATATGCCTAAATACCTTTGGGGTGATGCTGTCATAACTTCTGCTCACCTCATTAATCGTCTTCCATCTCGTGTCCTTGAAGGCAAAGTTCCATATGAGGTGTTTGCATCCCATGTTTCCTTACCCTCTTTTCATAATCTTCCCGCCCGTGTTTTTGGTTGTGTTGCTTTTGTCCATCTTCCAAAACATCAGAGGTCTAAGTTGGATGCCCGAGCGGTTAAATGTGTGTTTGTTGGATACAGAGGGCATCAGAAAGGGTACAAGTGCTGTCATCCACCTACCAGAAAGTATTATGTCACTATGGATGTTACTTTCTTTGAGGACATGAGCTATTTCACGTCTTCTGATACTGCCTTTCAGGGGGAGATTTCATATTTTGAAGAGCTGTATCATGGAAAGGGGGAGACAAGTCAGCCAGGAGATATGGTGACAAGTTCGGTTGAGATTACTGATGATTCTGGTATAGTCACTCCAGAGATTCAGGTACCAGAAGCTGAGAGTACAACTGCCCCTCCTGCCTCCCCTACTGTTGTTTATACCCCTGACCAACGTTCCTCTGGTACAGAAGATCACTCATCTGAGGTTAGTCATTCTATTGGGGCTAATACTAGTGAAGCTAATAGTAGACAATATGTCTTGCCAAATAGGTCTACTCGAGGTCAGCCAACAAAAACATATGAACCTACCCTTCAGGCTAAAGTTAAGTATCCTGTGGCAAATTTTATATCTACCAAAAGATTGTCTTAAGTCATATGAATCATTTGTGAATCAAATTTCTGATGTATCAATAGCTAACAAAGTGCAGGATGCATTGGGAGATCCAAAATGGAGAAAAGCGATGGAAGAAGAGATGGAAGCATTACAGAAGAACAACACTTGGGAGCTTGTATCTCCACCACATGGCAAGAAGGCAGTGGGATGTCGTTGGATGTTTACAGTGAAACATAATCCAGATGGGTCAGTAAGCCGGTATAAAGCACGCCTAGTAGCAAAAGGGTTCACCCAAACATATGGCATAGACTATGATGAGACATTTGCACATGTTGCAAAGATGAACACTATTCGGGTATTGCTCTCTTTTGCTGCTACTTTATACTGGTCACTTAGACAATTTGATGTTAAGAATGCATTCCTTCATGGAGAACTTACAGAAGAAGTGTATATGAATCTTCCTCCTGGATATGTGGCAGCTTCTCCAGATAACTTTGTATGCAGATTAAGAAGTCTTTGTATGGTCTTAAACAGTCTCCTCGTGCTTGGTTTGGAAGATTTTCACAATTCATGAAGAAAATTGGCTACAAGCAGAGTAATTCAGACCACACATTATTTCTCAGACACCAACAAGGGAAGGTAACAGCCCTAATTATATATGTTTACGATATGGTAGTTACTGGTAATGATACTATTGAGATGGATAGATTACAGAAGCAGCTAGCTACAGAGTTTGAGATGAAAGACTTAGGAACACTCAAGTACTTCTTGGGCATTGAGGTAGCCCGGGGAAGTGATGGTATCTATCTATGTCAGAGAAAGTACATCCTTGATCTACTAACAGAGACATGTATGTTAGATTGCACTCTAATTGATACTCCTATTGAGCAGAACCATCGGTTGGCATAGTACCCAGATCAGGTGCCTACTGACAAGACTTGTTATCAGAGGATAGTTGGACGCCTGATTTATTTATCACATACCAGACCAGATCTTGCATATGCAGTAAGTGTAGTGAGTCAGTTCATGCATAATCCCAGTATGGATCACATGGATGCTGTTGTGAGGATTTTGAGGTACTTGAAGTCAGCTCCAGGGAGAGGAGTGATGTTTTCTAAACACAACAATATCATTGAGGTTTGTGGTTTCACAGATGCAGACTGGGCTGGAAATATTACAGATCGGAGATCCACATCAGGGTATTTTACCTTTGTTGGGGGTAATCTTGTTACTTGGAAGAGTAAGAAACAAAAGGTGGTAGCTCGATCAAGTGCTGAAGTAGAATACAGAGGTATGGCTCAGGGAGTGTGCGAGTTGTTATGGCTTAGAAATTTACTACAAGATTTGGGTGTTAAGCCTAAGTGTGCTATGCAGCTGTACTGTGACAACAAGGCAGCTATTGATATTTCACAGAATCCTGTACAACATGATTGTACAAAGCATGTGGAGGTTGATCGTCACTTTATAAAGGATAAGCTAGATGCTGAGACCATTAGCTTTCATTTTGTTCATTCAGAAGATCAACTTGCAGATATACTCACAAAAGGAGTGTCTAAAAAGGCTTTTTATGACTCACTTAGCAAGTTGGGCATGGTCGATGTGTATGCACCAACTTGAGGGGGAGTATTAGCATGAGTCAACATACAACAACCAAATCTCACCAACCAAATCCCTAGCCGTATAAATTGACAAACAAATCTTTGGTTTCATACTTGATAATTGATAGTTTAGAATGCTATAAATACCTTGTAATTACTCAGTTCAATATATAAGATTGTAGCTTATTCTACTATTACTACAAGCCGTAAGGTTAACTCCCAATGTCTTTACCTCCCATCTGATGAAGTAAAAGATTCAGCAAATCCAGAAGGTCGACCAGGAATGCTGGTCAGGGTAGTATCGTCCCCACTAGGAAAGATAGACGAGGATGAGGATTCATCAATGTTGCTTTTACCCTCAGCAGCCTGCCACATCTTTACTGCTTCATGTAGCGGCAGATCGAAGTTGATTGCATCCATATCATCAAGATCTTCTTGTTTAGATGGCTTCCACTGCTCAACAAGCGATGAAAGTACATTGACTGCATGACCTATGTCAGGCCTTTGGTACGGATCCCTTGCGCTGCAATGACCAGCAAGCTCAGCAACTGTGCAAATACTAGAAATTGTTTCCTCATTGACACCAATTGTTGGATCTACAATCTCCCCGAGTGCTTCTTTTTTGGTGAGCTTTCTGCGAAACCATATCACTAGGTGACAACTCTCCCCAGGCTGGCTTTCGTCAATTGCCTTTCTACCCGTGATCAACTCCATCAATATAACTCCGAAGCTATACACATCTACCTTGAGCGTCATTCGTCCAGTTGCTGATACCACATCAATGTAGAGTAAAATAATCAGTAAATGACAGTACAATGAAACAAGTAAATCAAACAACTTATCAGCTGTACGCACAACTACTGATTACCATGAAAAACAAAATGCAGGAGTTTAATTTGTAGCATTTGTAATACTAGATGTAGATACTTGTTTAGCATACAGAAGATAGGAATTGCATTGTTATTATTGACAGATTAACGGGGAAGACGTTCATGATCAAAGGCGGCAATACAGGAAAATATCTGAACAACTTCTTTATATCCTTTCACATTCCCTTTTGATTATAAACTAGTGCATTCTTTGCTAGACAAAATGGTTATTGTCTCAAAATGTGCACACCGTAGTGAAATTTAGCTTGTCTGAGGTGCAACTGATTTAAAACTAGTCCTACGTACATGTGGCTGACCCGAATAATATACTTTACAATTCAGTCCGAATGTCCTGGTATTTTCACGGTAAACCTAGAATCTCCACCCTCTGATCAATTCTAATTAAAGTTATTAAAATGTACAGTGCCATTATCTTTAAGCATAATCAGTAAGATGTGTTTATGGAGTTCCCAATCATACAGTACAGAGGCAATGTGCTATTTGAAAATACAGAATAATGAGTATAACTGTTAACAAGAATTTTACCTGCATATTCTGGAGCCAAATATCCAAATGTTCCTGCCAGTCTCGTCTCAATAGACACTTTCCCTGCTGGAGCAAGACGAACCAATCCAAAGTCTGCCACTTTCGCCCGCATATCATCTCCAAGTAAAATATTTGAAGGTTTAAGGTCTCTGTGAATGAAGATTTCGTTGGCCAAACTATGAAGGTACTGAACCCCCCTCCCAACATCCAGCGCAATCGTCAGTCTTCTAGTCCAATCAAGTGGCTCCAATCCTTCTTCTTTCCAGTTGAACAAATGTCTACTAAGAGTCCCCTGTGGCATGTGCTCATAGACAAGAAGCTTCTCATTCCCATCCAAACAATATCCAAGAAGTCCCACCAAGTTGCGGTGTCGGACCTTAGTAAGAACTGCAATCTCAGACTTAAACTCATGCAGGCCTTTCTCAGCTACCACTCCGGACTCCATTCTCTTCACTGCAATTTTTGTTCCGTCATGCAATTCTCCTTCGTACACAGTTCCAAAACCACCTTTTCCCAATATCTTACCTTCATTGAAGTTATTGGTCACACTCCTCAAAACTTGGATGGAAATGATCATATTTCCAGCCTCAACATGAATGTCTAAAGGTCCGTTACTGCGATTTTCACTACCAATGCCAATAACCCTGTTAGTAACAGTAATTTTGACGGCATTTTGATCACCAGAATGACCAGGATGAATTACCAATGAATTTGTAAAATTAGCAGAACGCCTCTTTTTCTTCTTGAGAATAAATAAAGTAAGCAACCCAACTAGAAGTGCAACAACTACACCTCCCATAACAACCCCAACAATCACACCAGTCTTGAATTTCTTGCTACCTCCACCATTAGCAGGGCCACTAGGACGGTCCTTACCTATGTCTGGGTTTCCTCCCAACTTCACCACCACATTTTCTCGAAATTTAGGTACTTTACCATACAGGTTATTGTTTGAGAGATCTATTTCTTCAAGGTTTGCAGATTTGTGAGCTCTTGGGGTATAATACCGGTTAGATTATTATCTTTTAGTATCAATCTATTCAATGATGTAAGCAATGAAAAACTGGAAGAAATCGTACCAGTGAGACCCATGTTGGGAAAATTGAGAACAGTAACATCACCTTTTCCCGAACATGTTACGCCGGTCCAATGAGTACTACTCCAACAAGGATCATTCCATATCCAATTCTCTGCAAAAACAGCAGGATAATCCATGTCTTTGGCAATGGAGAGCAATATAGTCACCCGAGGATCGCATTTGGTACCAGCATCATTGGTGCAAAAGTTATTAGATGTCACATCTACTTGTTTAATAGCACCGCCAGTGAAGCTCGGCATAGGTCCCTGAAGCAAATTGCTGGACAAACTGACACTCTGAAGCGAAGTGAGGTTTTGCAAAGAGGGAGGAACAATACCGGTGAGCTTGTTAGACCCCAAGTTCAAATCCCCTAAGCTGGTTAGCTCTGAAAATTCTGGTAGAGGACCCGTAAATTGATTACCATGCAGCCAAACTTGAGTCAACATGGTCATGTTCTGTAACACAGAGATAGTGCCATTGAGCTTATAATTGTTGTTCAGCCATAGTGTCTCCATCCCGGAACCGGAAAAACTGGCAGGAAATTCACCTTCGAGATTATTATAAGCCAAGTGCAACGTAGTTAAACTAGGCATATTGTTGGTGCCAAGGAATTCCGGGATGTTTCCGGAAATGTTTGCACTACTAGCTGTGAAAGAAGTAAGTTTGGAGGCAAACTGAACGCTATCTGGAATCTGCCACGCCTGGAAGGGGTTGTTCTCGACATGGAATTCTTGAAGAGAATCGAGGCCGGAGAAGAAATCATTAGCCGGAAAATAAGTAAAGTTGTTGTCGTTGGCGTAAATCTGCTGAAGCTGAGCCAAGCCTTTGAGGGTTGGGAAGGATCCGGTGAGATTGTTGCGCATAATGTGTAAACGCTGCAATGAAGTCAGCTTATTGATGTCTGGATGGAGAGAGCCGGAGAGGCTTTGTTCCTTGATCATGATGGAGGTTACCTTGCCATTTTGGCACGATACCTCGCCCCAGGTACAGCAATCGGAGCCAGAAGACCAATCTGTGGGTGGTTTTGGTTGGATGTTTTTGAGAATGGCTTCCATGGCTGGCTGGTCCTCGCAGAGCTTTTGGGACTGGCAAACCACAAGTCACAGTGACAGTGACAGCAAAACGAAGACAACACTCCAGAAACCCATTGACGTCGTACGTGTCTATGCCTAGGGTATAAGGGATAGGGTTTTTTGTTAAAACGTCTATAATAAACCCTGTAAAACATCATCGTTAGTATAGAATAAGCAGGGATCGTTCTTTCCGGGGAATTGAAGGGAACTCTAAACTTTTAGTGTTAACAAATAATGGG
Organism: Argentina anserina; assembly: GCF_933775445.1. Classification (NCBI taxonomy): domain Eukaryota; kingdom Viridiplantae; phylum Streptophyta; class Magnoliopsida; order Rosales; family Rosaceae; genus Argentina; species Argentina anserina. The sequence continues at coordinate 25,850,844 of NC_065875.1, read as the reverse complement.
GGGTTTGAGATTGATTATTAACTACTAAAATAAAACCTAAATTACTATTTACATGATCGACTTCTCTTTAACAAACTTAAATCAAATTTACCATTACACCACATAATTACAAGTTCGAACCTATCATGCATTCTAATTCGACCAATTACATACTTTTTAGACACCAATACAATTAGAGCCTTAGGGGATCATCTAATCATGCAAGATTTCAATTAACATTTAGATTGACTTAGGGCCTAATCTAAATTTGCATGCAATCGAATTCAATAACACTTAGAGTAGAAATCAAACAAGATTACATTTAAGCACCAAATCTTTGTTGGAGACATGTTTCATGTGTGGCGTCACCCACCATGGTTTCACATGCAAATTTCCAGAATTTTTACCACTTTTAATCAACACAAACCGAACCTACTTAGGGCATGATTCGATTTGTGTCAATATGGTTGATGAATCTAGCACTCAAACACAATCTTAGGGATTGCATCCAACCACTAAATTCATATGCACATATCTGAAAATTATCTAAAAATGTGAGAAAGATGATTAGAACACAACAATAGAAATACAAACTCATTAATTATAAGAACATAGATTTGGCATAGTCTCAAAAAAAATATCAAATACAATCTGAAAATTTTAAAACAAATACAAAACCAATATTTCCACATAAACAACAACTTACAATCTTCATAGACAAAGAATTGTAGATTAACACAAATAGACGAAGCCATGGAGATGAGTTGCGAGAATCACACGTTGTAGGAACCTTGGAGGTGTGTCTTCAATGGTGAAACTCGGTGGAGATGATGATGGTTTTGGGGTGGACGGCTTGGCTAATTTGTGAGGGAAGTTTATGGTGGTGTTTTGGTAGAGTTTTGGCTCTTGAATGCTAATGAGAAGTGATGATATTTGAGAGGTGAGGCCATGTATATATAGAGGAAAGATGGAGGGTTTGAAATTGCTTCTTTCTTCCTATAAACATGCCATGCTTTAATCCCTAAAACATGGAAAGTTTTATTCCCTAAAACATGCCATGCTTTAATGAATAAAACATGGAAAGTTTTATTCCCTAAAACATGCCATGTTTTATGCCTTTAATGATCATCTTCTATTTAATTGTTGCATGACTTGGCTCCATCTTTTTTTCTTTAATTATCTCTTCAATCCAATCTGAAAATAAGAAAATAAAATCATAAGTAAGAGATAATTAGTTTCAAAACCTAACAAGGATTCCTAGTCAAACTAGGACTCTAAACCAATTATGTGTTTTAACTCATGTAAGCACAAAAATGCATCCAATACCGCTCAAGACTCTTATTACGACTCAATGACTTAATAGTACAACAATAAGGGCTAAGCAAAGTACAAATTGAGGTAAAAACATGTTAAAAACGTCGCACAAAGTGCTCCTATCAGTTTTAGGGTTTACGTAGTTTGTGTTCTGTTTCTTTTTTTTTTCTTCTGAAAGGATGCAGTTTGTGATCTAACAAGCTAGCTAGGGTTTGATCTGAGAAGAAGCCGCTTCTTCCAGAGAGGAGGAGATGAGATTGGAGAAATCTTGGGGATCTGATTCCGGTGATTGGGGTGGTTTGAGTGCCTTGAACGCGTTTACAATTTTGGTAATGTTTGTGTTTTGGAAAATTATCATTATTATGAAAGGAAACCGCCACGATTCGCTTGTGAGATTTTGTTCTTTTGGTTCTTTCCTAAACCCAACCGGTCGTCGAAAGTTTTAATTTTTTTTATATTTGGGTCTAGTATTAGCAAATCTTTGTGAAAATAAATAAATAAAGATAAGATATATAAAGTGGATTTATACACGTTATGCATCACTATCCTCTCAACAAACACATTAGAGTGTGTTGATTTGGTTTTACAATTTCCGTTGTGGTTGATAGAGTTTATAGGAGAATTCCGATACGTTGTAATTGGCCCTTTTATCTTTGATCTGAGAAATATATTATGTCAGTGGTTTCAATTGCCGTTCAGCAATCGCACAAAATGAGGATCGGCAATTTCATTTTGGGGAATTGGTCTAATTAATAGAGATAAGGTTAGGCAAAGTAATTTCTCATCGCAATTTAAGAAAGTTTCAAAGACCCACACATAAATCGTATTTTCTTTGATTTTCCTTTTAGTTTTCTTTTCTTTTCAATTGGATAATTTTGTATATGATGTATTTCACACTCAAAATGTTGGCCTCAATATCGACACACAAAACTACTAGATTACTTAATTGCATTTCTCGACTCCTTGTGTAATATCCCGAAAATTCATATCTAATTTCCAATGAGTTTACTGATATTATTAAGTTGGTCATTGTCCAATTTTATTTCACGAGGATGAAAACGAAATGGTTCGAAATAATTAATTGTTCGGGAACGTTCAATTTGACGAGTCTAAGAGTTGACCTTTGACTCATTGGGTTTCTTAGAAAATTTCTTACATGAAAGTCGTAGAGCTTGTCGATACGAATTCGTGGACATGCGGCACGCCTAAATCGAAGTTCGTATGAAGAAGTAACGAATCAAAAGATATTTGGGCATTTTTGGAAAATAGTATTAAATAGGGGAATTAAAGAGAAAAAGGGGAAGAAAAATCAGAAATCCCAATCGGTACTGTTCATGGGTACTGTTCACCCGAAAAAATCCAAAAATTCTCTCCCCGAGCGGCCAACTTTGGGTCGCCGGATCTCCGTCGTCCGGCCACCATAGAGCAGCGCACCGGTCACATTTGAAATGTTGTTGCGTCCCCTGTCAATTGATAGCAGCGCCATCTCGATGCGTTCCCCGAAAATGCATATTTCGCCGAACTTCAACTCGTCGGGTCTCCCTCCTCCGACAATCAATCGGTGAGATTCTTGTCCCATTTTGAAGGTCTCATTCCATACTACAAACCCTCCAAAAGATTTAACCCAAATCGTTGTGTGCCAGGAGAATCGAAGAAAAAAAATCCTAAGTTTTAAATTGGGGTTTTTCGGTTTTGTTAAATTGAAGTGTTTAGGCCCAGAATTGGACTTTGTGGTGAACTAGAAAGTTGTTGGGAATGTCAGTTAGATTGTGGTGGTGAAATTTGGTGGTCATTGGTGCTGGTCGGGAAACAGTGTCGCCGCATGAACAGTACTGTGAACATTGTTCATGAACAGTATTTGCGAAAAGTGCTCTGTAAACAATAAACCCGAACAATGTTTAGTAAACAGTAAACATGAACATTGTTATGTGAACAGTGTTTTATGAACAACATTTAGCTGTACTAAAATTGTCACCTGATATTTTACGTATCGTTTTCTGAGCATTTTATCATGTTATTAGGTGACCGATGAAACGAGTGAGGAAATCGCTTTCCGTGTCGTGGAAGTTGCACGTGGGAAATAAGGTAAGTAAACCTCACAATTATCATCATGATAAAAGTAGTATCATAATTATTGAATTTAGTTTGAGTTGTCACCATAGTCGTTGTAGCAGTATTTTATAAAAATTATTTTAAAAATATGTTTTGGTTTAAATTACGTGAATTTGATCGTCTACGGTTCATGGGTAAGTGAAACACTATTTTAATAAATGATTTTAAAAAGGTTTTAGTGATTATGGACTATGGTGAATGTGAGTAAATCTCAGTATGACGAGTCTATCCTTGGCGGTGACTCATATTTACGTTTTCTTAAAACGATCGAACTATGAAATGTATATAATATAATGGGTTGTGTATGTGTATAAAATGGTAAATACGATACATATACATATGGGTTGCTATATTATATATTTTTACGTTATTATTTCCAAATGAATTATACTGTGGCAATTATATTTATTTTATTTGAACAAGAGTCGCTTTGTTGTAGTACAATAATATGAGTGAATTATTATTGTACGTGGTTTTAGCATTGAGTCTTGTTAAAACATTTTCTGTCTTCGGACGTGTTTTTCTGTCTTCGGATGTGTTTTCTGTCTTCGGACGTGTTAGCAGTATTGGAACCAAACTTTGGCCGGGTGACAGTTACGATTCAGTTAGAGCTCTAGTCTGTCTGCCGGTGCACTGCATGAGTGGTAACATATGGGTTGTCTAGGTCTCATGAGTACCCATATATTTTTTTAGTGACATTGGGTACAAATGGGTTGCCCAGTGTCTGTCGGTGTACTGCATGACGGGTAACAGATGAGTATCTAGGTCTCATGAGTACCCATGTTTTACATGATTTTAGGTAACCATATGGGTTGTCCAGTGCCTATCGGTGTACTGCATGAGGAGTAACAGATGAGTTGCCTGAGTCTCATGAGTACCCATGTTTTTAAATGATTTTGAGTAACATATGGGTTGCCCAGTGTCACATGAGTACGTTTGTCTTTAAATGTTATTTGACATATTATGCGATGTATGTTTATTGTTGGTTTACTCATACGGACTGAAAAGCTTACCGAGTTTGTGTTTACAATCCTGTTGCACCAATTCGATGGTGTAGGAAATAGTTCTGCAGGTGGGGATTAACAGATTCGGAGGGCTTACTCTGAAGATTTCTTTCTTCTATTTACGGTGAGGATTGAGTAAATTTTACATGTCATAAAAAGCATCTAGTTGATATTGCTAATCAATATGTGTTGGTAAATTACGATGAAACTGATGATGGTCTTCTCAATAGTCTTATGGATCAAGTAACCTCACACCTTGAGACTCTCAAAATTCTTCTTCCAGAAATAAGTGACGGTGTGTTGCTATCTAACATTTTGGAGGAATCCATGTATTGCGCAATGGTGCTTGGTAGGGTGATTGGGCTAGATTTTAGGCCGATGCTACAACCAATTTTCGAAGAGGCAGTTATCAACATGTTCTCAAACAATGTGAGTACAGCATGCTAAAGGTTTTGGATTCACATCGTTGGGTTCCAGTACCAGCTATAGCAAATAGTAGTGTTGAAGGTGGTGATGGTGTTATTGAACTGCCATATTGTCTTATGGAACATCCACCTCTGGCTGTATTTGTTAATGGTGTGTCGGCGGCGATGATGAACTCCGGCCATGTGCCCCCTCAAGTCTGAGGCATGAGCTTGCTAAAGAGTTGATCCAGGGACTGAAGGCTGTTTCCGACTATTTGATCACATACCATGCAACAACAGGGATACTACTGAGAGAAAACAAAGAATCTGAACTTTTTCTCTCACTTTGTCAAGCATTCATTGACATTACTTATCCACATTGTGCTAAGCTAAGAAGCACGGAAGCTTGCCTGCAGTCGCGCTTCGCGCTTCAGAAGCGGAAGCGAAGCGGAAGCGCGCCGGAAGCGGCTGGAAGCGGTCGGAAGCGCGATTCCGAGAAAAAGGTGGTTTGGAAGCGATATGGAAGCGCGAGCTTCCAAATTGGAAGCGTCAAATAGGGTGGAAGGAAGCGTGGGTTCCCTCTAGCCTCCCCGTCTCTTACCAGTGTCAACAGACTCAACACTACTTTCATCCGGCTAAATTCCAGTGTCAGGGTAATAGACTAATAATCAGGGTTTGTTCTTCACCTACAAATCGATCAAGGCTCTAGAACCGTTGCTCGGGTAACTGGGTAAGTTTGGAAAACAGAATCAGCTTCTGTCAGCAATTTGGGTAACCAATCCTCCGGCGTACTCTCAAGAACCCATCGCCGCCGCCGATGCCCCCATCTCTCCTCCCCCTCCTCTTCCTCTTCCAATCGACCAAACCCCACCACCCAAGACTCCTTTCGTCCCGGCCCTCTTCGTCATTGGCGACTCCTCCGTCGACTCCGGCACCAACAACATCCTAGGGACCTTCGCACGCGCCGACCACCTCCCCTACGGCCGTGACTTCGACAATCGACACGCACCAGCCCACTGGGAGGTTCTCCAACGGCATAATCCCTGTCGATTATCTCGGTATTCTCTTCTTTTCTTGATTACAATCAAATCTTTAGTCTTTGTTATCATCTGGGTTCTTCAAACCCCAAACTGCCCAGGACCTATAACTCAAGGACTTTCGTCGAACATGTTATGTGCATAATAGAGTGTCAGTTTTTTGAAGGGTTTGATGAAGATGGGTTTTGGATTATGAGGGTTTACTAACTTTTGTGTTGAATTTTGGATCAGCGTTGCGGCTTGGGCTTCCTTTTGTGCCCAGCTTTCTTGGGCAGACTCGTAGATTGGAAGATATGCTTCATGAGTTCATGGTTTGAACTTTGCTTCTGCTGCTGCTGGAATCATATTCACCAGTGGGTCAGAATTGGTATGCCTAATCTTTCTCTTTTTAGTTTTATTTTTTATTATTAATTGTGAACCACAAAGCTTTCAACTCGTATTGGTTATGCAAGTAATGTAAAATTTTAAGGCAAGAGTTGATATTATAGCATTGCAATGTAGAAATGTGATTAAACTGTGAAATGGTGTTTCATGGTTTTAAAATTGTGAAGGAGCTTGAGTAGAATTGATGACCTTTTATTGCCATGGAATCTAGAGGTTCATAGCTTATACTTTTTCTTTCATAGCCAACTTGTTTCATTGTCTCAGCAAATTTTACAGATACTTATTTATAAAGATTATTGTATTGTGTTGGGAATTTGATTCAAAGGTACAATGGAGTTAATGGTTTTCGAAATGTGAAGGTGTTTAAGTAGAATTGATGTGGTTCACTACTCTTCACATCTAGAAGTTAATAGCTTAGAGTACTGTTTCGTTCAGGGTCAACATGTTTCCTTGTCTCAACAAATTCAGCAGTTTACAGATACATACCAGCAGTTTGTATTGAGTATGGGGCAGCAAGCTGCGTTTGATATAATCTCAAATTCAGTGCTCTACATTTCGATTGGAATCAACGACTACATACATTACTACCTGCGTTATGAGTCCAATGTGCAAAATCTCTATTTTCCCTGGAGTTTTAATTGGTTTCTAGCATCCACAATGAAGCAGGAAATCAAGGTGAGGTGATTTCCTACTCTATGATGATTGATGGTTTCTAGTAGTTCCCAGTTTGAATCTAAGTGATTGCTTTAAAGGTCTTAATTACTTTTGGTTTTCTGCTGCACACAGAACTTGTACATCATTAATGTCAGGAAGGTGGTTGTGATGGGTCTGCCTCCTATAGGTTGTGCTCCTCACTACTTATGTGAGTACAAAGTGAAGGATGGACAATGTGTTGAGGAGATAAACAACATGGTAATGGAGTTCAACTTTGTCATGAGGTATATGATTGGGGAGCTAAATGAAGAGCTTCCATATTCTGTGTAGTTTTGGATTATATATCTATAGATTACAGAAATGCAATATGGAAGATTAAAGGAGTTTGTGGCCATTTTTACTGTGTAGTCATATAAGTTTAATCATTCTGCATATTTAGTTGCTAGATAAATTCCAAATTACACTTTTAGTTGCTGGATGTGTGAATTCATTACATATATATATATGGTGTTTTTGTAATATTATATATACATGTTAATATCTTTAATTATATATTATTTTATTCCGCGCTTCCGAAACGTCCCCGCTTCCAAGAAATTTTGAAAAAAAACGCTTCCGCGCTTCCAAACGCTTCGCTTCCACGTCCCCGCTTCCGATTCCATGCAGCCTAGGTGCTAAGTGCTTTGGCTACTGTTACACTGGCAGAGCTGCTTTAGTCATGGAAGCTAAGAGTTTATGTGACGGCCTTCGCCGCCTAGTAATGACACTCTCTCTATGATTTGGAGTCAAAATCTTCAACTGGTAATGGAGAATGAATACAATACTTCAGTAGAGGAAATGTACACTATGAGTCTATGAGTCAGTAATATTTTCATTGAATTTGTTGTAAAATATCTTCACGTAACGATTGCTTTCCTAAACATTCAATTTGTTCTACAAAAGAATGATACAAATCAAAGGTATTGATACCAGCCACTTCCTAAACAAAAGATTCCAAGAAGGCATGCAAAAACATATGATTTACATATCTTGCTCCTTCTCCCTCAATTTTAATGATTCTACATACACAAGTGGGCATAAATTCTCAGATGCGGACGTCCGGACAGTCCGCACCGTGTGGATTCAGTAATTCTGGCCACCGGTAACGTGCAACGACGGTGCCGACCAGCACAGCCACACTCCCCTCCTCTCGGCGCTCATGTTTGTGCCGGCCGGAACTGCAACGCTGGCCGGAATCTCGCAATCTCCGCACGGTACTCAAAAACTTAAAAATTTGAGATTCCGGCCACCGTGGGATGACGTTCAGCTCAAGCCGGCACAGTCAAGCATTAGAAATCAGCTTAGGATCAACTGTGCTCTTCTCTAGAGGAAGCCAGGCCCCAGCAAAATTGAAAAAGTGCTGGTGATGCTCGAACAAATAAGAGGCCTGCAGATATGCAATTTGCAGCTTCAGTGAAGCAAAAGGAGAACTAAGAGTCTGATTTAGAGTTGAAGAACTTCGCCACGGCTTGATACATATTCTCTTCCTCAAATGGCTTTGAGACATATCCATTCATACCACATTTTACGCACTCATCATTTGTATGAATAACATCAGGGGTCATAGCTAATACTGGCACATGCCAGTGATGCCACTCACTCTTTCTCGCAACTCCTTCCAGTCCCCCATTTATGTCCCCATTTGCCTTCCTCTTCATCTGCCGAATCTACGAGTTGCCTCAAAACTGCAAACAAATGAAACAGTCAGAAATTTTGAAAAAAAAAATTAAGAACCTAAATACTACCGATCGAGGCCCCATCGGAGGAGGAAGACAAAATCCAGACTCATGGCCCTCTGTCCTAACTTGAAGTGGAGGATGAAGATGATTAGATGAAGTTGCAATTTAATTAATTAAAGAGTTTGTATTGATTTGCATTCATCTTTAAGTAACCACATCAACATGTCTGAAGTATTAATCTTAAGAGAACTCCAGTTTACAACTTACAACCAACAATGAAGATCAAAATTTAGTACGTATGGTTCAACTTGTCAGCGGAATTCATCAAAAACATGATTCTTGAGTATTAACCAATATGGTGACAATGTATATTTGACAATTTAACTAATTAGATCAAATCAATTGGTCCACTTCCTGTTTCTAGTAGAAAAAATCGGAAAAATTGCGCCGTCTTAGCTCCACCGTCCGTACTCACATAACTCTCTAGTCTGAAACGATACTCACCTGAGTGAGGTGATGAGTATTCGGCGGGTTTAGAGGGATTTAAATCCGGCACGTGTGGCAACCATGAAGAGAATGAGAGAGTGAGTGAAAGTATATATGATCCTCAGTTCCTCACCCCAAATGCAATCCCGTTAGGCTTTAGCTTAAACCCTTCGCAGAGCTAAACTCTTCATCAAGCTTAAACTCTCTGCCAGAAACCAACAAGACCCCTGAAACCCTTCTCTGTTCTACATTGCTCTTTAAACCCACAGACCCCATAAGCATTACTCCTTAAACCCTTTGCCAAGAAACCAAGCCCGACCCGTTTTGTGATTCTCCGACGACCGTGACGGCCAAGAAAGCAGTTGCAGACTCCAAGAACTGACCCCTTCAAATCAAGAAAGCTCTGCGAGTGTACCCAGTACTCGTCTGTCATCAAATATGGTATGTGACCCGAATTTTATCTATTCGAGTTTTCTCTAAAATCTGGGTCGGTTTGCTTAATTACTTTGTTTTTCTGGCTCTGTTTTCTCTGATAATCAAGAAGTTTCTCAATGATTTGCTCTGGTAATCACATATGTGTTTAGTGGAACTTCTGTTTGTTTCTTTACTTTTTGGATATCTTTCTGGGTAAACTTCTGTAATTTTCTTTGTTCCGTTTCCATTTCTTTATTTGTTTGTTGAAATGCAATCTGGGTATTGATCATTCTATGGTCTAAACGCCCCAAATGTAGAAGACACCCATAACTTATTTCTTCAGCATGAAGTTTCTTTATGATTTAGTTGTTGACCTTGATTTGGCACATGACAGTTACAGTGATAAGTGATAGGCTACTTCTATGCCAATGAGTTAAAAAGATTGCATGATCTTGCGCTCGTGTTTTTTTTAAAGGAGGATATAGTGCTTTCTGTCAATCAAGGTTTATGAGATAATAAGATAATTCAGTGTGTATAAGTATAACTGAAGGGTATAAGAATTTTGGACAAGATTTAAGGAAAAAAATATATATTTACAGGACTAACTGCTTCTCTTTGTGTTCCTATTTTCTAGAGTTCAAAAGTTCTAGGTACAGGGGAGGAGACAAGAGAAGCTTTAATAGATTCACCTCTACCTTCCGATTTATTGCACCATGTGATGCTCAAGTGCTCATCGGAGTCCCTCCTCGTCTTCCAGATGGCAAGTCGGTGGTTCTATAATTCAATCCGGTCCCAATACTTCCGAGCAGAACACGAACAAAAGAGTAGCAGTAGAAGACACGCGGTACACATTCTCTTCAGCACATGGACTACTTCAAAGCAGACATTTTATTCTGTGCCAATCGAGCCAATGAGGGCAGCAGCTGATTCCATCAGGGCAATTAGACTCGCCGTATTTGATTTGACCCGGAATTTCACTGGTGAGCTGGTCCACCTGGAGGAGGGCTACACTGATCATTACAGGGGGCAATCAGCAAGGGGCTTGATTCTGTTCTCTAGGAGCTTCAAATGGAACTCGCACCAAGACCAGGTGACACTGTTTTATCCTGCAACCAAAACATCACTGGTCATTCCCCCCACCCCTCATCCTCAACATGCTTCCTACTCTGACATAAATTCCACAACATACTGCCTTGGCTACAGCCCTCATAGTGATAAGTACAAGGTTTTGGCTTTAAACTGGAAGGGATACCATGGATGCACTTTCAAGATAATGACAGTAAGAGAAGGTGATCACTGGACTGTGAATGAAAAAAACTGGAGAGAACTTAAAGTGGAGAACTTACCGTTGGTCATGAAGGGCCAAGTCTGTCTGCAGGAAGACTTGTGTGTGCAGCATAAAGGTTGCATTCACTGGCTGGATCGATCTACAAAACTGATTCTGTCATTTGATATCGAGAAAGAGTGGTTCTTTACAACACCAGCTCGGATCCCCTCAGATGAGTCTTGTGGACGACTATTGAACCTTGAAGGACAACTGGCATTGATAGGTTTTACCACTGAGACAGTGTTGTGGACTTCAGATGATGACCTTGCTAAGGACTGGAAACAAGAGACCATTCAAATGGAGTCAGATGAAGACGTGATTGCTCCTCTTTCCAGTCCCACTGATGACCGTTTTCTGACTTGGCCGTCTCATAATGCCTCTGCAATGGAAATCCTCCAGATTCATTTTTACAAAAGAGAAAATAAAAGTACTACATCCCAGACTGTGCAAGTGAACTCAGGAGAATGGGTGGATGAGTTGGGTCTCTTCACCACCTATGAAGATATTCTATTACCTATTCCCTAGGATCCATCTGATATACCAAACTCCTAGATTTAAGTGAGGTTAATACACATATGAGTTCCTTCACCCTCCACTGTATTGGAGATATACTAAAGTCTATTCCATCGAATTAGTCTGAGACATGCTTTCTGATAATGCATGTCAATATGGTTTTACACTTTTACCACAGAAGAAGACTTTCTATTCCCACTGCTGCAATGAAGATTCATGGTTCAGTCCTACAGTTGGATAACAAGAAGAAATTCCCCATATGATGTAAACAGACTCCCCATAATAGATTGATGAGTTGACTCTCTTGACCACCTATAAACAGTTAATATCTCCTATTTGGCTATTTCATTGATTTCTTGGTTTTTCAGTGTTCTGAGACACAGATCTGATGAAGTCGGTTGCTACATGCCTACTTTTGTTTTGACACAAATGTGATGTATTTGTGACATCATATTTCATAGATTTATTCTTGTGACACAAATATGATGATCTTGGATCCAAATACTTATCAATTTTGGTTCACTTGGGTTGTTTCCAGCTTAGTAAGCAGAGTTGTGGCTTTTTCTAGGGCAAGAATCCACGATAACATTTTATATAAATGATGCAATGTTGTTATACTCTGTACTATATGTAAATGATGCAATGTTATAACACAATGTTATTATAAAGTAGAAAGAAGGATACCTGATAAAAATTATCACTACCCCACCTATCTTCCATTTGTCCAGCAAACCAACAATCTCCGGTTGTATAGTCTACAGCAATCTCCTCTACATTCTTCCCACGCCTTTTCTCTTTCACCCTTGCAAATATTCCAAATTCTACATTCCACCAGACAATACTCCATCTTCTCCATGTTTGTCTGAATATTCTACGTCCCTCCAAGCTTCATCTGCCTAACTGCCTTGCTCTGATGCTTTTTTGTTTGAGCTTGCTTCTATACCCTACATTAACCACACTGTGCTAATTTTAGTCATGTTCTAACCCTGAACTCATCCTCATTGCTTATAAGGGAAGACTTAAGGTCATTGCTTGAGAAGCCGCCAACTCTTTTCGGGATAGATAGTTATCTGACACTCCATTCTTCTCTGTAGATAAAAGGGGCAGAAATATAGAATGAGATACGGAGGATATTTAATCAGCCACATTTGGATACAAATTCTCACTTAAAACATGCCTATACAAATACGTTTAACCTTAAGTCTAAATCATTCATGACTAACCGAAAAAAAAAAATGGTCTGCCTGGAATGGGATTGATAAACCAGTCAAACTGAAACCAATAGAAGAGAGTGAAACAGAAGGATAGGAGAAAAGCCAAAGTAAGCAGCAAGAGGATGGGAAACCTGTCAAAACTAATACTACCATGTACACTTATCTAAGTTACAAGCATCTTAATTTGTTCAATATACATATGCACCTAAACCTACTCAGCTAAAACAAGTGTCATTTAAGATGCTAAATTTCTGGTACTTTTCAGTATTGCCCATTCAGAACCAATTGTCTAATTAATACATTATGCACTATATGCTTGTATACCTTTAAAGAAAAACAAAAGTATTTGAAACACTAGAGAGGGCCTGGTAGAAACCTCAGACAAAGTTGAGTTCAAACAAGGCTTTGTCCTTCTCATCTAAAGATATGAGCCAACAACTGAACAAGAATGGCGGTCATTAACAAGTTAATGCTAACATAAGAAATGGATCAACAGAAAACCATTGGAAATCACTCGAAAGTCCATTACTTTAGCCTGAAATCGGATCCTATACAAACAAGATGATGCAGGGCATTTGTGTTGGGGAAGCAAGTGTAAAGCTTGTTCCTTTATGCCCCTTTCATCTCAGACACAGTAGAGAATCAGTTTGGAATACAATACATACGAATGAAAGAGACAATATTTGCTTACAGAGAAGAGAGAGTGCAAAAAGTTCGATGCTTGGGGTCCTTACCACGAGAAGCAAATTGAAATGGTCGTCCTTTGGCACCATCCTTGGTTCTCACTTCTCAGCAAGTCAGCAACGACGGTCTGCCAGGTCCTCTCATCACGGCTGAGGAAGTAGTATTTACCTCATCAACCATATTTGGGCCTTCCTAACTTGTGTAACAAATTGACCCGAGTTGTTGTTAAAAAATACTTCAAAAAAAAAAGGGTTCTTCTAGCCTAGGTATGAGTCGTATGACTCTATGTGCACGTTTGTTTCACCGTGTTAGCCTTCACTACCTTAAATAAGGAGTACAAATGACTTGGTCGTATGTTTGGGGAAGATATGCACAAGCTTAAATGACCTTAGGTAAGGCAGTGTCTCCATTTTGAGCTCGTTAGATCGTGTTAACGTGGGTGCTACTTTTCCTCTCCCTTAGATAACGCAGACTTCACGAATGTGGACAATGAAACAGAGGAAGTGGAGAGCCTAGGAGATGAGGGTGGCGGTGGCCATGAGACCAAGGTAGAGAGAGTGCACCACCGATGATGTGTCTGAGAAGGTACCAGCACTCGGAATCGATCCAATTTCAGAATTCGTAGAAACCTTTCTCCGTCAATCAGCTCTTGTTGCTTCGTTTTCATGTTTCAAACAATGCATTAGATTTGATTGGGATCCTGATTTTTTACATCTAGGTTCAAGCAAACTTTTATGAATTGATGAAAATTAGTTGAATTTTGGTTTTGGGTATTGCAAAATTTAGTTGAATTGATGAAGATGGGTGATTAGAGAAAGGGGATGAATGAATCAGTTTCAATTCGTCAATAATATAAGAATGAATTGAATTGGGATGGAGAAAAACAGATTGGGTTACTAGAAAAACCTTGCCGGAGCTCAAGGGTTCCTTGGCGGTGTGGTCTGCTACTATCCTACCTTATACAATCCTCTCCATCAAACATGACTCAGAATAGTGCTAGCTAAGCCTACCTACGGAGAGTAGCACAAGTATTAATTTTTGAGTGACTCACAGCAACCCTGCCTACCAAACGTGTACTATATGAATTCTTCAGAGATCCTTAAAATTTTGATGATGAGTTACTTAAGCAGGCATTCACCAAGATTCCAAGATGTAGGAAAAACAAAGTGTTACTCAAACGAAAATTGTTGCCCCGAGGCTTGAGACTTGGTCGATCTTATGTGTGTAATGCTCTCTAACTTTTGCGATTTCGACTTGGTTTTGTTTTTATTTTCCAACTTTTATCTATATTCGCCACCTCTAGAGTGATTAATCTAATATAAAATCATGCTAGTTACGGAATGTCTTGCTCTTATACTTTCATTCAACATCAACATTTTCTTTAACAGTGCCTCTAGGAAGTAGGAACGGTACGTGGACATCATTTTGACCAAACACACTACAAAAAAACTTAACATTAGGCACATTTAAATGTGGCTTCAATGTGCCTAATACCCATGTAGCCAACCCCCTTAAATTTCACAAAAATAATTAACAAGCCACATTTAGGGGAATTTGTGAAATTTTAGAGGGTTGGCCACATGGGTATTAGGCACATTTAATTGTGACTTCAACGTGTCTTTTACTAAGTTTTTTTTGTAGTGGCAGGGGTTTCCTTTTCCTTATTGACATTGGAATTATTCTTGCGGTCAAATTGGAATGGCCTCTATATAACAAAAATTACCCATGAAGGCAATAATATTATTAGTTGCCCTCGGAACATCCAAACCCTGGCAAAAGGTAATACACCGACGATGGAGTCATCTACGGCACCCAACCTCCTCCCGCAACAACACCACGCCTACGTCTCCGAGCTCCTTTCCTTCCCCCTCGCTCGCCTCCAAAGGGAACCGGAGCTTCTCCGGCTCGACGAGGAACGAATCCAAATCCAAATGCAAGACTTATTGGCCGGTAACTACCGAGCATTGGTTCACGCTGCGCATACATCCCTCTCAGTTCAAGACCAACTATCTTCCATCGATAAGAATCTTAAATCTCTTACGTTGGAGAAGATCCCCGACTTAACAATTGCATGCACTGAGTTTGTTGACACTTTTGAAAAGATGAAGAAGATGAACCAAGCGCAGCACTTACTTGAAATCCCTCAACTCATGGAAACATGCGTGAGGGATGAGAACTATGAAGAAGCCCTAGAGTTAGAAGCCTTTGTTGGCAAGATTTCGACTATGCACCCCAAATTGGCAGTTGTTAAAGACCTTACTAAACATGTCAGTAAGATAACTCAATCTCTTGTCTCTCAGCTTCTTATAAAACTTCGTTCGGATTTCGAGAAACCCGAAGCTGAACATTGCCTTCGGATTGTTGGATATCTACGTAGAGCAGGAGTGTATAGTGAGTATGAACTGCGGTTGCAGTTTTTGAGATGCAGGCAGGCATGGCTTACAAGAATGTTGGAGAATTTGGATGAAGGAAACCCTTACGAGTACCTCAAAGGGATGATTAATTGTCATAGAAAGCATCTAGTTGATATTGTTAATCAATATTTGTTGGTAAATTACGATGAAACTGATGATGGTCTTCTCAATAGTTGGCTTATGCATCAAGTAACCTCACACCTTGAGACTATCAAAATTCTTCTTCCAGAAGTAAGTGATGGTGTGTTGCTATCTAACATTTTGGAAGAATCCATGTATTGCGCAATGGTGCTTGGTAGGGTGATTGGGCTAGATTTTAGGCCGATGCTACAACCAATTTTCGAAGAGGCAGTTATCAACATGTTCTCAAACAATGTGAGTAGAGCAGTTAAAGGTTTTCAGTTGGTTTTGGATTCACATCGTTGGGTTCCAGTACCAGCTATAGCAAATAGTAGTGTTGATGGTGGTGATGGTGTAATTGAACTGCCGTATTGTCTTATGGAACATCCACCTCTGGCTGTATTTGTTAATGGTGTGTCGACGGCGATGAATGAGCTCCGGCCATGTGCCCCCTCAAGTCTGAAGCATGAGCTTGCTAAAGAGTTGATCCAGGGACTGAAGGCTGTTTCCGACTATTTGATCACATACCATGCAACAACAGGGATACTACTGAGAGAAAACAAAGAATCTGAACTTTTCCTCTCACTTTGTCAAGCATTCATTGATATTACTTACCCACATTGTGCCAAGTGTTTTGGCTACTGTTACACTGGCGGAGCTGCTTTAGTCATGCATGCTAAGAGTTATGCGACGGCCTTCGCCGCCTAGTGATGAGACTTTCTCCATGATTCGGAGTCAAAAAATCTTCAACTGGTGATGGTGAATGAATACATACTTCAGTAGAGGAAATTTACACTATATATGAGTCGGTAATATTTTAATTGAACTGGTGATGGAGAATGAATACAACTTCACGTAACGATTTCTTTCTTAAACATTAAATTTGTTCTACTAGAGAATGATACAAATCAATGTATTGATACCGGCCACTTCCTAAACGAAAGATTCCAAGGAGGCATGCAAAAACATATGATTTACACATTTTGCTCCTTCTCCTTCAATTCTAATGATTCTATACATACAAGTGGGAAGGGAGATTTGTCTAGTATACATTTAAGTGGATGTGGGAATAATCAAGTTATAAAGTTGGTTAGAAACGACTGCTCAAACCTGTATTGACTTCAAGCATTAGAAGTCATCAAAACTCCAGGATCAACTGTTGCTCTTCTCTAGAGGAAACCAGGCCCCGGCAAAATTGAAAAAGTGCTGGTGATGCTCGAACAAATAAGAGGCCTGCAGATATGCAATTTGCAGCTTCTGTGTAGCAAAAGGAGAACTAAGAGTCTGGTTTAGATTTGAAGAACTTCGCCACGGCTTGATACAGATTCTCTTCCTCAAATGGCTTTGAGACATATCCATCCATACCACATTTAACGCACTCATCATAAGTAGCATGAATAACATCGGCGGTCATAGCTAATACTGGCACATGCCACTCACCCTTTCTCGCAACTCCTTCCAGTCCCCCATTTATGTCCCCATTTGCCTTCCTCTCCATCTGCCGAATCCTACGAGTTGCCTCAAAGCTGTAAACAAACGAAACAGTCAGAAATTTTGAGGAAAAAAAAAGAGGAATTTTCAACAACCTAAATACTAGGAACGGAAGCGTACCCATCCATTTCAGGCATTTGAATATCCATGAAACAAGCATCAAAATTGTGTGGTATTTGAAGCAAATCCAATGCAGCTTTGCCACTGTCAACACACACTACATCAGCTCTAAACTTCTTTAATGCACCTGCAGCAACTCTTCTGTTTACCATATTGTCATCAACAACCAAGATTTTTTTACCAGAGAGCAAACTTTGTAGGAAATTAGATCCATTAGGTAGTTCCTTCCCTCGTTGTGTCTTCTTCCCTATGCCAAGCACCTGTTGAAGACATGCGGCTACCATACTAGCCCTCAAAGGTTTCATAATTGCGGTATCTGCAAAACCTGCTGCCTTTGCCTGCTCGAATTCACCTTTACCAAAATTGGTCGCAAGAAGGATCATCTTCGGTAGCGTATATATATTCCCATTCTGTTTCCATTCCAATTGCTGCTTGTTAAGATCACATTCTTCACCAGAATTCCATGCATCCTTTTCTACTAAAATTATATCTGGAGGGGCAATATTTCTGCCATATAGAACAAAGTAAGTCGGCCCAATTAGTCCAACCATAAAAATTTATCCAAACTCCCTTGATAATATGTTTGGGTGGTTCCATGTTCCAACTATTGAATGCAACTATACACCAAATACATCAAAAAAGTTTTTTGGCTTACAAAACTTTACCCCCAGAAATATTGAGAAATTTCTTCGTAGTGTGATATGTGCTTAATATAAGGTAGTTAATTAAAATATCATTAAAAGAAACATACCCGGATGTCGCAGAACCATTTCTTCCACAAAAAGCAACACCCTTCTTGATGCTACTTACAACTTCAACCAATATCCCAAGTCTCTTCAGGTGGTATTGTGTTACAGCAGCTCTCACAAGTTTCCCATCAACTAGTATTGCTCTCAACCCTCTAAAGTTAGAAGGTAGATCTTCCAACTTAGGTGTTTTCAAGTCACTAACTGCATTTTCTTTGCACCTCCCAAAATTAGCTGTGAACGAAAATGTGCTCCCAACATGAGGTCGACTGGTAAAGTTTATCTGACCACCCATCAGTTCAACTAGACACTTACTGATGCTCAAACCAATACCAGTACCTCCATAATGTCTAGAGGTTGAACTGTCTGCCTGCATAAAGGGCATAAAAACTCGTTCTTGGGCACATAATGGTATACCAATTCCTGTATCTTCGACAGAGACCATCAAAGTGACTTGATCTGAAGCCCCACTATAAGCTGCAACATTACTTGTAACATCAGTTCTGTGTTCGTAATTAGCAATTAGATGCTTAAAATTATCCCAACTATTCTGATCATCAGCTGCTTCACATCCACTTAATGTCTTAAACTGACGACCATCAGATGCTTGTACACCTTCATCTGACCCTCCGTTCAAGCAAGTCATCAGTTTCCCATTAACCATGGCCTTGGAGGGCTCAGCTAGATGGACCTTGACAAATATATGTCCTTGTTCAGTGAACTGCAATAATTTTTGACACAATGAATATCAAGACAAAACGATGAATGCAGTGGAGGCAATCAGATTAGCCAGTATAAACCTCGATCATAACTTTACAGGGAAAAAATTGATTAAAATTAACTGAATATCATATCTGAGTTGGCAAGTAAACATGAAAATTAAACCTACTTTAATAGAGTTGCCCACAAGATTTGTAATGATTTGTCTGAATCTCCCAGGATCACCGATAAAAATTTCTGGAACTTTATCAGAAACAAATACTGCAAGCTTCACATCCCAAGATACATATCAAAGTGGACCAATTTGCAAAGGGTGAACACCACCAACCAATGAGAAGAAGAACCAAAAGGTTGAAAAAAAAAAAAGAAAAAATAAATTAGTTATAATAACAGTTCATCGTTGACAATATAAGAACCCTATGAATATGGGAATGTCGAAATGAAGCAATCATGAAAATGCTGAAAATCTGAGCTTATCTAAGCTTACCTCTATACCCATATTTCTAGACTTTTCAGAAAATAAAGAGAGGACATCATCCAGTATAGATCGAATGCCAAATGGAACTTGTTCCAGCTCCAATCGTCCAGCTTCAATTTTTGCCCTGTCAAGCACCTCATTTATTAATGCTATAAGTGCCTTTCCACAGGCCTGGGCAGTTTGAGCATAATCCCTCTGGGTTCCACTTAGTGATGTATCTAAAAGCAAGGCAAGCATTCCTGCAATCATGGGAAATCAAGATTGTACAATTTACAAGAAAGTACTCGTATATTGATTAATGATAAGATTCTAAAAAGAAGGATAGAAGGAAGATCAGTCAGCATACCAAGTATTCCATTCATGGGTGTTCGTATTTCATGGGAAACAGTAGCAAGAAACTGACAAAAAAAAGAAAAAGATCACAAATCACATACATGGCAGTGGGGAATTAACTATATTTGAAAGATGTTAAAATAGTACCTGGGACTTGGCAACATCAGCAGCTTCTGCACGAACTTTCAATTCTTCCATTTCACGGAAATCGTCCTCGACTTTGACAATGTGCATCGCAGCTCCATATAAGATATAGCCAACTAACAACCCAATCACAAAGAATAAAAATGCAGTATTAATTGCTGTCCAGGATGTTGGTGCCCTGTGATGATATCTGCTCAGAACAAAGTAAAAAAGTATAAGCATCAGCATGACAAAACCAAGAAAAACCTCTCCATCTATTCTGGCTAATTGAATGGTGTCCCTTACCTACATATCATCTGATGCTTTCTGAATGGATCACCAAAATCAAGCTTGCTTTCATGCAGAAGAGACATGTCACCGTCTTGCTG
Source organism: Argentina anserina (assembly GCF_933775445.1). Taxonomy (NCBI): domain Eukaryota; kingdom Viridiplantae; phylum Streptophyta; class Magnoliopsida; order Rosales; family Rosaceae; genus Argentina; species Argentina anserina. Next base: position 25,830,666 of record NC_065875.1, on the reverse strand, counting down.
ATATTGGTGACCATACATGATTAGAGGATCAGATGAGTTTGTGACATCATATACATAAACCATAATGGCCTGATTCCCAGCAAGTTGCCCAAGTAAGTTCTCTACAAGGGACTCAACATCAAAGGCTCCACCAAGGTACCTGCATCCGATCATAGATCAACTTATACACGCATATTCACAGCTACCAGATACTATATATGCAAAAAATTATAATGTGCAAGGAAAATTTTCCTTCTAGTTGGAACACATAATATCATGATGGGTGAATCTAGAGCACATACATAGATAACACAACAGTTCCAAATACATTACATTTTATATTAAAACAGGCATCAAAGTACTAGTCATGCTACTATGGCAATGGTAATGGAAATGGTGAGCTAAATTACCCGGAAGCTGCTTTTATGCGCTCCTCCGCAGTTGGGTTTGGAGGGAGCTTGGATTTGTATACAGGGAACGTCAACACAACACCAAGATGATGTGAACCCAGCAGCCTGAATGGACTGGTCAGAACAGCTTTTCCAGTAGCTCTAGCCCTTAAAATGTTTTCTCTGTCCTCCTGCACCATGCATTGTAAAAATTTCAGTCAAACGAAACACTTAATAGACATCATGTTCTAATAAAAACCAAAGTAATGTTCACACCATCCAGATGATTACCTCCCCAGACATCATGTCAATCGACTCAATGTAAGAGACAGTTTCCTGCGAGAAAATTACTGGTGCATACTCATCTCGGATGGGTGAAGGCTCCCTCTCCATCGTCTTTATGGTCCAGCCATTTTGACTTTCAAAACTTTCCCTCTCCGAATTAACAACTCTTTGTGCATATGCCACCCCACTTAATAGAGGCCTCTCAAAGGCAGTTCTGGCAGTATATTCTGCAAAAGTTTCCTGCATTTTTTCGCAATCACAGAAACCCAATCAAAGATTGCAGAGCTGAAACCATAGTGCCACAACGAATTATCTAAGCTCACTCAGAATCACTAACGAGAAAAGGTTGGAACTTTGACATTTCTACACTAACAAATTATGTCCTTTTCATTCCATTAAATTTGATAGCAAAGAACAGTCCATATGAAAAAAGAAAGCACCAACAAACCTGATCAATTGCTGATGGGTTCCTGAGATAATGAAATGTAGAAACAAGGATCGCAAGGGCATGCACATGATTGACACTAACATTAAACTGATCTTGCAACATTCTGGCTCTCTGATCACACATGCTACTAAGCACTTCCACCCTTCTCACTTTGTTATCAGCATCCATGGAATTGTAAATGGAGAAGCTCAAATAAGCCATTACCAGAATCCAAAGCATCAAAAGCTTTGGAAACCAAGCTCTGAAGGCCTGTATAAAAGTGAATCCCTTTTTGGCCCCCATTTGCTCATTCAACCTCACAGCCACAGAGTGATGGCTCTGCATCTTCAAATTCCCACCCATCACCAGTTCACCACACAATTCAACTACCTCTTTCCTTCTTCTTCGACTTCTTCTTGTTTCCTCTTCACCCACCTCATCCTATGAGCAAAACAGAACACCAATAATGAGCCATGCCATTAAAGCGCTAAATTTCAGAAACTTTTTCCTCATGTAAAATAAGGGAAAAGGTAGTACCACACTCTTAAGTAAATTATCATTAGTTCATTACCGCATTGTTCTGCGTGATTCAAACATCTGAAAGCATAAGCAAACCAAGAATATGACCAAAACTGAACAAATAGCTCCTACTGAGGAATGTAGACTTCAGTGAACACCCACTTAAAGAGACAGAGACTCAGAACTCGAAAACTAGAAATCTCAACTCTCAGAGACAAAGCATGGCTCTCAAAAGATGGGGAAGGAGAAAAATAGAGCTCAAACTCCAAAGCCAGTCCTCTCTCTATTATCTCTTGAAATCGGTCTGTGTCAGGCTGTGCATGTTAAACAAACAAAGAAAAAGACTTCAAGGATCGATTATAAAAAAAAAACACAGGAAACTCTAATAATGTCCTGACAAAGAAGGAGCACGTTCACTGTTTCTCTTCCTTTTAATAATGGGAATCCTGAGATTGACCCAAGAAACACAAACAGCTAAGCAGAAGGCATACAACAGCACAGAAATGCACACCCAGAATCAAAAGAGAGAAACTTGGGTTGTAGAAACATGAAAGACTCAATCTTTACCTGTTCCAGTTATAGAAAGGCCGTGGCTCTGGCTAGTGAACACAGTTATACAACGAATGTGGAACTCGTAGAGATTTTCATGGTGGTATTGATATGAGTTTTCTGTGGGGGATTTTGAGCAGGGGTTAAACTAGTTGGATATACACTTTTTAATGCCCTTGCTTTTTAAAGCAAACTGAATCGAATTTTTTGGATTTTCAGAGATACGCTCTTGTCTCCACTTCTTCCTTCTCCCACGTTATAAACTAATTCTCTTTCTCCCTCCACACTCTGTCTTCTTCCTTATTATATTGCATCCACACCACTCTCTGTCTCCTCCCTACTTCTTCTCTCTCTGTTCTTTTCTTTTTTGGTGGGGATTCTTTTCTGAACTACTCTACTCACCATTGAAGCCGAAATAGTCCAAAGTATGGGAATTCAACAGGAAAGATTTTCGATTTTTCATCCGTGGTCCTGACTGTGACATTCAAAAAAGGATAAAGATAAAGCTACCCTCAATTGGGTTACGTTTTCTTGAGTTGTTTAACATGTATGTATGTACTAGCCTTCCTGCCCGTGCGATGCACGTGCGGAAGGGCCGCGCTCACGCGTGTGCATATATTTTTTTCTACATTTACTGAGGAGCAATATTACATTGCAATTATTAAGAAAATCTCGCCGATTATAGAACAATTTTAAGTTTAAAATTAAAGTAGATTTGGTCGAAATCTCTATATTTGACAACTTTTACTCCATAATCTCCGTTTTTTAGTTTTTAAACCTAACATTTTAATACATACCAAATCCCTTTAAAAAAAAAAACCAAAATCCAGTGTTTTTACATGTTGGATAAAATCAGTAGGACATTGCTAGTAGTGTCGATAATTAACGGCATTGCTCTTGATTTTTTGATATGCGATAGTATCACAACTCTCATTGCCTTTGATTCCTTAAGGTATTTAATCCAAAGATTACAACTAAGTACTTAATTTTCAAACACGTGCAATGCATTCGTGTGAGGTCGCACTCGCGTGTGCGAATTAGTATTCTTCTGGCTCTTTTAAACAATATTTAGATTCATACTTAATAAAGATTATGTGTTTGTGAATGCGCCTTAGAAAGTCAATTTGTCGGAATTATATTGTACATAGTATCTATCATTTTTTATACGCTTAATGAATGTTTTATTGCAAGTATCCATGGTTTGTTTTTAAAATATTCTAAAGTTTAGAAAATCTCCTTGATCTCGCGAGAATTTTGATTATAAAAAGACTTGGTTAGAAATCTATACTCTTGCAAATCAAGCATTACAGTTTCTTAATTTATCCTCCATACTATCACTAAACAATTAAAATACCTAGACAAACAACAAACCAAACCTATTAACTTACGTATTTTAATGCGTTAAGTCACCCAAATCAAAGCGTCGGGTACGGTGTTGCACAGCTTATCCATGAGAACCTGCAAAATATAAGTTGCTTAGGTTTGGAGCTTTATTAGCTGAACATGGTTACCAAAATAATAAAGACATTAAATTTACCTTGTGAGATCACATTATCCAGAAGGAAGCAATATCTCTTTATACACCACATTTGCAGTGAAAACCCCTTCCTCGCCTTCTAATGAGCCTTTTCTAACCAAAATTTTGGTTGTAGCCTTAGATACTCCTCTTGATAAAGCCACGTATAACTGTCCATGACTGAATACATGGTCTGGAAGATAAATACCCACATTCGGTATTGTTTGGCCTTGTGATTTGTTAATGGTGAGGGCGAAACTCAACTTTACAGGAAATTGTTTCCTTATCAACACAAAAGGGAGTCCAGAATCTTCTCTACTCTTTAGAGCAATTCTCGGTAAGAAAACTCTTGTACCCGCAAATTGACCAGCGATAATTTCTACATCGATGAGGTTATTATATAATCCACGGCAAGTTAATCTCGTACCATTGCACAACCCCATGTTTGGGTCAATATTTCTTAAAAGCATAAGTGGAGCACCTTTTTTAATAGTCAATTGATGCGGTGGCATACCAGAAGGTGAAATTGAATTTAAGAATTCCTGTTGGTACAGATTTCTTGTGTCATCCTCCACCGAGTCAAAAGAGTATAAGGTGCGTTGTGGTCCTGAAACCCGTTGTATGATCATTTCGTTGAGTACATCCACATCATCATTCTTTGGAGTTATTATTGCCCTTTCAACCATATAAGAAGGGTCATTTACATGGCTATCCAAATCAGGAAATACTTCATTAATCAATTGGTTGATTGACTCTTCACCCTCCCATGGTATGACCATTGGTGCAGGCAATTGTATCATGTCTTCAAGCATAGTTTGTGTTTCTCCATTGCCCACTTGAAGTAAAAAATCTGAGAACTCAGGATCATTGATGGATCTCATATTATGTCTCAGACGAAGAATCTTAACATCCTTCCAAAATGAAGCTTTAACTAAACTTGCTTCCACCAGCTGACACCTAGTACCCTTAGGGACTACAGGAAGAACTTGTCGAAAATCTCCACCAAAAATCATAACCTTTCCTCCAAATGACAAATCTGAGTCTGTAATGTCCTTAAAAGTCTTGTCTAGAGCTTCAAATGCAAACCGGTTCAACATTGGTGCTTCATCCAAAATAACTGCCGATGATCTTCTTATCAACTTTGCTAAATCAGACTGTTTACTAATGTTGCATCTAGAATCAGCATAAAGTTTTAGAGGGATATTAAACCGAGAGTGTGCCGTCCTCCCACCAGGTAGTATCGTTGCCGCAATTCCTGAAGTTGCAGTTGCCAACACAATATGATGATTACTTCTCAAGTTTGCTAACAATGCACGATATAAGTATGTTTTTCCAGTTCCTCCTGGACCATCGACAAAAAATATTGCATTTTCACAACCCTCGATAACAGTTTTTATCGAGTTAAATGCAAGAGCTTGATCCTCATTTAATTGATGAACCGCATCATGATCTTCTTGTGGTATAATAACTGACATCTCATCTTCTATCATCCCTGGCAGTGCTAACTCTTCCTCCCCATCTTCCGTCACTTCTGGCAAATCATAGTTAGAAACAGACTTACTATACTGCACCAACAATCTGTTCAAGTCTTTTAAGAGTTTATTTGTCATGGGTGCATTCCATGTGGTGCTTGAAGAAGGATAGTCTTCTATCATGAAGGGATAAAATTCATGCCACAAACTTCGTATCCCATGCGGGTCGCAAAATACTAAGATGGTGACAAACAACCTTCTTAAAGATGAAGGCATACGTATGTTAGAGGCCTCACGTAGACATTGTCTAATACTATCATCATCTTCCAACAAACCCCGTCGTTCAGCTGCCTTCTTAAACGTTGGTTGCAAGATGCCATCGACTGTCCTCAAATCCTCAAATGATATTGATCCTCTAACATGATTAAGAAGCACACGCAAGTAGAACTTCTCTCCCTCTGTAGGCGACACTGTATATATTCTTCCAATTACTTTTTGGTTTGTCCCCCTTGCTTCCCATGCCTTGTTTCCTCCATCCCACGTGAACCGTTCTGGAAACTCTCGGTATAAGTACTGACGCGCTGCTTCATAGTATAGATTTTTTGTAAAGAATTCGGTAAGCATTGTCATTGAGTTTCTGGCATTTTCCAGAATGTCTGTTATTGTCTCATTGGGATCAAAGACAACACTATGTCCATCTGGAAGATGAATTTGCAGTCTTTGCACCGATGGATATATTCGATTCATCAAAAACTTGAATATCCTCCATAAAGCTTCTGGTGCACAAACCCATCTTGCATCAACAAAATTTCTTATTTCATCTTGACTGTCCTCTGGTCGGACTTGGAATGTCACTCTGTCTGGTCCCTTATAGACATATTTGTACAAATACTTGACACTCTTAATACTACAACAAACTTCAACATTGATATGGCAATCATATTTTTTTAGTAGCCAAGGGTTGTATGGAATAACCCACCTGTTATCCACTGTTGGATTCTCATTAAGATCATACCGCATGTGAAGTTGATTGTCTCGCCTACGATACACAGGGTAAGAATCATTGCCTTGAACGGTGCAGTCTGAAAAAGGCTTCGGATAACCCCGTTTGCAAGTCCCACGCTTCATACAGGGGGACCTGCGATTTAGTGGTCCACATGGACCATGTATCATGTGTCCCAACACTGCAGTATACAACTCTGGCTCATCGTCTTGATTTGGTACTTCAGCACGGACAACACGGTCATAATCATCAGGGTTGTTCAACTTATCATCTTCACTTAGCATAAGAAGCATATGAACATGTGGGAGACCACGTTTCTGGAATTCGATGACATATACATATGCAACCACCGTACCCAAGACTGCTCTCTTGATTACATCATTCTTTAACTCTTCAAATTTGGCACGAAATACTCGTGTGGTCAAATCTGGACGATCTTGTGATATTTGACCCGGTAATAACTCAGCTCTTATTTCTTCCCAATTTGGATTGCATGTCATTGTGAGAAATATGTCTGGTTTACCATATTTTTGAACCAAAGCCATTGCATCTTGATATCTCTGGTTCATATCACGTGGGCTTCCAATAAACGATGATGGCAAGACGGTCGTACGACCAATGTTACCTATTGAGAAGACATTTTGCATGAAGATTTTCAGTGCTTGATATACTAAACCATCCATTACATGTTACTACTACTACTACATGGTAAGAAATTCACCTGCATTATTTTCTCCAGCGTTCAGCGAGTCTTGTAGTCCATTATACAACTCTCGTCGTAATTTAGTCTGATTGGAACGGATCCATCTTAATTTATGAGTTTCAATCTTGATATAATTGTCAACAACGTATTGTTGTAACAGACGACCACCTCGCAGTAAAACTGATTCATCATGTTGACGTATCTGAAATGAAAAACTCTACTTAACACTAATATACATATATAATTTGAATTGATATTGAAAATACCAAAAAAAAAATTTTTTTTTTACCTGTAAAATGTAGGCGTAAAAGTCACGACATGTCAGTTTCCGGCCATTATTATTTCGACTATTCACGTCCCATCCGTATGTACCATATGGAAGTAGTAATGGATATTGTAAGGGATCATAGTAACCAGCACAATCTGAGATATTTAGTAGTTGACCTTGTCTTGTTTTCACCATGATATTGCGACCCCTAAGAGTTTCATTTTCATCCTCTCCCACAATTATTGCAGCAACTTGGGAAGCCGAAGGCAATGTATACTGGCGTTGATTTGCAGCTTGCTCTCTGATAATAAGTCTGCAATTTTGCAAATCTTGACGTTCAGCCAAGTGATGAAATGTTTGCACAAATGGATTATGGGCGTGCAACATTTGTTGTATCCTCTCAACCACATCTCTATGCAATGCTTCATTTTCTAGCATACGATTGTCCACTTCGTGGTCTGTGTCGTATATGTACAATTGTAGAAATCTCGGTCGATTATCCCCATCAGGTATAAGACTTCCTATCTTATGATAAACATATCCTTGAGCACGAAATGTGAAAGTCCCACCACCTGTCGCTAGATTTTGATCGACGTGTACACCCATGGACGTGAATGCAAATACATGGTTATAGGCCCTCACATTTTGCCTAAAATGTGACCCTTGTGGAGTATTAGCAGAGAATAGCTCGATCATTTCTAGAGGAGATTGTATCGGAGGAAGGATAGTACGACCATTTTTGCAACACATGTCTTTACTTTCGTGATGGAATAGGCGAGCATAACAATGTGGACATGTCGTTGGTTCTGGCAAGTGCAGTTTTGTAACTCCAATGCTCTCATGAAAATTTCGGGCACAATTATGAGGTCCCCGACGTCTAGCTCCAAGACGTACACGGGGAAAACCATGGTCTTGAGGGATTTGGTTATCAGAGGTTCCTGTTATAATGAACATGCAATTAAGTGTACTAACAATTGAAAAGAAAAAAAGATTGATGAATATATGAATGTTATAAAATTAATACCTCCATGTAGTAGTACTCCAGCATTATTTCTAGAGTTTTCGTTAAGTCCATGATTAAGTACTTGCGACCTATTCGAACGTGCCAATTGACGTATATGGCTTAAGCGCATCCTACTTGAATCTTGAATGTTATCTTCATGATTTGAAGTTTGCCCATTAGCCACTACATGAGGTTGGACTGTATGGCGGAGATCTTGTGCAAGATAAGCATCTTGTTGATTACAAATTATTTGACTTGTAAAATACTGCACGCTAGGAATCTCTCTTTCAAAAGATGCTCTAATTGGATGGTTGGACTGGTTGTTTTCACCAATACCTAAGTTTTACACGTACAATAGATATGTTGATCAATAAAATATTTAAGGATAATACAAAAGTATTTTAAAGATCCCAAAAGATTTCATATATTAGAGCAAGACATACAAAATATTAAAGACTCTGATAATTTTTTAAAATTTTCTCCTAGTTGTAATACCTTCATTCACAACAATGGCATTGCTATTGTTCGTAGAGTTTTCAAAAATCACATGATTTGGTATTTGCGACATATCTGACCGTGCCAGTTGGCGTATATGCCTTAAGCGCATTCTAATTGGCTCTCGGGTGTTATCCTCATTATTTGAAGTTTGCCCCATAATATTTGTATCATGTTGTTGGACTTGTTGACCATGATAATGAGCTCGTCGTCTTGCTAGATATTCATCTCGTTGTGTTCGATTCATTGAGGCTCTACTAATTCTTTGACTTGCTCGTTGACTTATTCGACGCCGCTGTCTCTGAATCTCTCTTCTTGAAAGTGTTGTGCTTTGATGGTTAGACTGATTTCCCTGTTCTTGACCTATGATTTGCAGGTATAGTAGATGTATTGGTGAATAAAGTAAAACATAAAGTATCAAACAAAACGACAACACTTTTCAGTTGTGTAAATATAATTTAGATTAAACTCTGACATGATTTTGATTTTCATGTGTCTTGGTATGCGTACACAGTTGGAACCCATTGTCAACATAGCAAACTTATTTCTTAAACTTATGTAGGTTATGGTATACAACATCAGAACTATGGTGCTTTCAATAAACTCTGGTGCTTTCAGGTATATGTATGACACATGTATATGCAAAAGCTTTTACATGTAGGCCATCAACATAAGTGAAAAATAAACATGTTCAAAATTGGCCATACAAAACTGTTGTAATTGTTTCTCTTGTAGTAAGTTACCGGCAATTGTTTCCATTTGGTTTGTCCTGGTTGTGTCCTCCGCACATATATTTCGCGACTGCCTCCGCATGTGGTAATTAGCACGTCTTTGAGCTAAAAGTTCCACCCGTTGTGAAGAGCTCAATGCTTGTCGCCTCTCTCTTTGATAATTAGTTCTCCGCTGTCTTTGTACATCTAGAGCACGAACGCGGGTGTGTTCCTGTGAATGAAATTTTATTTAAAAATATATATATTTAGGAAGGTTATGAACTTCTGAAATGTCTTAGACGTAACAAATGAGAATTGACCTGATTTTCATTCAGTATGTGAGGTTGTTGTAATGTAGCTTGTGAAGAACTCGTTGATCGTCTCCTCTCTCCTTGGAATATATTTGTACTTCGATTCCCTACATTGGTTGCTTGAACATGGGATGATCCCTATACATTCAATTATAGTACTTACGTATTACGTATGAAACATCGATCATTGTATATTTTTTAAAACTCATAAACATTGTTTCATTGTATGTAGTGAAGGATAAAATACATGATGCTACCTGGTATGGCAGAGGATGTGATGAAGAAACCATATCCATAAAATCTGAAAATCCACTTTACCCATCAAACGTAATTCCAAAACTTTTAAAAGAAGCCATGTAGTTACTAAGAGATCGAGTTGCGAAAGAACAATATTAGCGATAAAAAAAAAGATAGGTGCATGACAAACCACAACTGAAGAAAAAGAAATCTATAGAGATTTAGTGTTTGTAATAGAACTCACCCATTCCTTAAAGTTTCATCTAGTCTTCAACGCAACTCCGATCATCAAACATGGATTATATCCAATAACCAAGAGTAACACATAGAAAACCTTCAAAGAGAAACCATAACAATGAAACACCCAAAATCAATAGAAAATAGAATCACAAAATGACTCAAAATCATATGTTCAGTCTCACCTTAAGTGATTGAGTGATCATTGACTGTGATGTTCTTTTTCCCAGTTTCTTTTTCCCACTGAGTGTGATGTCCTTAGCTTTTCTTCTTTCATATGAACTGCAAATTGAGACGGGTGAATTTTGATGAAAAAAATAATATGTACACCTATTGTATCCCACGTCATAGCTTGAGGTCGTGCACCAAACCGACAGTTGTTCGTCCTCTTCATATGGAGATCGTGGGACATTTGTTTCCTCTGCTTTTTTTTGTTCCTTTTGAAATGTACTTGCATGCGGAACTTAACACACAAAAAAAAGATTTTTTTTTAGGTGTTTCCCCATCAGGCTATTGATTATTTATTGGCAAGTTTATCTTCAAAACTGTTGGTTTCAACAGTGAAAGTAAATTGGTAAGTCATGTCCATTCCTTAATTCATTTTAAGATGATTTAGTTGTAATTTTTTTTTCGTCAGAAAATATTTCATTTATGCTGAAAGCATGAACAGAAATCCCCAAATACAAAGGTAGAAGCTACAGAGGAAGAAACTGCAATATGCTACTATATACAAACCAATTTAACACCACAAACATCTAGGTAGTAGACACTGAAGTTATCCAAGGTCATGCTAGCAAGACTAATGAAAGATGGTATAATGAAATTTTGAAAGGTTAAAGTAACTAAGACAAACAATATACTGCTGTAACATGTTTTACTTTTTTTCCTATACACATAAGTTGTAAATGTCCTCCAGCAGCCAACTGTATCCATGCCAGGTTCCTTTTTGTTTTTGAAGCATATGAAGTCCAAAACGTTTTCATTAAGTCCACTTTAGCCATCCGTTTTCTTGCACTCGATCTTCAATCTACAATTGATTGTAGGAATATAAGATTGGTACTGATTAAATAACTAACTGAGATAAACTTTGAAAACGTACCAGCACATTTGACAATTTTTTTATTGCAACAGCCTTGCTCCAATTGTTGCTTAAATTCTGAACAGTCCGTTGCATGTAGAACTATAACATCAATGACCAGAGCTTCAAAATGGCAATAGGTTGATATGGAACCAAATGCAAATCAGGTTTCATTAAAAAGTGTGAATTCAACAGGCATAAGGAACCAAATGCAATTTAGGTTACATTAAAAAGTGTGAATTAGGTTTCATCAAAATTTCAGGGTTTAATAGTTTGGTTTAATAGCTTAATACCTTATCGAGGAAAGATGTATTCATACACTGCATTTTTCTCCTGGTGGTACACGTTAACATTATTATTCGGTATAACAAATCGGAAAAATAAGATAAAGATGTAATTTTCTTGATACATTAAATAAGGCACGACAATGATACCTAATTCGTTGTACTTTTCTCTTTGTTCGTCTAATGTAAGAAATCGAATGAGACATCAACTCTTGATGTGCATTTTCATACTGATAACTGTGGGAATCACGTATAAATAATGTTAAATACCTTTTTCTTTAGTAAATTTAATGTAAGAGAGAATAATAAAACTTACTGCTCTTCTTTCTTCTTGTTCCATTCTTTCAAAATCACTTTCCTAAGATCATGACTGTTCATCTTTATTGATATTCCCATTGGCCAAGCAGGTGCACGAATTGAGATAGATTTCTGTTTTTCATATATTGTCCTGCGCCACCCGATTGAATACAACGAAACACTTTTGTTTATGTGTCCTACAAACCAATGAAAATGAGCACCATTAAACACGTAGCTCCAAATGAAATTAAGGTTCTAAGTAGAATATTTTAAAGTTTTGAATTCTATCTCCATACTTTTAGTGCTCTCTTTCCTCTGTGCTTGATAATGTGCATATCTTCTTGCCAAAATTTGTCTTCGTTGTAAGTATGCCATCATTAGTTGAGTGGATTACATATCATTTTTCATTGCTTGTAAAAACTAAAACTAAAAAATGAAACAACAAAAATAAATTTCAAATTTGTAAACAGTAGGAAGCATCTTAACAAATACGCAGATATAGAAGTTAGCTCTCACACGATAAAAATATAAATGGAAAAGGAATGAAATGAATGTAAATCATATTGTTGGTGGCATGAAAAGTAGATGAACAATTACATATAATCTCTTTTAAACATGAAATGGAATGATGGGATTGGATATATCAGGTTGATTCAATGCTAACAAACACACACAAATTCATATAATCTTTTTCATACTGATATTCTGCCCTGAGTGACTTACTGAAGGTGTAAAGCCATCAAATGAATTCATGGATTCCTTTTGAATCTGCTAATAGTTCTCTAGCAATTTTGATGTATGATGCCAAACCACATGGATAGATTGAATTGAACCGAGCCACCTGTAATGAATTTTCATTTGATTGAATATTGCATAGATAACTGTGTAACAAAATCAATCTAAGAGAGTGATGTTATGTAGCATAAATGGAAATTCAATCTTCATATCCAATCCCAGCATCCCAAATACGTGCAGCAAACATAGAGCTTATCTTTATCAATTTGCTAAGAACTGAAAAATAATTAGTGCTAGACATGTACCTAGAAACAGTTGAAGATCAATAATCATGTCTACTCAAATTACAATAAAGATCAAATCTCACATTAAACTACGCTATAGAAGCCTAAAAATGCCAAAAGTTACAACATAAGCATCTCATTCATCAAGAAACATACCAAAGGATTTGAGAGAAGCCAAAAACAGAGTTGTTTTTTCTTTAGAAGTAAATTTATTAAGGCTTGATGACCTGCTATGGCAAAGGCCTCCCTACACATTCCCTGTGATCTTCAAGATTACATAATACAAACTACTAAAGATTTTACTTTAAAATTGAACCATACAATTTACAAACTAAGGAGTGATCAGAAACCTCCACAGTTGCTCCACCGTGCCAATTCAAACTACCCCAGAATCAAACGAAGGTTAATAGTATGAAATTATAAAAAGAGAGGAAAAGATTTAGTGCGGAGATCAAGAAGCACTTACGAATCAAATTGAATATGAGATAAAAGAAATTACAATTACATTAGGGATTTGAAATAGAATTCGGCAGCCAGACCCGCAGACAATTGCTTTCCCTAAGAAATTGAAAGAAAACCCAGAATATCATACATCAAGAACCAAATCGATAGATATTAAATACTTATTTCTCGAATAGAACTCGGCAGCCTCACCTTAGTAAAGAGTGATTCTGAATTTGGTTGATTCTTTGTTCGGTGCCTCCTTTTAAAGGAACCCATATCAATTCCGATAACCTCCGACATCGTGCCATTCCTTTCGCCTCCCTCGTTCTCTGTTGATGTGTGGCAGTTTTTCATTTATGCACCAAGCTCTCAGAGTTGAAATTAGTATCCCACAATCCCACGTCCCCATTACAATTCTCTGATCTGATATATTTTCACTTTACTGCGTGTTTTACCATACTACCCCATTATGTGTTTTTGTTTGCATGTTTTTTCTTGTCTGGACATGGGTATTATAAGGAGTTTGAAAATTTGGTGAAGCTGTTGACACCAAAAGATGGCTTCCAATTATAGTAGTGGAGATGTATGTATGTGTGTATGTATGTATGTAGAAGAAGGGAGAAAGGGTTTGGAAAGAAGGTGAAATTGCTCTCTTCAAACCAGAATCCGATAAGATAGCTACCCTTTCTGGTTTTCTTTTGCAAATCATGTTGGCTCTCTCATTATTGAAATTACTCTTCCTTTTCATTTCAGAGATTCAACTAGGGTGATATTAATTAAGTTCAAGATTAACACATTACATTCCGATAATATGTTGTGACGAAAGTTACTTTACCTACTATTTTGGCTACGTGCAACTATCACCAAAAGAATAAGCTTTGAAACCAACTGAATTTATAAATCAACTGGATTTTTCTATCTCAAATTGTTTCCTAGTAATGCTTCTTCCAATTTTTTATAACCAAGGGTGATGGTGTTTAGGACTTTGTAGAACGCAATTGGTGTGGATGGAATCCCATATATCGCAATCACAAATCTTTGGGATAATGACATCCGACAGGCCCAGATCTCATTCCCTTCTAAATTACCTCAAACCCAGGAACCTCTTGCGTTGAATTCCCAGGCATACCCTTCTATTTTCTTAGGCTCCCAATATATTTGTCCGTTGTCCATAGTTTTTCTCATCTCATATGCCTATCAAATAATGCTCCGTGCTGAAGTGAAGCCTAGAAAATTATGGTCTACTTGTGGAAGTGGTCGAGGAAAAAGAGATAGTTCTTCAATGGAGAAAGACGTTAATTTATTGTAGAGAACTATGATGTGTTATATTTTCTTCGATAGATACATGTATCTCAACGTACTCGATCCGGAAAATTTTGAACATGTATTTTACGTTGTTGAATATTTGCAATAGGGATGATTGAATTATATATAGTCGCTATTAAGTTGAAATTTGATGGAGACTCATAACTTACAAAGACGCCTTAAACCAATCATAAATTCTCGACCGAACCAACAACGTGAGGCATTGCAGATACAACAAAATAGGCTCAATTCCATGTCTGCATTGATTAGGCTAAACAGTAGTTATGACACGCTTAAACAGTTGTTGATGTTGGTGGTTTTAGGAGAAATGAGGAAGAATGTGATCTTTGGATGGAATAAGTGGAAGATTTCATGGGGACCATTTTCATATACCAGTATGACTGTATGACTAATTATTAGCCAGGCGCATTACATTTTGAATTGTTGTTTTTCTGAGTATATCCATATCAATAGCTTCAACATTCATAGCTTCATAGGGTTATCTGGAAATTTCTGCCACTCTAAGTGTGCATGGGGTGTGTCGGCCATGCATGTGGTGAAGATTGAAGTGTACTAGTAGTGAATACGTACTGCTGATGAGTGACAATATTCTTCTCCAAGCCTCAGCAAGACCATATATATTATATGAACACGCCAAAATAAAAATGAAACTAAGTGATATTTAGGGTGCATATTTAGGTATGTGTATTACCATATCCGCCCCGCTAAACAGATGAGAAGTGTATCATCATCGATTGATGATCATCACTTTCCCATCCCAATTGCCAAAGCGAGGGAGGTCAATTTGTTCTTTCTTGTTTGTTGCTTGGTTCAGTTATCATGATGATCATCATTACCGCATGACCGATTCTGCCTATCGGTCTTTCAGTCTTTCTCACATGGGGTGATGGGTATACATGCATGCAGGTGCTGCTTCCTTTCAGAGACTAAGACTGAGACCGAGACTTACGAGTAGAGCAGTGGGCGCGGGAAGCTTATCGGGGATAGCCATATTTCACCTGCTGCTGCAGAATCTGATCGATGATCCATCAATCTCACAATCTGCTCAAGTAACTTCCTCTTAAATATCAAGCACATCGGTCTAAATTAACCCTCGAGTTCGAAACTTCAAATAACCACCTGGAGACTGCAAATTAACTGCCATGCCTTGCTGCGTGCACGTACGTCTAAACCAGTACGTGTTGCGAATCCGATTCATTGATGCATGATCTCATATCATATATTGAGCTAGCCATGGATATGTTGCGCGTGATCCCTCTTCCATCTATATCGCTTTCTATATACATGAGTATTAATTAGGACCTCATGCTGGCGATCGATCGACTATTTACCAAAGAAATTAAAGCCGATATCGGTATATTATGGCCAGCCATATATGCTGCCCATGCATAATGGTTTAGTTACGTACTAGTCAGAACAATTAGTTTTGAAGTGGTTTTATGCTCTGAAGTTTTATACATTGAAAGTCCAATTTATATAAAACACTATAGAACAATCTTAGGTTTGGCTGATCACTTGGTTGAATTGATACCCATGTTTAAATACTAGCAACATTGTCCTTAAGTTTAACATGAATTCATGTGTACGTCGATCTGTAAATAAACGGCGTGACTTGTGAGTACACCATGTGAGTGATGTGACCACGAAATAAACCAAGTTTGATATATAGGCATGTCGTTAATCAATCAAATGGCTATGATTATATATGGTACAATGATTAAGCAAAACAAACAAAATCAAGTATATCTTCACGTTAAAGTACGTCATTCAGTATGTTCATTCTAATTAAGGATACCGGTCGCTAAATTTCGACTTCAATCTCGTGTTCTACCATCCATTATATATCCCAACTATTGCGAGCATAATTCAGCTTATACTGTCTCTTCCATATCTGATTCAGAAGATTATTTCTTATAGTGCATGCATGGGTGCTTTTCTACTTTTGTTTCTTGGATTTGAAGGTATAACTACTGCAGATCAATATGAATTAATGGTTTTTTTTTGTTTTTTTATCAAGGTTCATTTTGAATCTGCGAGCTTGTCACCGTGTAAGATTATGATCCTCGATTGGTTTCTTTTCCGATCATAAGTTAACAAGGACGACGTAAAGTGTGTGTTCAAGACTTCAAGTTCCAATTGACGAGTAGTCGTCGACGTATGAGTGTGGGGAGAAAGTGGAGGTTCATATTGAGCGGATTAACTTAATCTATCTAGCTAGCTAGTGCTCCATCTCTTACTTCCAAATACCAAAATCAAAGTCATTGAGACAGAATTTCTCAAACCAACTAAAAAAAGATCGATGACCATTTTTCTAATGTGATATATGAGCTAGTACGTAGCTACCTTAGCTTGCATCCTTTTCAACCTTCTTATCCACTCTCCACATGCCTTTACTGAATGATATTAATTATTGCCATATTAAGTAGTTAGTATATAACAGATGGAAAAATAATTGGATAAAGATTCATCTAAATCCAAGTTTTTTTTTTCAATTCCTTTTATAAAAAAATGTATTTCTCTTTTTAATTGGAGTCCCTGTATTATTAAACCTTGAAATGAATGGTAATAGCTCGATCATCTTATTTTCTTTTGTGCTGTGGAAGCACCAATTATTGACATACATATATATATATATATATATGACTCTACTTAGGGCATCACATGCATGCATGCCTATTACCATTGATATATGAGTTGCATAAACTAGCAATAAACTGACCAGAACCCACTATTAATCGGATATCAGACTCCTAATTTACTGAAAACAAAACTTAATAATCAGACTCGATCTAACAAAAAAGTTCTAGCTTGCACATCGATGATGCACGCACAGATATATGGATAAATTAATTAAGTAACAGCTTAATTTAGAGAGATGTTCGTTGCATTTGAGACTACTCCGATTCGACATCACTACTTATTTAGTCCTTAAACACAGCTATATATAGCTAGATTTACATGTGCGTTGATACCGAATGTATTAATTGTATAGGCAAGGATCGATTTGTAGTTTTGTACTATAGAGTATAGACCATGATCGATCAACTCAGCTTGATTTTATAATTAGGAATTGAATATATCATTCTTAGCTTAATAAGATTGCACATTATAATGGAAACTTTTTACAAACAGTAAATATAGGTTACTAATAAATTCTATACTTCAAATTATTAAACATAAACATAAGTACTCGAATTTAGAGTTTCAACCCACTATCAGTACATGACGTTAGTAACGCCATTAACAAGAGTATTTCATGACATATTTGAAGGGTAGTTTCGACTCTAGCACTTTGAATTTGGGGGCACCCAATTCTCTACCTCTCTCTCACTCTAGGCAACAACTTCTCTCTTACACAATGCAACAACACTGCAACACCACACTGATGTTTTCTCTACAACACCAATTCATCAACATATCATTGAATTAAACCATCAAAGCCAACAAAGACTCAAAATATTTCAAAACCCAGATTCTCCTAGGTGCTCTAGATAAGAAAGCTACCAAAAACCCCAAATCTACTTCAACATACAGATTTAAGGTTCTAAACGATCTATGAGAATAGTGTTTAAAGGGAAGAACATATAAAGACGCACCCAAAGCCTAAAACTTCAAGTTCAGAAGAATACATAACAAAAGAACTCGAAGAATGAAAACAAGCCCATAAAAGGAGAGATTAATTGTCAGCAGCGGCGACGAGCGAACAAGTGATCACCATCATCATTGATTTGCATATCGAATTGAAATCTGTGTCGGGGTGATATAAGATTGGAAGGTTGAGAAAGTTGGGTTTTAGTTGGGACATGTGGGAGGTGTTTGGTCTCATAGTGAGAGAGATGGTTGCAAGTGCAAGCATTGGCTGAGACCAATTTACCCCTCAGACTCACAGCGTTATTAACGTGGTGTACTGAAATTAGATCAAATTTGGAACTTCATGTACAATAGCCTATGTTTTGGTAATTATTGTGCTGAAATTCATAGTGGCCAAAACTTCATGTACACTCACCAAAATTTCCCCCATTATAATCACTGAAGAACATAACTTGCAATTGGCGTAAACAATTCAGAACCCTCTCGAAGCTAGCTTCCAAGTATTGGCCTATCATACATGTACTATAGTACTATACTTTGTTGGTATATACATACACATAGCATTTCCAGTAGTACATGCAATATAGATTCATTAGATTGTCCTGACTAGTTGGAACCTGGAACAATATTCTTCATTCATATAAACTTACCATCTGATGATGATAACTACTCGGAGGGGCGTGATCGGTTTTCATTGTATGAATTTTATGTCGATTATGAGGATTATCGATCAGTGAAGTTCATTTTACTTATCAGTCCAAACACGCTAAATTGCATACTTCAAATTTTTTTAAGGTACGTACGTAGAACCACTAAGCTACAGATAGAGAATGGATCATAGACAAGAAATGTAGTGATTTCATGCAGATTAGATATAGATCGAGGAAGAGGGCCTTCGATCTATCTTATTATATGTAATCCTGGATCCGTATTATTGCAGAAGATGATGAGCATTATTCCAGATTGGTCTAAAAGCACCTTATCTTTGTTAGTTTTCACACAATGGACTGAATGGCTGATCAAGTAATGGAACATGTTGAATAATTTGTCAAGAAGGTTGAAAAATGTTTGTGAGTGGAAGACAAAGGAAGAAAGGATGTATTAGCTCCACATATAGTCTATGTCTACCCATCGATGTATATCTACTTGTAGATTATATTCCGGGGTGGTATAATTGTTTACAACATTTGAACTTTCGAAGAAAGAATAAAGTTGGATACGCGTAAGTACGTATGTGATCGTTGATAAAAAAATGATCAAAGGATTAAGGAATAAGTATATACAGAAGGACTAGAATACATATCAATTCTTAATTAACCTAGTATTAATTAACTATCATTTAACTCATAGCAATTGGCTCTTAATATCGATCTTGTTGCTGATTTAATTTGCTTGGAATAAGAATAAGATCAATCATCAAAAGGATTAGCCGATTAGCCAGCCAGGAATATATACATGGTTAGATGCATAGTGCAGCAAATCGATCGATCTTCCTATTCAAAGTGCACGATTCGATAAGATGCCCTGTAATATCCATTTGTGAAACAAAAAACAAAGGCACAAGGTACTCGGTACTTTATGGGGAGGACTATATATTTTCCAGAGCAGTCACGGGTTAATTGTAGTAGCTAAGTCCAGGTCCGAAATATCTGATCGAACTCGATCAGTTCTTGTCGATTTTATTTTGGACCAGACAGAGATAAACGAGGCCAATACTTTTACGCGCGTACGTGTACCGGTATTTCTTGCTGTCGAGGCCAAATCGTCTGAAGTACGTTAATTATTTTCCTTCCCACTAAATTACGCAGTACGTAAATGGAGTTTTTTTTTTTTTTTGCAGTGCACTAAAAAATTCAACGTTATTTGAACCTCAGAATGGGTAGATCGAAACCAAAGCCTTTGGCTTCAACGGTTTTATACTTCATAGTTCATACCAACTTTGATATACTGTTGACAAGTCTATTGATGCTCGTGGTACCTAAGTGGAGTTTTCTGAATACTAAACTGTATAAGCGGGCGCGCACCAGTCATCGTCCACTTCTGCAGATATTTGGTCTGGGCCATTGCCGTGGTGCTAAGGTTGGGCCTTAGATTAGTCGCTGATTATAAGCCCAGAATCGAAGTCCATTGCACACTTTTTAACACAACGGAAACTTTTGAAAATTTACATCAAATCCGACTATCCGAGTTTTGACTCTCAATTTTCTACTAATTGTACTATCGCAAGGTTTTCATATACGATTGAAGTTTTTGTAGTTTCACCTTTTATCAATATCAACTCTAACGATAATGATTTTAGCTAGTCTCACATATCTCATTAAATAAAACAACTAAACAAATACAAATTTTAAATATAAGCAATATTTACGTATTTTTATCTTCAATTTAGATAAATTATTATATATACCCGTCACATATCCCACGTAGCGTATCTCTTTCATATTATTAGTCAATTTTTTACTGTGATTGTTTCTGATTGGTTCTTATATGTAAATAAACTTTTGTCATTTTCACCGCGTGCATGTTAATTATACAATGACGTCATCTGATTGGTTGGATACACCACATAACAGTGTCACGTTGTGTGGCGGGTACACATAATAATTACTCATTTAAATTGGATGTAATTAGCACACATTAAGTATTACTAAATCTAAATTAACCTCTTTGATTGTTCTTTACTTGTTGTTGTCCTTGATTAAGGGGGGATTCGGTGTTAATTAGCACAAATTTTCAGCATATTTATGAGATATATGAAATGATTATAGAAAAATTTACAAATGTAAGGGTCCGGACCCCTTCATCTATGAAGTTACTTACACCCCTGCTTACATTGTTGCTCACAAACACTCGATCATGCCGACTCTAACGCGATCAAACTCACAATGAAGTTATGAATTACCTGCCTTTCCTCCTTGTTATACTATCACATTGTTGGGGGACACTTTTGTTTTCCGATCTACTATACCCAATAAAATACAGCAGAGAAGAAGACAGAGAAAAATTGTTAAGAGGTCGAAGCCAATGAACAGTACAAGTAACAACTTTACGCCTAGTGCTCCAATCCAAAAGAAGCACAAAAACAATAACATTGCTCTTTTATTGGTTGGTATCATGAGAATGTGATTAGATTTTTTAAAAAACTTAGTGCTCTATCCGCAAGACAGAATAAGGATGATTAGTAAGATTAGTTTTGAGATTAGGAGGGACTGTGCCTAACTTTCATCTTCTAATACGACACGTGTCATCACCATGTGCTAATGGTCGGCCATTGGTTAATTAAATGATGACTTCCCCATTGGTTAAGCTAAGTAAAAGTGGGTAGCAAAGTCTTGGGCATGAATGAACTGGAAGCACAGAAGCTGTCGGGCCTTTGGTGGGCCGATCCATTTAGTTTCATTGGCCCTCTGTAGTTTGTCGGTTATACGCGAGTTGTGATCGAAATTTCGATCCTTATTAATAAAGCCAAGCTCCGAGTTGTGAATCGCCTTAGATACTTTCAACTCACCTGTCACCGAGTTAAGAATCGCCTTAGATACTTTCTAGGTTCTACCCACCTGTGGCTATGTAGTGTGTAATAAAACAGAGAAACATGAAAACCTAATCTATATAAACTCAACTCGAAAAATTACAAGCAATATTATTTATACTCACGCTACTGATATTGAAAACAAAAGCATTGCAGAAAATAATAAAAAGATCACGTTTAAATATATGATTTTTGTGTCAAGCACCGAAATAATAAGAGTCTAAATATCTCTCAAGTAACGTTTAATTTTGAAGCTAGACAGGAGAAATGTGCTAAATGTCTTGAGTGGCCATGAGAATGTCGCAGTCTAATTATAAACAAACTTGTCGTGGGGTGTTTATAATGAGAGACATTATTGGTCATATCAGAGATCTTCTAGATCTTGCAAGAATTCGTGGACCCGTTTTTAAGGTAACCACTGTTTTCTTATTTTTTATTTCTCCGTTCTTTTCCTTTTGATCTTTCCTTGTCAGATTTGCATGGCGAGTATGAATGGAAAATGAGTCTTCTTCTTGATTAAATTAGAAAGATTGATGATTTTTATATACAGTACTGTATTTGAAAACGTATGGTTTGTGCATGTAAGTGAACAAGTGGGAGAAGATGAACTAAGTTATGGGACTCCATCTGACAAAGATATCTTGGATTATATATATCATTGCATCTGTAAAAAAGAGAAAGAACTGGATAACTGTGAGGCTAAGTTTGAGAAAATAAAAATGCAAGAAACAAGAACAGTGATGGAGCAAAGAAGCATCTTTTTTCATTTCAATGTGGGAGTGGGGAGTGGGACTGAGAGGGAAGGGACACCCCCCTCTGCTTGAGTGAGTGACTGAGTAGTCTTGCTCTGCTTTCTCTGTCTCTTTGTTTGCTTCTCTCTATCTCTATCTCTATCTCTATCTCTATCTCTGTCTTCATCTCATATTCATAATTCTCATTTTCATCCAATCAATTTTTGGAGGGCTGTTGGAGACTGGAAGAGCCGAAATTAAAATCACAACAAAAAATAGTGGGGTTTAAATAAGTGAGTGAGTGACCATGTAGTTAGGTATTGTGTGTTATCTGATATTTCCTTCCTTCCTCTTCTTCTGCTTCTTCTTCCTCTGACCCTCTCTGACTTTACACCATCATCCCCCACTTCTTTCCCATAATTGCTTACCCCTTTTTTATTTTAGCTCTGTCTCTCTCTGTCTTCCTCACCTTATCTTCATTTAAATCACCTTTATATCCTTTTACCTACCTCCTTTTGTGGTAAAAACTAGATTGAAAAAGAGAACCCCAGTTGCCTACTTTCCTCAGTCTTTCTTTTTCTTGTGGTACTTGCAGCAGCAGCACTTTCCCTAAACCATAGCCATATTCTGCAACTTCAAGACTAGCTATTTATGTATGAACTCTCTTTCAACTCTACTTCTTCTTAAATTTGTAGATTTTGTTTCGGTACATATCAGTTTTTTCATGTGCTTTTTTCTGTGTCTATCTGTAGTCCTACCTGTGTTTCTGCTGCTCTCAATTGCTGTGTAGTTATTTCCTTTGTTGGTTTTGGTTTTTGGGTTCAAATTTACTGCAATTCAGCATCCATGTACTCTCTTTGTTATTGGATGGTCTAGGCCTGCTGCTATAACTGGAAAAAGATCATAACTGATATGCTTTTGGTTTCTTTTGATCTTTTCCAAGTCTATGGCCGGTGAGTTTTGCTTCATTTCTTTTTGCTTCTCAGTATTGTTTTATATGAGATAGTTTTGTGGCAGTTTCTGTTTCATTTCAGTCCTGAATTTCTGGGTTTTCTTTGTGTCTGATTTCTTTCTTAAATTTCTTCCTCAAATAAACCACAGGCCATGCTTTTTCTGCAGTTAATGCTTTTGTAAGATAAAAAAAGGCCCTGTTGTGCCTTAAGATTATCCATTATAATAACTAGATTGATTCAGCTTGATTTTAATTAGCTTTTAATTAAGCCTAACTAAATTTTAGCAGCTAAATGTTTGGCACAACAAAGAGCTGTTGTCGTGTAATTGCGTACTGTTGGTTCTTCTAAGTTGTAGTACTCAATTCCATGGAATAACATGGGATCGTTACAGGAAACTGGTAGCTCCTTCATTCTTCATCGGTAGTTGACTATCACAAGTAAACACAAGTCCTGCTTATATCTTGAAGTAATTAGTTAGCGTTTACCAATTTTGAAACTAGATCCATTAAAAAGTTGAGTGCCAAAATGTTAAAAGTAGATCATTTGATTCATGTTGAAATATTATTCGACGCTATCTGTGCATGTAATTTGTCAAAATATTCCTCTACTTTGATTTGGGATTCTGCAGTTTAAAGGGTTTATGTAGTGATTTTCAAATTTTATATTATTGACAATTTGGTAACCACATCTTAAAGTAAGGAGTCATTACCTATGAACTTGGTATAAGAGGAGCAATTATGAAGTTATCTTATATATCTGTTTTAAATTTTATGTGAATAATAAGGATTTTATACTAAACATTCAGTCCTGGACTCCTGGCAATCTATTCAGGCTTAGCTACTCCTTTAGCTAACTTTTGAAGCATAAACAAGCATTGCAATCTTATGTGACTGTAATGATTTCTGGAATTGGAAAGTTCTGAAGATCCTGGAGACTTTCTCCTCAAGATATATGTTAAATCTTAGCTTATTGTCTTAAAGATATGTAGATCGCTGTACTTTTGAATTTCCAAAGCTGTGCATACTTTATGATGCATAAAGAATCCCAAGAGGATAAATTTTGTGTTTAGAATTGCTGAGAACCTGACGTGACAAGTTTGTTCTTGGGATTTGAAGTTACAAGCTTTCAGCCTTTCACCAGGGTATGGTTCTGATTCTGTATTATGTGTCTACAGTGAAGGAATGCTGAGAGCCTGAAAGGATGTTCAGTGCAGCATATGGCTGTGTTTTATTTTTTTGGAGTTTCTTTTTCCCATTTTCTGATCTTTTAATTGATGAAGTACATTATATGGTACTAACCATTAAGCTAATTAGGTTTAGTCATTCACGTATTAGAATATTCTTCCATGAGAGAACTGTTGAAAGAAACCCCTCTCTCTCATCACTCTTATGACAAGAGATTCAGCTCTACATTCTTAAAAGGCATGAACCCTTTTACATGTAGGTTGCACACAACCACCCAAAGTTACACCTCCAAGTCCATTAGAATTAATACTATCAGTTTCTGTGATTGTTTTCATGTTTTATGAGCTGATTTCACACACTAACTGAATATTCCCAGTCTTAGGCAGTATCAACTGGTCTGAAAACATCAACAACTAGGCAAACACCCTGCATCATCTATATTCAACAGAAACACGTATATTATGATAATCGATCACTTGGACTTATACTAACTGATTGCCGTAAATGCCTTAGTTAAAGATACACTAGAATAGAAAATAAGTAACCAGCATCCCTATTACTACTATCATTGAATAAGTACCCAACATCCTGTTGCTACTATCCCTTAGAAGAAGAAAGTTTCTGACTTTGTCATTGCAAATGATTAACTGTCACTTTCATGCAGACACAGGTGAAGGACAAGTACACTGACGAGTAAGGAGGGAAATCCTTCAATCCTTCTCCTGATTACTCGTATACAAGAAAGAAGCTCTTGACTTCAACATGATAACAGTGCCAAACTTGAATTTGGAATTTGAGAATGATGTTTCAGAAGGCACAAGCCAAGAAACTTCCAACAGCATAGCTCAGCAAAACGAATCCCCTGATCCCTCCAAGGACAGCACCACTACTTCTTGTCTCACAAATCAGACAAACCCTCAACAAAATCCTGGGCCTATGTCCCTTGACTTAACACTCCAGTTTAGCTCCAAAGACCTCGAATTGAAGGGCATGACAAGGGAGACTAGCAGTGAAATAGAAGCAGCACCTGATTCAGAAGCAGCAATTCCAAGGGTATTCTCTTGCAACTACTGTAAGCGCAAGTTCTTTAGCTCTCAAGCATTGGGTGGACATCAGAATGCTCATAAGAGGGAGAGGACAATGGCAAAGCGTGCACTGCGGATGGGAATGTTTCCTGATCACAGGTATACTAGCTTGGCATCTCTTCCCCTACACGGTTCAGCTGCTTCTGCCTTCCGGTCACTTGGGATCGAAGCTCACTCTGCAATGCACCAAAACATGTTGATGCACTCAGACCCGAGAATACCTGTTCCTGACACAAGAGGTGTAGCAAGGTTTCACCAGCAAGACTATTATGGAGTACCAATGCCAATGCCAATGCCGTCAATGCCAATGTTCATGGAAGATGATGATGTGGGTATGGTTTGGCCCGGGAGCTTTCGGCAGGTGGGTGAGAGCTTCCGAGGTCATTTCAATGTGGATCAATATGCCCAAGGTTCACAGATGATCGACTCAGGACGGACAATGCCACCAAAAAGTAGTACAGGTTCATCATCTCCTTCACCTGATCTTACTTTAAAGCTTTGAGATCAGTTTTGTTGTTTTCTGTACCGTTAGATATAATAATTCCTACTTATTTATCAGATACAACTTAATTAATTTGTACAGTGAGATATGCATTAATGATTAATCTGTAACGGCTGCAGAGATTTCTAAATTTTGGTTTGTGCCTGTCTTTGTTTCAAGCTTAAATAAGCATCTTTGTTGCTGCTTCTTGTTGTCCCATACTCCCATTGCTTGCACGCATGGCCATCCATAACAATTATCAGTACAGGCTTGTGTTCAAGATGATCTTTACCGAATGAGCTGATTGATAGTTTCATGAGACCATGTTCATCATGTATTCTATCATCAAGTGTTCTGCAGTTAATCTAACGGTAGCACATCTGATGCAGAAGTTGATTGTCTCCTAAATCACAAGATCTGTGGATTTCTTTTCTTGTTTAACGGGAGAACCAACTTAAACGCTACATCTAGTCTTTCTCGAGTCATACTTAGGTAAAGCATTCTAAGTAAAGACTGCTATCAGACCAAATGGTACCGGCTCAGTTCCGGACTTTGAATACATATTCTTCATTCATTTCCAGCAATTCGGCTCAATTTTGCTGCTTAATTAATATGTGGTTAGATAGAATCATAGAGAATTAGAGATGATGATTAGAATCTGTGAAGTAATGATAAGTTATAAGGTAAATGATTGGAGACGCAGTCGACAAGCCACTCTGTGTGGTTGGCTAGTCAATTCTTTCTCGTGGTCGCAGTTCGTACGTACCTGCTTGCTTGTCGGATTTTTCTGGGAAACTCACCCTCGTTAGTTGAGGATTTACCGATATTACCATTCAGAAGCCGCAGTCGGAACAAAGAACCGCGTTGACTTTCTTGATAAGAAAACATGTTTGCAGACAAAATTCTTGTTTTATTCTGAGGAAATTTTGTCTTGTCTTATCTTTGTGGGTAACCATGCACTCCCTTATTTTTGCAATTAGGGGCTACTGAAAACATGAATCCTAAATCGATTTAGATGATAGAGAGGAAGAAAAATAATACTGATAAATTATACATAATACCTCAGCTAATACTCACCATGAATCCATGATACTAGCTTTGTGTTTTTTTTTCCATTTTAGAGTACGAGTGATTTTGTTCTAAATTTATGTCACGGAAAATAATAAGTTAATGATCCGATTATATATATTGTTCATAACCTTCGGTTATATTCATTTCATGATTTGACTTGGCAACTTCTCGGCAAATATCTCTTCACCTTCATTGCATCTGAAGTTTGATGAAATCATTATTGTTAAGAACATGTTGCCTTTTAGTCATACCTATAACTACTAGATGTCTCTGAATTTGTTAGTGGAACGAACTTGACGAGTTAACAATTGAACTTTTGACACAACTAGTAAACGAACTTGAGTCGATGAAGTTTGTAGTCCCATTTCATTTCAAGGAAACAAACTTGAGTTGGTACGTTGAATGATCTATATTACATATTTCATAGGATGACCAAGTCTAGTTTCTAGCATTCTGCACACGACAAACGATTAATGTTGTTGGTCGGCCGCATTGTTGATAATTCATTGCACAACAAAAAAGTCTACAATGTCAACCTCTCTTGAAGTTAAACAAAGATTTCTAACAAGTTCTTGTCAAAAGCTTCAAACTAAACCATGTTCGAAATCTCTCTTCTGCAAAACTCTGAAGCTGACTATTTGTTCAAATTTGAGCCTCGGGTTGGCTATGATATTAACTAATATCCAAATGAACCTAATAGCTCAATGATTAGAGAATCGAAATGAACAATCATATAATTATTCTCATAGTTTTGAGTTGAAATAACACTAGGCAGGACATGGATTTTGTTCTTTAATATTCTTAGAATGGAGTCGTTGGATCAGTTGGCATTTATTCATTTTTAGATTGTAATGAATCGAATCTCGTTATCGACTTCTGTTTGAAGATGCTGAAGATGCTTCAAAATTTATCAATTTCACCTATAGAAAGCAAAATTCTTCACAAACCTTTTTTGGCTTTAGTTGCTCTCCAATCTGAAATTCCCAGAGGAAAAAAGCCATGTTCTTGACTAGTATACTTTGTGGTGCTCCTATTGGCTTCGAGAACATTGATACTAACCATACTGCTCGTATACAATGGAGATATTTGTCTTCAGAACCTTATAGAGATCACAATACCTTCTTCTCTTCTTCTTTTTTTTAAGAAGAGAACAAAAATGCTAGGCAATTATATTTCTACGGTATTCAATCACCGCAAAATGTGTGCATTCCTTCAGCATGTGATGCATTTGACTTACATCACACAAAAAGAACGTTATTTGAGTATAATGTACACTAAAAAATGAAATCTTTTAATACTATAGTTCATGACAGATGGACTTGATTTCATCACAATCAAATTTGTAAATTTGACTCAATATGGAGATTCATTTTCAGAGAACACCATTTCAGATGCTGTAACTAAGCACGTTATTACATAAAGATCTGCATGTAATTTGAGTATTTTTCCCGCCTATAACGTAGTAGTTCTACCTTTTTCAGATTTTTGCCCTTTTCGTTTGTACACAGTACACTTACCTCAAGCTATTTGAATCCGCTTTAATGGAGAGCAGTTAGTTAGGCACTCATTATAGGAAAGAAACACTAATCAAGTCTTGTAATTGAATAGTAATATATATTGCCAATTATTTATAGCCCAGCACCACCAAAAAAGTCATCTTCTTCCTCCACAACCTGAACTAGGCCAAGTTGTATATGGTCAAATACTGAAACAGTAAGCAGAGGATGTCAGTAATTCCATGGAAGCTGGGGGCGAGTTTGGTAATTTGGGGACAATGGAGCAAGCCAGAGCATCGCCGTTTCACTTTAGGGTGTTGAAAAATGGAGCCGTTTGGGTCCGTTGCAGATTGGAACAGATGGAAGAAAAGAAGCATCAGTTATGGTGTGCTGACTGTGCTCAGAGATTCACAACTAGTTTAAGTTGAACAACAAAAACACCCCAAGTTTTGTTCTTTATTTCCCAAACAGCCCCAACTAGTAGACCTTTTCCTCTCTCTCTCTCTCTCTCTCTCTCTCTCTCTCTCTCTCTCTCTCCTATTTCTCTCATCCATTTCCAGACTCTCTCTCTCTTTCTTGTATCTGGCAGCTTCATCTCTTTCTCTGCTTCTTCTTCTTCATCTCTGGTAAAGTCTCTGCTTTTCTCTCTCTATTTTGACCAAGGCCATGTTCGGTGACAAGGACCGGTGTCATGGTCTCCTTGCCGCCGGAGACGAGGCTTCTCAGAGCAAAGTGACCCGCTTCGTCTCTAAGCAAAACAAGGACAAGGACAACAACAACAACAACCACACCGAGAAGAAAACCGTTCTTAACTTTCTCAGAGGTTCAGACTCCGATGGGTTCCAATCAAAGTCTAATTTCGGGTCTCAGGAGCTGACCCTGAGCTATCTCTGTGATAACTCCAAGCTGGGTTTTATGGAGAAGGAGTTTGCCGGCAAGAATTTGTTGACTTCTTTGGAGAAAGGTAAGGAAATCTTAGCCCCCGAGAATTCAAGCCAAGATCACAAATGGGTTGAGAGAGATTTCCTTAATCTAAACGAGACCAGGCTCAATTCTTCAAAGCGTGAGCTTGGTGAAGATGTTGGGAGAGACAGTAGAGACAAGAAGCCAAAGCTTGAGACTTTGAATCTCTCTCTAGCTTTGCCGCAGGTATCACTATCTCTCACTGCTTCAAATGCTTTGCAAAACCGTGAGCCTCCTATGGTGAGGCCTAGTAGGAGTACTATGGCACCTTCAACCAATACTAATACTACTTATTCCAATGACTGCACAACTGCTTCCTTATCTTACTCGTATTCGCATCCCTATTCACACAACCCAAGTTGCTCTCTGACCCGAAATTCGACAGAGAATTTTGAGTATTCTACAGGGAAGGATGATCATATTTGGAACTGTGGGGAGGGCACTAATGGTTCTGTTCATAGCAGGTTCAAGCCGATCGGAGATGGAGTTGGTTTGGCAAATCCTGGTGGGATTTTGTCAATGATGCAGAGTAATAATCGAAAGGATTCAGGTACTAATAATCTCTATAAGACAACTAGCTCTGATAACAACCAGTCTTTTTTTCCATCTGAATTGCCTGCTAAGCCTAGAATGGATACTCATTCTGGAGATTCGAGACGGAGAGGTTCCGAGAGTTTGAGAGGTTCGGAGGGTGGAGATGGTGGTGGTGGTGGGAGAGTTAGGAAGCTATCTGGACCGGAGAGAATTCTTCGTGAAATTGTATCAGAGTCTATACCTGTCATGGCTCAGGTGGTTCAGGAGCTTCCTGAGGAAACACATTCATCGACCAACGAGTACTTGAGGAATCTGATTGCAATGCCCGAGAAGAAAGACGAGTTGGTGAGCCTTCAGAAAAGGCTTGAGAGGAGATCTGATCTTACAAAGGAGAATTTGTCAAAGTGTCAGAGAGATCAATTGGAGATTCTGGTTGCGGTGAAAATGGGGCTTGCGAGCTTTATATCTGGGAAAAACCGCCTTTCAGCTACTGAGCTGATGGAAACTTTCTTATATATGAGATGTAGAAATGTCAATTGCAAGAGTTTGTTGCCTGTTGATGATTGTGACTGCAAGATTTGCTCGGGAAATAAGGGGTTTTGCAGTTCATGTATGTGTCCTGTGTGTTTGAATTTTGACTGTGCTAGTAACACTTGTAGTTGGGTTGGATGTGATGTTTGTTCGCATTGGTGCCATGCTGCTTGTGGTATTCAGCAAAATCTCATTAGGCCTGGTCCGAGCTTGAAGGGGCCTTCAGGGACAACGGAGATGCAATTCCATTGCATTGGATGCAGTCATGCTTCTGAAATGTTTGGGTTTGTTAAGGATGTGTTTCTTTGCTGTGCAAAGGACTGGGGACTAGAGACACTTGTGAAGGAACTTGACTGTGTAAAGAAGATTTTTAGGAGAAGTGACGATTTTAAAGGCCGGGAATTGCATATCAAGGCTGAGGAGATTATCGCCAAATTAGGAAGCCAACTGATGTCTCCTTCAGATGCGTGCAACTTTATCATCCAGTTTTTCAATTGTAAGTCTCACATCTTTCAAAACTGCATTGATGTTTCAACTAGTAATTATCTTTTTCTTTGTTACGATTTGTAAGACGGGTCACTTCGAAGAGCATGTCATCGCATTGGATATTAATCCTATTAATGAGACTAATTAACATATGAAGATGAGACCATAGATATGATAATAAGGCTGTGACTGATTAGTGATGATGGTGTATATATTTTATATGTCGTATAGTTGTTATGTTTGTGTCAAGAGCTTAAGACAGCCAAGGTCTTATTAGTTTCATATCTTCTGATGATAAAGCAGACAAGTGATTTTCAATATCTTGCGTACATAATCTGAAGTTTATGCTTTGCTGCCGACGTTGCACTGTTTTCTTGGTTTTTGTTTCCCTTTCAAGGTAGATAAGGTTTAAACATAAATCAATTCCTTTTGAACTCTATTGCATAACCTAAAAAACCGAGGCATGGACAACTACTCACACAGTGCCAATCAGCATGTTGAACAGTCCTTTGACAACTGAGTAGCTTTAGTTGGTTGTAGATATTTGTAAGTAGGACATAATGCACAAATGAAGCTGCTAAAAGGAATCTTGGGAGGGGATGGTATTTGAAAATTGTGATCCTTTATGTTGGGAGGGGCAGATAAAGATAATCTTGGTTATTGAATTTATCATGTTAGTTCTGTGTGCCCCTATGTGGACGCTGGTTTACAATTATTTATTCATAGCCTTCTTTTTCTCTTTCTCCACAATTTGTTTGAGTCTTGCGAGGTTGAATGCTCCCTGAGGTGGAAAGTCTTATTTTCTATATTGCTAATAATGAAGTTGATGGGTGGATAACATGACTAACATCCAATGTTTTTTTACATACTTATTTTAATTGGATCTGTGTGATTTGGTTCATTACTGCCTAACTCTGGATTTGGTCTTCCTTGTAAATAGATACAGATGGAGTGTCAGAATATCCAGCTTCTAGTATAACCACATCCTCAACCAAAGAGTTGGCAGCTCCTCAAACCAGCCTTAGGAAAGAAGCAACCCTTTTCTCACAACCGGCTTCTCTACCTTCAAAATATGCTGCTTACAACACAAGTTCCAGTGTACAATCTGATCTATTGTCAAATGATCTCCGTCAGATTGACCTAAAGTCTTCCCTCATAAGCAATGGGGATGAGTTCCGGTTTGGAACAGTACCGAAAATAGAAGGGTTTGACAGTTTGGAAAGTATGGTCAAGTTAAAGCAAGCTGAAGCTATGATGTACCAGAGCAAGGCAGATGAAGCACGGAAAGAGGCAGAAGGTTATCGGCAGATGATTCAGGAAAATACAGAGAAAGTGGAAGAAGAGTATGCTGGAAAGTTTTCTGAGTTGTGTTTGCAAGAGACACAGGAAAAGCGAAGGAAGAAACTGGAGGAGCTCAAAGTTTTGGAAGGTTCACACTGTGATTATTACAACATGAAGACTAGGATGCAAGCCGAGATTGCTGGCTTGTTGGCGAAAATGGAAGCGACAAAGCAGCAACAACGGGTGTAGCTTCCCTTTCGTCTTTCCTTTAACATCAATTTCTCTAATTAATTGTGTAGTTCATTGATTTTATTGCGATTTTGGTTTCTGCATGTTACTTCGAATGAAAGTGAATGGTTGCTAGTTCCTTTTGTAGTTTTTTGCCAAAGATCTATTAGTCGTATATTGAAATGTACCTTTTCTGGTATGGACTATCGAGCTTTATAAGGTGATGGACCATAAGGTGATGGACCATAAGGTGATGACTTGATTCGTTTACATTAAGCACAATGATGAAGGGTGTTAAAAGAGAGCAAGCTGATCTTACTTTTCCAGCTTTATAGCTAGGTGGGTTACCTGGCGTCATTCTTTGTGCATATGATTGCACAGATGCATTTGTGCTTTCTGCATAACACTTCCAGTATCCCCTTTCTCTTCTAAATAATATATACTTGCCCTAGAAGATTTGCATTCTTATTATCTTCGAGTTTGTTAACAGGTAAAGCGCCATTAACTCTCTAGTGTCCAAGTGGCTGATTCTATCCAAGAAAAGCAAATCATACTGAGAGTTGAATTTAGAAAGTAGAATACTAGTCATTCAAAATCAAACAGCTACAGAATTACGTCAGTAAACTCCTAAATGTTCCTGCTGTCATTATATTACATCTCTATATCATCCAATTCGGGTAGAGGGAAACGAAGGATTGCAGCGATGCCTGTAATTTGCGCTAGTTGTTCTCCTGAAACGTGCAAGGAAGAAAATACATGAACAGTGCCGCCCGAATCCTTGACTGACTCCACAAAATCAACATATTTTTGCCTCTCTTTTACATCAGCATTCCTATAGAGCTCATCTGTTATCAGTAAGGTTTGCACAGCGTTTTTATCATGAGCAACCTCGACATGCTTCGGTCCATAACACGCACGGTTTGCTTCATTTGACATCATACTGAAGAATTCTTGGAGCGCTCGGACCTCTTTTGCTGCTCTAGTATCTTTTATCTTGCTCATAATTTCCTTATCATCAAGAACCTCACTCAAACTATGCTTGTAACCCGAGCTAGAATGCACAAGGATCATCCGGGATTTGTTCTCAATAATTGGTCTCAGCTGCTTTCTTTCTGCTTCCAACAGCAAGTGTTTATGAAACTGATCCCTGGTGAAACCTGGACTAGCAATCACAGCACATTTAACAATGCTGAAATCGACGTGCTGCAAGAAAGCCTGCAAGACCCTCTCGAAAAATGTACTCAAAGCCGACTCATAACCCTTTACCGAAGGTCCATGCTTGCGAGGAATTGAAGTCTCAATTGTTGCACAAGTTATTGTCACGCTTTTACCAACTTTCATAATATGTGCTAGTCCTTCTTGCATCAACACCACAGCTAGATCAGCACTAGCCCCAGGATCGGAGGCTTGTTCGAGTTCCTCCAAGGCCAGTGAATCCCAAACCTTCTTTGTCAACACAAAAGCTCGTTTGAAATCAATCTCCAAAGTATGATATGCTCCTAAACTCACATGGTCATTTTCGGTAATATTCTTTCCCCCTATTCGAAGAACAGATCCGACAATGTAATTATCAGGAACCACCTCGACTTGGATTCCTAACTCGAGCTTAACTCGCTCTGCAGTAGAGTTTCTTCCACTCGATTCTCTTTTCACTTTCCTGAAAGTTGAAGCAGTAACCGTGTCTCCCGGAGAAATCAGTTTGTAAGCGATCCACAGATCTTCTGGATCATCCGGTGTCATCTTAAAGCCTTCTTCTCCGGCGTCATTCTTGTGCTTGGAAATCTTCATGCTTCTCTCTATCAAATTACGTCTCAGATGTTTATTGATCATGTTGGGTTATTTTTCCCTCGCTTTATAAGTAGTCTTTCCCCGGGGGAAACCCTTCCTTAATATTGTTGGAGTAGTTTAAGTAGGACAAGATTGTACGTCCGACACTCCTACTGTAAGTAGGATTGGATTGTTCTACTTTTATTTGTTTGTTTTTCCTTGTGGGCTTTGATGGAGTAAACATGAGTGTTAAAGTCCGAGGCCAAGATGAGCCCATATTAGCCAGCAAATGGCATGGACTGGTCTTAACAATGAATTCAACGATTGATTAGTGCAACAAAATGAATAATGGAGAACAGTGAAATATAATCAGAATGACCTTAAATTATGCAGTATCAAAATTCCTTCATAAGCAAGAACGACAGGTTCAAAATCTATGTATATTCTACGTAGAGCTCGATCAACACGTTTTATCATGTGTTACGTATGAGCTAATGAGCATACATCAATTCTATAACCCAAAATTTATCAATAGTACAAACTTCAAATCAATGGTGTGTCAAATCATCGATAGAAAAAAAACGTTAATAGAACAATACCATGCAAAATTTTCTAGTAACAAGATCGACATGCATGCGAAAAAAGCAGAACTTTACCTTCGCCTCCGATCAAAATAAACCCGATTACCATGAAAAATGGATGAAGCTGTACGAAAATAATGGAGATATAGTGAGAGGTACTGCATGCGACGGTCCAAATATGGAAGATGTTATACAAATGCATACAATTAACCTAGTAACTTACATTGAAAATTTTCAGTTTGATGAAAGAGTTGAAAGCAAAGCCATCGCGGAAGTGTACTAGAAAAACAAGTAGAAGAGTTGTGATAGCTATAAGAGTATAAGTAACAAATGAGCAAATATGGTTACTGGGTTGCTGAGATTTGGTAGCTACGACTCTTGGGCGCCATTATAATCTGTAACTACTATCTAGGGTGCTTTTCTAACAGAGGTGTAATGAAGAAGATACACTAGAGCTAGAGAGCTACTTATAAAGCTTATAAAATGCAGGAGGCCAGGATCAGAGAAACAGTGTTGAGAAGAATGGGATGCAAATAATGATGCTATCAATGTGCACAACTAAGGCAATGCCGACAGTAGACGATGTTAATTAGCTAACTTGTTTGAATGAGAACTAAGTTTTTTTGCACCAAGTCCAAATACATGGGATTAATTTGGCAAACTTGTCCGGCAGGCGAATCCTAAGGTGGCGACACTAATGGGTTGGAGATGACACTTATTTGACATTTTTCGACTTTGCTATATGTTCCTTGTGTACATGTATCAATTGGAACAACCTATACATATTAACACTAGCATAAAACTTTGTCCAATGTTAACAACCTTCTTTGTAATTTCACATACTAAAGACGCGGCATCACAAATTTGGTTTATATGAGGACCTTTTCACGGTGAGAGAGACAAGCTATTTCTCAGTTGATCGACTAAGTCTCAATGCTATATATCATATATATGTTAGACAATTAATGTTAAACGCTGCCAAAAAAATGTGAAAATTTTCGATAAACTCAAGATATAAGTAATTGACTATTAACATGAAAAACTTTTTATAACTCATATATACATTTTTTTTATTTCCAGTTCCAAAACATTTCTTATGCGGGGCCTAAAGACAAACTCAGCGGAAGAAAACCCCACAATGCTACATGGTGGTACACCGTTGCATACCGAAGCAGAGGGACCAGTCACGGGTGTGGAGTAGTGGTTTCTGACCGCGACAACTCTTTAACCAAAACTTAAACGTGACATTGGTTAGAGTTTCGATCGTTGGCGGAGGCATTACATACCTCTTTGTTTCTAACTGGGCAAAAAATGGGCTTGAGTTGGGGTATTGAGGACATTACTTTGGCCAGGGCACCCGGTTTCTAAACTACCGGGTTGAAACCATTTCACATGGGTTCTGTCATGGATTAGCACATGCCAAAGGAATTACCTTTGGTTGTGGGAATAACATGATGCCCGGTTTCTCATATATACTTCTTTATTTTGTTTTGTTTGAGATTAGATGATGACCAAAATACCTCATACAGTCATACATGTTATAATAATTGTGGGTATAGCAACGTCTTACGTGCTCATGTACGTACCATACTCGGTCGTTTCAGCAAATACAATTTATTGCCGTTTGGGGTAATTGATACAAAGTTATAAACACTCGAATACTCACAATATAAATCTCACATTATATATATATATATATATATATATATATATATATGATCACCCCCAAATCATCCCACTCAAATAATTACTCACACTAAATATTGAGGAAAATAACATGCACTTGGCACCAAACAGTATGCATGATTATTCATGAAGCTAGCCATTCATGATCCATGATCCATGATGATAGAAATCAAACGTAACGTGCAAGAGCAACTGAAAGATCGACGAAGATGCCAAAGAGGAGGATTGAGAGTGCAGTGAAGTTGATGAGATGTAATTCTCTTTCACTTAGCTGTTCCCGGAGGAATGTGGATTTCTCCATCAAACCGGTCAGGGCGGCACATATCGACGTGTACAGGAGCACCCTGCCGATACTCATATGCCATGGAGCAATTTGAACTCTCGAATGTTCTGACGCTCTCGGAAACAGAAATGTAGCAAATCCAAACAACCACTGCAACATAGGTAACTAATTTAGCTTAATTACTTAGTTAAGTGGCATTTAGATATAAGCTGGTTGCTTAATTATATACCTGCAAGCCGTACAAGATAATTGTGGTTAAGCCAATCCATGAATGCAGGCTAAACATGTCGTCTAGATTTTCCATATCGTGGAACTTGAAAACAGCACATATCCCCAATATGCCGGAACAAAGAGCTACGAGGTGGAAGAAGCCGTGAACGTATTTCTGCACCTTGTGTTCCGCCATTACAGTCTTGTATGCCATCATTGCTGCTCATCATCAAAACACACACACTTACGTACGAAACCGAACAACGCATATATATACTTATGAAAAGATTACTTCATTTTATACAGTCTTATGCATGGTTCTACTGAAATGAGTTCATAAATATGATATTGCATATATACCTTCACCAGCAAGGAAAATGAATCCGAAGAACATAAGAAACGGATGAACCTGCCAAATTACACAAATAGAACGTCAGTGAAGTCCTAAGTTACGATGTTCAACTTCTAACCCGTGAATATGAACTACAAAGTACTGGTCTTACATTGAAAACTTTCTGTGAATTGCCAGAATCATAATCGAGACCCCCGCGATAATGCAACAACCAAACAAGCAAGAGTATGAGGGCTAAGATGCCAAACAAGTGTGCACCGATTGTTAATCTAGATGCTGAACGCTGGTACCTGTAGTTTGTACTAGTATGCATTGCAACTAATTAGAAGTGAAAGACGGAGGCTCTTGGATTTAATCCCAAAAATTGCTTCCTTTTGATTAGATAGTGTTATGATGCTGAATGAGTTCTTATATATGCACATTTCCTTTTTGGAAAAGTTTGTGAAAACACGCTAAAAACCTTGTATTGGGATTGCTTGCTCTGTTGGTTTTGGAATTTTGAGCAAAACTTTGAACATTAGAAAAGCATCAGAGGCCAGCTATAGTTGTACGTACTATAGGGTATTTATTCATGCTTACAAATTAACAATCTGACAGAAAACTAATATATAGCTTAGTCTAAAGATCTCTGATGTCCCTGATGTGAATAATATATAGGGAGAAATGAGTACTGGAGTGACAAATGGGGATACCCGAATAAGTGTTAATAAAGCAGCTGACATAGCAGAGGAATGTTATGTAAAGAGCAAGAGCAAAGCAGAGGAATGTTTTCTAAAGAAACCATATATACATTATACAAGATATGCAAAGGACGAGGAAGAATAGAAACTACAAAGTCCGAACAAGGCTATATTACAGTGATTGGGGACATTGATTGCTCGCTTGATCTCATTGGGGAACGGAATTAAGGGATGATGAAGATCAAGAAAAGGATGAGTGGTTGACAAAACTAGTCCAAATAATCGTTGACATGAAAGTCAGCTGTAGTCTGCATTAAGAATTTAAGACATGAAAATAATAAAGAATAAAGAATTGTTGATGATTACATCTTGCATGTTGACAGATTATTAGCACACTATTCCATCTCCCATTGTTGTGTTCTACTGTTCTAGTGTGTTCTTCAAAAGGATCAGGCCCATGAGGAAAACATACTGACATAGGCCTAACTTTGTGTAATTCTATATAAGGGCATGCATACACAGATGACAGATCTCAATTAAGCAGAAATGCAGAATACATGGGCCTTCCTAGTGCGTTGTTTTAAAGAACAATTTTGTACTGGGAGCGTGGGAGGAGTCGGACGGAAGGTGTTTGTCATATCATTTCCTGAACAAAACATCTGCTGGGGATATGGTTGTGACAAATATGCCGAAACTTAACCAAAACAAGCTCTATTCATAGAATGACTAGCTACATATGTAGGCTGCGGTAGCAATTGAACTTGTCTATATATGCTAAATTGGACCGAAAACATAAGAGGAAAAAAGTTCAGAGACAACTCCACGAATTCCTTCTTGGACCCTTAAGCTTCAAAAGGGAAAACCGTGTGTCATTATGTTCATGAGCTTGCATGCACTTGCTTTGCTTTCGATCGCTTGGACCACGACTCAACTTTCCAAATCCAGTTGGAGCATATACAGCTTTGCTAGCCGTAGAAATACTCATTCATACTTGCATAAACTTTTACACATTGCATAATATATATATATATATATATGTGTGTGTGTGTTTGTGTGTGTGCGTGATTTTTCTTAGCTAAGGAGGTCTGCACCAATAGTTTTGGTGTGGATTTCCATTTTTTCACCATTTTTTGATTGAATTTTCTCATCTCCACCGTCTAGTATCTAGATAATATTATACAAATTATCTTTGCAAAATTTCAACTAATTTAGTGAAAGTTAAGACCCTCAAAATTGAAAAACAAATAGATAGACTGAATGAACCGTTCATATTTTTAACAGACAAATGTAATTTTTAGGGCCTTAGCGATTACCAAATTAGCTGACATTTTATAGAGATGATCTAAACAATATTATCTAGATATTAGAAGGTAGAAATGAGAAAATTCGATTAAAAATGGTTAAAAAATGGAAATCCGTACCAAAACATTGGTGCGGACCTCCGCAACAAAGAAAGTATATATATATATATATATATATATATATATATATATATATGATGAAGTATAAACCTAAGAACTCGTAGCTAGGGGAAATGATTGGAGGAATGGGAAAAAGATGATGGAATCGATTTGTTTTCATTGAAATGTGCATCCATTTGATGTTTTCCATTGTTTCGTGATCGTATATTTTTGTACTGTGCATTTATCATGGTATTAACAACTTAGCTAGCTCGCACATTGAGTCTATAATCATCACCGAGTCCGGTGGTTGTCAGATAATCATGCATTCTTTTCTACTTGATAATTAAGTTGATGGGAACTTGTTCTTCCTTCCATCGCCTTTTTTTTCGCATTTTTATTTCAACTTTTATAATCTTCATCTCTCCTTGAAATATGCTAACTCAACTTTGTAGTGTTCTTTACGAGTTATATTAATCTTGTTCAGCAGGTTTTATCCCCGCATGATACACAAACTTGTTCTGCACGTAAATGTGCCGATATCATATTGATTCTTAACTCCTTTTGGGGTTTTCAAGCTTACGAAAAACTTCATGGAAGTACTCCATTTCGATCCGAAGAATTTAGTTTGGTGTGAAGCATGTGAGTGCACCCAAAGAAAACGAAGTTGTATCCAATGTAACTCACGTAGTCACGTTGTCTTGGCCTCGGCAGATCTAATTATGAATGAAATTCACAAGCACATCATTGCATAATGAAATTCTTGTACGTATAAGCACACATATAACTTTCATTCTTTGAAAAGTCATTGAAATTCTATGGACCCTCAGATACAACCCAAGTTGCATTATGCATAAAATTAAAAGATGCCAAGAAGATATAGAAGTTTCAATAACTTGTATTTGCAATCTATAGACGACAATAACACACCGATCGATCAAACATCAGTGCGCTAAGCCACGCCAACGGCTAGCTAGCTACGGATGGCTGATTTCGAGTACTTATTATTCCATATAGCTTACAGTTGTCCAAGAAAAAGACTGGCTAATAAAAAGAGATCAAGTATACTAACTCGTCATTACGTACACAAAAATTGTATGAACTTGAAAGTTTCTTCATAAGAAGATAATATGATCAGATAATTAGAACTCATATTTTGTCAACATCATACACAACCCTGTTATTCAAGTCAAATGACTACAAGAGAGGAACTTGCAGCTAGAAACAATATACACAACCTTGTTTATTGGCCTGATACGTAGGCTCTAGGGTATCTAGTATCCGCTGTCTGAATATGTTGCTCGATCGTTTTGTCTATGATATCGTTAATTTTTGGAATTTAATGAGTTTAGATTCGTGACCCAGTTAAAAACTATAGGGTTTGTGTTGAGGTTGATGCGTTAGGCAGTGCTATACAATATCTATGATCGAACATTAATTCTTGTTGTGAAGGTTTCTGTACGTCTTTATCTATTTGAGTCGATTCCAAACTGTGACGTTATCGAAGAAATTATGCAAATGTCAAGCATGATCGATCATGTGTACGTATAACAATCTTCCTCAAAAGAAAAACAATGAGGTGTTGATTCCAATTCTGAAAGACGTAATTCGGATGCTCAATCATATGATAGATGTCAGTAGCGAATGAATAGATGTTAAAACTTACAACAGCACTACGAGAACTCAGAACTCTGTATACGTAATATATTATTTTTTCTAATAAAAGAACTTTATATATGTAATTGAATTGATAGAAAGTTGAAGTTTGTGGCAATGTGTCAAACGGGGCTAAAATGCAAAATCATGAAATGGATGGATGAGACCAATCACCAATGCCCTCCTCCATTTCCAACTCCATCGATTGCACTCATGCTTGGGGCTCCAACCGACCCTATGTATCAATCCTCTTTCTAACCACCCCTATTTTGCGCGTGGACACCATCTACGTTATACTTTCTAACTATTTCTTCTTTTGCTTGTATATTAAGGTTTCGTTTGTATGCATAAGTAAAATGTTATTTCTCAACCA
Organism: Argentina anserina; assembly: GCF_933775445.1. Taxonomy (NCBI): domain Eukaryota; kingdom Viridiplantae; phylum Streptophyta; class Magnoliopsida; order Rosales; family Rosaceae; genus Argentina; species Argentina anserina. Next base: position 25,788,983 of record NC_065875.1, on the reverse strand, counting down.
AACAAAAATGTAAGGGAATGCAAACTCGAGAAAGGATTAGTTTGATTTTACAGTACCAAGTAAAACCAAATTGTAAGTTTTATCATCAGATAGAAAGAAATAGCCAGATCGAGCCAGAGAATAAGGCAATTAATCGATGAAACAAAATGTTTAAGGCTAGGTCGATCATCATGACATTGACTTGTGATGCATGTTGAATATACTTTTCTTGTAATATAAGAAATTTCTCACCTTATATTTAGCCTCCTGATGTGTCATGTTCTTGACTGATATATGAGAGAGACACAGAGGCTGGGGTGCTTGGCATTTTATAAAAAAAAAATTGATACGATGGCATTTTAGAATTGTTTTCGTGGTTTTACATGTCGGGAATAAATGATGTGAAAACGGTCCTACAGTGTTTATACAATGCGACCAAAAATGATTTCGCAGATACGAAATCTAATTAAAGCTGCAGCTCTTATAAAACAAAATTAAAACCCTAAAGCTGAAGTTGTTGAGTAAGGCCGGTGGTGTCCACTGCCCACCCCAAATCCACAATATTGTAAAAACTACAAAGTTATAATGCATTTCTTTTTGGCCTCATGCAGCAGCTGCTGTTGGGTTCGGTGGAATTGGATTAGTTTTAATACTGTAAATCAAGAGTAGTTTGCACTTTGCAGAAGCTAACTCATCCTTTTCCTGCCATTCACTCTGTTCTTCATTTTATTCTGACCGTCCAACGGCTATATACCACATTGTAAAAAAAACGGCTATATACCACAGAAACATTTATTTGTCAGACCTACTTAATTGCTGTCTGCCTGACGCAATCGATCGGAAAAAACATAGATACATCTATGACTTGAATGCAATTAGTGATCTAATGTTTGCGTACATATATAAACAACTGTTAATAACTTACGATACACAAAGATCAAACCAAAAAACTATAGAGTTTTTAGAATCCTCCCATAAAAAACTAATATCGATCAAGTTTTGAAGATGTCGCGCGCTAAACTTGTCAACCGCTACTCTCGATCGATCTAGTGATTTGGTCCCTTGCTTTGCACCTTCCTGATTTACTATATGTATCCGATCCGCCAACTATCCTTAGGGTTAGAGCGACCATACACCATCATTTATGATGACTACTCTCAGTGGCGGAACCTGAGAAAAGATTTTGAATGGGCTAAATTTTTATTCAGTATGGGAAACAATGAATAATTCTAACAAATAGGCAATTTACACTAAATGTATCATTAATTATGATATTTAACACTTAATTAAAAGGAAATAAAGAATTTCGCCGGATGGGTCATACACCCTCTGGCCTCCAAGAGATTTTTATTTTTAATTTAAACCTTCATTATGGTTCGTAATTAGCTACGTATACGTGTTTCTTTGTTCCAAAGATATGTGTTTGATGTTTGGATAGGTATGGTACCAGCTGCAAGATCAAATGGATGTATACAATTGTTATATATAATTTTGATTGACAGAGTACGCATGCACGGTCAAAATTCATATCAATTTAGCTGATATTGTTTGCGGGGAAGGTTTATGTGATAAATAAAATGAGCACCATAAACAATGCTCTAAGCATACTTACTCTGTTAAAATAATTCTAGCTAGCTAGAAGACATATACTTTCAATAACTTGCCAAGAATGATTTGTATTTTTATATGACTAATTAAGTAATTTACTCTTTAATAATACAACTTGAGACAACACCAGTTAGCCGAGTGATGAAATGGTTAATATGGCATACTGTCGACCAATGATAAAATTAAAATGAAGTGGATATAGCTATTTATGTCGTTACTGTCGATCAGAATCAACTTGCTGGAGCAGTAGGATACAACTTTCATATTGCAGATTTTGGGCAATCTCATACTCACATGATCACAAGAAATCAATTATGAAAGGGGTTATATAAAATGCGGGAAAGCTAACAGTAAATAAGATATCACAAAGAGGAAAACTGAAAGATTGACAGCCCTAATTAAGTAAGTATCATACGTGCATGTGATCCAACTAGGGCTCACGGTTCTGGTAATCTGAAATCCGGAGCCTTCGATCAAGGTTCACTAGCTAATCAGTACCCTCGATCATGTTTCATGAATTTAATCAATTATTTCTAGTTAAACAGAAGACTAGTTCAAATTAAATATAAATAATGGAAAATTCTGATGATGCTTGGGAAGATTCCAAGTTCGTCATGGTGGTGGGGTTTGGCTTGCACTCCAGAAAAGGATAAACCTGAAATCGGCGCTGAAAGAAAGAAAACAAAGGAGCAGAGAGGCCCGTCGTCGTCGTCGCTTACGTGGTTGAAGATAATACTGATCTATATGCGAATAAAAGTCGCGGTCTCAGATCATCCATGCTCGTGACACGTGGTGGATCTCCATCCAACCCTACTGGTCTTAACAATAAAGTGAAGCTGACGGAAAAGCTTACCTAGGGCTTTGTTTCTTAGACGGCAGACAAACATCCCAGAAGAGAAGACTTAAAATATATGAACTCACGAATCAACTAATCAACTAGTCTCGGTCTTGCTTCTGCATTATAATGCTCGATCATTCAATTAAGCTTTGTGGAGCTAGCCAATATTAAGCTACTGAAACTAGGTCAATCTAATCCTTTAATTATCATTCAATTCTTCTTCCAACAGTTTCTAACCAAACCTAGCTCATTTGTTAGCTCAACACGTAATAGAGGTACCTGTCCTCCTTTGACAATGGAGATGCCCTTAACACCTATGACTGTGATCACCTTGGTTTGTGGACTACCACAAGTGTATATTTATAGTGCCAAACTTCTTTAACGTACGCATTCAATGTTCAAGTGACCTAGCTAGTGAAAGAAAGTAGTTCGGGGGTTTGTCTTTCAAGTTTTGTTGTTTCGTTTTAGTTCGTTATCGAAAAAAAAGTGACCTAGCGATCGAATTGTGTGATATGGATCGATCTCTAGGTACATCAGTGTTCTGAATTCTTTTGTGCTCGGAGTACGTTTAGAGTTTTGAGATAAACGGACAAAGGTTGATACTAGTGTTTGCATGAGCGTCATGCTCAATGTACATTTGGGATCATGAGATGAGATCCCATGCACGTTCCCAAAGTATCGAAATCTCCAATAATGTCTCAACCACCGATGATACACTACCGGCGTACACTAGCAGAACTCCACATTTTTCAGCTAACGTGCTCCTGGCCAACCTTTTTTCCATGCAATGCAGGCGGCATTCCCATCAAAATAGTCTTCCAAACGAGAAATGCGACGCCGTTTTCGACGGACACGGACGTTAACAGGAGGAGTCACGGGCTTTGATTCGGTTTGACGGGATTGACCCCGTGATTAACGGAGTTAGGCTCGGAGGGAGGCGGCCCATGAATCACGGTCCAATATCTCTTTCTTCTTCTTTTTCTCGTAATGGCATGGATTCTGGGTGGGGGCCGTGAGAGAGACTGGGATTTACATCAGCTTCTGGAGTCTGGACCGTTTTACTGATTTAGGAATTTTGGAAAATTACTTTTTCTTGTGCCTGTTGAAATGGGAAACCAAAATAAACGGAAAGCCTCTCCCTTTACTAATGGAAGAATTAACAATTGGCTAATATCTTGGAACAGAATTCTATTTTTGACCCAAACAAAGGATTTTATATTCTTTTCGTTTAGTTTGAATTCTTTTTTCGTTTTACAATTATTTCTTATGTGGCTGAATGCTTGTTGCGAAAATTTTTAAACCACAAATATGTTATGTTCTGACATAAATTAGAGATTACTCGTTAAATGAGATAACATTAATTGAAAAACCACAAATGGTTTAAAGGGCGGGTAATGAGCCGCTTTGATCAGTATCTCGACATATTTGACATAGTAATTATAAGGCTGGAACATTTTGTCATTCAAATATTGAGACATTTGAACTAAAGCTAACCTTGACTAACGGAAGCGACAAATCAATATGACGCGAACATCCGAGAGTGCACCTTTGTCCACCTCCAATAACTATTTCTTTTTGTACATATTCACCGGCAACGAGTTAAAGGTCATATCATTGGCCGACATGATTACGTACATTAATTCAAAATATACCGACTTTAGAGAACCTTATACAAATTACAATGGCGAAATCTTTGAGAGTGAATTCTTGTTTTAGGGTAAGACCGTAAGAGGATGTAGTCATACAAAGTATAAATTATGCATATTTTTGTAGCAGTGATTGAATTGAGAAGGCGCGTATCTCCGCCGCCCAAGTTAGCAAATCTCGATATCTGATCAAAAGTGGGCGCCGAAATTAGACGCGTCTGAACCAATGTTAGAGCATATTGTGTTTTTTCTCACTCCAACAGCTTCTTATCATATTCTCTAAAGTATAACATATTATAGATAATGAGAAATTCTTTAAATTTATAGCAACCTGCAAAATTTTGCAAAAACAGTATTTAATACTCGTACACTTTTATCCAATAACTTAAGCTTTAATAACAATCAAATAAAATAATAAATAATTAAAATCATTTTCAAACTAACAAATTAAATATATAAAATAATTTATGATTATAAAAATAAGATTATATAATATTTTATTCACTTGTAATAAAATGCATAAATATGCAAAATGAAGAAACTTTTGAAATTTGAATATAAATTTTTTAAAGATTTTAACATTTGTTTTTTTATTTTAGATAAATTTTACTAAAACTGTTGAGATGCTTTAATATTTTAGACAATTCTACTTTAATTACTCGGTTGCCATTACGTCAAATTTGGTTTGTGGCAAATCCGTAAATGATGGATCAAATTGAGGGTCTTCTTGGTGGTATGCGAACGTGTTTACATCTGCAGCCCATGCCAGCCCAAGCGGCAAAATATGTTGCATCCGACACTTGTCATGGCAAAGCTTTTGTTACAGAAAATAACCCGGATAGTTATTTTATTCACCATAATGCCATCTTATTATGGTAAATCCGTAATGTAGAAAACACTGAGGGGCATTCTTCATTCAGGCTGAAAAGGAACGGCGTCTTGGGCGGGGCTAAAGTTACCCGATTGAGAATGCAAATCCCCCCTTTTTTATTTAGTAAATCCTTTTAGTTTTTAAATTAAAAGTTTATCTTCAAAGGTTAAACCTCTTTTAGTCCCAAAAGTCTTCATAATCATTTGTTTTTGTTCACCACCAATGATTCTCATTCCCACTATTCACTGCATTTCTCCACTGCTTTTATTTTTCTACTCTTACTTTTAATACAATTATAGTTTTGGCACTTTATACCTCTTTGAAGAATGAAGAATTCAAAGTTTAATGTTGAAGCTATGAGTATTTTATATCAGTCTGTATTCTTGGAGGAGGGATAAAGTGTTGGGAATCATTGTTTATATATGGAATTAGTGGCTTGAGAAGAACAATATGTGTATGTTGGTATGTTGGCCTATAACTTTGTATTTCTTTCAATTCCTAGCATAATGTGGACAAGGGGTATTATGACAAAACACAATGCTAGATAGGATATGAAATCACAATCCACATATACTAGTTCTAGAGTTGTTTACGTTCATAATTTGATGAAAAGATTATTTCGTATACAATAGGATCAAACTTATCATACGTTAAGTAAAATGAAATTACCATACAATCTTTAATTTTCTCAAGGCAAATATGGTTGCTTCACTTGACAGACAATTTATGTATCAAAACTGTTAAATGATCCACTTGGCATAATTATCGTATTTGTCTACCCTATCTTTTAAGGGTATTGAATCCGAATCCGATCGTTACTAGCTTGAGATTACCAAAGTAATTACTTAACATGAATTCTATCTGTAAACTACTAAAATCTAGCTCAAAAAGAATAAGCAAACTTGTAAATGTTATCCGCATTTGAAAATTATTATATGAATAGTTACTTAACTGACTGACACGCTATTTTAATCAGATATATGATCAATGTGATAAGTAAATTGATAGGCACACACATTCAAATCGTTATCATGCCAGAATACAAAATTATTGCCACTATATTAGCAATTAGGTACATGATATGATTACACACCATTAATATCAAATGGCACATTTGAAGAAAACAAATCCACTCATGATCATATAGAAGGAAGGAAACACAGATCAAGTTAATTGAATAAAAAGAAAGAACAATATCAGTTTCTTAATGGCATGGATCACACAAAATCATCTCAAAACTAATTCCTACGCGGTGACAGTGCATTGTTAATAGATCACAGGTTACACAGCATCACGAAATCTTATGCATTAATGCAAATTTGGCAAATTCTCAACTTGAAAAATGAATTGGTAATTGATAGCTAAGTAATATTTCTAAGAAAAAAAACAGAAATAAAAAGGTGGTGCAAATGTGCATATGAAGAGGACACAGCTCAACAGCTCTCTTTCCCACTGGGCACTCTCTCTCTTCTGTCTCTCTCACACACAGCAATAAAATGAGTTTGCCCTTGGCATTGTCTGTCTCTCTCCCTCTAAGCCTTTTTTGAGGCTCTCTCTTTCTCCCATAGCTGTAGAAATTTAATTCAGAGAGATACTCCTCCCCTCTCTATCTGCTCATCTCTCTCTCTATATAGATAAACGAGAGAGAGAGAGAAATAAAATACTCAAATCAGAAAGAGCAGAACAGTTTGTTTGTTTGTTATTAAGGACTAAGGAAGAAGATGATGGGTTACTTGAGGTTGTTTGCGTTGCTTGTACTAGTAGCCGTTGTTTCTGCTTCATCCAAAACATTACCAATCATGTCCTTTGATGAAGGATACAACAAGCTCTTTGGGGACGACAATCTGATGATTCGTATGGATGGGAAATCCGTTCATCTTACGTTAAACGAACGGACAGGTCCGTTTTCGGTGGTTTTTGTCTTTGGGGTTTTTATTGTTGTTGCTGGCTAGTTTTGTTTGAGATGAGGTTTTTTGAGTTTTGACTATGGTTTTGTCTTTCTTTGGTGGGTCTCTCTTTTAATTGCAGGGTCTGGATTTGTTTCTCAGGACCTTTACATTCATGGGTTCTTCAGTGCCTCCATTAAGTTGCCAACTGATTATACTGCCGGAATTGTCGTCGCCTTTTATGTAAGTAGTCCTCTTTTCATTTTACTTTGATTTTTTACTTGCTTTGTTCTTGGTTGTATTGAATCACTGAGGTGATTTTTATAGTTTTTTACTTCTTATCTGCATGTAAAGATAGCATTTTTAAGCTCTGTTGGGTAATCTAACTATAAGAACAGAGTGATTTGAGTTGTAAATTTGTTTCTGGTTGGTTTTTAACTATTTGGATCCAATCTTTCGCATTGGCTATGCAAGTTCAGTACTTGTTTTCTTAAAGTCTCAATTGTGATGCCCAGAACCTTTTACTCGTTAGTTTCTTAGTTAAACTTCATTTTTTGGCCCAAAGATGAAATCTTCAAACAAAACCATCACACCTGGTTTACTCTGTTAACTTGATAAGTTTCCAAAGTTTCAAACTGTATAGGATGAACTTCTAATCCGATTTGTTGTGTTAACAGATGTCGAATGGTGACATGTTCCCCAAGAACCATGACGAGATCGATTTCGAGTTTCTGGGGAATATAAGGGGTAAAGAATGGAGGGTTCAGACCAACGTTTACGGCAATGGAAGCACCGAGACTGGGAGAGAAGAGAGATACAATCTATGGTTTGATCCTTCTGAGGATTACCATCAGTACAGTATTCTCTGGACTAACTCTCAAATCATGTAAGCATCAATCAAAACCAACCACTCCACATTTGGTTTACACCTCTGTTAAATTTTATCTCTCACCTTTATGTAGAGCACTTTTGTTTGCCAATTCTCACTAATTATCTGATGTTTACTGTTATTGGGGTTTGAAGTATTTTTTCTTCTTCAAAAGATTAAATAATTAATTGTTCTCACTAATAATGTAAGATTCTGAAGTCTGGAGCGCACTGTTTTTGGATGTGATGGCTCTGTTGTGGGGTAGAAGCCGTAGTGCCATGTCTTCTTATTTTTGGAGAATACGGAACAGAACCTGCCCCCTTAAATGCGAGTCCCCGGTTTCATCAAAGCCTGCAATCTGTTTGCATGTCAAAAATTTGTTCAAATCCTGTTTGGTATGCAAGTAACATAGACCGGAAGTTGAGAATTCTAGTTTGAATGGTAGATTCTTTAGTTTAACAGTCAGATAAAACATGATCTTGGTGTAATTAAGACTACTATTTTGATGCAAGCAAGATACACTAGAAATCTTACTAGCATAATAGCGCTGGACTTTAAAGTTCTTACCCTTTTTGTTGAAATTCTCCATCGGTCTTCATGTCTTGTGTAATTTTAGATTTTTACTGTGTACCGATTTTAATGATGTCTCTAAATGCAGATTCTATGTTGACAACATTCCCATTAGAGTGGTTAAGAAATCAGAGTCAATGGGTGGTGACTTTCCCTCAAAGCCAATGTCATTGTATGCTACAATATGGGATGGATCCGGTTGGGCTACTGACGGAGGCAAATACAGAGTCAACTACAAGTATGCACCATTCAAGGCTGAGTTCTCAGACCTTGTTCTACATGGCTGTGCAGTTGATCCAATTGAACTGGTATCAAGGAAATGTGATCAAACCCAAGGTTCTGAATATATCCCTACCGGTGTCACCCGCCTACAAAGAATGAGAATGGAGAGTTTCAGGAAGAGGCTGATGACATACTCCTATTGCTACGACAGAATACGTTACAAGGTTGCGCCACCAGAGTGTGTGATCAACCCCCACGAAGCTGAAAGACTCCGCGTGTTTGACCCCGTTACATTCGGGCATGGACACCGCCGTCAACGAAAACACCACCGCAGCAGCAGAGCAAGCCTAGCTAGTACTACTTCTGTTTGAGAACTAAGAGGTAGGGATGAAGCATTCAATTTCTCATATGAGCACCATTGGCATTCATCAACTTTTGTGTATAGAGAGGAAGGGGGAGAAGAAGAAAACAAACATAGATTTCATTGAGGGTGAATAGAGTTTTTATATGGTTGGAGGGTATGTATATAGTTCATACCTTTATTTTAGTTCCAGTTTTATAATATTCATGCTTGTCCTTTTGGTTTCATAAATTGATTTTAGTGGTGGGTTTCTGTACTTTGTCACAACCTCGTGGGTACAATAAATTTTAGCATATGGAAGTTTACTAGGCTTGGATTCTCTGTCTCTTTGCATTATTATTTTACTGGAATTATTATCATGGAGCATCTTTCATTTTTAACTTATGCCTAATATTTAACCAAGATAAATGCTTTCTAACTTAATCAGTGATTCACTGTCTGATAGCTGTGATATAAATAAGGTCAGAGTGGTGCCATATACTTTGTCAAAGGCTAATTGGAATCCAATGACAAATTAGATGTGACAAGTAATAAAAATGGCTCAGCAGATGGCAGTGATTTTATGTTGGCCTGGAATAGCTCCCCCCCCCCCCCCCCCCCCGAGTTTCACAGTGAATGCAGAAGAAGCAGTAGCACCAGTTAGGTTGGATTCATTCATTCATAAAGGCTTTCATCAAACTTTGCATCCGTGACTTTGAACAAAGACTTCTGGGATGAGTCTCTAACCCAATTGCAATACTTTATAGGACTTCAAATTTAAATTATCCATCACATATCATATTTTCTATATAATTATCCCATTGAAATTGTTTTGGACCACAAGAGAAATGAGCTAGTGCCAATTATTTTTAGTGGTGTTATGCAATCATCATGTGGTAAGTGGTTAGCTAATCCTTTCTCTAAAACACTTACACACTTGCACTGGGAAATTAAACTCTAAAACTAGTCTGAAGTTGGTGGGGTGATGAGAGATGGATGAAGAGATAGACTAAAGAGTGTGTGTCAATAATGGAGGGTACATTTCTCCTTTTTCCTCCATACAAAGGAACATCACACTTTGCCAGTAGGGAGTAAAGTGCAGCTCTGTGGTTAAGGACAAACGGATTGTTTGAATCTGTTGGGCTCTTACCTAATTCTATTAGGTGCAAATCCTTCTATTTAACTCTCGATATTATTTGTTGCACATCAATTAAGGTTCTTAAGTGTTTGACTCTTACCTAATTCTATTAGGTGCAAATCCTTCTATTTAACTATGGATATTATTTGTTGCACATCAATTAAGGTTCTTAGGTGACAGTAGTATCTTCTATAGGGTTTCATGAAATGCTCGGTTTGTAATTGATAGTCTTGGGTTTCTTTGCACTTATTCTTTAATGAAGGTGTCTGTTATTTGTTTAGCGTGTGTGTCATAACTTACCTTAGTGTTAGGTCTCTTATGTTATAAGTGTCTTTTGGCTGGTTTAATAGAACTATTATTTTCTAAAAAAAAATCACGCTTTGCCACAACTTGGCTAGCGCGTGTGCCATAACTTACCTTAGTGTTAGGCCTCTTATGTTATAAGTGTCTTTTGACTGTTTTAATGGAACTATTATTTTCTTAAAAAAAAATCACGCTTTGCCACAACTTGGCTCACCAAAATTAGTTTAGTTGTTTAACCTCTTGAACCCTTACATTTCCTCTATCCATTCAATGCATGTAGGACTGACTGTATAAGTAACAAACCAACTGCACATAAGAGACAAATATCCTCTCTTTTCAAAATTAGAGGACTACTCTTTAAAACGTGTCATATCTAACAACATTTTCTCCTTCTCACTGGGTGAAAGTATTCCACAGTATCCTAACACACATATTCTTCATGACGGAGAATCTTCCACCAGCATTGGCATGTTCACCAGGTCACTAACTGATCATGTAACTAGTCCAACACTTGGTTTGAATACCGTTACACTTCTATATTTTGTGTTGGACTAGTTGTGAACCTCTAAGCAGCATTTGAAAGTTTCAATCACCTACTAGTTGTGAACCTCTAAGTTGCATTTTAAAAGTTTCAATCACCTTGGCCCAATTAAAATAGAGCTCTGCTTTTGGCATTCATATGATCCAAGACCAAGTTATTAGTATTTGCCAAGTGATACGAGCTCCACAGCCAGTCACGCTATTAGAGTATCATGCAAATTTTAAATGTCCTCTTTGCAATCCTACAAGAAAAAATGTTAGATTAATGAATAAATTAGAGAATGGTCAAGATTCTCAGACAAATAAACCTTCAGAACCGACCCATAAATCTTAAGAACCGACCATTTTGGCTGACTTTGTTGTTGCATGTTTGCATCTGACACAGCTAATCTTGTCTCTAGCATCATGCACTATGAATACATTAAGAACCAAGATTCTATAATCAACCCAACCTTGTTTTTATAACGTGTTGCTGCAATTCTGTCCATTTTATTGCTCACAGATGTTACAGTAATGTACAGTTTTATATTGTTGCTCGTTTCCAAGTTTTATTAGTACACAGCAAAGTCAGCCCAAGTGGCGTAGGCTGCGGCCGCAGATTTTGTTAAATACATTATCAATGGCTTCATGGACTTGTGAGCATGTTATTACTGAGCATTGACATTTAGGATTGCCTGAGCCAGAGGGTTAGCTCATTCCAGAACCTACAACTTCCTTCCCTAGACTAAGAATGATCATAGTATCTATGAAGCTATGGTGAATGGTTCTGTTTGGAAGTACAAAAAACTATAACAAGGATTATCTAAGAAAGTCACAGAAGGATTAATAATATAGTTCAAATACAACCTGTGATCCGATACTAGAGAAGGATTGATAATATAGTTGAAATAAAACCTGTGATCCGATACAAGAGCCGATACAAGATAAGGATAGAAAATATAGTTGAAATACTACATGTGATCCGATACAAGAGACCTGACAGGAGGGAGGATGATGTATCTACTGATTTGATACATTACATTACACTAAAAATAAAACCAAGCCTATAACTAATTCTCAGTTGCAGACTCGCTTTTCTCAATTAGTTTGACAAAGTTGCGGACAATGGTTTTCCCTTCTAAAGTTATGATACTTTCAGGATGGAACTGAACTCCCTGCAAATTGAATTCAACCAGTTATAACAATAAAACTGCATTAAGCTTATGGTGCATATATTGTGGTGCAAACAACACATCATTATATCGTTATACAATATAGAATGGAACAGGACGCCAATCTCTTACCTGAAGGTACCTATATTTCTTATGACGAGCAGCCATTATCAGCCCGTCCTCAGTCCAGGCGGTAATCTCAAGTTCTTCACTAGGAAAACTGTCTTTTTCTATAACAAGACTGTGATACCTGCCAGCAGTGAAAGGGCTGAAGAGAGAAAATCGAAATCGTTATAATCATTAACTGAGAGTTCATGTAATGCAGAAGGTGTTAAAAACTTTAGTAACGTGTTTGAAACCAGTTCATCTTTATCAATAAAATGCCAAACAAAGTTGGGCGTGTTTAAAAGGAAAATGTTTTGGGCATTGAATTCCAAACACTGTCATCTTCTTTAACAACAAACCAAAGCTCAACATGCCAAGTCAAAACGCACAGATAGCCTACAGAATAAAATCAGACACAGATTCTTTGAAGCTAAAAAGTAAATGCATTAACTCACTTTGATAGTCCAGCAAACAAGCTGTCTTCCTCCTTCTCATTATAATAAACGGGGGAGCTTTTGCCATGCATAACACCATAAGGAGAACGAACAATCTTCCCTGCAACACCACAAAGATTAATAACAAGGGAAAATAAAACAAATAATTCACTTGCCAATCTTACAAGACATGAAAAAGTATCATAGGTAATCTCAGTATTAACATGATCAGATTTTTATAGACCAAATATTGTGTCTTAAGACTTGCCTCCAAAAGCCTCCCCAATGCACTGTAGACCCATACACACACCAAATAAGGGGACAATGGGTCCTAACTCCAACACAGTTTGCAACGATATTCCAGAATCTTGGGGTGCACCTACAAAAGGGAGATACCATATGTTGAAAGCTAAACTGGTTACCGGGTCTCATTTTATATTGGTTTTCAAGCATCTATTACAGGAAAAAACCATCAGAGCTAACCTGGCCCAGGTGAAATTAAGATGCCTCTGGGGTTTTTCCTGAAAGAATGGAAAAACGTTACGATACAAGATTTCATAAGATCAAACATTTTAGGAAGGATGTTTCTATTCATAATTGGTTGCACACACGTTACGTCGTGTTATGCAAACAATGAATAGGAAAAATACAAATTCTTACTTTTTCAATGCCTCAACAGTTAGTTCATCGTTACGATACACTTCAAAAAGACATCCGAGCTCTCCCATATACTTCATATCAAAAGTAATATGTTAGTAAGCCACCTTCTTAGGAACCATCAATTAATGTAACAACAGATTATAATCATGTAAAATTGTTACAGAAAAGTAATCAAGGCTGATATGCATCTGCGAGTACTTTGAGTTATTATAAGATCTATTAATGTAATGACAAAAAGTAACCAATGTAAAATTCTATAAACCACATATAGATCTCAGTCATCTCACAAAGAGAAAGATAAATGCCTTACATATCTTGTCACGACAGAAAATAATCAATAACTATATACAAAAAAAAAGATAAAAGGATCCAAGATAAATGTATGAATTGAGGATGATACTTGTTAAAGTATCCAGCTTTTCTACAACACATGTATCACAAGATATGAATTATAAAATCTCATAGAAAATTTGATACATTGACAAGTACCAGTCCTCATTTCACACAGTTTATTCATTCGCACGCATCATCAACACAAAAATATTCAACAATAAACAAACAAAAAAAATCTAACCAGCACCTATATTTTTCACCTCTGACCAGATTTTACTGTTCCTTGAATGAAATACATCAACTTTTTACTAAAACATTCCTCATTCAAGAACAAGAACATGGAAATAGCCATCCTTACCTTACCAAAGATTGTAGCTGCAGATCTGATACAAAACTAGATGGTATATATCTTACACAATGTAATTCACACATATATGACAAATAAACAACACAATTCCATAACAGATCAAATTTTCATCACTGAATATGTACATGCAAACATCAAAACCAACCATGGCTAATCAAATTCAGCATAATCAGAAGCTGGAAGCAGAAACAGACCTGACAGAGATTGTAGGTGAAGCTGTCATAGTTGTCGATGACAATGATGGGGCTGTTGGCCTTCTTTTCAGAAACTGAAGGCTTCAAATTGGTCTCTGTGACATGCATGGAAGCTTTGGCAGCGAACCCATTTTGCAGTTTGAGACCAGATTGCAGTTCTGCACAGAAAGATGAGATCTTTTCATTCAAATCAAATAAAAAACCAAGATGAGTTTAAGAGACTTACTCGAGGTGGGGAGAGAGACCAAAGTCGGACGAGCGATTTGAAGGGGTCTGGGTGAGAAAGATAGGAGCTTGGATTGTGTGAGAGAGAGCTCAGATGACACAGCGGCAGCCATTGTGAAGCACACTGTTTTAAGTCCAAATAGGATTGGATTTGGGTCTTTGAGATGGGGACGTTTGATTTATATATTGTCTTTTGGGTCAAAGCATACGTTTCAATTCTGTATAAGAGAACAAAAAGAGAAGAAAATCAGAAGAATGCCATTGCTTTCCTTGTATTCTATTTTTGTAGGCATGTTATTTTCCTTCCAAATAGAGTTACATAAGATTGGAATCATACAAATTACAGTTTCTGAACGTTGAGGCCAAGTTATTTCCTGCTCCGGCGGGTCGAAAATTCGGCGTTCATGACCGAGAAAATGCACTTATTTTCTGAATAGCTAGCCTGCATTAAAGCTAGCATACACGAAAAACTGAATACAATAAAAGAAGAAACGTTTGACAACCTCTTGAAACTTGGTCACGGAGTAAGGTTGATATGTTTTGAAAGGAAATTAGTTCTTATGTTTTGAAGCTGGCATTGACAATGGCGGGGGCTTTTAAGGTTGATATGTTGTTATCTAGCTAGTTTTCATCGCTAATGGATGGACTTCCTACCATCTAGAAGAAAAAGTTTCTAGATTTTCTATCAGTTGAACTTGGTTATACTACAAATAAACCAAACCTAAAGTTGATCAACAACAAAGAGAAACAAATTTGCCGCTATCATTTTCTAGAATTGAACCTTCTAAGGAGATGGTGGACATTCCCTTAGGAACTAAAAAAGAGGGGTAAATTTGCATAATTGCATCTATTATAAATTAAAGCGCGAGTACCACTTTGTAATAACCCGAATTTTCAAATTATATTTTTGTAATTTCTCATAAATGATCTAAATGATGTTTTAAGTGAATTCTTATTCTACATCTTCTTAATTAGTCATTCTTGCAAAGTGAAAATGTTTCCAAAAATTAAGAGTCGAAACACGTTTAAGTCTTATTAATCAAAAGTTGACTTTTAAATCCGTAAGGTATTTGCGAAAAATTTCTTCATGAAAGTCGTAAAGCTCGACGATACGAGTTCGTATAAACGTGACATACGTAGAACGAAGATCGAATGTGCAAGCTACGAATCAAAAACATCGTAGGTCATTTTAGAAGTGGTAAAAATAGGGGTAGAAAAGAGGAAAACCCTAAAGTTGAAATTAGTTTTTTTTTTGTTCAAAAGACAGCCACCCAATTTCTCTCTCTTTCTCTCTCCCAGTCGTCCTCTCTTTCCTCCGAAAATCTTCTTCTCATCCATTCTATGTCGTCCAGCCACCGTTCGGGACATCGCCGGTCACATTGGAAGCGTATCTCAATTCCCTTTCGTTTGAGCTACGGCCCACGACATGCCGACCACCGTGCGCGACGAGACGACGCCCGCAAGCCAATGCACACGGTGCCACCGTAGTGGCTGTTTCATGGCAACTCTAAGGCCTGAAGCTCGTCCCTTTTGACCTTTCTCTTCCCTTTGGAGGTGATTCTGACGGTCTTGATAGGAGTTTAAGGCCGTAGCATCGACGTTGAAATGTTGAGGTTGCACCAGCTTTCCGGTCATTTTCTGACGAACTGGGTAGTGCTGCATGTATGGAAATGCTTATCTCAAGGTGATCTACAAGTTTGATGTTGAAGTCGTTTGGTTTTGAAGAGGTTTGAGTGCCTGCGCGTGGGGTGGCGCATCTGGTCTTGTTTACAGTAATGGTTTACTCTATTGGGTCATGCTCGTCGATGGACATATATAATTTGCATATGTTTATGGTTAATTTTGATGGTGTTAGTTGATGTTTTGTGAGATTAATTGCATTGAGTTGAGTTATGGAGTTGTGGGTTTGTTATCTTGGTGTAGATGTCATAAAAAGGTAGTATGGCTCTCTAACGACCTTGATAGGCCATGAAGGGAGAGTGTAGATTGCTTCTTGTCAATGTGAAGGGCTAGGTGACGTAACTAGTAGGGATATTTGTATTGGTTGTTTACTAAATAAAAATGGTTTCACTAGGCTTTTGAATTGAGAGCGTAGTGCTTGGCTTTATGATATTGAAGGTGTTGCGGGAGCAAACATGTGAGTAAATCATTTCGTGAATTATGTTGTCCAAATTAATGAGAATTAATGGAGAAAAATATATTTTGTTTTTAAATCATATGAACTTGTTCGACAACGATTCATAAGTAAAATGATTTTCTTGTAAAAATGACTCCTATGATTTCTCATACGAAAGTGTATTATTGTTAGTGAGTTAAGCTCATTCTTACATGCATAACTATGTATATAAATATATGTTTAAGTATATTATTGATGCAACCATGGAATGGTTATAAGTACTTGTGTAAAAAAAAAAATATGCTCGTTGAAGGTGATTGGTTGGCAAATTGATTTTAATTTATTAATAGTGAACTATGATTGTTATTGTAGAAGTGATGATGTTGAGATGATTTTGTGACTTGGTGAAGACGTTGGTTTGGTAACCAATGTCATAGTTATATGTTCGGGTCTCTCATATGTGGCAAATGAGACATAGGTTGTATGATAGTTACGATCTCTCCTAAGTGGCGTAAGAGATCGTAGATTCCTCCTATACGGCAAAAGGGATCTTGATCCCTCCTTAGTGGTGAATGAGAACCTTAGGTATAGTGACTCACACCTTGGCCGGGTGAGTGGGTACGTGTATAAAGCTATAGTCCTAATGTCTAAATGTGTTTAAGGATAATGACATTGAGGTAATGGTATATCTTACTTGCCTAAAAAAGATGTCTAATGTGGAAAAATCCGTGTGATGGTGTTGAGTTTATCCTCAAGGTTTTGTATTAGTGAGTTAGCATGTTTAAATTTGGTTTACTCATATAAAGTTCATAAGCTTACTGAGTTTGTTGTTACAACCCGGTGCATCATTCTATGATGTAGTGGTTGATCTTGCAGGTGATGGTTAGCAGAGTTGAAATTTCGGTGGTGTAGAGATAGTTGGTGGGTGAGGACCTTCTCTTCTTGCTTATCTTTTGGACTTAGTGGATAGTGAGTTAGTGTTCCATTTCATTTTGTTTCATGTGGTAAACATTTGGTAATATAGTTCGAGTTGTACGAGTTGAACATTTGAACTCAATTTTCCACACTCAATTATTCGTATTAACTCATAACTATTTCGGGACAAAATTTTAAGTTTATCACATCTTGAAAATTGAATTTTTATTGTTCAAATTTTGGGGCCGTGACACCCTTGCCCCTTATACAAAGATCCAACACTTAACAATACCGTGAAGAAAAGTTCATTTCTATGATCAAACAAAGTTAATTTCTAGTTACATAATTTGATGAACACAATATTTAAACAAAATCAACAAAGATAGGGCAAACAAAGCTGCTGTATGGCTAAACGAGAAACTCAAAACTCTAGAGGAAATAATTTCATACTCATCGCTCATCCATGCATTTCTCATCAAGGCTTTAAATACTCGTCGGTGTATTAAGCTTTCCTTGTTATAAGTTTTTATCATAAGACAAATTGCTCTTCTTGCAACCATAATCAATGTAGGGCATGCACTTAATAGTTGTTAAGAAAACATGTTCAGGTAATAACAAAATATACTTGCAAGTCTCCCACCATAACAACAATAGTAACATCTAAAATGAGTTAACTAACAAAATATTTGTTACAATAGTGGGGAAGCAGGCATCACTTTGATGATTGTGGGTAACCAAAATAGCTTGCTAGTTCATAGGAACTTTCTCCCAAAAGGGTGTAAAACCCAAAACCCTCATCCTCAGCTACTGGGCCTCCTCACGGTAAACACTCGGCAACAACAAAACCCTGGACTCCAACAAACAATCCTAAAAATTCACAAAAAGACACAAACACCCCCCAAACTTCAAAGAATATGCTCTGTCTTGGTCCTCTTCCCCTCACCAGAGAGAGAGAGAGAGAGAGAGAGAGTGAGAGTGAGAAGGGTTTCAGTGTTTCACAGCCACCATTTAAGACCCTATAACAGCACCAAAATGCGTGCTCAATAAGCCAATTCTTCACCCTAAACATAAAACTTCACCTCACACGCTCACAAGTCACAACACTACTCTCTCTCCCCAAACCCTAGATCTTACTCTCTCTTATATACAAACCCACCACCCAAAAAAAAAAAAACACTTGAATTCTCACATCTTTTGATCTTTCACTTTCAATCCTCACAAACCCCAGATCTGACTGAGCCCCTAAAACCCACAATCCCAACCCACCAAAGCTCCCACCTTTCACCTCGATTCAGCTCAATTTTGCACGATCGGTGCGGAATTTGAACATTCTGATAGCAACCCAGTTCAGGTTTTGCATCGTTTCATAGAAATTCAGTCTTTTATATCCCAAATGTGTTAAAATCGAACAAAGTTCGAGTCTTTAAGTTGGTTCCGGGGTTTAGTTTGGTAGGATCTGCTTGAATTTTGAACATAGTTGTTGGGTTTCTTTCATTAAGTGTAGGTTGATAGTGAGGAATGGTTTGTGTTTATTATTAGTGAATTCTGTGTAGTGGGTTTTCAATGACAATGCCATCGGGGAATGTGGTTTTATCCGACAAAATGCAGTATCCTAGTGGCGCCGGGGCCGGCGGCGAGATCCACCAGCAGCCACGGCAGTGGTATCCGGATGAACGTGATGGGTTCATTTCGTGGCTGCGAGGTGAGTTTGCGGCGGCCAATGCGATTGTAGACTCACTCTGCCACCATTTGAGGGCGGTGGGTGAGCCGAGTGAGTATGACATGGTGATCGGGCACATTCAGCAGAGGAGGTGCAATTGGACCCCGGTGCTTCATATGCAGCAGTACTTTTCGGTGGCCGAGGTGCAGTATGCGCTGCAGCAGGTGGCGTGGAGGAGGCAGCAGAGGCTCTATGAGCCTGCGAAAATGGGGAACAACAAGGACTACAAGAGGTCGAATTCCGGCGTGGGGTTTAAGCCGAGAAGTGAGCCGGTGAAGGAGTGGCATAATAATGCCAGTGTAGAGTATCGTAGTTATGATGGGAGTGGTTTGGAGAAAGTTGTGAGTGAGACGAGGGAGGAAGTGAAGTCTGGCAGAGAGGCCGGGAAAGTGGATGATAAGGGTTCAGCGCTGGGTGCAGAGAAGAAAGGTACTTATTTTGTGGGTTTGTGAATGTGACTTGATGCTGATATATATATGTTAACTGTATGATTGATTCATGGTAATGAAGTCGAAACATACGAGTTATTTAGGAAAAAACCAAGTTGTTGAAAATGTAATGCTATTTAGTTAAACCGAGTTATTTCTCAAGTTTACTATTAAAATTGATTACATGTGCCCCGATCAGGGAAGAGTAAACCTACCTAAAATGGTTGGTTGAAAGCTATGACGGTAAATCCACCGTTCTGAATGTAAGCCCATCTCTTGGTATCTTGATGTGTCCTGGTCTTTACTTCAAACTGATGTTATGATTTTGTTGTCTAAAGCTAATTAACCTAAACCCTACCATAAAAAATAACCACCTGTTGAGGGTTTACGCGTGTTTAAACGATGTATGCACATGTCTTGTGTGTTTTTCACATAAATTCATGATCTGCTACTTTATCTTCTTATTTCTATTCAATGCACTATTCATAGCATAACCGTTAATTCTTTCTAATGGTTCCTGTTACAGGTGATCTCAGAAAACCTCATGAATATATCAGCACAAGGAGTTCAGGGAATTCTCAAGGGACGGTATCTAGCAATTCAGGAGCTGAAGACACGGTGGTAAATGATGGATGCACTTCAACTTCTAAAGGTTATACACCTTGCCATTTTTCAATTTATTATCATAGTATGTGCTTTATGTCATCTATCATGGTCTGGATTTCAATGCAACATCAAGGATATGTAATTCATTTTGATTTTTTTTTTCTCCAGATAATGAATCACATTCAATCCAGATCCAGAATGACAAGCATAATCTTTCCCTCGTTCCAAAAACTTTTGTTGGCAATGAGACATTTGATGGAAAAACGGTAATTACTTTATCCTATACCATTTTTGTAACTTCAAATTTGTTCAGAGTCAGTAGAATTTGTTTGGGGGATCCTAATAATTTTTTTATTAGATTAATGTGGTTGATGGACTGAAGTTGTACGAAGAGTTCCTTGGTGACACTGAAGTCTCGAAACTTTGCTCTTTGGTAAATGATTTGAGGGCTACAGGAAAAAGGGGACACATTCAAGGCAAGTTTACATATCCAATTTTTGTATTAATAAATCACAGATAGGAAAAGTGTATTCGAGTGGTTGATGCTGTACTCAACATAATCAGCTGTATGCATGTCATGAACATACTAAGTGTCTCTAAGACCCTGAATCTCATTCCATCCACTTTTGGAATCACAAACACAAACTTTGCATGGTTCCAAACTGTGTTATTTTTTTTCCAAGAAAATCTCATTCCAAACTGTGTTGGCAACAAGATATCTGATGAAAAACAGTAGTCCCTTCATTGGGTAATATATCTTTAACTCGAAGTCAGTACAGTCACTGAATTCCTTTGGGGGAACATATAAATTCAGCTGTTAAATGACCTTTATTACAATCTATTCAATTGTACATTTTCAATCAATCTGTCTTACTTCTAATGTTAGTTTCTGTCTGTATCTTTGTCGTTTACCTTCAATATAAGTAGTCTCTCTACAGTTACAAGTAGTTTATGCAGTATGTAGATCAGTAATTAATATATCCTAAATCTCACTCTAATTAGTATTGGTATGGTTATAACTTATACAATTCCCTTTTATTCTTATAAGACTGAATAGTTGGGGGTTTTATTACCGCCATTAGTTTTCTTTCCAAAATTTTGTAGTGGTTATGAAGACGTATCTGCCATTCAATTTTATAATCTAGTGTCTTTTTCTTTAATTATATTATTTACCTTTCTATCCAAATCTGGAAGTTTTTTGGGTTGTTTTCCCGATTGCAACAGTTTCAGCTAAAAATAGAAAGAGATATAAAAGAGTACTAGCAATGAAGCCATTATGACTTCTTCTTTTTTTGTGTACATTTCCTTCTAGTCTTTGTTGAGCGCTTGGAAGACTATTGTTTCTGGTTTTGAACACTTAAGTACATCTGAAAAAAATATCTTAGTGTTACATGTAAGAAAATATTCTTAATAATGTTGCCTCTATTTTTATTTTTGTGAGAAGCAGCTCCAACATATGTGACGACAAAGAGGCCCATGAAGGGACATGGAAGAGAGATGATTCAATTAGGAATCCCTATTGCAGATGCTCCACAAGAAGATGATATATCTGCCGGAATCTCCAAAGGCAAGTTCCAATGTGCATTTATCTTTTGACGAGAAAGTTGGAATTATTTAAAAAAACTCACATTCTATACAAGTTTGCTGTCTGACTTACTTTTATCTTAAAAATAAAATCTGTAGATCGGAGGACGGAAACCATTCCCCCTTTGCTGCAGGATGTTATTGATCGCCTTATTGGGATGCATGTTTTGACTGTGAAGCCGGACTCCTGTATCATTGATTTCTTCAATGAGGTTATTATTGTACATTTCCCTGCTATATACTGAGTGGTCAATTTGTTTATAGATGAGAATTTTATTATGATTGATTGTAGGGTGATCATTCACAACCTAACATGTGGCCAACGTGGTTTGGAAGACCTGTTAGCGTTCTGTTCCTCACTGAATGTGACCTGACTTTTGGGAGAGCACTAGGGATAGACTATCCTGGGGATTATCGAGGCTCTCTCAGACTTTCTCTTGCACCTGGGTATGTTTCCTGACTGCTATCTTCTGATAATCTACTCCAAACCCCCTCCCTTCTCAAAAAATCTAGGACTACTGTTATGCAATACGCTTATGGTGGAATCATGTTACGGTTATTTTTCAAAATCTCTCGATGCCTTGGAGTTCTTCTGGTTATTTCTAGAATTTGGGGACCTTATTCCAGTCATTACAGCAAAATGTGTTTTACCTTGTTGCTGTTGTTACTGTTAGATTTAGGGCTGCATAATTTAAGATCATGACATAGTTAAGCCATTTCTTCTGAATGGTGGGCTCAAAGGGTTTTGCGTCCATTTAAGCTTGAGAAACTTCTTAATTGTAGTCAATATAGCATCAAAATTCTATATGTTACATTATTGTGTCTTGTAGGTTTCAAAGTTTTGTTTTTGATCTGCCATTTTTTTTTTTCATTTTATTCATGACACTGCAGGTCTCTCCTTTTGCTGCAAGGAAAATCAGCAGACTATGCAAAACATGCAATTCCTTCCATCAGAAAGCAGCGTATACTCGTCACTTTTACCAAGTCTCAACCTAGAAAATCCTTTCCAACTGATGGTCAGCGTCTTCCTTCATCTGGTCCCAGCCAGTCGCCCTACTGGAGTTCACCACCAAGTAGATCGCCAAATCACATCCGTCATCCTGTTGGTCCCAAGCACTATGCAGCAGTTTCAACAACTGGTGTATTGCCTGCACCGCCTAATCGTCCCCAACTCCCACCTGCAAATGGCATCCCGCCTTTGTTTGTGGCTGCCCCGGTTGGACCACCCATGCCTTTCCCTGCTCCAGTTGTCATCCCACCTGGTTCACCTGGATGGGTAGCAGCTCCTAGGCACCCTCCACCTCGGATGCCTCTCCCCGGAACTGGAGTTTTCCTTCCCCCAGGTTCAGGAAGTTCATCAGCTCCTCCTCAACAGTTTCCAAGTACTGCAACAGAAATGAACCCCACTGTTGAGACTGCTTCAACAGAGAAAGACAATGGGAGTGGAAAATCAAGTCATGCAAAGTTGGATGGGAAAACTCAAAAGCAAGACTGCAACGGAAGTGTGGATGTAACTGGCAGCGGGAGAGGAATAGTGAAGCAAGAGCAACAGCAGAACTCTAACAATGCGGCAGCAAACAGTCAGGCTGGAGCGGTTTAGGAGCAGGCAAGAAAAACAGTGAGAGAGAGGTAGGCTGCAAACTGCATTGAGTGGGAAGCAAATGTAAAGAGCGGAAAGATTCAAGACCTAAAGATCATACTAGCAAGAGGAACCGGCGGAAGATAGAAACTTTAAAGTTCTCTTTGGATTCCCTTGTCCTCTGTTTCTTTTTTCTTGTCTTGTTATATCAAAACTATAAAACTAGGTCCAAAGCACATTTTAAATCACCATCTTTTGGCTCTGCAATCTTGCTCGGAAATTTTGATATTAATTTGCTTTTCTATATGTAACTGTGTCATGCACCCTTTATCACATTTCTATCTCAAGATCAGACCCTTCAACTATGAACAAAATTATCAGGCTCTAGCTTCTAACAGTTTGAGCTCTCCATTATGACTCAACGGGTTCAACTATGGCCCTGGCCGTCTATAAAAGTAAGAAGGCAATCTTAAACACTTTTGCACTCCCGGCAAAACAAAACATCAGAGCGATCAGACAGAACTAACCTGTTCTCTGTGACCTAAATGGCAAACCCAGAAGATCAAGAGCATCTTCGTCTTCTTCTCCCCAACTTCCTTTCTGCTCGAGAATGCAAGGAACTGGAATTTATACACAAGAGCAATTGCACTGTTGGTTACAGACCCAATGTATTCTCAACCACTCTTTCGCATCTCATTGCTACCAATTGTGCTCATCTCATTATGCCCTTCGTACCCATCAGAGGTAAAAGTTAAACACCCACCAGGGAACTGCTTTGTCCCTTTTTCTCGAGTGGTTTTTTTTCTGATTGTTTATGTTTTTTTTAATCGTGTATGGTTTTTCACCGACAGAGAGGTTGAAGGAGAAAGTTGAGGAATTCTTCGGCTGCGAGTACGAACTCTTTGTTGAGTTCACCGGTTTGATCAGGTAACCTCTTTGTGATTCAAATCCTTATCAATAATCCTGTATTGAACTGAACCTGGAAACACTGGTCTTACGCAGATTGTTTGTGTTTATGTTACTAACTGAACTTTTGATGTTAAAGAGAGTACTTTTCAATCCTGGAAGCCTGTCCATGAGTTGCTTATTTTCTGGGCTGCAAATACTTCTAAATTGTCTCTGCAAAATGGTGTCTTTGAGTCAGTTTCAGTCGTCTTTTTAATGACACCGATGATTGTCATGAAACTTTTCAATTTTCTATCAGCTGGAGTAGAGGAGCAAGCATTGGGTGGCATAGTGATGACAACAGGCCCTATCTCAAACAGCGTCACTTTGCGGTGCGTGTATGAATCTGTGAACATATTCATTTGGTTGGAGTTGCATCTGTTTGTAATGCTTTATCTAGTTTTTCAGCTGATACTTGTATCATCTATATTTGTAAAAGGCAGTTTGTTATTTGAACAATTATGGGGATGATTTCAAGGGCGGACGTTTTCACTTCCAGGATGGGGATCTAGCAACTATTGTTCCATCAAGTGGGGTAAATGAAATTTTTTAAAAGTTTTCCATTCTTTATACCTGCACTGGTGTTAACAATATTGAGATTCACTACCGTGCAAAATTAATTAGCAGTTCAAATCATGGTTTCGGAAAGAAAAGGTTTTTCACTGACTGTGTATTATCAATTGCCTTACTGTCCTGTTCATGTATATGTAGATGAAAATGTTTTAACTGTTAATGAGAACTCATGAACTACTGAAATTTTATCAGGATGTTGTGATATACACCGCTGACAGCCGCAACACACATTCTGTTGATGAGGTCGAATCAAGTCACTATCTTGCTTATGTGTCTTCAGTAGGGCTAAGATTTGTCATCCTCCTATATGAAGTGAAACACTTTGTTTCTGTCTGTCTGATGCTAATTTGACTTGGCAGGTTACTGGTGGGGAAAGACTCACAATGGCATTATGGTTCAGTCGTGATGCTGCCCATGATGAAGATGCTAAACTGATCACCCTTCTCTCACGGACTCCTTTAAGCAATAAGAGTCCTGAATTATTGCTACCTTTGCCAGCATCAAGTAATATGTACTGGTTTTCCTTAGACCATGCTTCGTCCGATGATCAGTTTGGATTTGATATATGCTGTGCAAGACTGCATGTTCTTGGATATGATGTAGTTTATTCTGACGAGAAGATTTCTTGTTCAAATATACCTGAGTTACTCATTGAGAGATTGCGATTAGCAAGGGGAGATGAGTTGTTTGACTATGAGTTTGTTAATATATTGCATGCACTTCAGGTACTGTAACTAATGCCAACTAACTACATGGTCTGTTGATGTTTAGGATAAAAGATGATGAAGGGAAATATTGCCAAGTATGTTTTGAAACTCTAGCAATGGGTACCTTTCAGCCGTGTTATAACCTCTGCTTTTCTTGTCATGTGCAACAGGTAGTGCAATTCTACTGTTGGAAAACTTCTGATCTGAAATTTGCCCAAGTAGAAAGCACCATTAAGGTGGTACCCTTATCACAATCACAGCGGGACAAATCTCTCAGACTCAAATCTGAATCTTTGAAGGATCGTCATCTAGCAGAGTCTGTGTTTTCTTCTGAGGGAGCAAAACATTCTCATTGGGCCCAACTTACAGTTGCAGTCGCTATGTGGGGAGATTATGTACACAGGCTGCATAAAGAATTGGTAATTTGCTTACCTCATTGGAATTCACATCAATCTATATTTCATTTATCATTTGATGATAAGTAGTACATGATACTGGAGAACTAAATCCCCAATTATTCAGTAGTTTATGATAAAGTTCCAGTATCAGTTATGACAACTTTCCCTTAATGCATCAGAGCTCTCTTCTTCTATGCATATGTTTCCTATGGCATGACTGACTCCAGCTCTTTGGATTTGTTCCACTTGTGCAAAACATTGCCAAACACATCATAGAATTGTATATCTGCACTGGTTCTAGTCATATCTACCGACATAAAACCTTGGTCAGCATAGTACAGCTTCAATTCTTTTGAATATTACCATTTTATATCACCCCTCCATGCCTTGGAGCCACCTCCACTGGTAAAAAACTCGATTCCGCTGCAGTAATAACAAAACCACATCAAATTGTGTAAATTACAGATATGGTCTGATGTAAGAATTTTATGTAGAGATTTACCTGTCAGGATCACTGATGTGCTCCAAGCAATGGTCATGTCCGTTTATGTAAAAATCTATCATGTTTGCCTAGACAGAGCGAAAGAAGACATCAAACATTGAAATTAGTAAACTCTATCTGCAAGACTCTCCAAGTAAGAAGTTTGTTTTGATCATTTAAGATTACCTTAAGGATTGGAAGGTGGGTCACAAGATCAGTGGTGTTGCCATGATGTCCTGCACTTCTAATTGTATGGTGACCGACCACAATTTTCCATATTGCGCGGGACTCCTTCAATGTTACATCCAGAACCTATGTTAAATATACCCCAAAAGAACCAACAATGTACGTATAAGTTGGAAAGTTAAAGCAAAATATGTATTAGACTACAAGCGTGTTCCAGACCTTGAGGAGTTTTGAGAGGTAATCCTCTCGAGGAAGGACACCTCTCCAGTCATAGACATGGCCCTTTGGATGTGTGAAGTAGTCTTCTACAAATGGGGTTGTGTCCACCAAGAAAAACTCAGCCATCTCTGCACAGAAGGTGAGACTAATTAACTATCGTTAACAATCTGATTAATGTAAATTATACACTGTAGTGATAAGTGAGTACTGAGTAGTGTTACCTGAAGTTATAACGAAGAATGGCCTGGAGCAGATGCAGAACCTTCTCCCCTTTAGTTGTGCTAAAGCATCACCCCAATAGTCATGGTTGCCCAACACTGCATGCCATGTGCCATTTGAGTACGTTTAATCATGGTTTACTAACTCGAACAACAAGATTAAGATGCATTTCGATACTAAAGTTTGGAGTAATTGAGTTGAATAGTACATATTACCAATGTACCAATTAAGGTATCTGTAAGCTTGGGGCAGTGTATATGTTGGAAAACGACTTACTGAAGGCGGGATCATCCGGGTCTGTTAAGCCATCATCGTAGAAATTGTCACCGGTGGAGATGACAAAGTTGGTTTTTGCTTTCTCTCCAATTATTCCCATCTAGACATGGAATAGCAATCAAGTTAGTTCATAATAACAGGACTTCATATTAAATCGTTGAGATAGGTGAAAGTGAAGTAATTGAACCTGGGCAGCGACTTTAGATTGGTATTTGGTTGTAGAGTCCCCGACTTCCCCAATCTCCAACTACCAAGAAACCCAGAGAACCATCTGCATTTGCTTGCTGTTGAAAACGATGAAGCTCAGCTCTAGCAACCAAACAGACCGAGAGGCAAGCCGTGAGGATCAAGAACTGATGAAATGTGAAACGCTGCATGGTTTTGTTGATATTAGAAGAGTGCTTGTTTGCAATGAGGTTGGTTTACTGAATGTATAGCTCTTATGTAACTTTAAGTAAACTTCCATTAATTAAAAGCAAAATCAATCCGATCATATCCTCTAGACTAACTCTAATGTGACGATTTGTGTTAACAACCCATACTCGCGCAATCTTCAATATCTCAAATATGTCTGGAGATTTCGTGATATTGTCGAGATCACATAGCCTTTTAACCTCTCTTTTTTCGGTGGATAGCCTTTTAATTATTTACACATTAATGCTGCGTGTTCTTCCTCATCTTCTTTCGTTTATCAGTGCCTCTAATATGAACTAAAATGGCACTAGTAGGAAAGTGTGGTATTTGGAAGATCTGTGTCCAGGTTGCTCAAGAGTGACCAGGATTCACCCTTGGGTACGTAGAACTTTGATCAAGCTGATCAAGAGATTATATGGCACTTGCTTGCAAAAACTGGTGCAGGGGATTTGAGACCCCATCCCTTCATTGATGCATTTATGACAAATTTCCTCATCCAGAGAAGCTACCTGGTAAGGGGCAAATATATGTTCTGGTTTAGTGTACCGTGTTTATGTTCTTTTACTGAAATTGTTAGGAATCAAACAAAATGGAAGTAATTGACCAAAAAAAAAAAAAACAAAATGGAAGTGTATCCCACTTCCCTGTAGCAATTGAGGCTTACAACAGTAAAATTGGAAAACATACATGATGATGATCCACTGCACAAGACTGGAAGGACCAAACCAGCAATCTTGAATGGGGAAAAAGAAAGTGCAAGAAGATTTATGGTTCTGTAAACAAGCACGGCCAAAGGAGGGAAAGCTCAAAAAACCAATTGGGTCATGCACTCATGCATCAGTATCACTTGGGAACTGATGAGGATGAGAAGGATGGGGGTTTAAAATTACATAAAATATAATACCATTATAAAATGGTTGTCTCTGCTTGGCTAATATATAAGTCATCTCTTATTCAATAAAAAAGAACAAAGATAATAAGTTATCTCCTCCACAGTCATAGACTTAAGAAAACACAAGAGACCGAAAATTTCACACAGAAATGCTAGTTATTAGTCATACTACGATATAGTTTCATAGACCAGACTCCGTGGCCAACAACAACTTGAGCTCCGCATGTAGCATTTTCTACACTCTTGCCAGCTTAATCTTGCCCATCACCGCCATCAACATGACCATTCCCAGTGCCATTGAGGGGGGGCCTAAGCCGCCTAACACAAATTAGAAATAAAAAAGGAAATTACTAAAGCTTCAAAAGTACTGCTATGAACAGCAATATTTAAGACTGTCAAAAAGAAACAGCAAGATAATATAAATGAACTCCAATAAAATTTGTAAGAGTGATCAGTCTCGTATGACAAACTCTCAGAAAGCTATGATAAATAAAATTCCAATTCCTGAGATTAACGGGTGACTATGAAATTAAATGTTTAATTCTAGAAATAACAGATGAGTTATGAGAAAGAAAAATACCCTAAATCCAAATCCAATTCATCATGGTGACTACTCTGGCGACCCCCATATTTCTTTTGCCGCAAAGCGAACCCATCAGATGATGGTTCTGGCAATTCCAGCCAAGCAGACATATTAGTGAGGATTTTGTCCCTCACAGCTAGAGTCAGGCGCAGCGCAGAGTCCAAACGATCCAATGCTTTGCGTACTGCTGTGGCTGCTCCACCACTGATTGGCCCTGCAGATATAGCATGATAACCATGGTCGAAGTCAGGTCGCAGATCTTGAATTACCCTAACTGCGACACCAACAACTTGCATCTGCTCCACAAAAACTTGATGGGCCTGCTCTCGCGAATGTATAAAAGATCCATACATTAGCGAGACTGATTCTCGGATCTTGGACACCGACTCAGCTCGAATCAGAGCCAGATTGCTCTGCATTGCCAAGAGGGCCTCTGTGATGTTAACGCTTAAGTTCTTCTCCTCTAGAATAGAAGTTATGACAGAGTTGAACTCCAACAACATCCGGTCAAGAGCGAGCGTCCGACCATGTAGTACAGACATGCCCTGGTCGACTATAGCAATATCAGGGGCCATCGTAATCCAGTAATTAGGTCAACCACCCCCTGAAATAGTATAAGATGTCATTAGTAATTGGGTAGTGTCAACCACCCCCCTGCAGAAAATTGCAATATCAACAATGTAAATCAATACTACAAAGGAACCGGTAAAGCTTTCAGAAAGCATAGAATTTATCCTACCTCTCCTAACTAGTATCATTCCATCTATGGATCTACTCCTGAAACGCAATTACTAAATTGATTTTAAATAGAGTAATGGGAACTAAGAAATCGAGGGATCAACCTTATTATGCATGCAGTTTTCTTCTTCTAGATTTCAAAACTCGGAATTCTAGATTTCAATTGAAGGCCGCAACCAAATTTTATGATTAATTGCAAACGAAACCCATCAATTTTCAAGAGAAAGTGATGAAATATGACGTGCCTTCCGATTTGGAGAGCTGACTGAGGTCTGAAAAAAGCCTTCAATTCGATATTATGCGATCCGAGGATGGCGCTTCTGCGTTGCAAAACTTGTCATCTTTTTTTTTTTGATTGGAAGAAACTTTCATTAATAAACTTTCAGAACATTAACCGGGCATATCAACAAGTCCACTGTTAGCATCAATGCTTACATCAATAATATTCAGCAGCCATGGAGGCCCTGAGACCATTGCTTCAACCATCTTCAGGGCTCTTCGAGCGATAGAATGAGCAACATGGTTATGGAGTTTCCACATATGTTTCCAAGACACTCATTCAAACTCCTCCTTCATGTTGCGGACTGCCTCCATTATTCCTCCAATATCGCTCAAATCAATACCACTTTTACCGATAGCACTAATGACATTAGCTGCATCTCTAACAATTGCCAACTTTGAAATTCCAAGCTGATTGCTTAATTTCATACCATGCCAAAGAGCCAAAGCTTCCACAATATGAGGTTTATAAGTAGTTTTTATTTGGACTGCAGTAGCCCCCAACAAAGTACCATGACTGTTCAATATTACAGCTCTAATCCCCAGCATCTTAGAATTAACGTCACAAGCCTCATCAAAGAAAAGTTTGACACATTGATTCTGTAGAGTATTATTCTCATCTTCCTCAAGAGCCGGAACGGGTTTCTCTCACCCGTGTACGGCATTATCTTCGGTCTTTTTGACTGTAGCGGGCGCACAATGTTCATGATGCGCGTGGTAAAGGGACCTGGCCTAGCTGCAAATATTGGTTGGCAACGTGGATTGACGTCCCACTGCTCTATAGCAGTCAACCGCTGTAGTATTAGGGCCAGTGTGAGATTCAGACTGTTGCCAGCAGTGTGGGGTTGTGAGCGTGAGGTCACGCTCATACTCCATTCCTCGTAGTTGCGAATGCGTTTGGGGGATGGAGGCCGTTTCCTAGCAAACTCGAAGGGGGTTAAGCTAATGCCCAGCTTGATCTCGCCCTTTTGATTGCTCGATGCCCTCGCGCTGTGACTTCTCTTGTTGTTAACTGCGCTCAGCCTTTGCTAATTGCGCTCGCATCCTGTCAAGTACGACCTGTAAAATTGCAGCCTTCTTGCGCTCAACCGCCTCTCGATGCTTACTCTCGGCGAGGTCATTTGCCATGCTCGCTAACCTTGCAACGGCGACAAGATCGGGTGTTACGCTAGTGCTCGCAACAGTCCCAGGGGTGGGGGTGAGGATTATGAGATCTTCATTTGTGGAGGGTAGGGGAAGGTTTAAGCTAAGGTCAGTGATGTCCTCCACGTGACTATCAGTCGGGTTGGGTGACAGGGAATTAGGGGTGCTCATTTCGAAATGCAATTACTTTGTGAGGTGTTGCATGTGTATCACATGAACGTTTTGTTACAGATTCTTACAAACGGCGCCAATGTTAATGTTGTATACTGCGTTATGACAATACACTTACTGCGATGTGCTCCTTGCTCTCGAACCTGTCACAAGTAGCACAAATCGTCAGAGTAGAGAGCATGACGGCGTGGTCTTTAACTCTCCGATGTTTAAGTCAGATAAATAGTAATTTATGTAGAATAATAGCAAGTAGTTGAGTTTGATTACCTTATGAAGTCAAGGGTATGACCTTTAATAGTTGAGCTGAGATAGATCATTCACTCATCCTTCGATGTGGGACTTAGTCCAGCTAAGATGTTCTCTGGAGCTTCTTTTGAGATGCGTGTGTAGGCGCGTTTGTAGTTGGTTCGAGCCGTGGGGCAGCTCGTTACACAACTGGTGTAGCTGGCTCCTTGCCTGTACTACGGGATTGGGTTGTTTTTGAGCTTAAGTATGCTAAAAATCGCGTTGATTATGGCTTGACATAAGCCTATACCAACAGTGGAGCTTGCACTCTGTTTAGCCCGACGGGAGCGTGCGATCTTCTCCAACCCTGATGCTAGGTACACCCACACCCACACTTAGCCCTTTATTCGGTTTTGAAATTGTGTTTGTATTTATACATTTATACTTGGTAATCTGATATGCTTTGGTAATTGTAATGTGAATATGATGGGTAATTGTATTATTTGTGCTTGTACATATGTATTGTGAGAAGGTCCCCCGAGTGTAGAAGTCTCATTGTGCTTTGATCATGCAGATACCCACCTTGGTTACACCCGCCTGAAACAGCCAATACTGGACCCATAGATGTAACTCATGAACCACTCAATTTCTTAATCGAGGAAATCGTCGACAGATCTCTTCAGTCACTCGGCAACATATTCACACGTGATACGCAATGGTTGCTAGATGACATTGGGAACTTAGCGAATCTGCTTCAGACCCATGCTGCAAGAATGGTGGGTGTGTTGGGCAAATGCAATTTGCTTCTGATTGAGATGCAGGAGATCATTGAAGAAGTTATGGGTGCACCAGCCATCAATGCTGTCTATGAATGTATGTCAGATATTGTCCCTCTTGAGTGTGAGCTGGAAGAGCATTTGAACCAGATTGATGCTATCCTGAAGCATGTATCACTTCATCATCATCCTCTGCTTGTTGCAAGTCAGGCCAAGCTGCACTCTGCCATCGGCAAAGCCCACATCTACCTCGCACGCATTCTGGCAGTGAAGGAGGCAGTAACACATCTGTATGACTCTGCTTCACTAGGTAATCACCCACAATTCACTGTTAATGGCAAAGATTCAACAAATGTTGTATTCAGTTGCAAGAAAACCAGATTATTTTGTTAGTTAATCACATATCCAATTAGACATTGTACCTAACGTATTCTATAACCTGGTTTATTTTATAATTATATGAATCGTTTTGCTCTACCATTTTAACATGGCCTGATGCTGTTTCCTCAGTGGTCATATGCTCAAATGAATGTGGATCGTTTCCTTACTGGTATATTTGGTCTATATGAATTGTTACAATCATGGTTTTCTTGCATGTTGTGGTGAAAGAAAAGAGAGGTCATACTGGTTCTCAAGCTCATTGATAATAACAATTTGTGCGACGTTTTTAACATGTTTTTACCTTCATTTGTACTTTGACTAGCCCTTATTGTTGTACTATTGAGATTGAGTCATAATAAGAGTCTTGATTGGTATTGGATGCATTTTTGTGCTTACATGAGTTAAAAACGCAGAATTGGTCTAGAGTCCTAGTTTGAGTAGGAATCCTTATAGGACTAGGAAACTTAGTTGGATTAGGAGTCTTCATCTTTCTACGTTTTGGTCGCATTTGCGATATTTTAAGAGTTTTTCTTGCATTATGAATCATTTTTAGACTAGAAAATGTACCATTTGGAAAAATTTTACTTGAACTTAAACTTTTATTCCGTAACTTTACTAATCTTACTTTCATATTCTAGTAACTTACTTGATCTTTTTATATGAAATATCTTGTCTTTTATTATTTTCAAATTATAAAATGAAAGAAAAAAATAGAGGAAAAGCCAAAGCAAATGAGGAAAATAAAGAAAAAATGAGACACCTACAAAGGAGAAAAAAAGAATGAATTTATCAAATGAGATTTCACCCACTAATGACAAATATAAGTGAAAGAAAAAAGAAAATAATAAAAAGAGATAATGCAAAAGAGAAAGAAGGAGACACATACAAAGAATAAAAAGAAAGAATTTATCAAAGGAGATTGCACCCACCAATGAAAAAAAATAAGTAAAAGAAATTTAGGAGAAAGAAAAAGGAAGAGAATAAAAAGAGATAATGCAAAAGAGAAAGAATGAAACACCTAAAAAAGAGAAAAAGAAGGAATTTATCAAAGGAGATTGCCACCCACCAATGACAAAAATAAGTGAGAAATTGAGGAGAAAAAGTATAAGCTATAATATTTAAGGAGTCAAAACTCTTTTATAAATAGCATATCATTCACAAAGAAAAATCATCACTTCTCATTTGCATTCAAGAGCCAAACTTTTGCCAAAATACTACCTCAATCATCCTTCACCAAAACAGCAAGCCATTCTCTCCCATATACAAGTTTTATCTCCACCGAAATCACCATTGAAGACACACCTCCAAGGTTCTTACAACGTGTGATTCTCGCAACTCTTCTTCATGAGTTTGTTCGTTTTTGATTTTCTATAATACTTTGTCTATGAAGATTGTAGTATGATGTTTGTATGAGATTATTGTTTTGTATTAAGAATCGAAATTTTCAGATTGTTTTATTAGATTTTTGGTATTTTGCCGAATTGATGGTTTCCTATAATTAATGAGTTTGTATTTTTATTATTGTGTTCTAATCATATTTCTCATACTTTTAGATAATTTTCAGATATGTGCATATGCATTTAGTGCTTGGATGCAGTCCCTAAGATTGTGTTTGAATGCAAGCTTCATCAACCATATTGACACAAATTGAATTATGCCCTAAGTAGGTTTGGTTTGTATTGATTAAAAGTGTTAAAAATTCTGGAAATTTGCATGTGAAACTATGGTGGGTGACGTCATACATGAAACATGTCGTCAACAAAGATTTGGTGCTTAAATGTAATCTTATTTGATTTCTACTCTAAGTGTTATTGAATTCGATTGCATGCAAATTTAGATTAGGCCCTAAGTCAATCTAAATGTTAATTGAAATCTTGCATGATTAGATGATCACCTAAGACTCTAATTGTATTAGTGTCTAAAAAGTATGTAATTGGTCAAATTAGAATGCATGATAGGTTCGAACTTGTAATTATGTAGTGTAATGGTAAATTTGGTTTAAGTTTGTTAAAGAGAAATCAATCATGTAAATAGTAATTTAGGTTTTATTTTAGTAGTTAATAATCAATCTCAAACCCCCATTATTTGTTAACACTAAAAGTTTAGAGTTACTTTCAATTCCCCGGACTGAACGATCCCTGTTTATTCTATACTAACGATGACATTTTACAGAGTTTCTTATAAACGTTTTAATTAACGCTCTATCACTCATATTTTTCTTGTCTGATGTGATGTGATAGTTTTAGTTTTTTATCATGGTTTTTCTTGCCTTTTGTGGTGAAAGTGAAAAAAAAACATACTGGTTCTCCTCTTCATTTTTTGTGAATATGAAGATGATTTCTAATACTAATGATTATGTTTTATAGCAGAATATGATTTCAATTAAGGTCTTTGAGGCAGCAGAATATGCTTTCAATTAAGGTCTTTGAGGCAGCAAGGAAGGATGCAGCAAGAAAGGAAGAACTACTTATGTTTTGATTTCTACCTTTTAAAAACTGCTATGTCATTTATGGTTTATTTGGAACTTCTGCTATGTCACTTATGGTTTATTTGGAACTTTTAAAGGATTCTTGTAGTCTTGTAACCTCTAAGCGGAGCAGATCAATTCCTACTATGATGATTAAATATGTTTCCAGCATTATACTTTCAGCTTTTAAATCATTTCGACATTTCCTTATATAGAGGAAGTTTAATGGAACATACCTTGCACCTCAACACGTCAATTTCTGTCCACTTTCTCGCCAAAAGTAGAATTTAGTTGTCTCGTTTTTCTAACAAGAAAAGATTAGTGGGAAAATTAGTGATCGTAAGTGACAACCATGACGAATGGCCAAAACCACATTCATGAAAAAGTAACGTAAGAAGAAATAATATACAAAGATAGAGAAGCATGTATCATTTACATCTCATTTGAAGACTACTTATATAGAGTTATAATCATCTAACAGTTGGAGAAGAAGAACAAGTTCATTTTGATGTACTCAAAATATAAGGTTCATTTTGTTGCGCTCCGCTTGACTAGTATGTACTCAAGATAACAAAATCCAACAAGCAAGGGAGCAGCATAAGACAAGGTTCCAAAGAATTACAGCACTGGTCAGAGAGAATTGGCACAATAAGTACAAATTTTGGGGTTCGAAACATAAAACATCATGCACACTGTGGACTTCAATATCATATACAAGGCAGATGGAACTATGGTCACAAACACAATACAGTTGGACTTCAGTATCATATACTGGATGTTAACTATAGGACCCAGATTGCAAGACTTTGAAGGTGGGTCTAACCTTTAAATTACATTACAGTAACAAACAAAAAATCACAAACCTGCAACGGATGGTAGCAATAGCAGAACAAAGAACACCAAAAGGACAAACAACAACGAATAAGAAAAATAACAAAATCTTGGCAAACAAACTACCCAAAAAGAAGAAGAAGAAGAAGAAGAAATAATCATATTTCAGTCTAACTAAATGCACTTACGAAAAACCCCAAGTCCAACACAGTGGAGCATACAATCAAAAACAAAATAACACCGAAAAAGAAATATCCTATAATAAAACAAACCCAAAAAATCAACACCCAACTAATAATCACTCTTGAACAAAGAAACTGTTTCCACACCCACAAAAGTAATATCAACACTCGCAACAGTTCGCCATTCTGAGAATGAAGACAAAGGCTCATCCATCTCCACCAGGTGATGTGGCATATGCCACATTTGATCACATTAAAAGTACCACGAACTACTACTGCAACCAAACAAAATAAATGCCTAAAATTTTACTACATGCAGTTGATGAGTTAAAAGCCATCTGTCTACACCAAATTTTCAATGTCAGATGCATTATAAATAAGTTGACTACATTTTTGGCTCTGCAAGCAAACCTGCTATCCTTCATTCTAAGAAAGTCCATTGTACATGTGTTTTTGCACCTACTGTCTACACAAACATATCTCATTCATACACCTACTGACATGAAATCCCTTAACTAATAACATTCTGTTTCGTCAGATATAATCTTGCCTTTGCTTTGTTTTATCGTCACATATTTAGAGTAATGATATTATGCAATCAATTGCGTACCTTAAAGCTACTGAAATACCCAACACACTATGAATGCCTCTTCTTTTACAAACCTTCAATCCACAGACAAATCACTAACAGCTTTACTAACCTATCGAAACAAAATCACAATCAAAGTTACCAACAGCCTTATAACTCTCTTCATTTAAAAAAAGAACATACAACACAATGAAAGATTATCTAAAGCCAAACAAACTTATGTGATAATGGAAAACCCAAGATGAAACGGTAAACTAATTTCTTTATAATTAGATGGTTTAAAGAACACATAGCTTACTATAGCAAGGTTAAAAGGTTCCTTTATGTAAAAGAAGAAAAACGAATATTGAATTTCCCAGTAAGAGATTAGAAAGGATAAAAAAAAATCAAGTATCAAAAAGATCTACTACCACTCACCTCTGCCAGAGGCCTTTATTACTGCCAATTCCCAAATCTCAAACCTGCAAATAATTAAAACAATTTTTTTTTATCAACACAACACAAAAGAGTGAAGGTGAAACTAAGAAACGGTACTTCAATCAGGGAAAGCATTGGATAAATGATCATCATGCAATGTAGTAGTGGATCAGGCACAGGCAGAGTAACAGCAAAATAAATAAATAAATAAATCCCACCCAAGTATGAAAACAAGATGACCAATCTAAACATACAAAAGCAGAATTTCAAGAAAAAACATAACACGAAAAAAAAAAACCAAACCTTGAGCAACATTAAAAGGACAGCCTAACATTTAAGAAATTCACTGCTATCATAGTAATATAAACTTAAAACCAGATTGATATGTGTTAGATCAACTCAATCTTCTCCTCCAATCAAGCCATGATTCAGTTTTGATATAGTTATAGTTGTGCATCAGTTTCTGATATTGTGATCAATGTAATAAATTGTAGATTTGTAGTTATAGCAGCATTATTGCTTCATGCTAAACTGATGCGATACTCTCTTATATATTGTAAGACTACAATTGTATAGATCAAAGAAAGTGAAATTCAACATGGTACCAGAGCTGTGGAAATAGCGAAAAGGGGACCTGCTACAACTACACAGATGAAGTTCAATTCATCAATTAGAATCCAGATGCAAGAACCAATGGCTTCACAATCAAATCAAAAGAAGAATAGATTAACAAAACAAGCTAACAGAATGCACAGATCCGTAGACGACCACCATCCCAAAGTTAGAATTAGTTTGAGATGTACAATCTAAGATGCAAAAACATGTCCACTAATATCCAAGATGCAAAGCGATATAGCAATAGATACATAAACAAAACACAGATAAGTAATCTTCAAATAATACTAGTTAAAGAACCACATACCCAAAACTGTAGGCCTTAATTGTTAACTAAGCTGCAAAGAAATCAATGCACTGAAGCTGAAGAAGGAGACACGAAGTTAGCTGGCCACCTCCAAGGTACTTATTGTCCCGTTGGTACTAGTACAAATAACCAAACATAGTACTTGGAAACTTCTTTTTTGAGAGAAAGATAAAAACACTTTTGCCCAAAACTTTACGGATTATCGTCGGTATTAATTAAGGGAATAGCCCTTATGGAACTGTCATTGGCTTTAAGACAGTAATTTTTTTTTTGACAATGACTTTAAGACCGTAATACTCGTCCTGATAAATATTAGACCAAATTTTAAACTAAATACCAAAAGGATAAAATCGTAAAAGACATCGTAATAGAAGTTTCAAATTTTCAATCTTCAACTTCTCTTTGTACTCCCCCTCTCCTTCACGTCTTCCTAATCCGTTCAGTTCAAACTTCCTCTTCCCATAAAACGAAATTCCTATTCAATTAAGATGTCTCTCAATTACGAAACAAAGCTCCGACTCCACCAATCTGAAACACGTCGTCAGAGATATCGGCTGCGACATCTAATCGACAGTGACTACACCAGCCTTCACAACAATTTCATCTTGCAGCACAAATGCCCAAGGATCTCATGGTTTTGCCTATCATGTTTGTCTCTCTACTCGAATTGGTGATTTATGGTTGAAGCTTTGATATATATTGTGCTCAGTTTATACATGGCCGACCCTGGGGCAAGGCGAAGCAGGCTTGCGACTGAGGCTTCCAAAAATAAGGACCTTCAATTTCGAAGGGACAGAGATCAGCTCAAATCTCACATGCTATGACCGGATTGTGTACAGCTCGTCGAGGGGGAGAGAATGGCGGTGGTGGCAATCCCTGACGTGGCCGGATTGCGGCGGCGCGGCCGGTTAAAGGTTGCAGTCTCTGGGTTTCTCTGTTTCAAGCAAAGAGAACAGAAAGAGGGACGCGTGAGGGAGGGAGAGATAAGAAGAAAGAAAAGAGAGAAGAAAAAAAATTAGAGAGAAGTTTGTGTGTGGAGCCCACCCCTAGACTATCATTTTACTTTAAATTCAACGGCGGAGATCAATGACTCAGATTTAAAAATGTAAAAAGTGTAATATCTGAAAATGCGATTTAAAATAACCGAGTGTCAGAAAAATATTCCGCGAATACTCTCATGCTCGCAATGACACGTAGTTTAACACAAAAATGATAAACAAAAAATTTAACATCTCAAAAAAAAATGTCGGTTAATGTGACAACAATGCCGAAAAAAAAAATTTGCAGGGGCTCACATTCTACCCCCTTAAAGAAATTTCGTTCTCGAAATTAACTGAGTGTCAGAAGAGGTGCGGATATACCTCCCGCATAAGTGGCCTCAGTACGGCTATGCCGTCTCCACTGCATATTCACCACAAGCACCTCGCGATTCCATAGTTTCAAATATAGAGCTAAAAAAGACAAATAAGAGGATTGCAGCTTAAATGCCTCCATTTTTTTTTTCGCCTTGAGGTATTTTTGACACATGGCCGACCCTGAGTTTATAAGGGTTCTTCATGAATCGAGGCTCTTTCTAGTTGATCAAGTGAGTAGAATGCTTTATAAGTAATTCCAAATGCATGCATGCTTGATATCACACACACACACACACACACACACACACATATATATAACCATTTCACTAAGGGATCCATTTTTTTGTATTTTAAAGGGATAGCTCATTCACCAACTTTTCGATTACATTTTCACATCTCCACCGTTCAACTTTTAGAATCTAATGTGTAGATCACCTCTTTAAAATTTCAGCCAAAATGGTGATCGTTAAGGTATCAAACTTGGTGAAAATAATTGACGCACCAAATCTATTAAACCGGAACCGTTCATGTTTATAAGTTTAAATTCCAGTTTTGAATGCATTAAACACCTCTATTTTAGCTGAATTTTTACAGAGTTGATCTATATATTAGACTTTAGAAAAGGGATATATATACATGGCTCTTCTAGTGGGGATCCCTTTTTTGGGTTTAAAAAAGGGTTAGGTCACTTGACTAACTTCTCAATTATATTTTCACATCTCCACCGTTCAACTTCTAGATTCTAATGTATAGATTACCTCTGTAAAATTTCAGCCAAAATTGAGGTGTTTAAGGCATTCAAAACGGGAATTTAAACTTATAAACATGAACGGTTCCGGTTTGGCATATTTGGTGCGTCTATTGTTTTCATCAAGTTTGATACCTTAACGATCACCATTTTGTATGAAATTTTACAAAGGTGATCTTGACATTAGACTCTAAAAGTTGAACCGTGGAGATGTGAAAATGTTATTGAAAAGTTGGTGAATAAGTTATCCCTTTAAAATACCAAAAAAAAAAAGATCCCTTAGTGGAAGGGCCATGTATTTATATACATGCCTAATCCAGAGTGAACATTCACTCTGAAATTACAGAGTGAAGTTCCAATTTTGGCATACTTTTTCGGTCAAATGTTTTCATCACAAATAATTCAATATTTAGGTATGCTATTAAAGATCATCTCTACAAAAATTTCATTTAAGTTAACAATGGTTTAAGCTTTCAAAATAAAGATTTACATGAACGGTTCACGTTAAATAGTTTTAATTCGTTTATTAATTTATCTTAATTTTAATACATTAACGATAACTTAATTGGATGAAACTTTTGTAGAGATGATTTTTAATAACATACCTAGATTTGAATCATTTGTGATGAAAAAAATAACTGAAAAGTATGCCAAAATTGAAACTTCACTCTGTAATTTCAGAGTGAATATTCACTCTGGATATAGACTATATATAAATCATCTTAATTATTCCCAACCTACATTTTTGTCTGTTGATGGTCGATTGAATCTCGTCATCCGATCATACATAACAGATTGGTACGTATGTGGTTTATTCATACCATAATATATGAACCAAGAGAATATTTGCATTGGCCAGCAACATAGGGCAGATTATATATGGAAATGGAATTAGAAACTACAATGTCTAGCTGGCTTGGCCCCTTAAAAATAAATATTAAACTTTCCAGGATGGAAATCGATGCCATTGGGGCCTCCAATCCCTTGACTTAGATACCATGCTCACTTGCCCCATGAGCTCCATCTCTACAGATACATGGAAGTAGAATAAAGGTTCTTTGATGCGCCCCATTTGTGCAACACATT